>NW_027507764.1:140082288-140682288 GCF_037356315.1 Lithobates pipiens
ACATGCAATATTATTGTTAAAAAATTGATAGTACATTACGCTGCTAAAATGTTGGTATCCTACTGTACATAGGCAGCCTGTATTCTGGAGATCTGTCTTCAAAAATGTTAAACTATTTGTAGTTTTTGGTAAGATTTTCCTTGCTCAAATATTTTATAAAAGAATAAAAAACAAAGGAGAGTCATCCCTTGTGTACAGGAGGGGATGTAGGTTGCATAGCGTTCTAATAAAATGGTAGGGGCAGCCCACTTTAAAATAACTCAAATAGCAACAATACACATAAATGCGTTGAGAAGCAACTCCCGCGTCCAAGTCCAGGATCACAGCAGTCAGCGGCAGATTACAAATAGGGGTCAGTGCGGGTTTGACGCCTGTGAGTAAGTGCTAGTAACATGGAGCATTAAATAGAACTGCCCCAGTTAAGCCCCATACACGTTATCAGATTTTCAGCTGAGTTTTTCCTTCAGATTTACCAAAACCATATAATATGAGGTCAAACCTTAGGAGTTTCAATGTGTATGCAATCAGGCAGGCCCTTGCACTACATGGTTTTGGTAAATCTGAAGGAAAAACACAGCAGAAAATCTGATAGTGTTTATGGGGCTTAAGGGATAAAAAACTTTGTTTTAGTGGTCCTAAGGGTAAAAAGAGGGGAGGGGGGACATTAATTAATCACCAAGAGTAGTTAAGTTACAGGGCCTGGTGCTGTTTTTGGTAAGTTTATCATAAATCGAAAATATTTTGTATTTTTTACCTTTATAAATAATCTCAAAAGGTGACAAGATAATAAACTAAATTCATTGAACACTTTGCAGCTTCAGCTATGTGCCTGAGCTCTTGTAGGTTTAGGTTGCTCCAAATGATGGTGGATTCTTAAAATATGTATTATTAATTATGCTGTTAAATTTGTAAATCAATTATACAATAGGAGCTAAAAAAAAAGCCAAAATAACTTAGAGTGAAGGTAAGAATGGAATGCAATATTCCTAAACCAGGTTTTCAGAACTAGTCTTTCAACCTGCCATTAGGTTGAACAAAATCATTTTCTACATCTGCAGTATGCAAAAATTAGTAAAGCCTCTGGGCACATAAAAACAATTAAAACTGCTTACACCCACCTCAAGTTGAAGAATTTATTGCATGTTTTTTTGTTTTTTTTAGGGGATGGTTTCTCCAGGGCTGAAATGCTAGCATTCCTACCAGCAGTTATATCCATCCTGATGATGGGGCCACTGGTCATGCACTGATTACAGTGAAAGTGGGATGATGTCAGTAAAAGGGGTGGTGATCAGACTGGTGCTGGTGAGAGAACAGCATGTAGAGTGTTTTTTGTGTACGGCTTGTTACAACCCGAATATTCAGGAAGTTAATCTTTGGACCATGAACTAAGATGAGTATTACTGTGTGCTAGGCGATCCCCTAACAAAAAAACGTATATATGTTTAATGTGCTTGGGTGACAATAGATATAAAGCGGAATGGCATTTTGTTTGCAAAGCAGGGTGTATCATAAAGAACTGGCATTTTTTTTTCATACAATTCTTTTATTTTTTTTCATGCTTTTTACATCTCAGTTCTGCTAATCTCCTCTAGCCTCTACTTCCTGTCTACATGCACTCACTCCAGAGTCAGCCACACAGCATTGCTATGGACTGGCTTTCTGATACTGATTATGACTTATCTGTGAATTATGGAGTTGATTTACTAAAGGAAAATAGACTGTGCACTTTTCAAGGTGCAGTTGCACTCTGCAAGGGCAGGTGCTCCGGGTCTTAGTAAATAAAGTAAAGCTTTACTTTGCAAAGAATACCCAAGGAAAAAAATAAACAAACATATTTTTTGCTTGTAGGATGATGGAAATCAGCAGAGCTTCTGCTCATTTACTAAGCTCTGGAGCAACTACTCTTGCAGATTGTAATTGCACTTTGCAAAGAGCATAGGGGTTGATTTACTTAAAGGCAAATGCACTCTGCACTACAAGTGCACTGCAAGTGCACTTGGATGTGCATTCGCTGTAAATCTGAGGGGAAATTCTGACACGAGGGGAAGCTCTGCTGATTTTATCATCCAATCATCTACAAGCAAAAAAGCTGTTTTCTATTTTCCTTGCATGTCCCCCTTGGATCTACAGCAACTGCACTTCCAAGTGTACTTGCAGTGCACTTGTAGTGCACTTGTAGTGCAAAATGGATTTGCTTTTATTAAGGGAACCCCCTATGTCTTATCAAGGTCTGTCGGCATGGAAGCTTGTACTTTTCAATAGGGACTCATGTGATGGGGGACAATGTAGGGCCATTACTGGAGATAGTTATCACCTCAAAACAGGAAGTGTCTGAACAAGGACCTTCATGGCAGGATCACCAGGTTTAATTTTAATGAAAGCAATAGACTGAAAACTATTTTTTTTTAAATTAAACTAACCTGTTAAAATTTAGCTTAGATTTTAGTAATTTAGTTTACATCTACTATAAATCTATTCGGGCCTACAAAATATAGCAACATGCATTAAAGTTATTTGGGGCTCCACAGCTGATTCTTTTAATCCCAGTTCAGCACAGTGGTGATGATTGATGTTCAAAATCAGGACTGTTCCATGGATAAAAATTCTAGGGCACAACTTCCAAATCCTGACAGCATCTTTAGAAAACAGGGGCTATTGGCAAGTGTACATCTACCTTTATTTTTAGCAAAGGTAAGACTGTCAGCACCACCCTGCCACCCACTTCTATATACTTGTTTGACCATGTGAATTAGCAATAGCATCTCACATCATAAACCAGACACAGGTTTAGCCTGTTTCCTTCCTGTCTGGTAAAAGAAAGGTTTTGCTTGCAGCGGCAAACGTAGCATTAGTGTGAATTACGGCCTCTATGTCACAGCCTAAAGCAAGGCTTGTTCCAGCAACCCAGCACTTCAGAGACCAATTTGTTTAGCTGATCACTGTCTCTTTGACATGGCTGCAAATGTTACCTTTCTTTTTCAATCAAAAACACAGCAGGGCGTGCCATCTGTTTGGCACAAGTTGAGCTCCCTTTCCCCAATGCCTTTTTTGCACAGATAATTCAGACGTGGCAGTTTGCTAAAAATCTTTTAGCCCTCGTTTTTAAAGAGAAATATAGCTCTACCTTATGTAGGAAAAAGAGGCCAGGATTTGAGCAAAACGTGGCCACAAATTTTCAAAGGATTTTTTTTTTCTTCATCGCTGACAAAGGGCACAAGGAGATATAATTTTTTAAATATGAGATAACCTGTAATGTATGTTGATATTTT
Organism: Lithobates pipiens; assembly: GCF_037356315.1. Taxonomy (NCBI): domain Eukaryota; kingdom Metazoa; phylum Chordata; class Amphibia; order Anura; family Ranidae; genus Lithobates; species Lithobates pipiens. The sequence goes on from NW_027507764.1 coordinate 140,085,558, forward strand.
ACAGCAAACAGAAGATGGCTCTCTACCAGCCGGTGCTTTGACATCAGTGTATATTGTTGTTACCGTGCTAAGCAATTAAATATGCATGTTTCATTATGCATGCTGCTCCTCTTTGTCTCTCATAATCTATAGCTCCATAGAATATGCTGGTGCCATATAAATAAATGATGATAATAATGTTTGCAAAGGGCGACTCGCAGTGAAATAATGTCTTTATTGGTAAAAAGTGTTATGTTATAACCAATTTTTTTAACTTTCAAACAAAAAAGTGCAATGCAAACTATCCAAAATTGTATTTTTATTTATTTTTAATTGAAATATTTGATTTTTTTTTTTATTGCCCTATTTGGGTATTTAAAACAACCAGTTGTTTTTGGAGCAGCAAAATCAAAAAATCTGATTCTAATTGTGATTTTCAATAGGAAAAGCAAAACTGAACTAAATTGAAAAAAACGGGAATAAAAAAAAAAAATTCTCTGCACTATTGAAGTGTTTGACAAACCTTCAGCATTTAGTAAATAACTAAATATTTTGAAGAAAATTTGTGTATGATTTATTGGATAAAGTGAAAAAACAAAAGCTGTAAAAACAATAACAAAGTCTATAGAAAAAAATCTGCTTCATCTGGGCATTACATTATTATACAGCCTGTTTTTTTTCTCTCTTTTATGTACAACCTCAGAAGAATATGTCAGTTATCTGTATATGAGAGATATCAATATTTTATGTTTTCTGCCTTGTGTTGTAATATTTTATTTTATTTTAATTTTGATGTAACTTTTTGAGTTATTAGACATCGTGAGAGCTATAACCTCCAGCAGAAGAAAAAAAAATAAAGTTAGCACAAAGAGGACAAGAGCTAGAAGGAAAGTGCTTATCTAAATTTCTTCCAGCTCAGATGCTGTTCGAAACAGTGAAGACCCCCTGATGTAGGAACAGATGATCAGCACCACAAGCTAACACCATAGGGAGGCTCTTGGATGTCTGGATGCTTTGCAGAATACAAATGAATCATCCACATTCTTTCTCTTGCAGCACAGCTCACAGACTGGGCCTCATTAGAATTTATTATCCCTCAGCTTTCTGATGTTAATGCACCAGTTACAGAAAAAGGAAAACAGAAGCAAAAATATAAACAGAAAAGAGCAAAATTACAGCCATTATATTATAGAAAAAATAATTTGAATACAGAATATCATAATCCACAATTTTTCTGTGTTCTCGCGATTTAATCTGTTTTGCCATATCATTTCATGCCACATGTGTTTCAGAAAAGCTTACTGGAGACTATAATGCCACATTTAACTGCAACTGACCTAAGTAAATTGGATCTGTCTAAGTATGTCCCCTGTAGATGCACAGTACTTGATCTAGGTGTCTTAGTGCCTATAAAGGCTTTGGATAAGAGAGTTCTCTCCTGATGGTTCCCTAATCGGCATTATCAGAGATTCACTAATGACAGCCAAAATGCTTTTTAGGTCTCCAGGTCTCCCCACAATGCAGACGAAATGTCTACATTGTGAACAGGCATTTTATTGCACTTATTACGGTGGATAAGAGCCATGGAGTGACAAGTGAGCAGCAGAGCCAAGATTCTAGGCTGAACTATAGTCTACCATTTCCCCATTACAATGGCTTTTAAATTTTTTATAACAAACAGCAATGGTAATGTTACTCCGCTGCATTACAAAGCCATCCAATATCTTTATTTCCTATAGTAAACAGGACAGTGATTACACTAATATCATATTGCAGCACACATGTACAACATGCAAGAAGCATTTGGACCATGGCGCCAGTGACCTGAAACTTCTCACCGTGAAAAATAAAAATGTTAGCAGTCTCAATTATGATCTTCCAGTTCAAGTAAGCAGATGTTATTGTCTTCAGAATGGTCATTCAGCTCACCTATTGTTTTGTGAACTAGTAGAAAAGCACCATTCACTTGGTTATGTTCTTGTAAGCACTGATTTGGAAAATTACCAGGGGAACAATGATAATGCCGATTGGTACAGCACTTGTGGGATATTGGAAACTTATAAAACTACATCATTTGCACTCATCTTTAAAATGCACATGCACAAATAAACATAGGCAAGTTAGGGAAAGAGTTATGTTAAATATTTAGAAAATTTGCTTTGAAAGACATTTACAATTTAAAGAAAGCCATTCAATTTCCAATTCACTTCCCTTTTGTCAAGCACCTTTATATCAACTCAATAGCTGATGATTAGATGATTTAAACCAATTAGGTAAAGTAACATATATGTAATGGGGTGATATACTGAAATTTGTCACATGGCCCAGTGAAGGCTTATTCTATTCCCTTTACTCAACCTATTAGGGATTTACATTTTTTTTAAACTTCCCATCCACATTTTTGGGCATTCAAGGTTAATATAGGTTCACTTGGTTATGGTGAAAATGTGCTCTTTTATTTAATCACCCCTAATTTGTTATGAATATATTAATTAATTATGTAGACATGTAGTGTATGACCATATCGATGACCACCCCCCCCCCCCCCCCCCCATTTCCTAAATCCTGTGCTTCAATCTGAATAAATGAAACTAATGACATATACAATATGTTGATGGTGATTAACTCACTTGTATTTGGGAAGTAACAATGTTACATTTGTACATAAATTCTGAAAAAACTTTATGGTGCTATTGATTATTAATATGTGATTAGGTACATATTATTTTTGATAGAATATTGTTTCACCTTCACTGAAGGTGAAACAAAAATCACATAGTTGAAATTGTTTTCATTAACTGGAGACCTCTGGTGCTGTAGTTGAAGAAAAAGGCCATAAGTGATCACTCTGAAGTGCCATGTGCTGTATGAAAGAGAGAGTCCTAACCCATCTAAAGATAATATCTGGATTCTTTGCAACAGAGAGTATGTTTTTTCAATTAATTGTTGTTACACTAAAAAAGTTACCATGATAGTTGCCAAAGAAAATCTACATCTTCTGAAACAACAAGTAGGGTTCAGAGCAAGCATTTGACAGGGTTTCTTTAGGCCAGTGCAAAATAAATAAACCATGGTACACACATATATATATATTTTTTTCAGAACTAAAACAAAAATGAAATACTTGCAGCTTTTGAGAAAGAATATTATAATACCCCAACCAAAATCAGAAAAAGTAAAGGTATCCTATTTCCAGAATACTGTGCTAATTATACAGTATTTTTTATTAATACAATAAAGATCATTTATTTAGGGAACTCAAATTTCTTCAGCATGTTTATTAGTAAAATCACATATATAGTCTAACAGGCTTACAGACGCACATGGAAGATAAAGTGTTAAAACAAACAATGACATATGCTGCCATATGTCAACCAAATTGCTGCCATTATGGCTAAGAGAACAGATCGACATTTTAGACAAGTAGTACATTTATTCTGACAAATAGAATTTTCTGTTGCAATGATGGAAGCGTTCTGTAATATAGAAAATAGTATGATTTCTATTGCTTGTAGTCCTACACAATGGAGACCTACGCCTAAAGCACTATCAATGTAAATCGCGTGGCAGGCTAGAGTATGACACTGTAACTTCAAAGGCTTTTATGCTAGAGTCACATCATTGGATCAATCTCCATAGATAACTATCATAATATGTTTCTTTCTTTCTATCTTTCCCTCCTTCTCTCTCTTTTTTTTTAACTCTTTCTTTCTTTCTTTCTTCCTCTCTTTCTTTATTTCTTTATCTCTTTCTTTCTTACTAATATGTTATAATTTCCCTTCCTTCCTTCCTTCCTTCCTTCCTTCCTTCCTTCCTTCCTTCCTTCCTTCCTTCCTTCCTTTCTTTCTTTATCATTTTTTCTCTATCAATTTATACATTTCAAAATGTTTTGTTGCATAATTTGTAGCACACGAACCAGAGTAGAGGGAGACCTTGCAATTACCTTCTTTAAAACAATATCATATTTTTATTTGCTATATATAATATCTCTGTACTTCATGTAAACTGTTTTAAAAACCATCTTGCATTAATTGTAATTTTCTAAAAAGAGTTACTTTATTCAGATTTTGCAGATATATGTTTGTTTTTAATGTAGGATACCGGGAAAATGTGAAAAAGCTCAGTGGTTTTTGAAAGCATTGTTACTTTTAAATAATGCTGCGTTTGATTACTGTGTACGGGATATAATTTCTCTGGATATTGAATGGCCATTAATATCTTTTCACATTGATTTTTGAAGTAAAACAGAGGTTCCCTGGGCTGGAATAAATGCTATCTCTTAACAAATGCAGCACAGTAATATCTCTTGCAAGCAATGAAATGAACCCAACTCTGCCAAACACGAAAATATTTTTGCGTCCTGCTAATTTACCTGAAGATCTCATTTAGAAGTTCCACTACTTCTGATGCTATTATCTGGACCGTTATCAAGTGTTTATATAGGTTAATGGTTAGAGGTTAACATTTTCTAATTTAGCCTACACAATGAAGCTAAGCGGTAGAGACGGATCTGTGATTGGACATTAACCTCCCACTAAGATAGCCTACTGCACATCAAATAACTCACTTTACTTTTAGACACCCCCAAAGACACATATTCAAATGTTTACTGAAATTCAGATTTGCTCAGCCATATTCAGTTATATTACATTGTTTCTGGGCTGTTAGTGAACTGTGACATGAGGTACCATAACTAGAGGAGTGCGAACCAAGGTCACAGTGATTTGCCCTGAACTGTGCAGGTTCACTCTTTGTAGATATAGCGACTTTTTGTTAGTTTGTGCAATTTGGAGCTTCAGGTGCCATTAGACATGCCCCATTATTGTACTTTTCCAGCTTCTTCATCCTTCATTATGACATGCAAACCCTTTCCCACAGCCAATCAGGAGTATCGTCAAACAGCACTACAACATAAAAACATTGCAATAGTACATCTTTATTATTATACAGGAATTTTCTTGAATTCTGAACAATTCTTCTAAGCAGCGTTACAGACACGATAAACAGTTGCCCCTATTATGTCACTATTATCACTTATCACAGCCACATTCAGTACAGCTGTCCAATGCCAGTGCACAATAATTCATTTCTGATTTCAAAGTGACTCAGAGTTGTAGATTTTGCCGCAAACAGACAAGAATTAGAAAAGGTAGTTTTAGGGTTAGTTTCTAGTGGGAAAAACCTGGTGCAACTCTTCATAGAAACCATTCAGTTCCCATGTTTTATTGCCAAAGCTTAATTGAACAAGCTGAAGTTAGAAGCTGGTTGGCTATCATGCCCTGCTGCAACAGATTCTGAGTGTTCCAATTTTAGTAGATCTACCTCTATGTGTCTGTCTCACACTGGCGGTGCCCAAATAAATTTAAAAGTCAAATTTGACTTACAGAGTTCTGTAAAATGTTTAGTTGCAATCCCAGACAGCAAGCGATTGAGCTGCAAGTTTGAAAATGACTTGCTAACCACTTGTTAGTCTTGCTAGGCTTCACAAGTTTGTTACACAATTGCAGCATCTCCAAATTGCATGACTCCAGATCAACTTTCTTTGCTAACATTATGCAAGTCTGCTGCAAGTTCTGGGCCAGTTATGCTGTGCAATAGTCATCCCACCATAGGGGTCACTGTGGCTGAATTGGGAAAAGTGTCAACTAAAACTTGTGCTTTAAGTGCTCTGCAAGTGTACAACTTGGCAGTGAAAATGTTTTAACAATACTTACAGTTCACCACCGCCACAAATTTGCTGCAAGGTATCCTTGCTATCTGGAATGGTGCATCTAGTGCTTGAATGTCAAAGAACACACTAGAGATTATATTTAAAAAAAATTAAGACAGCTGATAATTTACTGTCTTTGGCTGACAAATACATTTTGCCGGTGTGTTTTTTGTTCTGAACAGTTAACACACAAGTTAACGACTTGTTATACATATTTTCCAGCTGCTTGCAAGTAAAAGTGCAGGGCTCCTTAGATGTACATCTCCATGGTTTTAAAGGTATCTTTGCTAAGTTCTCTGCAATGTGTTGGAAAACCTGGGCATGCTGTGTCTAGAAGATTAACAGCTCTGTATAAATAAGTAAGTAAATCTTCACTCTGATTACACGTTGTGAAAAAGGTATTTATTTTTTAAATTGTTAAGATAGATATTAGTTTGTATTGTACAAATTGAAGATATATCTTCCACATTTCCTGAAGAAGCAGTACATTTTTACTGCTAAAACCATTAAATGCCACTCTTACCCTATCAGATGATCCAGCTATCAGAGATTGCCAAAGAATTGTGCCTTTATGATATATGATTTAAAGTGGGTGACAGGTGAGATATGATATACACAAATTTATGTAGAATAAACTAATTTAGAACTGAGCACCTAAATAAGTACATACACGTGGTTTTAATATGTATCTTGTAAGAATTGTGTTTAATTAAAGAATATGTTTTATTTAAAAAAATATGTTTGATGTGTGAATCATTTTGAAACAGCCCCAGCAAAGTCCTATCACCCATGTATTCAACGGTTGTGTAATCTCAGAGAGGGATGTGGTGCAATTAAGGTATGAGGTCTGGTACAGCTGCACTGAATTACTGCAAAAGAATATCATTGGGCTCACAAATCAAAATTATTTGTGGATTACAGAATCTCACTTGCTTTCTTTAAAACTTAGTTTCCATTGATTGAATGTAACAGTCTTTATACAGGCATGTTAAGTTGGGTTTCTTTAGGCTGTATGCAGCCCTCTAGTCTTCTTTGCAGCTCTTAGCTAGTTTAAGGACTTGTATTGAATAAGGGACCAGCTGTTCTCCAGTTGATAAAAGCTGTATTTCCTTATATAATTGTTCCAATTTCATACTTCTGGAAACACTTTATAGGCTCTTTCTCAGGCATAAAATGTCATCAGCTGCAATGATTACTATAATGTTAATTACCGAAGTGCAATAAACTTTTTCTGGAGTTAAGTAGGAGTGGTCCTTAGTAAATACAATGGGGCCACCTGAAGATTTATTCCACTCATTCAAGCTTTATATGCCTTCTGTACATATTCAAACAGTCCACGTATGTGTGCAAGCTGCCTATTTAAAAAAAATAAATTAAATTATAGTGACCAAGCTTAATACCATATTCACACTGGCACTCCTCTTCTCAGCTTTTTTAAAGGTAGGAGAAGTAATCTGGGAAGAATAAGCAACTTCTTTGTTTTCCAGATCACTTTACCTGCCTTGAGATATTCCTGCTTTAAAGCAGGTTTAGCAGCATTTAATCTAATCAGATAGATCTATTAGATAGAATCTCTAATCTGACTGCATCTAAATGCTAAGTGCCCAGTGTGAAAAGAGTCATTGCAATATCATAACACACCTTCATGAGTGGCCTCCAATCGCACATAAAATGCAGGTTTGACAGTGCCGGTGTGAATGAGGCCTAACTTACTTAAAGTGTTACCAAACCAAGGAGCCTGCATTCATTATATCTGGACTTCCACAGTACACAGAACTGAGAAATGCAATTATTTTAGTAAATACAAACTCCTAAATACCCTTTATCATCAGCAGTATATAGCAGTCTTGTTACTTCTAAGCCCCTGTACACACGGTCGGAGATTCTGCCAACCAAATCCATCGGATTTTGTCCGTCAGATTTAGTCTGACGGATTGTGTCCGAAACTGTTGCATACACACGGTCGGACTAAGTTGTTGAAAAATCCGATCTTTCAGAACGTGATGACGTAATTTCGTTACGATGGGACTACATTCAGGCTAGTAGCCAATAGCTTTGATGTAGGAATTTGATCTGAGCATGCGTGGCACTTGGTCCGATCAAAATTCTCTACACATGATCGGATTACGTCCGACCGGCCCAGTTGGTCGGGAAATATTTCCAACATGTTGGAAAATTGGGTCCGACGGAGATTCGGACGGAATCAGTCCAATGCATACCACACACAGTCGGATTATCTGACGACACGGTCCGATATGACGCATTCCGACGGATTCTCCGACCGTGTGTACGCGGCATAACAGTTCCTAGTAAAGCTTGTAGGAGGAGTTTTCATACTGCACTGAGCTATCCTATCAGGATCCAGGACCCCTTACCCTCTGTCTGGACAGTGCTGATTGGCCCTGTCCTGATCACATACACTCTCCCAGGAAAAAAAATCCTCTAGCAATACACACCAAACTGAGCATGTGTAGCCTGACTCTAAAGGCTCTGTCCTATCTGGACATGTTTTGAAGTCAGTGGAAGAAGGGGAGGATCTGTGCATACAGGATCAAGCAGCCTTTTTACACAATGCAGAGGATTAACCTCTTAGGTTCCACAGTAAGTATAACAAGCATGCTTTACTGCATATACAGACTGATTTTACTGTTGTGAGTAACACTTTAATGTTCTATATAGAAACAGACAGTCATTCATCCACATGTCATGACAAGTGTTTAAATAAAGAAAAATGTACTGTGTATATATATATATATATATATCTATACACATTATATCTCTTTCTTGTAGTGTTCCTGCTCAAAACATCAAGCACAGCCAGGAAGCCCCAATGGGTTTGTTACATAGTTGCATAGTTAGTAAGGTTGAATAAAGACACCATCCAGTTCAACCTGAGTGAGTGTCTACAATTGTCCCTATCCCTGTAGATTGCATGGTCACATCATTCCCTACACTCAAGGAGCCCACAATCCAAGGACCCCATTCATACACAAGGGCCCATTTTGTTCAGAAGCCAATTAACCTACCAGCATGTCTTTGGAGTGTGGGAGGAAACTGGAGTACCTGGAGGAAACCCACGCAGGCACAGGAAGAACATGCAAACTCCAGGCAGGTAGTGTCGTGGTTGGGATTCGAACCAGTGACCCTTTTTACTGCTAGGTGAGAGTGCTAACCACTACACTACTGTGCTGTCCTAAATTTTTGTCAATAGCAGATTTAAAAAAATTAAGTATTTTTATTTACTATTTCAGAACAGTTTATTTTTGATGATTGGGTACAGGTTGTAGTGATCAGTACTAGCAGTCTCTTTGGCTTTCAAATCATCAGCTCTTCTACTTGGCCCAGGTTTTACATGCTGTAATTCTTTGCTGTGACAACCTGTAAAAACAATTTTAAAACAATTCTTTTTCACTGGAAACATTTATTTTGTGTTCATGGGCCTCTCTGCACAATTCATGAATGGAAGTCTACAATTTTTACAAGGCTACCACGCCCTCTAAAACATCTTTGAAAAATTTCCTCTTTTTCATAATAGCAGCATTTTTGTCCAGGTGTCATGGTAGCTTTCAGTAGAGGTTCAGAACCTTAATTAATAAAACATTTACAAAATTATTATTATTTATTTATTTTTAGCTACTAGCTGCCTGGCCCAAGGTTGGCATTTATGTACATTCTTCAGGTTCAACCACAACCTGTTCCAGCCTGTAACATCATCATCAGTCTTTCTGCCCATCCAAGATTTATGGTCCATGTTGAAGCTTTTCTTGTGTTGTTGTTACATGCCATAAAAATCTATTAAAACTATTAAAACAAAATAGCTAATCAACACCTAATATTTCAAAGGTCCTTAGAGGTCTCCTGCCCCATGGCTATTTGTCTCTCCATGCTACTTGATTGTCACTGGTTTCACAAGAAGAAAAGACACATTATACTGACTGATCCACCTTGCCATAGTCATCCTGACCTACCACACTATTGAAAGGAAATATTAGGTATTCTGGAATACCACCCTTCTTGTAGGTACACCAACAGCGCCCTCAGATATCTGGAGACAGCAAATGAGCAAGAGGCAGGTTGTGCATTCGTAAGATGTCTGTCTTTATTGAGCATGAAAGTAGCTTATATTCAGTATAGATCAAAGGAGGGGGAGTGGTTAGTTTAATGCATACATGTCTAGGGTTATGCCAGTTTGTAACTTAATGTATCTCTATCAACAGTTAGATAGGACATCTGGCCACATATGTTAGCTGATTGCCTAAGGCTAAAAAGGATATACATTCCAAAAACATGCTTGACCACAGTGAGCACATAAGGGAGGGGGGATGCTGTGTAAGCAGTAAGCAGTTTGAACTTACACAATAAGGAACTTCATACAAAATGGCGGGGGTATAAAATGGAGTCATGATGGTGCTGCCTGATTATGGTTCTGCCTGCTCCAAGATACTGATAGTACTTAATGCTGTAGTGCTGTGACTCTGCCACACTATTAGGAGTGATGAAATGCAACTAAGAGAACAATTGAAATTGAAAAATGAAATGCAACTAGATCACAATTGAGAACTCAATGCAGACCAGTTTGCCAATATCTCAATGTAACAGTCTGCTTTCATTTATCTAACTTACTAACCATTCCCATTTATTTTGTAGCTCATTCTAACAGTATGAGTTATAACGTTCCTGTATTAAATAGTGTTAACAAAAGATGTGTAATTGTGTTGTGTCCAATAGTATTAAAGTCATATTTTTTAACTTTACCTTACATGCTTATAAGTCTTACCAGTAGGTACCTAAGAAATGGGCTGAACTTGTGCCGTTTAGTAGATATTAACATCGGCTCCAGTCAGTGACATTACTGGCACATGTCCCATGCCCTGCTGCGATAGTGACTCCCATGTACATGGGCAGGAGTGATGTTGTCACGGTTTAGCCATTCAAATGGCCTGAAAGTGCAAACCCTGAAGGAAGACTGGGTGAAGATGGAAGCATCAGGAGCGGTGACAGCTCAGCGCTAGAGGGCCCCTTGTCAAAGGTAATGCCATAACGTTTATGCAGGTTTATTCCATAATCTGTGAGATGCAGTACATACTAGAACATTATGACATAAGCCTGCAGGGGAAACATTTACCTTTTTTTTTGTACAGTTTTATACCACTTTAAGAGCAATGAAACATATTGCATGGCTTACAAATACAGAACTGCTTAGCACAACGTAGGTTGGCTATAAATGGGCAGTCTTTTCATTGACTGAGAGGTATGTCCTTAAAAAAGTAGCGTTAATACTCAATGCTATTGTGACTTTTCCCCTTTACCCAAGCATTTTTTTTATTTTAAATATAAGGTGCCAATGCTGACATAAATACTAATTGTTATCTCTTGCTTAATAGGCATTTGTATGAGAAGGTACTAAGCTCAGTAGACACACTTAAACAATTAATACTGTATTTGAATGAAAAGTTTATGGGTCAGCATGGATTTTATGGCCCATATATTAATGTTTCCCAGAGAAAAAAGCTGGTTTGGGGTGGGCAGACATACCGTATGTACAGATGTTGAATAAAAGTCTGCATTTCTATTTTTCTCAGGGGAAAATTGGCAAGGAGCAGATGGAAACAAATGGCCTCTGGGTCATTCTTCAATTTACAAATAAAGGATGGCACAGGTAGGATGGGCTGCTTTAGTGCTGGTGTAGCACCCTGCCATAGTCAGGCTAAACTTAGTATATGACTTCACTGTATTCAGTGGAGTGGTAATCAGTTTTTTTGGTCTGATCAGGCTTTCCTAAGGTCAGTGGTTAATAGATCCTTCCTGCTTCTGAAAGAAGCTTCTAGAATACAGAGTAGGAGGATCACCTACTGGTCTGCTCAAGCTTTCCTAAGATCAGCAGTTTATTGCTCCTGCCTCTTTCTGAAAGCTTCCAGAATACAGAGTAGGAGGATCAACCATTGTTCTGATCAGGCTTTCCTAAGGTCAGCAGTTGATTGCTTCTGCCTGCTTCTGAAAGAAGCTTCCAGAATACAGAGTAGGAGGATCAACCACTAAGTTATGAATATTTAAAAAACCTCAGCCAATCCCTGGGAGAGGGTGCCCAGAAGGTGGCTGAGGAAGGTGATAAATGTTTGGGAGGCCTGCTCAGAGTGTCTTTGTCCTGGAGCTGCTAATCCTTGGATGCAGCCTGTGTACTGTAGTTGCTGTTTGGGCCTCAGCAAGTGCTGGGCTGAGGGCCTGGAGAAGATATGGCAAAAAGATTTTTGCTGGAGGTCTTCATCTTGGAATCCGGTCTGGAGAAGAATCTTTGAAGAGTGTTGTCTGGAAGCTGGGTGTCAGACAGCTGTCCTAGGACATTGTGAGTAGGACCTGGTTTTGGACTCTCGGGTGTGCATGAGCTATAAGGAATTGGATGCCATAGGGTACTAGATGGTCTGCTCCTACAGAGACCCTGAATTTGTGGCCAATCTCTATTACCTCCAGTCAAGGCTATTTCAAGAGGATTTTGTAAGTTCATCCTCCTGTTCATTTCTGCTATTGTTTTGGAGTATCCTGAACCCTTAAATCCTCTCCTGTTCAAGTTTCTGAAAATAAAATCCACTAAAAGACATCCGCTAGACTGAGCCTGTGGTGTCAGTGTGCTTGGAACTGTGTCTGTAGCAGGCAGCCTCTGTACAAGCAAGGGGGACCTGGGCATATTCTGGCAGGAATGACCCTTCGTAAACCCACACTGATTACTACTAATGGTACAGTTTTCTTTAGAAAATTCTTGGATATAGTCCCTTATCATCCCCTCCAATAATTTACCTACTATTGATGTTAGGCTGACTTCTACCAAGAAACCAAGAGTGGGATGGGAAGCAGAAGAGCATTACCACCCAGTATTAATAAGATAAACTGGGATGTGGTCCTGAATGGAGATGCTTCACCATTCCAACATCAATCACCATGGAACTGCAGTCACTGACACATGCTATTACTATAGTACTATAGTACTATATTATTATAGTACTATATTACTATAGTACTATAGTACTATATAGCTACCTGCGCTCCATGCAGACTTGGCACCAAACTGCCTGGCAGAGCAAAGTCTTCTAGCATCAACTTCGTTTATGGCTCTCACATGCCATATGATCGAATGTCGAGAGCTTCAAAGAAAGCTGATGCTGGAAAAAAAAACCCTCCCCAACATGAGTGGTAGAATTTGCTCACCAGGCCAAACGTTCCTTGTTCTTTCCTGTAAGAAAACCTATATTGACCTTCCCTGTAAGAAACCCTATCTTGACCAAGCTCTGTTCTCTAGTTATTGGTCCATTTCTTTTCTCTTGCATGCATGTGGGAAATAGGATTAGTCTATAACAGGCTAATCCAATTCCCAACCTCTAAACCCCTTTTTTAGCCTCTTAATCTGGTTTAACTGAATCTATACTCACTTAAGTGATTAATGACCTCTTCAGAGCAAAATCACATAATAACCTTTCCCTGTATGTCTGCTCCAAGATTGGTATTTTCACTGACCCTCTGTTATTAAAATTGCTGCAATTTTTGGAACTCAGGACACTTTCCTGGTTTTCCTCATAGCAAGCCCATCCTTTAAGATCCTCTTCTCCTGTCCTGTCCTCGTCTCTTGGAGTATGGGATGGTTCAGTCCTTGGCCTTGACAGATGACTCTCCAACCTACCCACTGTTGACCTGTCATCTACTTTTCTTGCAATAATTAAAATTTTCTTGTCCGAAACAAATTATCTACACCACTTTGATACTCCTTCATGAAATGTATTTAGTGTAAATTATTCTGTCTAGCCTATCCACCCCTCCAAATCTGCAAATCTGCCTACCCATGGTTCTCGCTCTTCTGCTCATTACAGGCATACCCCACTTACACATTGGGGTCTATTTACTAAAGCTGGAAAGTACAAAATCAGGCTCACGCCTGCATATAAACCAATGAGCTTCTAACCCCAGCTTGTTCAATTAAGCTTTGGTAATAAAACCTGGAAGCTCATTGGTTTCTATGCAGAAGTGAGCCTGATTTTGCACTATCCAGCTTTAGTAAATAAACACCATTGTGTACTTAAAAGTGGGGTATGCCTTTGATTGCTGAGTAACCATTTCTCTTACCTACTGTACTGTGGCATGGTTCGTCATGGTTGTGTCATGTTTACTTCTATTTTCTTATTTTTCATTTGTACCCCTTTATTTTATAATGTACATTACTGCATAGTATTTATTGGAATAACAGTACTTTATCATTTAGAGTATTAAAGAATCATCATTAGAATTAACGTTACTGCAATTCTAGTCAATAGTTTCTCTAAGCAACCCAATTACAATCTCCCCACCTAGGGGAGAGCAATGACAGCTTTCCAGGTGTAGAAAATTTGAAGCACAAGCTCTAGGTGCATTGAGTATGTATGAGCCCATTTATTTACTAGGATCTTGGTAACCATTAGCTCTAAATAGGTATGTGAATATTATTCTTGTATATCATCTTGTATAATGAGAAATCTTATATAAATGAGATATCCTGTGTAAAAAAAAAAAAACTGACATAAATGAAAACGGAAAAATAATGATACCTCAGCAAATTTTTGTTCAAGACTTTTGTATATTTAACCTTTAAAATGAGCAAAGAAGCAAATCTCATCCTCAGCCTCTGTCTTTTCCTACTAGAAGGATGTTTATGAGGAGTATCACAGTAAGCCTTTTTTTGTACAGCAGAAGTCTACAGCTGCTGCAAAGCCTCTTGGGAAGCACCAATCATAGTACTGCTGCAAGATAATAGGGCGGCAGCAGAGGTTTCCTATATCCATGTCATTCAGCGAGGACTACTGCTGCTTTGATTTACTGATAGCTCAATATTTGGGTCAGTAGGAAGCAGACGTATTTTGTCAGATGGCTCCTGGGCACACTATGCCTGTGCAGTGAGTTCTCTGGTCACATTCAGTCTAGTAGGAATCAGCACAGGGAAATGAACACACTTTATATGTTAGCTTCCACTGCACTGGCTGATCAGATTAGAAAATTATTGTGATTATTCCTTATGATGATAATGGTCAATTCATTGCTTTAGCATGTCATCTATTTGCAGACGTTCCTTCAGAAAAGCCAATTGACCCCCAACCAGGCAGGTTAATATGATAGATAAATATTTATCGTAAAAGGAGAAATCTGTGTTGTGACCACGCTGAAATGCTCGAATTTAGAGGATGGTTGGTTGCAAAATATCTAACAATGCATCATTATTAACTTGCTAACACTTAAATTGAGCAGAAAAGACATGTGCCAATACATATGACCATTTTCTCAGTAGCATTTTTTACCTATCCTGTTAAAGTTCTGCTTGGTAACTATTTGTAAATATATTAACGAAGGATTTATTTCCAGAATCGTCTTTGAATATTTTCAATTGTTGTACAGTTTAATTTTGTTTATATATATATATATATATATATATATATATATATATACACATATCTATCTAATATATATATATATATATATATATATATATATATATATACACACATATCTATACACACATATCTATACACACACACATATATATATATATATATATATATATATATATATATATATATATAAATTCAGATACTTTTATAACGCTGTAAATTTACGCAGTGTTTTACATATGCATTGTACATTCACATCAGTATATATATAACAAAATTATATGTATATATAAAATATATGCTAGACAGATAGATAGATAGATAGATAGACAGACAGATAGATCATATCTATAGATATATTTATAATAATAAATATAGATTATTTATTGTTATAAAATATTTTATCTTATAATATTATATACTATCATTTAAATTATGTTTACGTATGTATTTATACTTTTTATGATTTTTAATATGATCATTTTAAATTTTATATATATATTTTTTTTAAATTGGGCAAATAAATGTTAAACATTTTTCAGCAAACCAAAATGCATTTTTCAGCAAACATTTACACTTGCATTCATGGATTTTCTGTACGATTATACACTAGATCTTCAAAAGCCAGTTGAAAGCAAATATGTTACATTAAGTCTTGTGAAGCATTTTCAAGCAACATATTTTGGTAAATACATGCCACCATTGCTGAGTAATCATCAGTTCAAAATTAGCTTGTTGCTTTCTGTGTTAATCTCTATCTCTATATGAAAGGGTTGTATAGCGTTGGATGCTCTTCACACAGCTCTTTGTTGAAAATACAGCTATGATGAAATTAGAATTACAAGATAAAATTAATCTGGACACTGACAGGTTAAGGAAAAAAATATATAACTCGATCTAATCATGGATCAACTGCATGTTCAAGCGTTCTTAACTTGGTTTTAATTTACTTTTTAAAATCTAGAGTTAAAATTTGGTGCAATAAAAAAATTGCTTCCAATTTTTAAATATAAACACTTGCTAAAAAAAAAAAAGAAAAAGAATTAAAAAAAAGGAAAACAGATTGACAGCTTAGTGTTAGCACAAGCCTTTTTCTTTTCAGATTCACACAGTATAGTAATGTTTTATATTGCTGCAGAATCTTTGCATGCCCAAATATGAAACCAGAAACTTGATGTTGCAACTTCTTTGAATCCATTCTGAATGACAGCCGCACTGTACTTCTTCATTGTGCTTGGAGGCCAGATGGCAATGGAATCATTTACTTCACCTTGTTGTGCTTAATTACTACAATCAACACACTATTTTCCAAATTAATCATAACAAAGTAATTTCATTAGTAACACAGCAGGCTGTTGAATTATTAGCATCATAACAGGTTCGCAAACAATTAAACTTTATTTGAACCTTAGAAATTTGCAGGGTGGAACACTTAGGCAGCCAAGCACAGCGCACTGTATACAACATCACCAAAGTCTGACAGTTAAATATACCGCATAACTGCATTTGTTGTATATAACAATGAGGGTTTTTTTTTTTGGTTGGATTGTATATAAACATAATCACAACAAATTATAACTAATTTCAAAAGAGAAAATCAATCGATATTTTTATTTCATTGTTTAAGAACATTTTCGTGGTGATAAAAGTGTCTGTATTCTGAAACTGGTCCTGCTTGGTCGAGTGTAGGGTTAAATGAAAAAAAAATAGAAGTCATAAAAAGGTGGTGGGGAGGGGGGTGGTTGGAAATTAAAAAGTGAACCAAAGGTCAAGATGGTGGGATTATTATGAGTTGGGGAAGGACTCCCTCTCCTGGGCATCAGAAGTAAATGAGAAACAGATTTTTTTTTGGTAGGGAAGTAAATTTGCTTATGGGCACCTATAAAACAATTTTTTGGAGGGGGATGGGATGTGATGAAAAAAAAAAAAGCTCACATTTCTATCAAGCATCTGCCATCTGCTGGTTACTGCGTGCATAAGCCTAAAGTCACAGCCTATATATCTAAATTTAGCAATTTAACCTTACTGTTCTAACATATACAGTAGCAGTGTATAACAAAACTCTAATTTGCTGAAGTATTTAAAGAAATAACATAATAGAAATTACACATTTTAGTAAAATAAACAAACCCAAATGCTACCTAACGAGGGACTTCATTATATTTTAAGACGTATTTATCAAACAGTTCAAAAGCAAAAAGAGTGAATTAAGTTTCTTTCTCATATTCTTGATCTGATTAAATAAAAGACAGTAATCATTTTAGGAGAACATAAAAAGCTGCTATAATGCCATTAGTAACTATGTAATAAAAATGCACACCGTTCATTAGGTTAAAGTTATTGTAACCATTAACCAGCTAAAACTAAGAAAAGTTTATGTACTTAAAGTTATGAGAATTTCCACTTTGCAAAGTGAATGTTCACTTAGTGAACAAGATGAAGCTCCTTTCATCCCAATAATCCAATCGTGTGAAGATAAAAATCTCTTTTTTTTTTCAATAATGTTCTTTTAGGAAGTAAATAAAGCTTCACTGTATTCGCTAAGCTAAGTGAACTTTCACTACACCTTTAGTAAATCAGCCCCAACCAATGGGATTTTACTAATAAATGTGTATTTCATTTAAAAGTGTCAGATAAATGGAATTTTCAAAATTTTTAATCAAACGTCTGTAGTTTGTGCTTTGTGAATCTATGTTACATTTGCACTAGGAATGTTAAAATTTACATTAATGAAAGGTAATTTACATGTGCTTAAAAATGATCAGGATTTAGCATCTTTACAAAGTTTGGACTTTTGTTAATCACAATTCTCATTATTAGTTTTTAAGAATGTTTACCATCTTGGTCAATGAAAGGAAAACTATTCAATAAAATTTTCTCTTTGCTTTATTTTCACTAAATAATATGTAGCAGTAATAAAAGAGATGAACATTGTGAACCAAAATAAACCCAACCAATTGAAAGACACATGCTATTACAGAATAACGTGTTATAAAAAACTGTGTACATTTTTGAAATTTCACAAATAAAACTATTTAACAAATAAAAGCACCTCTATTCCACACAAAGTAAATGAAATATTTCAAGCTCCGGATGATACCCTTTCAATGGTCCTAATAAAAGACGGTTCCTGGCAAGGAAAAAAAAAAGTGATAAAACAGACATGAGCGGAGAAAAGCTGATGCAATTGGTTTATCATAAAGATCGCGGTATCCAAGACAGAAATTAATTGTAATGTTTGATTGAAGGCAATATACAGTAGCAAGCTGAAGAAGAGATAAGCTCACTGCTTTGACATTGCAATGTGGGATTCTATTGCATGCAGACAACTAATGGAGCAGTATTAATTAAGGCTTAAAAGCTATTTTTTGCAACAGTCCTTAAGTTAATATAACAGCAGCAGAGGTTTTAGGAAGGAAATGCTTATAAAACAGAGAGCAGGAGAACACATGAGCCATTATGGTAGATTGGATTAAAATGTACTTACCCAGGCCTCTCAAATATCATACATCTCCATTATGTACGCTTTAGGCACCAGGCCAATGGTTCCCTTCATTTCTCCTACCCACCAGCCATATCTATTGTACTCCTAATTCAAAACAATAAGCTGGATTAACCTTTTGCCTAGCACAAATGTAATATCATTTAATGCAAAGCTACTTTTAAATGTTTGTGCTCCATGTTTGGCCTGCTAATCATAGCCATGCCAAACATGTTCAGAATCACCTTTCTTCTCTGCTATTGTTAGATACATTCCAGAAGTGACTATCCATGAGCAAACGGATGATGGCAGAGAATGCAGAACATCTGTATATTTATTATTTGATGGTGAACATTGCATATTGCTATATATTGACACACCTTTCTTGAACATTCTCTTCCCTTTATTTTTCCATGTATGCTATATTGCTATTAGTTCAGAAAATGATGGCAGAAATTATAATAATTAAAGAAAAACTCTGGGTAGGCGAAATGATATGGTACAAAACTTAAAAAAACAAACTTATAAGTTTACCAAAGTACTTACAATCTAAAAAGCAAAGAAAAGAGGAATAAATATGAAGATAAATATCACTATCAAATGGCTTTAAAAATAAAGAACAGTGACCAAGATCAAATACTGTATATACCCATGTATAGTAGTATTTCAGAGTTTTTAAAACAATGTTAAAACATGAAATATCTATATATTTGTCTATTAGTCTGTCTAGCAAACTATCTATCTTCAAGAAGTCATAATCTCGGTCTATGTGATCTGTGGACAATCATGCAATCCCAGAAACCAGATAAACGTGATTCAGGAATTGTGCAATTCTCTGCATAGTGGACACATTTAGGTGCTTTTATTAATAAAAATAGGGATATTTTGCAATTTGCTGATCCACTTTATTTGTAAATAATTGAGCTCATATCAAAGTACCTATCTATCTATACATAAATTATTGTTCTAAAATATAGTACTGTACTGTGTAAACTTCCAATGTGACATCTTTTGTGGGTACGTAAACACATTTATTTTGCTCAGCATTCTCTTTCAAACAGTCAATCTATGTTCCATAAAAATAAAGTACACAATTGTAACAGAAGGTGTATTACTTGTAAGTTGCATATAGTACATGGACACCCTTTATTTTCAGACAAGGGTCTATAATATATCACAGTGTTTACTGATTACCAGCAAAAGGGAAGTGCAATCTAATTAGAAGACAGACAGCAGTTTACTTGTGTTAGTGGCTCATCTCTCACATAAACAGAATCTTGGCAAATTGTCTGGTTTTTAAAATTCTCCTGGGCCTGATTGGGTATTTTTGATGAGAATATAGGTGAGAGGGGAAATGAATCATTTAGTAAATCGGCCCAAACTTATATAAAAATTTCCCACACCTGAAACTGAGATCTAATACTTGTATTCCTAATGTTGTATATTTTAACAAGAACTATAGAAAAGCAAACAGCAAAGTGAACGTTTTCATATTGTTAGTTGCATAGATATTCAACTTTTTGCTTAAAAAGAATAACTTATTTACTATACTGCCTTCTGCTTATATCCTCAAAATATACAAAAATGTATTAAACAGTGCTATTAAAAAAAATATATTTTGCATATTCACAAAAATATTAAAGCTCATCCCATTAAAAATATACATATAACATACTGTAGCTGCTGATTTTTACCATTAGGACACTTACCTGTCCTGGAGTCCAGCGATGTCGGCACCGCAGCCGATGTTTACATCGGCTAGTCGGGTGCTGCCGCCGCCATTGCTGGTAAGGGAACCCGGCAAGGTAGCCATTCGCTTCATGGCTGGGTCTCTACTTTTAGGTGGAACTCTGCTTTAACTATGTTTAACATTGGAGGTCATCAATACCTAGATGCCCAGGCTAAGTTTAGCAGTTTCAGCTAAAATTACAGTAATCAGCATACCTAAGTCATATGTACAAAGATTTTTAAAGACATATAGGTTTTTTATTTGTTACACTGTTTTAACAAAATAAACCCTGCTCTGTTTTTATAATCAATATAATACTATAAATATAATACATTTTTATTTTTAATAGTGCAACTGTATCTGGCAGTTAAACTATTAAATGCATAGCCTTGCAGATGAACACTGCGACCTGAAGGTGGCTGTGTTCATTGGCAGGCTGCAGGTCGATTCTCCCTCCAGTGAATGAACTCAGATGTGATGTGTATTACGTCACTTCCTGGTTCAGAGCTCTCATTCCCCAGCTGCTGTAGCCAGGCATGAAGCTCATCGAGCATTAAACCTTATTGACAAGCTTCACTGGGGTCTATTAATAACATTGACCCCTGATGTCTCCTTAACTGGTTCCCGACTGGCGCACGCTGATGTACGTCGGCAGAATGTCACGGACAAGCAAATGGGCGTACAGGTACATCCCTTTAAATTTGCCACGTGCCATCGCCTGCGCGCCACCGGTGCAGTGCGTGCGCCGCCCGAGACCTCCGTGAGTCGGGTTGCGGGTCCCTTAGCCATGCGATCATCTCACGGGGAGGAAGAACGGGAAGATGCTAATGTAAACAAGCATCTCCCCATTCTGCCTAGTGACACTGTCACTGATCTCTGCTCCCTGTGAGTGGGAGCAGAGATCAGTGACATGTCACACATAGCCACGCCCCCCACAGTTAGAAACAAGCCCCAGGACACACTTAACCCTTACCCTGCCCCCTAGTGGCTAACCCCTTCACTGCCAGTGTCATTTACACAGGAATCAGTGCATTTGTATAGCATTGCTTGCTGTATAAATGACAATGGTTCCAAAAATGTGTCAAAAACTTCCGACGTGTCAGCCATAATGTCGCAGTCATGATAAAAATCGCAGATCGCCGCCATTACTAGTAAAAAAAAATTATTAATAAAAATGCCATAAAACTATCCCCTATTTTTTAAATGCTATAACTTTTGCGCAAACCAGACAATAAATGCTTATTGCAATTTTTTTTTTACCAAAAATATGTAGAAGAATACTAATTGGCCTAAACTGAGGAAAAAAATGTTTTTTTTAATATATTTTTGGGGGGTATTTATTATAGCAAAAAATGAAAAAAAAGTTTTTGCGTTTTTTTCAAAATTTTCACACTTTTTTGGTTTATAGCGCAACAAATAAAAACTGCAGTGGTGATCAAATACCACCAAAAGAAAGCTCTATTTGTGGGAAAAAAAGGACGTCAATTTTGTTTGTGAGCCACGTAGCATGACCACGCAATTGTCAGTTAAAACGATGCAGTGCGGAATCACAAAAAGTGCTCTGGTCAGGAAGGGGTTAGAATCTTCCAGGGCTGAAGTGGTTAAAGAGGATCTTCACCAGCAATATGATATCACATAATAGTCTATAGCCCCCCCCCCCCCCCCCCCAAGTGATAATAATAAACTTAAGTTTAAAAAAAAGCTTAAACTAACAATAAAATAAATAAAATATTTTAAAGCCCCTTCGCCCCTACATACATACATACATAAATAAACACGTGTGTCAGGTACAAGTATGTATGAAACCAATGATTGTGATACACAACACAAGCATTGTTTCCAGGTCCATCATTCACAGTGATTCCCTGTAAAGGATTTTAAAGCATTACCTATGGATAATTTTGAGGACTGAAGCTTGTCACCGTTTCACTGGAGCACGCTGTTTTAAAGCTTGACATGTTGGGTATCTATTTACTTGATGCAATCTCATCTTTTATAACTAAACAGACAATTGGGTAATAGATTGTGGTTACATGCACTAAATGTAACTTTAGTGTATTCTGCACTGAAATACTATACGTTTGATAAGCAGTTGCGCTAATATCATGTGATTACCATCATTTTTTCTCCAGTTTCTCTGCTTTCAGAAAATATATATATTAAGGGGTTTTACCAAATCTTTAGGCCTAAAATGTATATTTTAACACATGTGCAGAAAGTGCAAAAAAAATGCAAAGATGGCTCTACCAGCAAAAGGTTTAAAGCTTAATACCAGTTATGTTTTTTTTTTTTTTGCAGTTATTTGGTCCAGCTTTGACCAATGTAAGTATACATTTCAAAGTATAGTATTCTAAACTTTCTCTGTCCCTGTTCAAACAGAGAGTCAATGTAGTTGCCTCCGCTATGATCCTCTCTGTCTTTGAATTCCATGCTGAGCAGTTGGCCTGCTGCATAATAACCACAGGGGGTCGATCTCTCTGTACAGGTGCCATTCACACAAAGCCATTGCATTTTTCCAATAGCAAGTGGTATGGGAGAACACTTAAACAGGACATGCTGCTAAGATCTTATTGGCAGTAGCAATGTCTTCCATTTTGACTTGAGTCATACCATGAGACTGATTAGTGATTTGATTCCCGTGGCAAATAAGATATGCAAAAGCTTTTCACGTCTATGCCTCTGCATTCCTGATGAAGCTTTACAGAGAAAAGTGCTCAGTTCTTAACTGGTCCATATGTGGATAAAGTATGAAAAAGTGTGAATCACCTTTGATATATGATAAATTGAGAATTTAGAGAGACAAGTCATCAGAGGCGTCTATAACATGCTATGGAATATACCTTTTGAATTATGTAACTGCATTGGTGTACATTATTTCATTATTATTCATTACATTTTAGTGATACTTGTCATACATTTTTTTTTATTATTGAGTACGATGTGTTGCTGCTTTTAGGTGGCACCAAGAAAATCCCCTGTGCTTTTTTTGTATCTTGTTGTAAAGCGGTAAAGTAAATGCTCACTGAGCTTAGCAAATAAGGTGAAGCTATATTCATTTTTATTACCCAATCCCATGCAATGAACATTTAAAGAAACATTTTTTTGTGATAGCCCTGTGAGGACCGCAGTCGCCACTCATCTCCTGCTGTGCAGCCCATTCAGCAGCAAGGCACAGACCGGCATTGGTCCATGGCCCAGGGGTTGGCAACCCCTGCACTACAATATATATATATATATATATATATATATATATATATATATACTTCAGGGAGTACAACAAGAAAACAACTTCAATAAGCAGTTTAAGGTAGAATTAAGAGTTAAATCACATGGATACAAATAACAGGGCAGGGGACCTGATAATTCTCTGCAGCAGATTACCTTTAACTTCGACACCTTTCACACTGGGGCGTTTTTCAGGCGTTTTTCAGGCGCTTTAGCATTAAAAAAAGCAACTGTAAAAAGTGCTTGAAAGAAGCCTCATCTGCAATCCCAATGTGAAAGCCCGAGTACTTTCCCACTGAGATCCCTTTCATACTGTGGTGTTTTTCAGGCGCTTTAGCTTAAAAAATAAAAGCGCCTGTAAAGCGCCTGAAAGAAGCTGCAACTGCAATCCCAATGTGAAAGCCCAAATGCTTTCACACTGAGGCATTGTGCTGGCAGGGCATCAAAAAAAGTCCTGCAAGTAGCTTCTTTGCAGTGCTTTTGGAGCGGTGAATAAACCGCTCCTAAAGCGCCCCTTCCCATTGAAATCAATGGGAAGCGCCTGCAAAACGCCTGAAAAGCGCCTGAAAAGCACTTTTGGCCGTGGCGATTTGTGGGTGCTTTTAATCCTTTATTTGGCCACTAGCAGGGTTTAAAAGTGCCCCACTAGAGCTCGAAAAACGCTGGTAAAGCTTTACAAGCATTTTTCTGGCGCTGGCAGTGTGAAGGGGCCCTTAAAGCACTTGGGCTTTCATATTGGGATTGCGGATGAGGCTTCTTTCAAGCGCTTTACAGGTGCTTTTTTTTAACACTAAAGCTCTTGAAAAATGCCTGATAAACACCCCAGTGTGAAAGAGGTCTTACAGGTCACCACCCCACCCCTACCCTGTAACAGGACAATGAAAGGATAGGCAACACACTGATAAGTTAATCTCTCTGCTCTCTTTATCTACCAGCATGCTTCTTGCATTGCCACGTACCTATTTGGCTTCTTGTGCTGCCCCTCCCTCCTTTATGCCCCCTACACACGATCGGACTTTCCGACAACAAAACCGTCGATTTTTTCCAAAGGATGTTGGCTCCAACTTGTCTTGCATACACACGGTCACACAAATGTTGGCCAAAAATTTCGAAACGTGGGAACGCGGTGACGTGCAAGATGTACGACGAGCCGAGAAAAAGGAAGTTCAATAGCCAGTGCGGCTCCTTCTGCTTGATTCCGAGCATGCGTGAACTTTTGTGCGATAGGCTTGTGTACACAAGATCGGACTTTCTGATAACAAGCTTTGTTGGCGGAAAATTTGAGAACATGCTCTCAAACATTTGTGTGCAGGAATTCAGACAGCAAATGTTCGATGGAGCATACACATGGTCAGTCTTTCTGGCAACAAGCTCACATCGAACATTTCCTATCGGAAAATCCGAGCGTGTGTACGCGGAATTACTCTGAGCCCTGCTGTACAGACTGTAAAGTAGACAGCAGGAGGCTAATAACAAGTCCAATTTCAATAATTATACTGCTGCATTCAAAGAATATATACATTGATGTATAAATGAAGAAAAAATGAAAAGATAAGAAAAAAAAGAAAAGAAAAGAATAGTAGAGAGAAAGGCAGATACTAATTTATTGTGCATACAAGCAAGCAGGAGCATGCGCAATGTACAATGTGATATGTGCAATTGCTTACAATGTATACCTTTATTTACCTTTGCAGAATGCACAGAACCATTCACACCCATCCCTGCCCCTTACAATCTAAGGTTCCTGCACACATTTTATGGTCAATTTGGTCAGGAGCTGGTTAAGTTTGGTTATAGGAAGGAAGAAAATATAGGAAAGATATTCATGCTGGAAACTGAGCTTTGAACTCCGGTACCGCAAGGCTACACTGTGAACAAATAAGCCACTGTAGCAAAACATGCTTATATATAATTAAATAACATTCCTAATTGTTCTGCATAAAGAAAAGGAGAGTAAAGATACCAAGTGCAGGTGTGCTAGAATCTGAAAAATGTAATAACTCCTCTTAGACTTGAGGCTGATGATTTACAATGCAGAGGCACAGCGCCTGAAGCTGACTAGCACACATTTGCTTGATCTTAGAAAGAGAAGCAGTGAGTGCTTAAGAATGCCTGCCTATAAATTGTAAGCAGCAGACATGTGATCCTACATTTATGGCATGTACTAGAACATCTGGCCAGTGTGTGCTGCTCAAATTACTATATCCTAAAAAAAAAAACTCCCAATACATATTGTGCTACTAAAAAACTAGGGAAAATCTGTACATGTGACAACATTCTTTAGAATTTAAGTGAAAATGACATCATACAATTTCTGCAATTCATACTAACATTTAATAAACATTGTGCTGTCAATGTAAATTTAAACAAATGAAAATAGGTAATAGTTGTGACCTTTCTGTCATGCAGTGTTATCACCACTAGGGGGCAGGAGACATCCTATTAAGTATTTACTGAAGAACCATTTTCTGGCATTTCAAACCATGTGTGCAACTTAAATAACTAGTTTTAATTTACAGCTCAAATTTTTACCAATATACTTCAGACTTATCACTGTCTCAGTGCCACATTCCTTTTCTATACCCCATGTAACTTATATGTAAAACTACTTTTGGTAGCAAAAAAAAGAACATTAGAACTGGAATTTTTGATTACCAATATAACATAAATGACTAAAAATAAGATGATTTTGCATAAAAATAAACTTGTGTCAATTTAGTTCCTGCCACCACAGGAAAACTGTGCAATACTGGAACAGTAAATTTAAAGGAGAGCCCAGCTAAGTACTTCTTCCAATAATCTGTGTCTTGTAAATGACAAATTAACCCATCATTTACAAAAACTAAATTTCTTTCTCTGCTATAGAGTAAGAAGAAGTTTGGTTACTGCTGAATATTTCTGAATCAGGTAAAATAAGTCTTAGCTCCAACAATACTGTGCAGTCCCATTGCT
This sequence comes from Lithobates pipiens, assembly GCF_037356315.1. Lineage (NCBI taxonomy): Eukaryota > Metazoa > Chordata > Amphibia > Anura > Ranidae > Lithobates > Lithobates pipiens. The sequence continues at coordinate 140,112,035 of NW_027507764.1, forward strand.
TCAATGTGTAACCTATGCAGCCAACCTGCTAATTGTGAAGTAGCGGTCCAGACGACTATGGGTGGGGGGACATGACTGCCAGTACACCGTCTTCTGGGCTGTGAGTGCTAAGTCCTATTCAGCCCCACAGTTGGACGGCTGCTATTGGACCAAGCTGATTTTCTGTGTTGACAGCACTAGGGATAGGGTGAATTTTGCAGAGAAAATTAGATTCCCTGGTTGGCACCCTTTCATGCATCATGTTCTCCCTGTAAATGCATGGATAGTCTCCAGCTACTCTATTTTCCTCCCACACTCCAAAGACATGCTGGTTGGTTAATTGGCTCCTGTACAAATTGGCCCTAGTGTACAGCATGTGGGCATGTGCTGTAGGCCTTAGATTGTAAGCTCCTTGAGGGTAGGGACTGATGTGAATGTACAGGACAGTTCTGCATAAATTGTCAGCACTATATACATACTATACTATAGCACTATATACATACCTGTAATAAATAAAAAACATGTATTGTTAGGCCTCTTGCACACTGCTGTTTCTAAACTGATATTTTTGGGCCTTTTGGCATTTTTTGCCTAAGCCCCTGAATGCACCTCAATGAAATCCTATGGAAGTTGATTTACTAAAGGCAAAAGAAAGTTGCTCCAGAGCTTAGTAAATGAGGTAAGGCTTCACTTTGTAAAGAATACCTAATTACATGCAAGGAAAATGTACAAAAAAACATGCATTTTTGCATGCACCTGATTGGATGATGGTTGTCGGGAAAGCTTCTGCTCATTTACTTAGCTCTGGAACAAATGCACTTGCAAAGTGCACAGTCTCTTTGCCTTTGGTAAATCAAGCCCTATGTGTCCATGAACACATAGGCTTTTAGAGGCGTTTAGGAGTAGCAGCGTTTAGAGGCAGTCAAAGCTCCTGCCCTGAATGCAGAAGAATCACATTCAGGAGAGGAGCTTTTGGGCATAAAAAAAGGTCAAACGCAGCTAAGCGCTTCTAAACATGCCTAAGCGCTAGGAGCATTTAGTACTTGAGCCTTTATTTGTTTCAATGGCCAGATTAGGTGCCTTTTCAATTCTGATTTTCTTAAACCAGTGTGCATGAGACCTTACAAGGGAATAGAGAATTTGTTTATGCTTGGGTTCATACTGGAGCAATTTGTCATGCGATTTGAGAGATTAAATCACATAATAAGTCGCAGCCTTTTGGCAGTAATGGCACTGTTCCAATCAGTGTGACACCAATTTTGTGGCACCGCACTGATTTGCAGAAGTAGTTCCTGCATTACTTTTGCCAATTTCAGGTGTGGCTTCAATAGACATCTGTGTACGAAGCCACACAGATGTCTATCAAGTAGCACCTGGAATTGCACTGACCATGCTACTTTGAAATCGCACTACTTCAAGTGAAGTAGCATGATTTCAAAGTAGCATCAATGTTAACCAGGGCTGAATTGGGAAACCAGAGATAGGTTTTTATGCAAAAGTTTATTTTATTCCCTCATATCAGTAATTGTGAGGCTTGTCTCCTTAGTGAGGAAAAAAACATACTGATTAGTTGGTGAATAGAGAACTGATTATTTAGATAGAAGTCATTGCAAAATAGATGATATCCCCTTCACCCGATATGTCAAGTGATATCGATACATAGAGCATTACCAACTATACAGTAGTGCCAAGTCATCCATTTAAAGAGAAACTATAGTGAGCTTTGGTCAATTACATATATAATATATATATATATATATATATATATATATATATATATATATATATATATATATATATATATATATATATACATATATATACTATGTGATCATATTTTATTTAGATTTTGCTAAATCCTTGTTTTACAAATAAATATTTAATTCAGTGTGATGTCATACTTTAGTGTATGACATGCATGCTGGGCCTTCTAATAAGGAAGTCCAGTATTAGATCATCACTTGACGACTATTTCTACAGACTGGAGATCCAAATGGTACTGCCTTTACTTGGGAGAAGGAGGAGTGTCCCTCTTCTGGGTCTTTCATATAACTTATTTAGCTGTATTTGAGTATATCCTACAAACCCGATATTTAGTTCTGTATTCACAGCTCACCAGTAATCCAGCTAAATCCCAAGTACCAAGTTAGTCTTCCAGTATTTACTTGCATTTTTTAATATTTATGTTAATTTTTTAACAATGCTATTTTTTATTTCTAATTTTATTGTATATACTAACTTTTAATTACGGGCAGAATTAGGCTACATTCACACTTTGGGCGTTTGGAGAATGCACGCAAAATTGAGTGCTTTCCCAACACACACTCTGCCCTTTAGCAGATTCTCTGTGGTGCCATTCATGCCTAATGACACCCCCACATGTCTGCTAAATGTACACAATGCTAATGCACCGCAGCACCATATGGTTCAGTGTGGTGCAATTTTGCAATAGGGTCAGGGTAGCTCATTGCAGTGGGCTACATACAACGCGTGGAAACACGCTGGGTCCATACCTGCATGCTGTGAAGTGGCTAAAAATTTAAAAAAATGTCATAACTGTATTTATTAAAATACAAAAACCTGTATACATTAGATCAATCAGTAATCATAAGATTAACTTGCAGACAGGACGTTTTGCAAACTCTCCTAGAAGTCTTTCCTTCTGGCAGCAGCATTTTGGCAGAAAAAGTCTGAAGCTTTTACAAGGTTTTAGATGCATTTACAGATGGCAAGAGCTTGGGTGTTACCCTCCCTGGCGGTACGATTATTTCGGATTTTAGGTGCTAAAAGCGGTACCATTATTTTGCATGAAAATTTGGCGTTTTATATTGTAGTCCTGCAATTCTTAGGAATAACTCACTTAAATTTGTCCAAACCAGAGTCTAGCAGACATCCCGGGTATAATAAAGTTTGAAAAATGAAATCATAAATTATAATATAATAAATAATTATAAATAATTGTACCAAATAATAATATAACAATAATAAAAATTATTCAATAATGTAATCAAATCAAAAACACTGAAATTTGCTCAGTTGCAGAATTGTCACTGTCATTACTTTTCAGTATTTGATGACGGATCTCCCCACAAATCACTATCGCTCAATTCTGCGAGTGATTCTAATTTATTATCGCTGTTTTCTAGCTGGTCTAAAACCATTTTTGATGTAAAATGACAGTTTGGTTGCTATGGACAATCTCCAGTTTCCAGGCATAAAGAACAGTTTTTATTACATAAAACTGCATGCAGGACACTGGGCAGACCACTAGGGACAACGGGGAGGTGAAATATTTACATACAGCAATGTAATCTGTAAGATTACATTATACTGTATGTATACTGTCTGTTTCACTTTTTGAATTTGGCGCCGATCTCCGTCCCCGTGCGTCGCAACGCTCGCAGGGCACGGAGATCGGCGATGTGATGCATCGAGCGAGACATGGCTCGCTCGTACAGCGGGGAGACAACGCTGGATCCGAGGGAGAAGGTAAGTAAACCTCCTCCTGGATCCAGCGATGCAGTCCCGAGTCTGGCTCGGGGATACCGCTTTTGGTATGAAAATTCCACCCCGAGCCAGACTCGGGAATACCGCCAGGGGGGTTAATTCATTTCATTGGCCTGAATAATATTTTTTACTGGCCAATAAAATGAACTTACACTCAAGCACTTAACGCACATAGCGTTTAGACACTTTTAGACATGTTTAACAGCGTCAAGCTTTTTTTCTGCCAAAATTCTGCTGCTCCTGGACGCACTGGCAGTGAGGTTGAACATTGAACATTAAACATTGCTAAAATCCTATGGTATGGGGTTGTATTACTAAAAACAAATAGACTGCACTTTTGCAGGTGGTCCAGAGCTTTGTAAATGAGAGAGCTCTGCTGACTTCCATCATCCAATCGTGCAAGCAAAAATGTTGTTTTTTTAATTCTCCTTGCATGTGATTGGCTATTCTTTGCAAAGTGAAGCTTTAGCTTATTTACTAAGCTCTAGAACAACTTCGCTAACAAAGTACACAGGGGGTTATTTACTAAAGGCAAATCCACTTTGCACTACCAGTGCAAACTACAAGTGCAAAGTCCATTTGAAAATGCACTGAAAGTCGCTGTAGATCCGAGGGGGACATGCAAGGAAAATATAAAACAGCATTTTAGCTTGCACATGATTGGATAATAAAATCAGCAGAGCTTCCCCTCATTTCAGATCTACCCCTCAGATTTACAGTAACTGCACTTCCAAGTGCACTTTCAGTATAATTTCAAGTGCACTTTGCACGTGTAGTTTGCACTTGTAGTGCAAAGTAGATTTGCCTTTCGTAAATAACCCCCATAGGTTAACATGCAGGGGAGTTTAGAGGCAGGCAAATAAAAAACACAAGACACCCCTAGAAGCAGCTGCAAAACCATCCAGTGTGCACAAGGCCTTACATCTATCACTAGATCCCATGAAATGGCGTTAACGATTTATGGAAGTTGTGCAGGGAAATTACTCTATAACCTCAGAAAATATTTTTGAATTGTCCACCGGTCCTGTTTGGTGAACAGACACTTTCATTTCAAAATGTGTAAAATATTACAAGCTAGTGCACTGTCTATGATGAAGATCCACTTTTCCTTTTTTATGAATAGGACGACTCTGATGCACTGTAAAATATTTATGGTGCTGTCATTAAGTTTGTCATGCGATTTTCATTCAGAACTTTTACTACAAAACAAACAGGTCTTTTGATGCCTGGACATCAGGCAGACTAATTTATGATGGTATCTATTTAGTGCTTTTCCAGACTTGTTAAGACAAAGCCTTGTACATGTGAAACAAATATATCTTCTGTAGACTGACACCACATAATTGTGCAGATTTACTCCTGTGGATAGTTATGTCCATAATATATTTTGTTACTGCTTTATGAGCGGTTCTGATTTAAGAGTAACTTTACGGCCAAATGCACATTTACTTCTATTTACTTAGCAGTGCATGTGTCTCTGGAAGTGTTAACAGAAACAAGTTAACCACAGTATCAAGTAGGCCCATGCATCATCTGAATCGTGATCTATTTTGCATGCGTGGTGAGGATTCCAAAAATACTCAGATGCTTTACAATCCTGAAAAGCAAGAGGTGGAATCTGCAACGGCAAGAGCTACACGCAACCGGATCAAATATTATGCAGTAGAGTTTTGAGGGATTTTTGGGCTACTGTGAGCTCAAAAGATTCAAATTCCTGGAATCCTGGGCTTCTATTACAGTTAAGATGATTAGATTGATAATAATATACATACTGTACATATATATATATATATATATATATATATATATATATATATATATCACTGAAGACAATTAAGACATAAGTGGTGTGTATACAGTATGTGTATTCTATATTTATTAGAAACAAATGCACATATAAAATCTAGGGAGAAAAAATACATATAGTCGGTGGCATAAGGCTGCTTTCACACCTGAGCGTATTGTTTTCAGGCATTTTTCTGTCATTTTTAAAGCTTTTTTTGCAGCTTTTTCATAGCGTTTTTTGAAGTGTATTACAAACGTTTTCACAGCTTCGACTGTATGTAATCTGTTGGCGCTCTTCACGCCCCCCCCTCCCTGTCCCTTCCGAGGCTGCAGATGGGCATGAATCAGGCTGCACTGATGGCAATGGGGAGGCTGCATTCAGAAGCTGCATTCACGGCAATGGTGAGGCTGCATTCACGGCAATGGTGAGGCTGCATTCATGTCACTTGTGAGGCTGCATTCATGTCAATGGTGAGGCTGCATTCAGAGGCTGCATTCATGGCAATGGTGAGGCTGCATTCAAGGCAATGGTGAGGCTGCATTTAGAGGCTGCTTTCATGGCAATGGTGAGGCTGCATTCATGGCAATGGTGAGGCTGCATTCAAGGCAATGGTGAGGCTGCATTCAGAGGCTGCTTTCATGGCAATGGTGAGGCTGCATTCATGGCAATGGTGAGGCTGCATTCATGTCACTTGTGAGGCTGCAATAATGCCAATAGTGAGGCTGCTTTCAGAGGGTGCATTCATGGCAATGGTGAGGCTGCTTTCAGAGGGTGCATTCATGGCAATAGTGAGGCTGCATTCATGGCAATGGTGAGGCTGCATTCAGAAGATGCATTCATGAGAATGGTGAGGCTTCAGTCATGGCACTTGTGAGGCTGCATTCATGGCAATGGTGATGCTGCAGATGGGCACTAATTAGACTGCATTGATGGGCACTGACCGTTATTTTGCTTCACAGTTCTTTTTTTCAAATGTTATTTTTTTCCTGAAACTTCCCTCTTAAAGTGAAGGTGTACGTTATACGCAGATAAATATGGTATATCCAAATAACACGCCCCAGCTCATCCTTAGACTCTTCACCACACACAGTCACAAAGGCAAGAGAATTCTTGTTGGGAAGTGTATACGTTAATTTGCATTTCATTTTAATGGTTCAAAGAATTTCAGGCAAAATGGTCAACCCTCGGGCATGTTAACTTCATCAAATCTGGCCCTCTTTGAAAAAAGTTTGGACCCCCTGCACTAGGGGCAGGAGAGGGATAGGAAATTAGGGGTGGAGAGATGCTATTTGAGCATTTTTATGGGTGTTTTACGGGCATTTTTAAGTGTTCTTTTTTTTTTCTGCTCAAGTTGGGCGTTTCTATTGAAGTCTATGGGGTCAAAAACGCTTCTCCCAAAAAAGCTTGTGTACTTTTTTGAGCTTCAGGCATTTTGCTTCAGGTAACAAAATGCTCATATGTGAACAGGTACAAGTGAAATTAATGGGATTTTGCTTGTTGGGCGTTTTGGAACTTTTGAGATGAGCGTTTTACAGGCGTTTTTTTTTTTACGAGTTGAAAATGCTCAGGTGTGAATGCAGCCTAAATGCAAATATTACTCCTTATTATGTAAAAGTACTTTTGCTCATCCTCCCAAGAGTATGAGATTCTTGAATAGAAGGGTTTGCTGTCCAGTCTGTTACATATTTTTTTAATTTTGGATAGAGCAATGTAGGGTTATAACCCCTGTCGGATTTTTTTTTGCCAACTGTGTCCCATTGCAGAGATTTCCTTTCACTTCTTGTCCCATAGCCAAACAGGAAGTGAGAGGAAATCCCTGCAAAATAAGGGAATTCCTTGGGGACCCCCAGGTCACCAGAACTAGTGTCCTCTTTGGAAGATTTCCCCTCTATTATTTTTCTGGGGACAACCCAAAATTTATTTTCTTCTACTTTCCAACCAGCTGCCACAGTTATATGATGGCAGGGCGACTCTATTGCGCGAATCGCCGTACCAGTACAGTGCTTTGTGTAATAGATACAGCGGGCGCGCGTGCCCGAGGGGCAGCGCTGGAGCCGATGCGCCTGGCCAGTGGTCACGATGTCTGCCGGCCACCTGTGATCGCTCCACAGACAATCAGAATGGGGATCTGCCATTGTAAACAAAGCAGATCCCCGTTCTGTCAGGGGAGTACAAGGAGGTCGTCTGTTCCTTGTGATTCACTCAGTTCACTCCCCCCACAGTTAGAAAGCACCTCCCTAGGACACATTTAACCCTTTGATTGCCCCTGGTGTTAAACCCTTCCCCACCAGTGTAATTTATACAGTAATCAGTGCATTTTTATAGCACTGATCGCTGAATAAATGTCAGTGGTCCCAAAAGAGTGTCAAAGGTGTTTGATCTGTCCACCACAATGTCGCAGTCCCGCTAAAAATCTCTGATCACCGCCATTACTAGTGAAATTTTTTTTATTTATAAAAATTCCATAAATCTATACCTTATTTTGTAGATGCTATAACTTTTGCGCAAACCAATCAATATATGCTTATTGTGATTTTTTTGTAGCAAAAATATGTAGAAGAATGCATATTGGCCTAAACTGATGAATACACTTTTTTGGGGGATAGTTATTATAGCAAAAAGTAAAAAATATTGGGGTTTTTTTTCAAAATTGTTGGTCTTTTTTTGTTTATAGTGCAAAAAATAAAAACAGCAGAGGTGATCAAATACCACCAAAAGAAAGTTCTATTTGTGGGGAAAAAAAAATAGGTAAATTTTGTTTGGGCACAACGTCGCACGACTGCACAATTGGCAGTTCAAGCGATGCAGTGCCGTATCGGAAAAAATGACCTGGTCGTTAAGGGGGTAAATCCTTCCAGGGCTGAAGTGGTTAAATGAAAATGGTAAATAGTACAAATATTGAGAGTGACTCTCCTTAATGGGGGGGGGGGGGGGGCACAGACAGCAATAAAAACTCACAAGTGACCTAATCCCTCTTCACTGTATCCAAAACTAAAATAAAAGTTTTGCCTTTAGTTACACTTTAAAGGGCCATTCACATTGTGTGCGTTGAGCATACATAAGTGCACTGACATGCATTTGAATGCTGCGCTGCATTTTAAATTGAACTGCAATACTTTCTATTTTTTGTTGTTGTTTTTTTAGAGCTGAAAAAAGGTAGGGCATAAAAATGTTGCTTATACAGGCTTTTGGAGATTTTTTTCTTTAGCTTGTATAAGCAACTCTATGGGGGTTATTTACGAAAAGGCAAATCCACTTTGCATTGCAAGTGCACTTGAAAGTGCAGTCGCTCTAAATCTAAAAGGTAGATCTGAAATAAGTGGAAGCTCTGCTGATTTTATCATCCAATCATGTGCAAGCTAAAATTATGTTTTGTATTTTCCTTGCATGTCCCCCTCGGGCTGCAGCGACTTTACTTTTAAGTGCACTTTCAGTGCAAAGTGGATTTTCCTTTAGTAAATAACGCCCAATGCTAGCCTATGGGGTTGATTTACTAAAGGCAACTCCACTTTGCACTACAAGCATACCTCCCAACATTTTGAGATGGGAATGAGGGACACCTACTAGCAGATGTATGTAGGCATAGGACAAGCCCCCTGTCCCACCCCCTTAAAGGAGGATTAACCCAAAAGAAAAAGATTAATTAAATCCACAAGGGACTTTTTTTTACCACTACTATTCCTTTATATTGGCTAATAAATTTTACAAATGTAACAATTTAAAATTTGGATGAAAGGTTTAGCACTGGGAAACACGTTTTGAAAGATAAAAAGTGCATTTTACATACAACTGTATAGATCAGAACAAAATGTGGGACAAATGAGGGGGAAAGCGGGACAGAGGGACATTGCTCGAAAACAGGGACAGGCCCTCGAAATCAGGGACAGTTGGGAGCTATGATACAAGTGCTGGAAGTACACTTGGAAGTGCAGTCACTGTAGATCTGAGGGGGAGATTTGAAATGAGGGGAAGCTCTGCTGATTTTATCATCCAATCATGTAAAAGCAAAAATGCTGTTTTTTATTTTCCTTGCATGTCCCCCTCGGATTTACACTGGCTGCACTTCCAAGTAGTGCTTGTAGTGCAAAGTGGATTTGCCTTTAGTAAATAAACACCCCCCCCCCCCCCCATGTGTCCATGCACATTTGGGTGTTTACAGCCATTTTATAAGCAATTGTAGAGGAGCGCTTTCAGGCATAAAAAAAACACCACAAGTGCATTTCCGAGAGGAGCTTACGGCAGGAAAAATGATTGACGCGCATAAAAGCACCTAAACGCAAGTGTACCTTGATTACAGTAAAAAATGATCAGAGGAGAATGTTTTGCAAAAAAGGTTTAAGAAAATACCCAGAAACTCACAAACTCTTGTGCAATACCAGCCACTATGAGTCCATGGACCCTATTTTTAATCCTTATGCCACTAGCCTTAGTAAATAGATAGGAAGGAATATTACATTTACTTATTTTACCTTCCTTGTTTCTGGCCTAGGCCAAAATTATGTTATACACCACAAGAGTATTCATGGAAATCTTTTTTTCTTTCATCTGGAGGAGGGGAGGAGGGTCTTCCCCAGCTAAGCACACCCTCCTGCCTGCATGCCTCACCTGAGGGCAGATGAATTGCAGGAAGTAACTACATGAATCATCTGCCCTTACTCAAGATGGCCATGGCCGGAAATACAACAATACAAAATAAAACATGAAGACATGGATGGATGGGTGAGTTTGCCTCGAATATTAAAAATAAATGAAATTAAGTTTTTCGTGCTCAAATATTTTGTTACTGGCAAATTTACGCAGCACTTTACAGCATGATTACTTCTTATGCCCCATACACACGGTCGGACTTTCCGATGACAAAATCTGTTGTTTTTTTTCCGACGGATTTCGCCCAAACTTGTCTTGTATAAACACGGTTGCACAAAGTTGTTGGAAAATCCGATCGTCTGAACGTGGTGTCGTAGAACACGTATGACAGGGACTATAAACGGGCCAGTAGCCAATAGCTTTTGTCTTGTAATTTATTCTGAGCATGTATTTAAATAAGAATTAAGAATTTAAATGATTGGATTTTGTTGTCTGAAAATTTTAGATCCTGCTCTCAAACTTTGTGTGTCGGAAATTCCAACGGAAAAAGTCCGATTGAGCTCACAAACAATCGGATTTTCCGACAACATGATCCGATTGCACTTTTCCATTGGAAAATCCGACCGTGTGTATGGGGCATTAGTCTTTATTGATGTCCAGGAGCATCATTCACTACATAGACAGACTCTGTTCCCGCATTATGGGCCAAACGAGAACCAGTCTAATCAGAAGATCCAATTCAAACAGTTGGAAGTTGGAATACTGGAAAAGAAAAAAAAACGCCACCCCTGTCACCTAAGATGGCCCTGATAAGAGTGCAGCCGTGTAATTAATATTGCTTATCAAAAGTGAGCTGAAAATGTAATAAAAACTAAAAATATATATTGTGAACTTGCCTGCAAAGTAATTTCATTCTCATTCACAACAGAGATGCAAATGTCTACAAAAATGAGGCATTGTACTCCTTTTAAGGGAAACAGCTTAGAGATTTATAACGATAAAGGTGAGGAGGTTAAAATCTGCCCAAATGCCCCAAGTTTGAAGAATAGAAGTGAACACTGTGCCAGAGGCTTAAATACACTCACATAACAGCTAGTAACTGTATAACTTGAAGGCAGAAGGACATACATACTTGAACATTTTTCAAGAAAAACACACATCTTTCATGAGCTAAGACAACATCCAAAAAAAAAAAAAAAATTAAAAAATGAATCTACCCATATAGAGCTAATATTACAAATAGGCTGCTTCGGATTTGTTAAATAAATACCATATGAATCGCAGGCTTTCGCTTTAATAAAAACTTCATTAATGTTTACAAAAGCCACAGCCGCTGACAAAATGTTTTTATTAAGCTAAAAATAATTTCGTCAACTCAATGTACAGATTATATATGTTACAACCATCCATAAACAATGTCTGGATGAATTATGCACGGGTAATATACACTAAATAGATTCCTTATCAGTGCTGGCGTTTTCGCAAGGGTGCAGTGAAAACTACCGTGGTTGAGTCCAAATAATGTATTTGCAAAAAATTTAAGGGTTTCAAGTGGCCATTGCCTTGCATATTCTTCATGTGACTTAGAGGCTCATTTATCAATTGCACAGTCTGTTCCCTGGTTATTCCCTCCTGCATTGTATATTGTACTGAATAGGAAAGTGTCATGTGCTCTGTCAGAAATGTTACTGATGCATTCAACCTTAAGCGCACAATAATTGCTTGTAACAACTTATCAACAACAGGGTTTTGTCATGATTCATTTCTGCACATAGCTGACACTTGATGAGAGGGAACTTTAGCCTACTTCAAATAAAGAAGCGCACTTCTGCCTTTCTGCCACTAGATGGTGTAGAACATAATATAATGTGCGAGAATTTGGAGTGTCTTTTCTTACCTCCTCAGTAAAGCTTATCAAAGTTTTTGAGAAAGTACCCTATATAATACAGCAAGTAGGCATAACTGGCCTCATTCAATAAAACAGAGTGAGGAGTAATGCCTTATATCTGAAAAGCGGTACCCACCACAACCAATTTGTATGCTGTAATTAGGGATGAGCGGAGTTGTCAAAATGAATTTTATCATGAAATTATAGATTTCAGTGAAGCAAAACTGCTAATTTTGCTCAGTGAGCTGCTTAAGTGAAATTTGCTTTTATCTTCCCTGTCTTTTTCTTTATTTAATAGGAGTTTGTAATTTTAGTGTTAGGGAGACGGGGGTGGATATAGGGATTTATGTTTATTAAGCTCTAATAAGGGCTCTCTGATTCCTCCTGTATTGAATTGTATTGTAATTGTACTGTCTGCCCTAACATTGTAAAGTGCTGCGCAAACTGCTGGTGCTATATAAATCCTGTATTATAAAAATAATATTAATAATAATAATAATAATAATAATATTTAAATGTACTGTTCTTTGTATTTCTGTGTTTGCCCTTTGTGTGTCTTGTTATTTGTGTACTGTTGCTTTCTTTTTTTTTTTTATCCTTTTTTTCTTTTTTTTTTTTATCCTTTTTTTTTATCCTTTTTTTTTGCAATAACATACAGTAATATTTGCTCATTTTTGAAAGGAGCTTCTATAACACCCAGGAGCCATTGCACCTTTAAAAAGCACCTAAAAAAACATCTCCCTAGTTTTGCTCATACTATGCTTTAAAGTGGTTGTAAACCCTTACAGACCACTTTGACCTACAGGTAAGCCTAGATTAAGACTTACCTGTAGGTCCATGAAATATCTCCTAAACCTACACGGTTTAGGAGATATTTGCAAAACGACAGGCACCGCTGTCTACAGCGCACGGGCCATAGACAGCGGCACGCAGGCGCACTGCGCACGCCGCTGCTAACGGCGATATGTGCATGCCCACTCACAGCGCCGGAGCAGCGATACCCGGAAGAAGATGGACGCTCCGTGCTACAGGGGACAGCGCTGGCTCCTATGTCAGGTAAGTGGCACATAATGGGCTACTATGCGATGCATAGTAGTCCATTATGCTTTATCATTGCCGGGAGACAAAGAGGAAGTAAACCCATCAGGTTTACTTCCTCTTTAATGGCCTGCCTTCAATGAATTCTGATTTGTAGCAATAGATTGCTGCTTGCATTGTTTATTAAATCTAATACCAATAGTTTTTTTATTTTATTTTGGATGAAGTAGTGGTTATAAACACCATCAGGTTTTTTTTTTTAATCTGTGTCAAACACTTGACACTCCTAAACACCTATGAAATGTCCATTCTCTTCCTATTCTGGACACAACAATAAATCTCTTTGAAGTGAAAGACATGCCCTCCTTCAGCTGCCACAGAACCAAGTGTCCCCATTAGGAGACTTCCCCTCCATTCCTGCTCTGGAGGAATTTTTTTTGGATTCCTCACCTCTAGTCCCAGTGACAATGATCACCAATATAAACTGAAAGAGTAATGCCCTGTACACACGTTTAGACTTTCCAACGAAAAATGTGCGATCAGACTGTGTCCGATCGTATGTGGGCTCCATTGGACTTTATCCATTGGAATTTACGACACACAAAGTTTGAGATCTGGATCTAAAATTTTTCGACAACAAAATCCGATCGTTTAAATTCCGATCGTGCGTACACACTTCCGATGCACAAAGTGCCACGCGTGCTCAGAATAAATTACAAGACGAAAGCCATTGGCTACTGACCTCTTTATAGTCCTATTGGAACTAGACATGTGCAGAGTAAAATATTTCGTTTCGGAATTTCGTTTTCGTCTGAAAACTTAATTTATTTAGTTACTCCCGAAATTCGTTTTTATTTATTTCGTTTTTCGTTCAAAAATTGCATTCGTCCGAAAATCCGCATGAATCACGGTCGAATCTGTCTTTGAAGGCTTATGGTGTCTGTCGAATGTATAAAGAAGATTCGACGGAGCTAGTATATAGCATACTTTAGAACCCTATTAAAGTCTATGGGACTCCAACGTTCAAAATCTAAAGTGCTAATTTTAAAGGCTAATTTGCAAGTTACTGTCCTAAAAAGTGTTTGGGGACCTGGGTCCTGCCCCAGGGGACATGGATCAATGCAAAAAAAAGTTTTAAAAACGGACGTTTTTTCGGGAGCAGTGATTTTAATAATGATTAAAGTGAAACAATAAAAGTGTAATATTCCTTTAAATTTCGTAGGGGGGGGGGGGGGTTGTCTATAGTATGCCTGTGAAGGGGCGCATGTTTCCCATGCTTAGAACTGTCCCTGCACAAAGTGTCATTTATGCAGGAAAAAAAGTCCTTTAAAATCACTCGCAGCTATTATGAATTGTCGGCTCCCGTAATACAGAGAACACTCATTGAAAGTCATTGATAAAAAAATAAATAAATAAATAAATAAAAAAAGCGTGGGGGTCCCCCAAATTCAATTACCAGGCCCTTCAGGTCTGGTATGGATATTAAGGGGAACCCTGCCTTAAATTTAAGAAAAAATTTGACGTGGGGTTCCCCCTAAATATCCATAACCAGACCCTTCAGGTCTGGTATGGATATTAAGGGGAACCCCGCGTCAAATTAAAAAAAAAATTGACGTGGGGTTCCCCCTAAAAATCCATACCAGACCCTTTATCCGAGCACGCAACCTGGCAGGCCGCAGGAAAAGAGGGGGGGACGAGAGAGCGGCCCCCCCTCCCTCCTGAACCGTACCAGGCCACATGCCCTCAACATTGGGAGGATGCTTTGGGGGTCTGTGACCCCTCAAAGCACCTTGTCCCCATGTTGATGAAGACAAGGGCCTCATCCCCACAACCCTGGCCGGTGGTTGTGGAGGTCTGCGGGCGGGGGGCTTATCAGAATCTGGAAGCCCCCTTTAACAAGGGGACCCCCAGATCCCGGCCCCCCCTGTTTGAAATGGTAAGGGGGTACAAAAGTACCCCTACCATTTCACAAAGAAAGTGTAAAAAATGGTTAAATAAAACAAACACACTTTTGAAAAATTCCTTTATTAAAAATAAAAAAATAAAAAAAAAGATTCCAGCGGCGGTAATCCCCTCTTGCTATCCAGCGACGGACGATCATCTCTCCAGCGATGTCTCATCTCATCCAGCGCAGCGATCCATCCTTCTTCTGTCTCCGTGGAGGAGACACTGCAAGGATTCCGGCGGCTGACGTTTCTTATATACGGAGGGCGGGGCCACCCGTCACCTGACCCCGCCCCCCTCTGACGCAAGGGGAAACCCGGGGTTCCCCGTGACGTATAGGTGACCCCGCCCCCTCTGATGTAACGGAAACCTGCCTGGGTTACATCAGAGGGGTGCAGGGTCACCCCTACGTCACAGGGAACCCCGGGTTTCCCCTTGCGTCAGAGGGGGGCGGGGTCAGGTGACGGGTGGCCCCGCCCTCCGTATATAAGAAACGTCAGCCGCCGAATGCCTGCAGTGTCTCCTACACGGAGACAGAAGGATGGATTCGCTGCGCTGGATGAGATGAGCCATCGCTGGAGAGATGACCGTCCGTCGCTGGATAGCAAGAGTGGATTACCGCCGCTGGAATCTTTTTTTTATTTTTTTATTTTTAATAAAGGAATTTTTCAAAAGTGTGTTTGTTTTATTTAACCATTTTTTACACTTTCTTTGTGAAATGGTAGGGGTACTTTTGTACCCCCTTACCACCATTTCAAACGGGGGGGGCGGGATCTGGGGGTCCCCTTGTTAAAGGGGGCTTCCAGATTCTGATAAGCCCCCCGCCCGCAGACCTCCACAACCACCGGCCAGGGTTGTGGGGATGAGGCCCTTGTCTTCATCAACATGGGGACAAGGTGCTTTGAGGGGTCACAGACCCCCAAAGCATCCTCCCAATGTTGAGGGCATGTGGCCTGGTACGGTTCAGGAGGGAGGGGGGCCACTCTCTCGTCCCCCCCTCTTTTCCTGCGGCCTGCCAGGTTGCGTGCTCGGATAAAGGGTCTGGTATGGATTTTTAGGGGGAACCCCACGTCAATTTTTTTTTTAATTTGACGCGGGGTTCCCCTTAATATCCATACCAGACCTGAAGGGTCTGGTTATGGATATTTAGGGGGAACCCCACTTCAAATTTTTTCTTAAATTTGAGGCAGGGTTCCCCTTAATATCCATACCAGACCTGAAGGGCCTGGTAATTGAATTTGGGGGACCCCCACGCTTTTTTTATTTATTTATTTTTTTATCAATGACTTTCAATGAGTGTTCTCTGTATTACGGAGCCGACAATTCATTATAGCTGCGAGTGATTTTAAAGGACTTTTTTTCCTGCATAAATGACACTTTGTGCAGGGACAATTCTAAGCACGGGAAACATGCGCCCCTTCACAGGCATACTATAGACAACCCCCCCTATGAAATTTAAAGGAATATTACACTTTTATTGTTTCACTTTAATCATTATTAAAATCACTGCTCCCGAAAAAACGTCCGTTTTTAAAACTTTTTTTTGCATTGATCCATGTCCCCTGGGGCAGGACCCGGGTCCCCAAACACTTTTTAGGACAGTATCTTGCAGAATCTTTTCTCTCTGTCAAATCTTTTTTCTCTGTCGAATATTTTCTCTATATAATCTTGGACTAATAGAGGTAAGGTTAGGCACATTCGAACACAGGTTCTATAGACACAGATTGTTGTCAGAGTCATGTCGAATCTCCTATTCTATATCGAACTGTTGTAACAATGAAAACGAAAATAAAGCATTTATTTATGTCGGATCTTTCGTTTTTCGGATTTTGTGCTTTCGTTATCGTTTGTCAAAACGAAAACGAAAATAGCTGAAATTCGGACGAAAATGCATTCGGACGAAAACGAATGCACATGTCTAATTGGAACGTGGTTTATGTCACCTCGTTCTGAACGATCAGATTTTCCGACAACTTTGTGTGACCGCGTGAATGCAAGACAAGTTTGGGACAAAATCCGTCGGATTTTGTTGTTGGAATGTCCGACAGTGTGTACAGGGCATTAGGTCAGCCATACTATACATGGTTCGAATTTCAGCCAGTTCAGCAGGAGCCAGCCGAGATTTGAACCGTTAATGGACAAGCTGAATGTACCAAATTGATTGATTGATCAGCTTGGGTACAACCAGCCTGCCGGATTCTCCTGTAATTATTGCTAGTGACTGCTATAGCTGCTAACCATAAGCTCTATCTTCTCCCGGTGGGGTCGGCTTCCCCAGATAGATATTTTAATATTCTGCCCAATGGAATCCATAAATGCTCAAACACTTGACACTCCTAAACACCTATGCAATACACAGCTCCAGGTGCATTTTTTAAACTGTTTTTTTTTCTGCCAGGAATAAAAGGTGTTCAGAGGAGAAATTTTAACTCCTCATGTGCATGAGTCCTAAATCTCCCTAACCAGGACCTAGACAGTATTTAAATCCTGACAAGGTTCTAATTCTTCAACACTCTATCTAATATAAAAAAAAATCCTTTTGGCTTTAGACATACTTTAAATAAGTAATTGTGTATTCACAGATATCTGCAATCTTCCACACAAAACATAACGATTTATTCTTCATTGAATACACTTCATGCAACCTATTAGATTATCAGTTATTGCTACACTGTAAAAAATATTGTGCTGAGTCTACTAAAAAAAAAATATTTTTTTTGCCAGAAAATTACTTAGAACCCCCAAACATTATACATTTTTCCCCCTAACATCCTAGAGAATAAAATGGCGGTCGTTGCAATACTTTCTGTCACACCGTAAATTTTTAAAAAAATACACTTTTTTGAATTAAAAAATAAGACAACAGTAAAGTTAGCTCAATTTTTTTTATATTGTGAAAGATAATGTTATGCCATGTAAATTGATACCCAACATGTCATGCTTTAATATTGAGCCCGCTCGTGGAATGCCGACAAACTTTTACTCTTAAAAATCTCCATAGGCGCCATTTAAAAAATTCTACAGGTTGTATGTTTTGCATTGCAGAGGAGGTCTAGGGCTAGAATTATTGCGCTCGCTCTACTGATCATGGTAATACCTCACATGTGTGGTTTGAACACCGTTTTCAAATGTGGGAGCTACTCACAAATGCGTTTGCTTCTGCATGCAAGCTCAGCGGGACGGTGTGCATTTAACCACTTCCCGACCGACGCACGATGATGTACATTGGCAGAATGGCACGGACAGGCAAATGGGTGTACAGGTACGTCTCTTTGAATTTGCCGCCATTGTGTGTGCTTCGCCAGCAGCGCACGCGCGTGCCATTCGGGACCACCGTGAGTCCGACCGCGGGTCCCGCAGACTCGATCGCCGTGGGGATACCAGCGATTGTCTCACGGGGAGGAAGAACAGGGAGATGCCGATGTAAACAGCATCTCCCCGTTCTGCCTGCCAACAAGTGACACTGATCTCTGCTCCCTGTGATTAGAGCAGAGATCAGTGATCTGTAAAACACAGCCACGCCCCCCCACAGTTAGAAACATGCCCCTAGGACACACTTAACCCCTACACTGCCACCTCCTGGTTAACCACTTCACTGCCAGTGTCATTTACACAGAAATCAGTGCATTTGTATAGTTTGATTGCTGTATAAATGACAATGCTCTCAAAAATGTGTCAAAAAAGTCCGATGTGTCCGCCATAATGTCGCAGTTACAATAAAAATCGCTGATCGTCGCCATTACTAGTGGAAACAAAAATATTAATAAAAATGCCAAAAAACTATCCCCTTTTTTTTAAATGCTATAACTTTTGTGCCAACCAATCAATAATCGCTTATTGCGATTTTTTATCAAAAATATGTAGAAGAATAAGTATCGGCCTAAACTGAGGAAAAAAAAGTTTCTTATATATTTTTTGGGGATATTTATAATAGCAAAAGTAAAAAATAATGTGTTTTTTTCAAAATTGATGCTTTTTTTGTTTATAGCGCAAAAAATAAAAACCGCAGGGGTGATCAAATACCACCAAAAGAAAGTTCTATTTTTGGGGAAAAAAGGACATCAATTTTGTTTGGGAGCCACGTCGCACGACCGCGCAATTGTCAGTTAGATCGACGCAGTGCTGAATTGCAAAAAGTGCTCTGGTCTTAAGCCAGCAAAGTGGTCCGGTCTAAGAGTGGTTAAAAAAAAAAATCTTATTTATTTTACCTTTTATTTTTTATTTTTACATTGTTTAAAAAAAAAAAGAAATTGTGTCACTTCTATTCCTAAACATCCCTTGTAATAGAAAAAAAGCATGACAGGTCCTCTTAAATATAAGATCTGTGCTGTGGACAAAAAGACATCAGATCTCATATTTATACTAAAATGCAATAAAAAAAATAATAATTTGTCATAAAAAAAAAAAAATGGCCCTTTAATAGCTATGGCTGGAACTGACGTTTTGATGTCGCTTCCACCCTGCAGTGTCATGGAGAAAGGTGGGGGCCATCTTCCCCTCACTTGTCTCCATGCACAGACACGGGAAGGATCCGATTGCCTCTGCCACTGCCGACGGCCCCGGTAAGTGGCAGAGGGCACTGGATCACGTGGGGGGCCCTTCCCCCACCGCTGATAAAAGTGATCTTGCGGCGAATCCGCCACAAAGACCACTTTTATATTGTACTGGACCGCCGGCCGAACATGGCGATATTGGGGTTATGGCAGCTAGCTGCTGCCATAACAACGATATCCGTCCTCAAAGTGAGGATGTATATAGTCGTGCGACGGTCCAGAAGTGGTTTTTAAGTACTGACAACTAAACTTATTTTTGTCTGACTCATTAGACTTTTCATGTTTTCAACTTTGTTGTTTTATGCCCTGTACAAACGGTCGGACTTTCCGACAGAAAATGTGCGCTCAGACTGTGTTGTTGGAAATTCCGATCGTGTGTGGGCTCCATCTGACTTTTTCTGTCTGAACTTCCGACACACAAAGTTTGAGATCTTGTTCTAAAATTTTCCGAAAACAAAATCCAATCGTTTAAATTCTGATTGTGTGTAGACAATTCCGACACACAAAGTGCCACGTATGCTCAGAATAAATTACGAAACGAAAGCTCTTGGCTACTGGCCTCTTTATATTCCTGTCGTACGTGTTGTATGTCACCTCGTTCTGAACGATCTGATTTTCTGACAACTTTGTGCGACCATGTGTATGCAAGAAAGTTTGTGCCAAAATCTGTAGGAAAAAAGCAGATGGATTTTGTCGTCGGAATGTCCGACCGCGTGTACAGGACATTAAGTAAAGCCACCTAAAAAAAATTCAGTTTATAGACCATAGTGTTTTAAGGTTGGGAATACCTTTACTTGTCTGGAACTATATTTTTTATGTAAAGCCAACTCAATTTTTGTTGTTTATGTAAAAATATGGATGGTTTAAGTAAAACCAACTACATTTTTCCAGTTTATAGAACATAGGTTCAATTAAAGCCAACTCAATTTTTCCAGTTTATATATAGAAAGTTTTAAGTTAGGAACACATACATTCACTTATTTATTTCAAGTACTTATTTAGTACCAAGTGTTTTACATATGTATTGTACATGCACATCAGTCCCTGTCCTCAAGGAGCTTACAATCTAAGATCCCTAACTCATACATGCACATAATGGGGTCAATTTCCCTACCAGAGTGTCTTTGGAGCGTGGGGGTAAAGCCTACCTAGGCACAGGGTAGAGCATGCAGGTAGTGTCGTGGTCAGGATTCAAACCAGCGACCTGTTGGCTGCTAGGTGAAAGTGCTAACCACTACACCACTTTGCTGCCCTATGCCTTAGTGACTTAGTGACTTAGTGACTTAGTGACTTAGTGACTTAGTGACTTAGTGACTTAGTTACCGTACTTAGTTTTAAGTGATATTAACTTGCAATTTACTAAAAAAAATTTAAGTTGGTAAAACTTATTTTCCAAAAGTATTTGATATATGTTTGAATGTTTTTATATAAAAATAATACAATAATATTTTTTTTTTTTAAAACAATAGTCTCATGAAACAGGCTTTCAAAACAAATTAACATGTATTATTTACAAATGGAATATTATTAAAGCAGCATCAAATGTAAATGTAAACATAAAAAAAAAGAAAGAAAAAAACTATTTTTTCTACTGTCTGCTAGAAGCTCTCTGTGGACCATGGCTTTTGCTGTAGGATGCGACTAAGAAAATACCTACTAGATCAGATGAACTTTATTTGGGGTTAGAAAAAAATATAGGAACTAGAAATGGGACTTCAGATGAAACATGTCATGTCAGACCACAATTCAATCCCATTTCTGGAATTGAGCATAACTTGTGGGTCTCACTCTGTAAGTATTTTTTAACCGCTTCCCGACCGCCTCACACCGATATACGTTGGCAGAAGGGCACATACAGGCAGAATCACATACCTATATGTTGCCCTTTAAGAGGCAGCAGGGGTGCGTCTGCGGGAATCTCTGTGAGTTGGGTCGTGGGTCCCGCGGACTCGATCGGCATGGGGATACCCGCGATCGCCTCACGGAGAGGAAGAACGGAGAGATGCTATAGTAAACAAGCATCTCTCCGTTCTCCCTAGCATCAAGTGACACTGATCTCTGCCCCCTGTTATTGGAGCAGAGATCAGTGATGTCCACAACACAGCCACGCCCCCCCCACAGTTAGCAACATGCCTCTAAGACACCCCTACACTGCCACCTCCTGATCAACCCCTACACAGGAATCAGTGCATTTGTATAGCACTGATTGCTGTATAAATGACAATGGTCCCAAAAATGTGTCAAAAATGTCCAATGTGTCCGCCATAATGTTACAGTCACGATAAAAATCGCTGATCGCCGCCATTTAAAAAAAAAATATTAACAAAAATGCCAAAACTATCCCCTATTTTGTAAATGCTATAACTTTTGCGCAAACTAATCAATAATCGCTTATTGCGAATTTTTTTACCAAAAATATGTAGAAGAATATGTATCGGCCTAAACTGAGGAATTTTATATATATATATATATATATATATATATATATATATATATATATATATATATATATATATATATATTTTTTTTTTTTTTTTGGGGGGGAAATTTATTATAGCAAAATGTAAAAAATAATGAATTTTTTTCAAAATGCACGCTGTTTTTTTGTTTATTGCGCAAAAAGTTAAAACCGCAGGGGTGATCAAATACAACCAAAAGAAAGCAGTTTTTTGTGGGAAAAAAGGTCATCAATTTTGTTTGGGAGCCACATCGCACGACCACGCAATTGTCAGTTAAAGCGACGCAGTGCTGAATCGCAAAAATTGCTCTGATCAGGAAGGGGGTAAATTCTTCCGGGGGTGAAGTGGTTAATAAGTGTCTGTCTCTGATAATTTCCTTTCATTAGAAGGTTCTATTTATTAATATTTACTTTATTATTTTTAAGTAAACATGTGCATCTTACCCCTGATGATTGGCAGGAAACCAAGAAATGCGTTGGGTCTTCAACTAAGGGTGCCTAGCTAAAGCTTGTTTCAATTTTGAATTACATTAATATTACTCTTTTTTGTCTGTATCTGTATCATGTTAAGTATTTTTGATTTGTCAATTTATTGATTGATGCATTTCTTTTTAAGAATTGTAATTAATCATGTCCATCAATTTGTTTGCGTTAAATGTATTATTATTATTATTATTACAACTTATTTATTAATCTTTTATGATTATATCTGTATTATATTTTATTTTATATGCTCTAAAGTCCCATTTCTATGTCCTACATATTTTTTTTCAAATTAATTAGGGTTGGAAGCATGCCATTATTATATCATGGTTGTGATAGGTCACTCTTTCTAAATGTATTTGGGGTTTAAATGATGGCTTCTATTTAACATGAGTTTGAATGTGATTGCTTAATTCTGAACACAATTACATCCCCAGTTATAAGAGGGTGTGCACACTTATGCAACCACATTATTATTTTTTTTTTTTTTTTTTACTCCCCCTTCCAAAAAAGATTTCAGTTTGTTTTTCAATTGAGTTGTACAGTTTATAGGTCACATTAAAGGTGTAAAAAGTTGTGAAATGATTTATCTTTGTCTCATTTTTTTTTACAACACAAAAACCTGACATTTTAACAGGGGTGTGTAGACTTTTTATATCCACTGTAAATATAGGGATTTAATAGCAGGGTTGAATGTTAATATTACCTGGCTTTAACACCTCCAAATCATAAATGTATTTACAGCATGGGGTATTGTTACTGTAAGTTTTATGATCCTTGTATTTGTTGTCTTGAACATAAAAGCATTGTATTACTTAAAAATGTTACTAGACCTTGGGGACTAGATGAATTATGTTCTCATAAATTCTGCTCAATATATAAAGGCTAATGAACCTCCTACAGTAGTTTATAAGAATATTAGGAATCAGCGAGGAGTTTCATAACCATAAAAACACAGCACCACACTCAAAACTGCCTTAGATTTTTTATAGATTACTCTACCAGGTGTATTCTTCTGTATAAAATATATAGTGGAATAGACAAACAGCAGCTTCTAGCTCTAAATTTAATTATAATATATAATATGTTGCATATTACCAGTCCATAGATAAGGCGGCTGCATTAGTTTTCTTTCTATTTCAAGCTATTTTCATTTATTTTCTCCTGCCGATAACACATTTCTGTTATAGAATGACTACACCCACTTACTGTATTGTATTGATGGAGGAATGGCATTGTCACCCTAGCACAGAACGTTTGTTAAAATAAAGAATGTTAAAAAAAAAAAAAAAAAAAAAATGTTAGCCCTTGTTCACACCAATGCGATTTGTCATGCGATTTGACAGTTCAAAATCGCATGAGAAGTCCCACCCTTCGGAATCATTCAAATCCTTGCGACTCAAGTGGCAGCGACTTTGAAAAGGTTCCTGAATGACTTTTCTGCAATTTCATTTTGACTTACATTGACTTCTGTTAAATGAAGTTGCAAGCCACAATTAATTCGCACATCCAAATGGCATTGATCCGCGGCTTTAAAATCGCGCTGAAGTAGCATGATTTCAAAGAAGCACAACAAAGAAGAGGGGGTCCCCTGGGGATGGACTTTTAAGGCACGTACAAATTATAATAGTATACAAATTATTTTATTACATAAAACCAACAAAAGGTAATTGAATATACAGTATATATTAAAAAGTACACCATCAGGTATATATACAACCAGTATTAATCATTCATTTGAACAGAAACACCCTATGCGTTTCGGAGCTTGGAAAAGCGTGTCCTTCTTCAGGAGTGTGTGGATACAATGTTTCTGTAGAATCTAATAAATGGCAAGGAACAGGGTAGCACAGTTATATAGTATCTAAACAGGTGGTGACACACGGGTACAAAAAATAGTTAAACAGACACAATTTCAAAATACTTACAATACTGTTAACATATATGACAATAGCCGCTGGGCACCATTTGATAAAAGAACAAACAATTGTACAGGACTATATGGGGAAGAAGATTTTTTTCATATGAACTGGGACTTTTATAGTTGTTTTACCCAGAATAACACCTGGATAGAAAAAATGAGAAATAAAAAGTAATGATAGTAATTTGAATGAGGTAAGAATAAATATATATAAATAAAGACTGAAAGTTAAACATTGAACAATGAAAAATAAAAATAAAAATATGAAATAAAAAATAATAAATAAATAGAAAATAAATAAAAAGTAAAAGGTTTAACCCCACCGGGTGAGCGCACTGGGAACACTGGGGCTGACAATTACAGTGCAGGGCAGAAACTAGCGCGTCATTTAAAAAGTACAAATAAAAAAATTAATTAAAGTATAGGTTGCATCTGAGTAAATTAAAAGATGACAGCCAGCAATGTAGTAACAAAAGGTTCGGCACTGACTGCTGCAAAAGGGGCCTCCCTATATATTATGTGCATCAGACAAATCTGCTTATTATGTAATGGAGTAAAGAGTATTGGGATATCAGATATCATCTGTATAAATAAACAAATATACACTGAATAGCACAAGCAGAATTCACCTTAGAAGTATAGAACAACAGGGAAAAAACTATACCTGCTGTGATCAATATTGCATAGGAGTAAAAAACGCAGGGTGGACCGCACTTTGATAACTTACTTCACCATATGGAGTTATGGGAGAGGATGAGAGGTCCGTCCAGCCGGCGTCCTGCAAATAAGGTCTGCAGACACCGGTCAGGGCGGCTCTGATAATAAAGGCCCCTTTAACTATCAACAGCTGATGCTGATTGCAGTGCATCAGCTGTTGGTGAGCACGTATCTCCCTGCTACAGGTCAGGCCTCTGGGCGGTGTGCGCAGGGCCACGCCCCCCACGCCCCTCAGACCAATCCACAAACGGCCGCCCACTCCCCCCACCGGCACAGAAACTCCAGCGGGCAGGGGTGTCCGCAGGAGAGACAAGATAGGCGATAGGCAGCCCAAGAGCACAGGCAACCCCATCACAATCTTTTTGGCTGCCCGTAGGAAAAAATTCCCGGGCGGCCGGATGTGCCGGGCGAACCCCACCCGCAACCGCACAACCACCATGGAGCAAAAAATAAATAAAATGGTGGTTGTGCGGTTGTGGGTGGGGTTCGCCCAGCACATCCGGCCGCCCCGGGAATTTTTTCCTACGGGCGGCCGAAAAAGTGGCGATGGGGTTGCCTGTGCTCTTGGGCTGCCTATCGCCTATCTTGTCTCTCCTGCGGACACCCCTGCCCGCTGGAGTTTCTGTGCCGGTGGGGGGAGTGGGCAGGGCCTCGCTCCGACGCTTTCGGGCCTCTCTGCAGGCGTCGTGGGCGTGGTCTCGCGTCCTGTACGCCGGCGCCATCTTGCTACTCCCCGGGGGCATGTGCTGTCCCCCGGGGGTGGCGTCTTGATGGTGCCGGGTGTGGTAGGCGTGTCCCCGGCCCGGCGCCATCTTGCTACTCCCGGGGCACATGCGCTGTCCCCGGGATGGATGCTCTGATGGCGCCGGGTGTGGGGGGCTTGTCCTCAGCCCGACGCCGTTTTGCCACTCCCGGGGCACTTGTCTCGTCCCCGGGATGGGCGTTTCAGTGGCGCCGGGTGCGGGGGGCGGGTCCCCGGCCCAGCACCGTTTGTGGATTGGTCTGGGGGGCGTGGGGGCCGTGCACACCGCCCAGGGGGCTGACCTGTAGCAGGGAGATACGTGCTCACCAACAGCTGATGCACTGCAATCAGCATCAGCTGTTGATAGTTAATAGGGCCTTTATTATCAGAGCCGCCCTGACCGGTGTCTGCAGACCTTATTTGCAGGACGCCGGCTGGACGGACCTCTCATTCTCTCCCATAACTCCATATGGTGAAGTAAGTTATCAAAGTGCGGTCCACCCTGCGTTTTTTACTCCTATGCAATATTGATCACAGCAGGTATAGTTTTTTCCCTGTTGTTCTATACTTCTAAGGTGAATTCTGCTTGTGCTATTCAGTGTATATTTGTTTATTTATACAGATGATATCTGATATCCCAAAACTCTTTACTCCATTACATAATAAGCAGATTTGTCTGATACACATAATATATAGGGAGGCCCCTTTTGCAGCACTGTCAGTGCTGAACCTTTTGTTACTACATTGCTGGTTGTCATCTTTTAATTTACTCAGATGCAACCTATACTTTAATTAATTTTTTTATTTGTACTTTTTAAATAACGCGCTAGTTTCTGCCCTGCACTGTAATTGTCAGCCCCAGTGTTTCCCCACTTGCACCGCTCACCCGGTGGGGTCAAACCTTTTACTTTTTATTTATTTTCTATTTATTTATTATTTTTATTTCATTTTTTTTTTTTTTTTCATTGTTAAATGTTTAACTTTCAGTCTTTATTTATATATATTTATTCTTACCCCATTCAAATTACTTTCATTACTTTTTATTTCTCATTTTTTCTATCCAGGTGTTATTCTGGGTAAAACAACTATAAAAGTCCCAGTTCATATGAAAAAAATCTTCTGCTCCAATAGGGGACTGCAGACCTGTTTTCACACCACTCCTGCAGGATCTTTACAACACTTTATTGAATAGAGATAGACTGGGGCATATACCTCGAGCATGGGCGGAGTCAAATATACCCATATGGTCCTGTACAATTGTTTATTCTTTTATCAAATGGTGCCCAACGGCTATTGTCATATATGTTAACAGTATTGTAAGTATTTTGAAATTGTGTCTGTTTAACTATTTTTTTTACCCGTGTGTCACCACCTGTTTAGATACTATATAACTGTGCTACCCTGTTCCTTGCCATTTATTAGATTCTACAGAAACATTGTATCCACACATCCCTGAAGAAGAACACGCTTTTCCAAGCTCCGAAACGTGTAGGATGTTTCTGTTCAAATGAATGATGCGACATAGCATCAATACTGGTTGTATATATACCTGTTGGTGTACTTTTTAATATATACTGTATATTCAATTACCTTTTGTTGGTTTTATGTAATAAAATAATTTGTATACTATTATAATTTGTACGTGCCTTAAAAGTCCACCCCCAGGGGACCCCCTCTTCTTTGTTGTGATGTTTTAGGATGTGGCACAACAAATTTACGTGACCCTGTCATACCCTCTCTTTTGTTTCAAAGAAGCACTGGAGTGATCCAGAACTTAGAGCTAAAGAACGAAAAAGATAAAATAAAACAAGTTCAATGGTATACACAGTGCATCTGTATAGTGTTCACAGCGCTTCACTTTTTCCACATTTTGTTATGTTACTGCCTTATTTCAAAATTGATTAAATTGCTTATTTTCCTCAATATTCTACAAACAATACTCCATAATGACAATGTGAAAGAAGTTTGTTTGAAATCTTTTCATTGATAGAAGCTATAGTACAGCTTCTTTGTATGGAGGAGGGAGGCAGTAAGGGCGAACATAGTCAGCATTCTCGGTGAGTGCCTATGACAGGTTCAGCACCTGTTTTAAGCTCCACACCACTGGAGGGAAGAGTTGGGGTCAAGATTAAAGATTTCAACTATACAGCAAGCACCAGCACAAGAAACGCTTCTCAATAAATGTAAGTACTATCCCTTGTGCTGATTAAAAAAAAAGCTAGCTAACTAAACTTAGGTGCTTGCCGATGCCAGATGTCCCAACATTTTTAACAGCTAGCTATAGATATTATGAGCTGCGGGCATCTTTCGGCTTTCTACAAATGAAGTACAATAGGGTAAAAAGTCCCATCTGACCATAATATTAATTACTGTTTTTAAAGGGTCTAGGTTTTTTATGCTTTACAACAGGTTAATGCACCTTTGTTTACTGGCCTTGGAAACAAGCATTTCCCTATAGCAATTACAGTATACATATCAAAATTGTAAATCTGATGTACAGTTTTACCAGATCACAGAGGTTCTAAAATAAAGATCCTTATTATTATGTTAAGGCTTTGTGAATTGAGCCTTAAGCTAGTCAAACACCAGCAAAATATTGTTTGAACGTTCGAACAGAAACATTTTTATCAGAACGTTCGATAGTGCAATTATAGATTCAGCTGTCAATTATAATTTTTTTTAAATATAAAGTATAACAAGCAAACATGAATGTGCTTGGGTACAATATCAGAGATAACAATGAACAATGTAAACTGTCACCAGACAATAGAGGCAAGATAGCAATCCAGGTGGGTAAAGCATCGTACAATCAAGGCTTAAGCATGTAAAGAGGCCCTGATAAAAGAAGGGGTGCATAGTCTACTGCAGTAAACAACAAAATTGCATTGGAGAAAGATTTTTTTGATCACAGACAAGTTAGTAATTGCACCACATCCCTTAATAGATTGTATGTAAATATAAGGAATGGGATTTTTAGGATGCAAATTAATTTGAAGCATAGTAACAACTATATTATATAAGAAGGATAGAATTCCCAACAGTATAGAAGGATAGAATTCCCAACATGTTTCACCCATATATAAGGCTTATTCAGGGCGAGCTGTGCAGCTAGAGGTACAAGCCTTCTATTATTCTCACTGGTTGTGATGTGGGCTTACTTTTCTTCTTATAGATTAAAGTGTCCTTAACATGGGCTTTAGCTTTATTAAAGGCTTTTTTAAGATTACTGTGGGTGTAACCCCTTTCTCGTAAACGTGAATATAGGGCGTTTGCCTCAAATTCAAAGTCCTCATCTCTGCTACAGTTATGCCTCAGTATGAGATATTGACTGTAGGGGATGCTGTTAATCAGAGATTTTGGATGGGAGTTTGATGCATGTAAAATGGCATTGCTAGCTGATGGCTTCCTGAATCGTGATGTACCCAGGGAGCCACCTGGTTCCACAAAGATCTGAATATCTAAAAAGTTAATAGATTTCTTAACACATAGCATTGTAAATTTAAGGTTGTACTTCTTGTTACCTAGAATTTTCATAAATTAAATTAACTCCTGATATGAACCTGACCATATCATCAAAATATCATGAATGTAGCGATGGAACAGCACTACATGATCCAAATACTTTTTTATGTCTCCTCTTGCAAAAAGGTTCCTCTCCCACCCACCCAGGTACAGGTTGGCATACCATGGGGCACAACGAGTCCCCATCACTACCCCATGTACCTGGAGGTAGTGGGAGAGACCAAACAAACACATTTCTCATGAGAATACATTTTGGTTTTTATATTCTATTTTGGAGACTTGTTCCCATTTTATATATTAAAACAAAATTTGATCTACTTTATTATTTGTTTAGTCAGTTCTTGAATGCCCCCTATGGTCACCTTTAGCACGTGGTTCTCTGGACGCATTTAGACACCTCTGACCCTCTAGTGATTTGACCATTTTTTCAAGAGATGAAGTGTTGCCCGGATAATAGACATGCACATGTATAGATGGAAGTTGTTATGTTATTACATTTTTTTAATGTATTATGTATGTGATATTATGGCTATATATTAACTGTTGATTTAATCATTGTATGTATATGCTTTTCAATAAAAGGCTTGTACCTCTACCGGACAGCATCCCCTTAAGAAGCCAGACATATGGGTGAAACATGTTGGGAATTCTATCCTTTTATGCTGTATCCACAATATCTTGTTTATCTGTACTTGCCAATTGTTGTGTTTTTTACACATTTTTATTTTTTCTAAAATAAAAAAACCTTTTTATATAATATAGTTGTTACTATTCTTTAAATTCATATGCACCCTAAAAATCCCATTCCTTCCGTTTACAAACAAAATTGTATTACACACAATAGGAGAGTGCTAATAGACCCCAAAGCATGGGGAGGGAGAAGTAAGGCCTCCAAAGTTCTGGGGGCACAATACAGGGCATAATGAGACTGCTTTGGGCATATGGATTTAAGTAAAGAGAAACATCATATGTTGTCTGGCTAGAAGGAAGTCAGATGTAGAGCGGGAAACTAATTTAAAAGAGGATTCAACAAATTTCATATTAAAACCCTGAACCGTTCTTTTGATTGCCATGCTGAATTCTATGTATGATCTCAGGATGCACATGCACATTACAATTAGTATTATCCCCCCTGCCAAAAAAAAAAAAAAACACATTTACAGTTATAGCATCCTGGTTTTAGAAAAAATTTCATGCTTTTAAGACTAACCAATGAGTAATTAAGTCCATAGTTAAAACCAAAGTCCAACATTTTTAATATTTCTAGGAAACTGTTGAAGTTATGGAAGAAAGGCAAAAATAGCAATTTAAGTTTAGTTTGTAAATTGACATAAATAAAAATGTCCAGAGGAGATATGAACGTATGCTCAAGGTGAAAGGAAATCAGATATTACTTAATTTTGATGCCAATTTAATTAACAATCAGAATGTCAAAACTGGATGCAAAATGACAGCAATTACAACATTATCTATCATAATATTTATGCAGCTATAGTGTTCTTTTTTCCCTAAAACAAATGATGGGCTCTTGGAGCTGCCAGACAGGCAGTTACTGAATCTTCTCTTCTTCATTTCTTTGTTAATTAAGTTCCATGCATAACTAGACTGTGCCAAATTCTTACACAATGGTCTGAGCCTTGGACAATTGTCTTGTCATGTTAGAAAGATTTACTAAGGGCATGATAAAAACTATGTGAAGAATAACGAGGGAATTTTGTGCCTTTGATAAAGAGTTAATGACTCCCATTCATCAAGAAACCCCCCAAAATACAGGCCACACACTATTTATAATGATGCATCAATTTTCAAGTTTATGCTTTCTGTGCATGAACAGAAAATACCATAAAATGTAACTGTAGCCATTAGCAATAAGGCTAATGCCACGTACACACGTGCTGACTTCTCGTCGGACTGAACTCCAAAGGGCTTTTCGATGGAGTTCCGACAGACCTTGGTCGAATTGGACTTGTCTACACACAATCACACCAAAGACCAACAGATTAGACCGTGGTGACGTACGACCAGACTAGAATAAGGAAGTTCATAGCCAGTAGCCAATAGCTGCTCTTGCGTCAGTTTTCGTCCATCAGACTAGCATACAGACACATTTTTCGACCGGACAAAGATTTGAGACATGTTCTAAATCTAAAGTCCGTCTGATTTTTCGACAGCAAAGGTCCGATGAAGCCCAAACACGGTCGAATTGTCCGAAGTATTCGTTCCGTCGGACCTTTGCTGTTGAAAAGTCCAGATATGTGTACACATCATTAGGCTCCATGCAAACTGGGCTTAAAAAAAATCTGTTCCCTAGGCATAAAAAAACGCTCATACAGTGTGTTTTTTGTACATAGTTTAGGCAAGTTTTGAAGAGTTTTGCGTTTTTTTTTGCCAGAAAGCTCCAATCAGGAACTTTTCCTGCCTCTAAAAGTTGAACTTAAAATATGCCTGTAATTGTGCTAATGTGCATGGACAAATAGGATAACACTGAGCTGTTTCTACAGGCAAAACACAAAATTCCTGTAGAAGCAACGAATTGAAGCCAGTGTAAATGGACCCTTATGCCGCGTACACACGATCAAACAAGCGGGTGGAAAAGTCCGGCAAACTGAAGTCCGCCAAACAATCGCCCCGTGTGTAGCCTCCGGCATACTTTTTTGACCCGAAAGTACGGCGGACTTAGAAAGTAGTTTTACACTCCAATCTTCCCGCCGGACTCGCATTTCGGCAGACAATCCGGGCCACCGCCTGTAAAAGAGCTAGAAGAAGGCGCGGTGGCCCGGCAGAAGAACCGAAGAGGGGGACAAGACCCCCAAAGTCGGAAGAAGAGGCCGGCGGCGAGGAAGAAAGCCGGGCTCCTCCGCTAGTAAAAGAGCTACAAGAAGATAGCGGAGGAGTCCGGCGAGAAGACCCCCGAAGACGGAAGACCCCCGGAGCTGTGCAATAAACTATTTTATCTTGTGTGTTGTGTTTTTTTTGTACTTTATTTTACAGGTGAATGGGTAGGGGTACATTGTACCCCATACTCATTCACATAGGGTGGGGGGCCGGTATCTGGGGCCCCCTTATTAAAGGGGGCTCCCGGATTTCGATAAGCCCCCCGCCCGCAGACCCCGACAACCAACGGCCAGGGTTGTCGGGAAGAGGCCCTTGTCCTCATCAACATGGGGACAAGGTGCTTTGGGGTGGGGGGGCCGCACGGCCCCCCCTTCCCCAAGGCACCCTCCATGTTGAGGGCACGCGGCCTGGTACGGCTCAGGAGGGGGGGGGGGCGCTCGCTCGTCCCCCCTTTCCTGGCCGGCCGGGTGGCGTGCTCGGACAAGGGTCTGATGTGGACCTGGGGGGACCCCCATGCCGATTTTTTTCGGCATTGGGGTTCCCCTTTAAGTCCATACCAGGCGGCGGGGCCAGCGACGTCTCCTTCGCGGGCCCCGCCTACCTGGAGACGCAATCAAAATGAGCAGACTTTCCTCTGCGTGTGTGGGCGAGTCCGTTCATTTCAAAAGTAGGGCGGATAGTACGGCGGACTTAGTAAGCCGTATTAGTCCGCTGAAAAAGTGCCGTGTGTGGGCAAGTAGCCTGTCTAGGCATGAAAATCAGTTCACTGTGAGACCTGCCAAGTTAAGCCGCGTACACACGTAGCCGTCTGTCCGACGTACTTAGTCTGGCGGACTTCCCACCAGACTGTCCGTCGGACAGACGGCTACGTGTGTACGCGGCTTTACTTGGCAGGTCTCACAGTGAACTGATTTTCATGCCTAGACAGGGGAACTTTCATTTAAATTGGCTGCCCTACTCATGAGAAACATTGGGGAAGAAGTCCCTGACTCTTTTGTAAAATTGCATTGCACCAGACTTTGTGTCTGCTAAAATGCAAGGTGTTTAGGTGTTGGCAAAGCATGCCATTTTGTATGCATTCCTGGCATGCAGAGATGTGAAGCTAACCTAAATCCTGGTGCCAGTAGCAGTTTATACTCACCTTCCCTTTGTTCCTCTGCCGCTCTGTCTGTATGCCATACCTAGAGAAATACCTAAGACTAGCAAAGTTATATGTTCTATACTGGTCGCCATTTATAAAAAATAATGCTCAGAAAAGGCTGGTTATATTACAAATTCTGGACAAGTTTGGTTATATGACACACTGAACAAAATATGATTACCTTAGTGAAAAAAGTGAATGCTACTTTCCTTGTAATTAGCTCTTCTCTAACCCATCATTTCCTTATAACATTTTATATACCTTCATTAAACATAGACAAGTCTCCTCGGGGGGCAACACGTTTGGGGATACAGGGAGAGTAAGTGGGAAAGACAGTGCCCAAACAGAAAAGCAAAATAAATAACTTTAACTATGCTTACAGTATACTGTATGTTAAATGCATATTGGAGATAACACATAGCTATACGGCCAGCTATAAACACAGATATCTATAGAAAAAAGTGGTATAGCCTGCTAGCTAATCATATTCCCAGTTTCAAAAACCTTAATTGTTGTCTTCAATGTGCCACTTATAGCTGCAGGAAAGTCTTACAGTTTTTGCTCATGTCTTGCCAAATTTGCTTGCTGTGTCTTGCCAAATTTTCAGAGCCAGAAAACTAACCTCATAACTAACCTTGTGACTTATGCTCTTGTAACTGATTACTATGTTGTGGCTGAGCCATTTATATTGATACCCTACCTATTAGGAAGGACACAGCCTCCTTCATACATAGTTCTAATATCTAGACAACACTATTGACTAAGGTGAATAGATCTCCATACACTGTGTTCACTTGCAGCACATCAATTGAAAAGTATTGGGGACTTTGGGGACTTGCTAATGCTAGGGTGAGAATAAAATGTAGGCGGAAAACCTGACTGTAACTAAAGCTGGCCATACTTGGATCAAAATTTGGATGGTTCAGCAGGGACTGGACACATTTCAATTCATGTATGGGCTAGCTGGTTATACATAAGTTGATCTATTGATCAACTTGTGTACAACCAGCCTGTTAGGTTTCTCTCCAATGACCAGTGCCACAGGCTATAGCTGGCAACACTGGTCACTGTATTCTTCCTGCAGGGACCGGCAGAGTATAGTAGCTCAGCGGGAGTGATTCCCCCATCCACATCAAAAGTGTCAATGAAGGAATTGGTTCATTTTTTTCAACCTACCGGTTGAACAAAAAACAAATGAATCACAAAAAAAAACAAAAAAAACAAATGGATGGCACAGTGGTGTGGATGTCACAGTGGTGTAGTGGTTAGCACTCTCACCTAGCAGTAAAAAGGGTCGCTGGTTTGAATCCCAACCACGACACTACCTGCTTGGAGTTTGCATGTTCTCCCTGTGCCTGCGTGGGTTTCCTCCGGGTACTCCGGTTTCCTCCCACACTCCAAAGACATGCAGGTAGGTTAATTGGCTTCTGTCCCAAATTGGCCCTAGCATATGAATGGGGACCTTGGATTGTGGGATCCTTGAGGGTAGGGACAAATGTAAGTGTGCAATGTACAGGGATAGGGACAATTGTAGACACTCACTCAGGTTGAACTGGATGGACTGGTGTCTTTATTCAACCTTACTAACTATGTAACTATGTATGGCCTGCCAAACAGCCATGGTCACAGTAAGTGCAAAAGGAAGGACACATTGACATTCACTTGGTGATCAATGTCATATGACAGTGGGTCACCCAACACACCACTACACAGCAACATCTAATCATGAAAATCTGCCCTGTCCCGCTATCAAGGGGAAAAATACACAAAAGATAGACAAAAAAAATTGTACCAAAATGTTCTCGTTCATAGGAACTGTCAAAATAGTATTAGTTGGTCAGAACAAAATGACATGCTGATGCAAGAACTGTATGCTGCTTTTTGAAAAGAGAATGTAGGATATACCCAGGTACACTAATGCCTTGTACACAAGGTTGGACATTCTGATGGAAAAGGTCCAATCAGACTGGTACACAATCATTTACACAATAATATTCTTTAAACAGATATGGGCAAATAGCCTTTTCTCACTATCAGTTTTTTTTGTGACTTTAATTATAATACTTTGTAAGTTATTACTCATTTTTTGAGGCTCCATTAATCTACCTATATACTGCAAAATAAAAATAAAAATATATACAGTATTATTTTCAGGGTCTTCATATGTACAATCTGGAGGAAAGGGAGACATGATTAAAGGTTCAGGAGGGCAGAATTTTCAATATGAAGCTAACATCTATACAGGGAAATGACTTCAAACTAGCAGGAGGAAGATGCAAAATTAATCTTGGAAAGTATTATTTTACTGAATGTGTAGGTGATGCTTGGATGTATAGAAGCTGGGAATAGACTTCCAGCAGAAGCAGTGAGTCAGTCAACAGTAAGTGGATTCAAGTATGCTTGGGACAAACATAGATCTATACTCTACTCTTTTTACTATAAAAAAAAAAAAAAAAAAAAGAAGAGACCTATAAATTTAAAAAAAAATGGGGCACTCTCAATGGACCACTAAGTATTTTTTTGCGCTGTCACTCTTATATTTTTTTTGTAAATCTACTAAATTATTTACGTGACAAAAAAAATAAAATGAAATGACCAGTGTTATAAATAGACATATTACAAACATGCAATCGATCATCTGTTTTATATGCATTACTGAATGCCCTATACTTTGTTTATTTGATTTGTAACACAAATAGTTTTGTAGATCCTCAGCAGATAGCAGAGGATGGTAAACAAAATGAGCTTGGGGATAACTGAGTGGATGCCGCTGATGGATCGGGGATTATTGGAGAAGCACACTGTGGCGACACAAAATGTCATTGTTAATACACCGTAATTAATGGAAGTTTTATTGTGGGATCTAACCGCATGACAGTGTACATGGGAAAAGTATGTGAGGTTGCTGTTACTTTATTGTAGGAAGCAAGTTACTTTGAAGATTGTGCAGTCATATTTCATAAATCTTAGTCATAGCGGCATTGAAGGGAATACCACGAACAGAAGCTGGCATGTTGTTCATAATGAACATTTGCTGGTTTCTAAAGTGTTTATCGAGTACATTCCTTTTATCAAAGTACATTCCTTTGGCTTACCTTAGCCAAAGCAAAATAAGAGTACTGAACTATACTAGTAAACTATGACTTATCCACGTTCAGCTACTGATC
The DNA here is from genome assembly GCF_037356315.1 of Lithobates pipiens. NCBI lineage: Eukaryota > Metazoa > Chordata > Amphibia > Anura > Ranidae > Lithobates > Lithobates pipiens. The sequence continues at coordinate 140,148,303 of NW_027507764.1, forward strand.
TATGTGACCGTAAGTACAGTATGTACAAATCGCTTCCAGGATTTTAGTAAAATAAATACTTTGGCAAAACTTGTATGATTTTAAAATCAACCTGTGTTTTGCCCGTTCACTTTAATGCCGCGTACACACGATCGCAATTCTCGTCGGAAAAAGCTCTGATGGTTTTCCCGACGGAATTCCGCTCAAGCTGTCTTGCCTACACACGGTCACACCAAATTCCGATCGTTTACGTACAACACATACAACGGGACTAGAAAATAGCCAGTAGCCAATAGTTTCCGTCTCGTAGTTGAATCTGAGCATGCGTGATTTTTGGCGTGTTGGAATTGCATACACACGATCGGAATTTCCGTCGGGAAATTTTTCCGTCGGAAAAATTGAGAACATGCTATAAATTCGGACAGCTAAATTAGGATGGAGCATACACATGGTCGTATTTTCCGATGAAAATCTCTCATCTGTCTTTTTCTGGCCGGAATTCCGATCGTGTGCACGCGGCATTAGACTACGTTCCCACCCAAGCGTCACAATTTCATTGTTTTTTTCAAGCTTTTTTTTTTTAAGCATTTTTTGGAACAGATTTATACATTTTTGCAGCTTTTGTCAGCCTTTTTGTTCAGGTTTTTTTTCAACTAAAACTTGTGTAGTGCTGCTGAAAAAGGAGCGGAGAGCTGCTGTTGGAGTAGAAAACGTGCAACAAACGCTTGAAAAAAAGACTTGAAAAAAGCTCATGTCACGCTTTACAGACATTTCCATTAAAGTCTGTGGGGACAAAAACACGCAATTCTGCCTAAAAAGTAGCTCATGTACTTTTTTGAATGACAGGCATTTTGCTACAAGTAACAGGGTGCCCAGATGTGAACAAGGGCTATTGAAAACAATAGGTTTTTGCTTGTTTTGAGTTTTTGAGCGTCGAGCTACAAGCTACAAAACGCTCAAGGGGGACTAAAAATAAGTTTTAGAAATGTTTTACCATCCAAATCATTTGGTGAAGGGGGGATTATGGTGTGGGATTGTATTTCAGGGGTTGGGCTTGGCCCCTTAGTTCCAGTAAAGGGAACTCTTAAGGCGTCAGCATACCAAGTCATTTTGGACAATATCATGCTCCTAACATTGTGGGAACAGTTTGTTCCAACATGACTGCGGACCAGTGCACAAAGCAAAGTCCGCAAAGACATGGATGAGTGAGTTTGGGGTTGAGGAACTTGACTGGCCTGCACAGAGTCCTGACCTCAACCCAAAAAAACACCTTTGGGATGAATTAGAGCGGAGACTGTGAGCCAGGACTTCTCGTCCAACATCAGTGCCTGACCTCACAAATGCACTTCTGGAAGAATTGTCAATCATTCCCATAGACACACTCCTAAACCTTGTGGAAAACCTTCCCAGAAGAGTTGAAGCTGTTCTAGCAGCAAAGGGTGGGCCAACTCAATATTGAACCCTATGGACTAAGACTGGGATTCCATTAAAGTTCATGTGCATATAAAGGCAAGCCTCCCAATACTTTTGATAATATAGTGTGTATTTGGAAATGTGGTGCAACTAAAACCTCTGTTTTTATCTCAAATTCTTAAACAGTGTAATTCGATTTTTTTGCTAGCTGGTAAGTGGCAGTGTGTCAAAAAAATATTTTTTTTGTTTGCTTTATGCAGTGTACACCTTACATTTATCCCCTGTTTCCACTGGTGCGACTTGTCATGTGATTTGACAGTTCCAAATCGCTTGACAAGTCGCACCCTATAGTGGGCAGTAGAACTGTTCAAATCGGTGCAACTCTTTTTGTGGTTTCAGGTGTGACTCCCATAGACATCTGTGCAGGAAGTCGCACAGATGTCAGGCAAGTCGCACCTGAAACCACACTGACCTGCGGCTTTGAAATTGTGCTCCTTCAAGTGAATTGTGCTACTTCAAGTGAAGTAGAACGGTTATAAAATCGCATTCAGCGTGAACGGGAGCTAAAAGCTAGTTGTAAACTGGGGTTTCCATTTTCATTTAATCTGAATTCTGTCCATGCATAATCTGGTGTAGTTCAGCTTCCAGGTTTTTGTGTTAGCCAATCAGCTTCTAATTTCAGCGTGTTTTTCTATCATGCACAGCTAAACCAGATTTTGCACTCTCCTGTTTTAATAAATCAACCTCATAACATAGCCAAAATGTAATTAATTTCATATTTCCAAAATTATTGAAAATTCTAATTAAGTCCAAAAAACTGATTCATATTTGGTGAATATGGCAATAAAAAATTGTCTACATACTCTGGATAATATTCACTCCAGTTTGTTATTTATGGATGGGTCAGGAAATGTTTTGTACTTGTAACCACTCTCCGGTTCTTTCAGTCCAGGTTCACGCTGATGCGAATCTGATGCAAATTTCACTGTGCCATTTCTGTTGTGACAGGTGTGAATTTAATGCAATTTTTGAGGGGACTGGGCATAGCTAGAGATTAAATTGGCAACACACTAAACTCGAACAGAACCCTTTTTTTTAACCAGATCAAAATTGCACAGCATCGATGTGAATGGCCTCTCATAGAAAAAATAGCATTTTCAGATGGAATGCAAATCTATGAATTTTCGGATCACATTAAATTTGCATTAGTGTGAACTGGGCTTCTAGGTAGATTCCCACCACATCATGCACACTAACACATATGTCATTTGTTGTGTTTTTGTGTGCGCTGTCTACACACACATTTCTTTCTTTTTATAACTTGCACCACACCACATTGCGCAACTTGCTGCAGTGCGCTAAAATGCAACATGCAGGTGTGATTTATGTCTATGCAATTAGCCCACGTTCACAATGAGGGGCGGTTTAAAATAGTACGAGTTCAGCATTTCAGTCCAACTTCGGGGGTTCGATCCGACAGACATCTGTGCGGGTTCATGCCACTGAAGTTGGCGTCGCACCGATTGGGACGGTGCTGTTGCCGGCAATAGGCGACGATTTGACATGTCAAATTGCATGTCAAAACAGCCCAATGTGAACGTGAGCTCAGACTCTATTGATAAATCTGTAAATTCTCCCTTTCTGATGCTTCTGGACTAGCCTGCTTAGGGCCAGGATAGACTTTCCTGGTGAACTTCTTCTTTTTACCCTGAGCCAGGCCAGTGCCCCCTATAGGCACACACATGCATGTTTATTAAAGATGTTTCATTAGAAAGATTGCTTGGCTGCTGGGAAAATGGCTCAAGTTAAGTTATAGTATCCATACTTTTCTGGCTTTGTTAGTGTAACAATGTACATAGTAATACATGATTCCACCCATCCAGTCTCAGATCAATGTGCAAAAAAATAACATGATTACAATTATTATTAGGAATCATTAAATAAAATAAATTATTATCCTGATATCCCTTTTCGGATGTCAAAGAATAGGGAAGAATTAGGACCCCTGTCAAGATCTCTCCCTCTCTATAAGTCCTAGTGACCATTGTTAACCTACACATAAAGCAATGGCAAATGCACATTTTGGACTGTTGGACACCTAAAAAAGAGGTGGAGTAAATCATCCAAATGGGGCATCTATTTCAGCAACCAATGTCCAAAAGGGGAATAGAGATTTACTCTCACTTCCTGTTGTATTTCTAGTACAGGAAATAAAGAGAGTTCTCCCCAAAGGGAAATAAACAACAAAATAATTAACTGACGGAGTAATAATCTTTCCTAATTTTACCTAATATAGACAAAATGGGCCTGTCAGGCAGTAGCCTAAACTTTTTTTTTTTTTTTTTTTTTAAAGACATTTCATTTATTTTTATTTTTTTATTGCATTTAAGTGTAAATGTGAGATCTGAGGTCTTTTTGACCCCAGATCTCACATTTAAGATTTCTATTACAAGGGATGTTTATATTCCTTGTAGTAGGAATAAAAGTGACCCAACATTTTTCAAGGATAGTGTAAAAATAAAAAATAAAAAGTTAAATAAGAAAAAACAATTTTTTTTAAAAGTGCCTCGTCTTGCGGAGCTCGCGCGCAGAAGCGAACACATATGTAAGTGAATCCCGCATATGAAAACAGTGTTAAAACCACACATGTGAGGTATCTCTGCGATCGTTAAGGCGAGAGCAATTATTCTCCTCTGTAACTCAAAACTGGTAACATGTAGACATTTTTGAAAGTCACTTATGGGGATTTTTAAGGGTCATTGTTTGTCGCCATTCCGTGAGCAGGCGCAATTTTGAAGCATGACATGTTGGGTATCAATTTACTCGGTAAATTAATTTTATTATTTATTTTATTTATTTATTTTTATTTACTAATTTACTAATTATTACTTATTTACTAATTTATTTTATTTACTTTATTTATAGTATTATTTTTCACAATATAAAAAAATTGGGCTAACTTTACTGTTGCCTTATTTTTTAAGTCAAAAAAGTATATTTTTTCCAAAACAAATTGCACTTGTAAGACCGCTGCTCAAATACTGTGTACCATAAAGTATTGCAACAACTGCAATTTTATTCTCTAGGGTGTCTGAAAAAAATATATATAATATTTGGGGGTTCTAAGTAATTTTCTATAAAAAAAAAAAAGATTTTAACTTGTAAACAACAAGTGTCAAAAAGAGGCTCAGTCCTTAAGTGGTTAAGCTTCTAAGTTTAGGTTAAATTGGGTGCAGTGAAGTTTCTGTATAGATACCTACAGTGCCTTGCAAAAGTATTTACCGTCCTTGGCTTTTTACCTATTTTGTTACATTATAGCCTTTAGTTAAATGTTTTTTTAATTTGAATATGCATATATCTTATATGTGATGGATCAGAACACAATAGTCTAAGTTGGTGAAGTAAAATTTGAAAAATATATACATAAAACTATTTTTCAGAAATAAAAAAATGATAATTGGCATGTCCATATGTATTCACTCCCTTTGTTATGAAGGGCATACAAAGCTCTGGTGCAACCAAGTACCTTCAGAAGTCACATAATTTATGAAATGATGTCCACCTGTGTGCAATCTAAGTGTTACATGATCTGTCATTACATATACACACCTTTTTGAAAGGCCCCAGAGGCAGCAACACCTAAGCAAGAGGCACCACTAACCAAACACTGCCATGAAGGCAAGGGACTCTCCAAACAAGTAAGGGACAATGTTATTTAGAAGTACAAGTCAGGGTTAGGTTATGAAAAAATATCCAAATCTTTGAAGATCCCTAGGAGCACCATCAAATCTATCATAACCAAATGGAAAGAACATGGCATAGCAAATCTGCCAAGAGACGGCCGCACACCAAAACTCAGGGATCGGTCAAGTAAGACATTAATCAGAGAGGAAGCACAGAGACTTAAGGTAACCCTGGAGGAGCTGCAGAGTTCCACAGCAGAGACTGGAATATCTGTAGATAGGACAACAATAAGCCGTACGCTCCATAGAGTTGGGCTTTATGGCAGAGTGACCAGAAGAAAACCATTACTTTCAGCAAAAAACAAAATGGCATGTTCTGAGTTTGCGAAAAGGCATGTGGGAGACTCCCAAAATGTATGGAGGAAGGTGCTCTGGTCTGATGAGACTAAAATTGAACTTTTTGGCAATCAAAGAAAACGCTATGTCTGGCGCAAACCCAACACATCACATCACCCAAAGAACACCATCTTTTTCAGCAGTCAGGAGTTGAGGAAAATATGAGGCACTAAATACTGGGATAATCTTGAGTAAAACCTGTACCACTCTGTGTGATTTGAGGCTAGGACGGAGGTTCACCTTCCAGCACGACAATGACCCCAAACACACTGCTAAAGCAACACTTGAGTGGTTTAAGGGGAAAAATATAAATGTGTTGGAATGGCCTAGTCAAAGCCCAGACCTCATTCCAATAGAAAATCTGTGGGCAGACTTAAAGATTGCTGTTCACAAGCGCAAACCATCCAACTTGAAGGAGCTGGAGCAGTTTTGCAAGGAGGAATGGGCAAAAATCCTAGTGGTAAGATGTGGCAAGCTCTAGAGACTTATCCAAAGTGACTTGGAGCTGTGATAAATGCTAAAGGTGGCTCTACAAAGTATTTACTTTAGGAAGGTGAATAGTTATGCACACACTTTTTCTGTTATTTTGTCCTATTTGTTGTTTACTTCACAATGAAAAAAAAAATCTTCAAAGTTGTGGGCATGATCTGTAAATTAAATGATGCAAATCCTCAAACAATCCATGTTCATTGTAGGTTGTGAGGCAACAAAACACGAAAAATGCCAAGGGGGGTGAATACTTTTGCAAGGCACTGTATGTCCTAATGTAGCCAATGTATTATCTTACATTTGACCAAATATATCATAGAATACGGTTTTGCGATGTGGTCTTGGGTGACCTCTCTATTATCCACCATTTATGAAAATAATTTCTAATGATTACCATCTTCTTTGAAAGGGAAACTAAAACATAACATAGAATACATCATTAGGTACTAGTGGGCATCTTATAATAATTGTTCATTATCCAGGCTTTACATTGGACCTAAGCCAAATCCTAAGGCATGCATAAACAGACTTTTAAGTTGATTCCTGTTATTAGGTTCAGTTTGCAAATGCGATTGTGTTTCACTGACAAAGTCATTTATTACTGGCTGTGAAGACAATTTCTGTAAGAGATAGACGTTTGGGTAGCACAAGTAGTACTGATGAGAATGCCAAAAGTTCCTTCATAGCATTTATCAAACAAAAGCAGCACTCAGACCATTGTTCCACAAAACAGTGTTGTGGTGTAACTTACCTTGCTGAGAATATATATGACATCACCGTGTTTAAAGGACAGTTCATCTGATTGATCTCCCATGCAATCCCATAATCCTCTGTAATAGTTAGCATAATCTGTCTCTTTACCTGGACAAAACATAGAGACAAATATAAGGTTCAGATAACAGAAACCTACAAACTGAAGATATCAGAGCAAACATAACGGCAGGCCTATAAAGTGCATATCCAGCTTTTCTGGGTATAGACAGAAATATGTACAGTTCCCCACAATGTAGCCTTTGATGCTTGAACAAGCAATCACCAGAGGTGTGCTTTGTTTTTCTATTTTCACTACAGGGTCACTTTATTGTGGTAAAATTGATTGTGGTTTCATCTGTTAAATAATAATTTTATAAAGATTTTTAGGATAAATTGGAACTCATTTTGCAAAACATGTTAAGCTTTCTAATATTAACCGGCCTGCATATTGGGATGAATCCTGTGTATAACTAAGCCAGACGGTCCTGTGTGTCCCTGTTGTCTGACTCATTATACAGTATGCATAACTTGATCTCCATGCTATTTGGGTTCATTTCACAGTACAGTTGTTATTTTAACTTCACTACCTGGCTAAAGATTTTAGTGCTGAACATCAGAAGAAACAATGATATATATTTCTTTGTTCTCTATGAATATGTTGTATTGTTTATGTTGAACAGCATACAGTAAAATAAGCAATAGTAGTAGAGAAATAGAAGTCTACTGGATACTTTTTAGACAACTGCATGATAAAGAAATATTTAATATAAGATTTTAACTGAATCTATCACTTTGCTCTGAATTGGCAAATTGATGTGTTTTTTTGTTAGCCCTCACCCCCCTGATTCTTCCATTGTCTGTGTTTCCCCACCACCCTGTTCATCTGACAGATTGGTGAGTCGAATGCCATGTCTGCATCAGTCAGGGTCGACTCAGAACTTATACAATGTTAATAAACCAAGAACCCTGCATTCACTATATCTTGTCTCCATACCTCTCAACCGTCCTGGATACGCCGGGACTGTCACAGGACTTGGTGCAAGTCTAGGCGTCCCGACGAATGAAGGCTTTGTCCCGAAGTGGAGCCAAGTTCACTTGGCTCCAGTGGCTTGCCCACAAGCATGCACTAGCGTGGGCACGTTGGTGTCCGGTGTCCCACACACTGCAAGCATAGCTGTGTAAATGTGACAGGTTGCCGGAAGTGAAAGATGCCCACTGTCTCATACATTCATAGCTCACAGCGTCTTGTGGCTGAACCAGCCTCCTCCTTCGCTGTGATGCTTCCCTGAACCCAGACAGGAGGGAGAGGCGGAGAGTGGTCATGGCAGGGACGGACTGGGCCAGGGAACAGGGTGGCAATAGGCCCCTGACTGCTTTGATGCCTGAAAAAGGCCACAGACATGCCCCCCAGACACCCGTGCAGTTCTGGACAGGACCCATCGGGCTCAAGAGACCAGCCAGCTCCCTCACTCTCTTGGCTGTCACCTTCTTAGCCATGAGCCCTGCCCACTAATCACTGGAGCTACCTGCTGTCAGTCTAACGGCACCTGGAAGGGGGGCTCAGGTGATCGGGGGGGGAAGCAGTAATTAGGGAGTGTACAGAGTAAAGATGGGAAAGATTGGGGAGGTTTAAGGGTAAGGAGGGGATAGACTAGGGGGGAGGAATTTTGCTAGGAGGAGGAATGGAGGCGGGTGATTTGACCCCCTGTACCCTGCCCTACTGACCCCCTGTCTTCTGTCCTGCTGATCTCTGTACCCTGCCCTACTGACCCCATCTTTCCTCCTGCTGACCCCTGTACCATGCCTTACGGACTCCTGTCCTCCATCCTGCTAAACAAGCATGCTTTGCTGCATATACAGACTGATTTTACTGTTGTGGGTTTAGTAACCCTTTAATGACCTTCTCCCCTCCTTCTTGTGACAGTGTTCAGGCTTGGCGATTGGCCATTGAGAAAAGAGAACTACAACCTTGAAGGAAGCACCCTCATATCCATAAATACCAGGGTCTCCACAAGTAAACGGAGCAGTAGGGGAGCAACCTGAACGCGAGTATCAGGAGAAGGCATAGCAAGACAACCTATCACTTTACCCGGAATAGACCTGTCATTTTACCCAGAGTACACTATATTACCAAATGTATTGGGTCACTTGCCTTGACATGCACATGAACCTTATTGGCATCCCAGCGTTAGTCCATAGGGTTTAATATTGAGTTGGCCCACCTTTTGCAGCTATAACAGCTTCAACTCTTCTGGGAAGGCTGTTCACAAGGTTTAGGAGTACGTCTATGGGAATGTTTGACCATTCTACCAGAAGGATATTTGTGAGGTCAGGCACTGATGTGTACGAGAAGGCCTGGATCACAGTCTCCACTTTAATTCATCCCAAAGGTGTTCTATCAGGTTGGATTTGGGATTCTGTTCAGGCCAGTCAAGTTCTTCCACCCCAAACTCACTCATTAATGTCTTTATGGACCTTGCTTTGTGCATTGGTGAGAGGTCATGTTGGAACAGGAAAGGGCAACCTCCAAACTGTTCCCTTCAAATTTGAGAGCATGAAACTGTCCAAAATGTCTTGGTAGCTGACGCCTACCAAGGCGTTCTCTTCCCTTCACTGGAACTAAGGGGCCAGACCCAACCCTTGAAAATCTACCCCAAACCATAATCCCCCTCCACCAAATTATTTGGACCAGTGCACAAAGCAAAGCCCATAGACATGGATGAGCGAGTTTCGGGGTGGGAGAACTTGACTGGCCTGAACAGAGTCATGACCTCAACCCGATAGAATACCTTTGGGATGAATTAGAGCGGAGACTGCAAGCCAGGCCTTCTTGTCCAAACCAGTGCCTGGCCACACAAATGTGCTTCTCGAAGAATGGTCAAACATTCCCATAAATACACTCCTTAACCTTGTGGCCTTTGCAGAAGAGTTGAAGCTGTTTTAGCTGCAAAGGGTGGGCCAACTCAATATTGAACACTACAGACTAAGACTGGAATGCCATTAAAGTTCATGTGCGTGCAAAGGCAGGCATTCCAATACTTTTGGTAATATAGTGTATTTTGAAAGGCAGGAAAAGTAGGTTTGTCCTTGTTTTCTTTTGGACAATGGTTGATGGCTAAGGCTTATTGCCTAAGGACACGGCTATTTCCACATTTTTTAAATGGAGCCCTTGGTAACAAATTAACACCAGAATCAAAGGGAAACACAGAAGAAAATTTTCCTAAATTTAGTTTAGGCTAAGTGATGGCAAACTGGCTCACTTTAGGATCTATATAAGGGGTAGGCAGAGTCGGCACATTAAGTTTCGAGGCATTGTTTTATGCACAGTTATGTCATCAATGTGTCCCTGTGTCTCTCTATGCAATGTAGGTAGATTATGAATCGTCCCAACACCCTGCCCCTGTACTCCTCTGAAGAGCTTGCAGTTCTGAGGAAAGCAGTGGGCTGGCTCTTAGGAGGAGTTATGTAAATATCAAAATGTCTTGATGGGTGACTGTCAGACTGGAAAAGTGGGTGTTCCTAGACTGCTCTAGGTAAAACCCACATGTAATACTGAGCCTTCATGATTGAAAGAACTGGAATCAAATGAATGAAAAGCGCAGGCCAAGGTCAGTAAGGCTGGAGAGAAAAAGGGTTTAAGATGCTGGATGTTCTCTACCCAGGAAATAAAATAGACTTTATCTGACTTGTTGACACTTCTGATGCACACTGTGAGCTTTTCACAGTGTGCAGTGAAATCACAGTAAGCAAGGGAGGACTGAAGACTGAAAGTTAGGCTGGAGTTCAGCTGTAAATGACAGCCAGACATGGGATGAGCTGTAGAGGAGTCTGGTGAATGTAATGTCAATGAAACACACATAGCAAATAAGGTAGTGAGACCTACATTCCTAAAAATAAAATATGTTAAATTCAGACTGATTGTATGCATTTAGGTGTATACATTTATGAAAGTACAGAAGAAACTATTTGGTAGAATGCCATAAAAAGCAATCGTAGTTTTATATTCATAAACTGTAATAGGCAATTCATTTTTGGGCCACATCCCATGTAAAGACAACAGACAATCAACGTTTGCTTGCAAGCATAACGTTGCAATAGCGGAGTGACAATGGATGTAGTGCTAAAACTGCCATACACACCATTAACTGATTGATGGCTTAGCATGCATTCTCTCACAGGCAGAATAATGTATGGATCTCCTCATGCTTGCTATCCCACTGGCGCAATCAGAAATCAGCATGAAAAATACCATTATGCTATTTTTGTGACAAGAATAGAAAATGTACGGTTTGGATTAGCATGGACTGCAATGTGTTAATTTTAAAGTGGGGGAATGGCATTAATTTGAAAAATTATCCACATGCCAAATATTTTGACAAGATACCATGTGTTTGACAATGGCAATCTGCATGTAAATGGCATCGTTTGATGTTGATGGAAGCATAAATACAGACAAGATTCTATCGCCAATCTAAGGTTGTTATATGATCTTTGAACAGCAGGCCCCGTGGATTCCGCGGCACTTTACAACCAAAATTTACATATCATTAGCAAATTTTCAACAAAACGCACTGCTCGAGAATTTAATTAAAAATGTTTTAATATGCCAAAAAATACTGCGTCCTGGTTGAATAACAATACCAGTAACTGAAAATAGAAGATAGAACTCTTATTCTTATATTATGTATTTATGTTCTGAAAAAATCTAAGCAGTATTAGGACACAGCACAGTGCTGGATTAGTAACAAGAGGTTGTGATTTAAACTGGTGCCTGCTATTGGGGTACAAGTATACAGTACATATGGTGCTCCCAAGGGGAAGTAAAAAGTCACTTATTTAATTAAAACCTTTATCTGTATCTGTAACTATACATTTAACCACTTGTACTCCAAAAGCTCTACCCCCCTTCATCACCAGGCCATTTTTTACGATACGTTACTTAACTGACAATTGTGCAGTCATGCAAGGCTGTACCCAAATGTCATTTTTTCCCATAAATAGAGCTTTCTTTTGGTGGTATTTGAAGACCACTGTGTTTTTCATTTTTTTGCACTATAAAGAAAAAAAGAGACAATTTTGAAAAAAAAACACAATTTTTTTTAAGTTCTACTATAAAATATATCCAATAGTTAAAAAAAAAAAAATCTAATTTCTTCATAAATGTAGGCCAGTATGTATTCTGCTACATATTTTTGTTTAAAAAAATTCCAATAAGCGTATATTGATTGGTCTGTGCAAAAGTTATAGCGTCTACAATCTATGTGATATATACTGAAATTGTTATTTATTTTATACTAGTAATGGTGGTGATCAGTGACTTGTAGCGGGGCTGCAATATTGCGACAGACAGTCTGACACTTTTGGCTGTTTTTGGGAAACAGAGACACTAATACAGTGATCAGTGCTAAAAATATGCACTGTTACTGTATTGACACATGACTGGGAAGGGATTAAACATCAAAGGTGATCAAAGGTTTAAAAGTGTTTTATGTTTATTTGTACTATATGTGGTGCTATTACTAAGGGATGTGATGGATTTTGTAGGGAAAGAAAATCCATCACATCCCTGCTGATAGGACAGAGCTTTGCCTTGTTTACAAGAGCCATGTCCAGCCCCTCTCCCTCAACAGTTAGTGGGTGCCGGTGGACATTCATTGGCCAGCACCCGCTGAACGGCTTCTGCTGTGACTGATCACAACAGAAGTGGCACGCCCACTATCCAGAAGTGCAGAATCACATATATATATATATATATATATATATATATATATATACATGATTCTGCACAGCGTGGCCATCCTGTAAAAGTAATTGGGACGGTCAGCAAGTGATTAATTTTCTGTACATATTTATTTGTATGCATCATAATTTTTATAATATATTACTTTTATATACATAATTATTCCTAATATATATCCATTTTTATTATATATGAATATATTTTAATAGCAATATTGTTTGCACTGCATTTATCTATTTTACCATGTCTTTTATTTGGTGTAATATGTTATCCATGTCTATTCAAGTCTTATACCTGGTGTAATATGATGGTATTTATCGATTTCTGTATTTATAGTGCAACAATTTTGTTTTAACTGATTTGTAACATTGAATTTCTTGATACTATCAGTCTGCAAGCCAAGGGTTAATGGCTTAGCTATGTCTTCTGTGCTTTTCTCCCCTCTCTGCAAGGGGGTAAAGAATTTCAAGGTACACTATATCCTATATGTAGCGGGGTCTCTTTAAGAACTATAAAACTACTGTTCCCAGAACCCCGCTGGTTCCCAGGATGCTTTGAGTTATGCCCCAGAGACTTATGGGGGAGGAAATATAAGGAGGGGGAGAGGCCTAGTTCGCTCTTTTTTGGACACCCCCTCTCTTCAAGCAAGAGGAGATCTGTGCTGAACTGCTGAGGCACAAGGCCTGAAGCCTGGGCCTTGTGCTCTTTTCCAAAGAGCTCTCTGCCAGCCTAGTTGCACCTGAGAGACATTTTCTCATTCCTTGCTGCTGTACACCAGAAGGATTGAAGACTCGGAGGTCGGTGGATTCCTGTTCCTAGACGAAAAGGCAGAGAAACCGGACTTGGACTTGTCCGGGTGGTGAGAGCTGTTTAAAGACAGATGCTTTATCTTTATTATTCGTTTGGATTACAAAGTTGTTCTTCAAGTGCACCACCGAAAGATTGCTAGCGAATATTGTTTTACTGGACTTCCATCTAGATCAGTCAGGCCTGACTGCATAGGTAGACAGTGCTGGGTGTTTACCCATGTGGGGAAGTAGCTGAAAAAGGGCAGCGCTAGAGTTGCATAGCAATACTTTATTATGCTGATTACTCTGTTTATCTTTATTACTGGTTACTGCAGGGACCTGATTATGTGTTGCAATCCAAATGTTTGATTCATGTTATTCCTTTTATAAAAACAATAAGTAAAGTCAGTTATATACTTTCAAAGATTGTCTATGAGCTTGAGTTACCCACGCACGCACACACACATATTTAGAGTATAAGTGATTTAATGTGTATTGCTAGATACTAACTGTGCCAGAGTGGGTAGTGCAGATTGCCGGGGGGTTGGCGGAGCTGTGCTCAGGACCCAAACCAAACTTGCGGCCCTCTTAAGTGAGGGTATCGCTATACGTGGGGGCTCGTAAATCCGGGATTTCTGAGACAGCGGTGAACACGCCAGAGGTACCGGAATGGACCCACAGGGAGTCAGAGCGTGGTGTGAAGCGGCTAAGGCCGACCCAAGTCAGTCAGTGGTCATTAGCCTCCCAGAGGAGAAATGGTCGACAGAGACCGTAGAGGAGTTAATGAAGTCAGTGTCCCCAGACCATGAACCATGCGTGATGGAGATAAAATCAGACCCAGACATCTCATATCAGTATGCACTAGTGGAATACTGGGATGGGATGCCGGAGGCTTGCAAGCGCAACCGTGTACAGACACAAGACAACAGATCCTATAGGTTGGCGCACGCAACAAAGGAGGAGCCATCGCCAACGGGATCACCGCAGGCTGCGGCCCGTACCTCACCCGAGAGTCTCAGATCAGCACCGGCCACCCTTAGCGCAGAACTGTGTGCTGTCCTGGGGGAGATTGTGGCCCAGTGCAAGAAGGATCCCACAGATTACCCGATGTCGGGGTACAGAAAACTCCGGATGTTTTCAGGGAGGAAACCTGTACCTTCGGAAGAAGAGGGATTTGAAGATTGGTTAGATAGCGCAACTCAGGCACTAGAGGAATGGGAAGTTCCAGAGCGCAGAAAGAAGCAGAGGATTGTGGAAAGTCTAAAGGGGCCTGCTCTAGAGGCCGTTCGCAACCTGAAGATGAGCAGGACAGACTGTAATGCGCAGGAGTACCTAGATGTACTACAGACTGTGTTTGGTGGGACAGAGAAAATCTCTGAGCTTGCTTATCAGTTAGAGCATTGCTACCAGAAGAAAGGTGAAAAACTATCAGACTACATGGGACGTTTAGATAAAATCCTGCATAGGATGATCCTAAAGAAGGGGATCAGCCCAGGAAAAGTAGATGAGGCCCGTGCTCAACAGGTACTGAGGGGAGCTCAACCCATGGATCCTATTGCATGGACACTGCGTGCCCGACTGGATGGGAAGAATCTGGAGTACACTGACCTCATCCGAATGATCAGAGAGGAAGAGGCCCTACTGGAAGAGAAAAGGGAAGAACATCTCACGAGCCCGTCAACCAACTGGTAGCAATAGTTACACCGGCCATGACTCCCGCTAGAGATAAGGAGCTGGACACTTTGAAGTTACAGATGTCCCAGGTGATGGAGATGTTGACTGCTATGATGGCGAAAGGTCAAGGGGGAGCCGAGAAACCAAGTCCTAGGAGGGAGTTGTTTCCAGATACACCAACACCAAGCCCCACTCGAGACCGAGAAGAGATGCTATGCTACAACTGCGGGGGCAGTGGCCACTTCGCCAGTAGATGTTCCAGTCCCAAGAAGAAGAAGATAGATAACCGCCAGCCGGCGGGAAACTTCAGAGGGCCCCGGTGAGGGAGTCAACCGGGTGCCCATGCCTTTCAGTGAACTCCAAACTGAATAGAAGGAAGAGAGAGAGAGGAAACCAGACCCCTCAGAAGGAATGTCTACAAATAAGAGACAATAACATCCCTCAGCGGGTTTGCACTCCCATTACTGTGGGGAGGGTCAATGCATACCAGGCTCGAAAAAGAGTAAAGTCAAAAACCAACTGGATAAAGACGGGTCCCCAGAAGAGGGTGGCCTCAACCCGGCCCTTCCCAGAAGAATTGGTCGGCCCGTCCCCCACTGTCTCCATCCAGGTGGAAGGAGTCTACACGAAGGCCCTCCTGGACACTGGAGCTCAAGTGACTTTGTTGTACAGAGACTTCTATGATAGGCACTTGAGCCATTTGCCTATACAGAAGATAGAAGAGCTGGAGATATGGGGCCTTGGAACTCAGAGTTTCCCCTACGATGGTTACCTGCCCATAAAGCTGACCTTCGATCCATCTGTGGCAGGGAAAACGGAGGTGTTTGACACCCTGGCAGTTGTGTGTCCTAGACCGCCCGGGGCCAGCAAGATGTCCCTCATCATAGGGACCAATACGGATCTGGTGCGAAGACTTCTGACCCCTCTAGTGGAGACGAGTAACCATCAAGATCCCAATATCCATCCCATGCTGAAGACAGCCTACCAACAGTTGGTCCAAGAGCAGAAGACCCCAGGAGAGGGGATAGGGAAGGTGTGGAGACTTGGGAGAGAGGGAGTGGTGCTGCAGCCCGGAGAGGTAGCCTGCCTCAGGGCCATGGTAAAGCTTACCTGGGAGCAGCCTGGCCCCTTTGTCATGCTGGAATCCGATCCAAGGGAGGATCACTCAGGCCTGGAAGTGATACCGGAAGTGATTTCAATCAAGGCCCTGAAGAAGGCTCGAGGAAGAGTCCCAGTGAGTGTGAGAAACCCTACGGAGAGACCCATAGAGATCCCTGCCAGAATGCTGTTGGGGCAGGTGAGTCCTGCGGCCCCAGTCAGCTGGTCTGAAGTAAAAGGAACGGGTGAAGGAGGAGATGTTTGGGAAAAACTTTCCATGGAGAACCCGGACCTACCTGGAGCCTGGAAGGCGAGAGCCAAGGCCCAGCTGACTAGATGGGAGAGGATTTTCTCAAAGGATGAGTTTGATGTTGGATGTGCCAGGAGTGCCACCCACCGAATCCGCCTCCAAGAAGACAAACCCTTCAGGGAAAGGGTTAGGCGGGTCCCTCTAGCTGACCTGGAGGATCTGAGGGAGCAGTTTGCGGAGTTGAAGAAGACTGGTGTGATTCGGGAGTCTAGAAGTCCCTATGCCTCCCCCATAGTGGTGGTCAGGAAAAAGAATGGGTCGTTGAGGCTTTGTATTGACTACAGGACTCTCAACAGGAGGACCATCCCTGACTAGTATACCACACCGAGAATAGAGGATGTCCTACAGAGTTTGGCTGGTGCCAAGTGGTTCAGTGTAATGGACCTCAAGAGTGGGTACTACCAAATCCCCATGCACCAGGAAGACCGAGAGAAGACAGCTTTCATAACCCCAGTGGGATTCTTTGAATTCAACAGAATGCCTCAGGGCCTGTCTGGAGCCCCTGCTACCTTTCAACGCCTCATGGAGAAGACCGTTGGAGACATGAACCTCATAGAAGTCCTTGTGTACTTGGACGATGTCATTGTCTTCGGGAAGACTTTGGAAGAACATGAGGCCAGGTTGGAGAAGGTGTTGAGAAGACTCAGCGAAGAGGGACTCAAGCTTTCTCCCGAGAAGTGCCGGTTTTACCAATCCTCTGTGAACTATCTGGGACACATAGTGTCTGAAAAGGGAGTGGCTACAGACCCTGAGAAGTTGGAGGCAGTTACCTCTTGGCCAAGACCGACAACAGTCACAGAGCTCAGATCTTTCCTGGGGTTCTGCTCCTATTATAGAAGATTTGTGGATGGGTTTGCCCGGATTGCCAAGCCACTGAACGAATTGCTCAAGACTGAAGGAGAAGAGGATGGTTTGGGACCCAGGAGGGCCGGTGAGTCGGTTCAAGATCAGTGGAGCCCAAGGTGTGAAGAGGCTTTCCGAACCTTGAAGAGGAGCCTTACCACGGCCCCAGTCCTGGCCTATGCCGACCCCACCAGACCATATGAGCTACATGTCGATGCCAGTCATGAGGGCCTAGGCGGAGTGCTCTATCAAGAGCATGAAGAGCAGCTGCGACCAGTGGCCTATGGGAGCCGGAGCCTGACTCCCTCGGAGAAGAACTACCCCACTCATAAATTGGAGTTCTTGGCCCTCAAATGGGCAGTAGTAGACAAACTGAAGGACTATCTCTATGGGGCGGAGTTTACCGTAAAGACAGATAACAATCCTCTGACCTACCTCTTCACTACTGCAAAGTTAGATGCAACCGGACACAGATGGTTGGCTGCATTATCCGGATTCAACTTCAGTCTAAAATACAGACCAGGGGCTGGAAATAGGGATGCAGATGCCCTGTCCCGAAGATCTCATGTCATGGTCGATGACTAGACATGTGCATTCGTTTTCGTCCGAATGCATTTTCGTCTGAATTTCAGCTATTTTCGTTTTCGTTTTCACAAACGATAACGAAAGCACAAAATCCGAAAAACGAAAGATCCGACATAAATAAATGCTTTATTTTCGTTTTCATTGTTACAACAGTTCGATATAGAATAGGAGATTCGACATGACTCTGACAACAATCTGTGTCTATAGAACCTGTGTTCGAATGTGCCTAACCTTACCTCTATTAGTCCAAGATTATATAGAGAAAATATTCGACAGAGAAAAAAGATTTGACAGAGAGAAAAGATTCTGCAAGATACTGTCCTAAAAAGTGTTTGGGGACCCGGGTCCTGCCCCAGGGGACATGGATCAATGCAAAAAAAAGTTTTAAAAACGGCCGTTTTTTCGGGAGCAGTGATTTTAATAATGATTAAAGTGAAACAATAAAAGTGTAATATTCCCTTAAATTTCGTAGGGGGGGGGTTGTCTATAGTATGCCTGTGAAGGGGCGCATGTTTCCCGTGCTTAGAATTGTCCCTGCACAAAGTGTCATTTATGCAGGAAAAAAAGTCCTTTAAAATCACTCGCAGCTATTATGAATTGTCGGCTCCCGTAATACAGAGAACACTCATTGAAAGTCATTGATAAAAAAATAAATAAATAAATAAATAAAAAAAGCGTGGGGGTCCCCCAAATTCAATTACCAGGCCCTTCAGGTCTGGTATGGATATTAAGGGGAACCCTGCCTCAAATTTAAGAAAAAATTTGACGTGGGGTTCCCCCTAAATATCCATAACCAGACCCTTCAGGTCTGGTATGGATATTAAGGGGAACCCCGCGTCAAATTTTAAAAAAAAATTGACGTGGGGTTCCCCCTAAAAATCCATACCAGACCCTTTATCCGAGCACGCAACCTGGCAGGCCGCAGGAAAAGAGGGGGGGACGAGAGAGCGGCCCCCCCTCCCTCCTGAACCGTACCAGGCCACATGCCCTCAACATTGGGAGGATGCTTTGGGGGTCTGTGACCCCTCAAAGCACCTTGTCCCCATGTTGATGAGGACAAGGGCCTCATCCCCACAACCCTGGCCGGTGGTTGTGGAGGTCTGCGGGCGGGGGGCTTATCAGAATCTGGAAGCCCCCTTTAACAAGGGGACCCCCAGATCCCGGCCCCCCCCCTGTTTGAAATGGTAAGGGGGTACAAAAGTACCCCTACCATTTCACAAAGAAAGTGTAAAAAATGGTTAAATAAAACAAACACACTTTTGAAAAATTCCTTTATTAAAAATAAAAAAATAAAAAAAAGATTCCAGCGGCGGTAATCCACTCTTGCTATCCAGCGACGGACGGTCATCTCTCCAGCCATGTCTCATCTCATCCAGCGCAGCGAATCCATCCTTCTTCTGTCTCCGTGTAGGAGACACTGCAGGCATTCCGGCGGCTGACGTTTCTTATATACGGAGGGCGGGGCCACCCGTCACCTGACCCCGCCCCCCTCTGACGCAAGGGGAAACCCGGGGTTCCCTGTGACGTATGGGTGACCCCGCACCCCTCTGATGTAACACAGGCAGGTTTCCGTTACATCAGAGGGGGGCGGGGTCACCCATACGTCACGGGGAACCCCGGGTTTCCCCTTGCGTCAGAGGGGGGCAGGGTCAGGTGACGGGTGGCCCCGCCTCCGTATATAAGAAACGTCAGCCGCCGGAATCCTTGCAGTGTCTCCTCCACGGAGACAGAAGAAGGATGGATCGCTGCGCTGGATGAGATGAGACATCGCTGGAGAGATGATCGTCCGTCGCTGGATAGCAAGAGTGGATTACCGCCGCTGGAATCTTTTTTTTATTTTTTTATTTTTAATAAAGGAATTTTTCAAAAGTGTGTTTGTTTTAACCATTTTTTACACTTTCTTTGTGAAATGGTAGGGGTACTTTTGTACCCCCTTACCATTTCAAACAGGGGGGGCCGGGATCTGGGGGTCCCCTTGTTAAAGGGGGCTTCCAGATTCTGATAAGCCCCCCGCCCGCAGACCTCCACAACCACCGGCCAGGGTTGTGGGGATGAGGCCCTTGTCCTCATCAACATGGGGACAAGGTGCTTTGAGGGGTCACAGACCCCCAAAGCATCCTCCCATTGTTGAGGGCATGTGGCCTGGTACGGTTCAGGAGGGAGGGGGGGCCGCTCTCTCATCCCCCCCTCTTTTCCTGCGGCCTGCCAGGTTGCGTGCTCGGATAAAGGGTCTGGTGTGGATTTTTAGGGGGAACCCCACGTAAATTTTTTTTTAAATTTGACGCGGGGTTCCCCTTAATATCCATACCAGACCTGAAGGGTCTGGTTATGGATATTTAGGGGGAACCCCACGTCAAATTTTTTCTTAAATTTGAGGCAGGGTTCCCCTTAATATCCATACCAGACCTGAAGGGCCTGGTAATTGAATTTGGGGGACCCCCACGCTTTTTTCAATGAGTGTTCTCTGTATTACGGGAGCCGACAATTCATAATAGCTGCGAGTGATTTTAAAGGACTTTTTTTCCTGCATAAATGACACTTTGTGCAGGGACAGTTCTAAGCACGGGAAACATGCGCCCCTTCACAGGCATACTATAGACAACCCCCCCCCTACGAAATTTAAAGGAATATTACACTTTTATTGTTTCACTTTAATCATTATTAAAATCACTGCTCCCGAAAAAACGGCCGTTTTTAAAACTTTTTTTTGCATTGATCCATGTCCCCTGGGGCAGGACCCAGGTCCCCAAACACTTTTTAGGACAGTAACTTGCAAATTAGCCTTTAAAATGAGCACTTTAGATTTTGAACGTTGGAGTCCCATAGACTTTAATAGGGTTCTAAAGTATGCTATATACTAGCTCCGTCGAATCTTCTTTATACATTCGACAGACACCATAAGCCTTCAAAGACAGATTCGACCGTGATTCATGTGGATTTTCGTACGAATGCAATTTTTGAACGAAAAACTAAATAAATAAAAACGAATTTCGGGAGTAACTAAATAAATTAAGTTTTCAGACGAAAACGAAATTCCGAAACAAAATATTTTACTCTGCACATGTCTATCGATGACTGGGAAGACTGGACTCAGGTAGCACCGGAAGGAGTGCGAGCACTCTGTCAGGGTGCTGAGTTTCAAGCAAGAGGGGGCTCCAGAGCAGAGGAGATAGGAGTCACCGCGGTGGGAGTCCCTCAACCCTACTGTGGGGTAATTCAACTAGCCAAAGCTGTCCAGAAAGGAGCTGAGCTATGACCAATTGGAAAACCCCATGGGGAGATTGGTCCTTGAAGCTTTGGAGAATGAGAATCCAGAGGGACTTCGACATCACCCTTCCAAGGAGGCTCGCCTGCTGAGGAAAGAGTTGGATAAGCTACAAGTACATCAGGGAGTGGTCTACCGAAGGGGCCCCTCTGATAACTCAGAATATAAGTGGCAGTTGTTTCTCCCAGAGAAGCACCGAGAGACGGTACTAATTGCCTTACATGACCAGCATGGCCATCTAGGGGCGGAGAGAACTTTTCAGCTTGTCAGAAGCCGGTTCTATTGGCCCTGTATGAGGGCAGAAGTGGAGGAATATTGCCGTTCTTGTGCACGATGCATCCAGAGGAAGACTCTACCCCATCAAGCTGCCCCAATGGGCCACCTACAGAGTCAGGGTCCAATGGATCTGGTGTGCATTGACTTTCTCTGCCTCGAACCCGATTTGAGTGGATTGGGAAATGTTCTGGTGGTAACCGATCATTTCACCCGTTATGCCCAGGCTTTCCCCACCAAAGACCAAAAGACCTCCACTGTGGCCAAGGTGCTCATGGAAAAATACTTTGTCCACTATGGATTACCACAGAGAATCCACTCAGACCAAGGAAGGGACTTTGAGAGTCGTCTGATCCGGAACCTACTGGACTCATTGGGAGTAGAGAAGACCAGGACTACACCTTATCATCCACAAGGAGATGCCCAACCTGAGAGGTTTAATCGGACCTTACTAAACATGCTTGGAACTCTAGAGACAGAGAAGAAGCAACACTGGAGCCAACACATATCAGCTCTGGTGCACGCTTACAACTGCACCACAAGTGATGTGACGGGTTACTCCCCCTACCGGCTCATGTTTGGGAGAGAAGCAAGATTGCCGGTGGATCTGGCCTTTGGCATTTCCCTAGACCATGCCTCTGCTACCTCCCACAAGGGATATGTGGACCGACTTAGACACAATTTGAAAGTGGCCCATGAACGAGCTCAGGCGGCCTCGGACCAAAGGGGAGCCCGCAACAAGAGGAACTTCGATCTGAAGGTTCGAGTGCAAGACCTGCAGCCTGGGGACCGTGTACTGCTACGCAATCTAGGGATCCGTGGGAAGCACAAGCTTGCTGATAGATGGAGATCGGAGCCCTATGTCATTTGCAGAAAGCTACCTGGATTGCCTGTGTATAAGCTAAAACCAGAGGGGAAAGTGGGGCCCTTGAAAACTTGGCACAGGAATCATTTGCTCCCGCTTACTGAAGCAGTCAGAATACCTCCAGTGAGAGATCCACCTGAATCTGTTTCCATTCTGGATACCCCAGGACCTAGCACTCGGTCTCAGACCTCCCGGGTTAGAGATGGACAAGATTCCCAACAAGGTGAAGGTGGAAGAGGAGAGCTTGAGTGGCTGTGGCCTTCATCAACTCCAGGAAATTCTGCCATAGATCTCCCACCTACTGAGGATACACAGGATGGGACTGTCATGACCACTCGGGCACTCCGGTCGTATCCAAGAGACTCACCCTTAGAGATCCGTCGTGGAGATCTCGTCGTTTCCCGTTGACGCGCGCTAAAGCCAGCGAACGCGTTCGCGTCAACACGAACGCACGCGCACACGCACGCAGGTCACGAACGGGTGCACGTCTACGCGCGAGGGCGCGCTGACCCGTCGTACGTCCGTTTGGCGCCCTAAGGCCTTCTTAAGTCACAGGCTCCCTTCCATCCGTGCTGTCCGGCCTACAGCGTGTCCGTGATCCGTGCTATTTGTATCTGAACCTGTTATCTGATTCCTGACATCCGGCTTGTTCCTTGACTCTGATCGACTGCTGCCTGCCTACGACCTTTGCTTGTTTTGACCACGTCTCTGCCTCTTCCCTTTGTACCGTGCTGACCATCTCCTGCTGACCCGGCCTGTATCTGACTACCGCTGTTCCTGCTACCCATCTGAGTTCCTGTGTTACGGGTCATCTGCTCACCAGCCAGTTTCTGCACTTGTGCCTACCGGCTACAGTCTAGTTCCATCCGCTGTTCCAGCCTGTTGTCTGTGCCCAGCTGATCATCTGGACCAATACCACCTGCCAGGCACTTGTGCCCTCTGAACTGTTGAATACCTGTTCCCACCTCCAGGGGTTCAATAGCCAGGGGATACGAGGGGCCGCTCCCTGCATTCCAGGCTCAACCACCAGGTACGTGACAGTACCGGACAGCCATGTCCGAGCCTGCGCAGGGAGCCTCCCCCATGGACGAGCTCTGCCATCATCTGGCCGGCCTTACTCAAGCAGTCAAGAGTTTGCAGGAGGGCTACGGAAGACTGGAAGAACAAGTCCAGGCACTATCTGCTTCAGCACCAGCCGCCCCAGGGGCCCATGCTTCGCCCTCAGTAGTTATGTTGCCACCGGAACCCAGGGTGCCAACCCCGGAACGATTCACGGGAGTCCGAAGCAAGTTTAGGGCCTTCCGCAATTCCTGCGAGCTGTATTTTGCCTTGCAACCCCGGACCTTCTCCCTAGAAGCAACGAAGGTGGGATTCATCATCTCCTTGTTGACAGATGAACCTCAGACCTGGGCACACCGTCTGTTAGAGCGTAAAGACCTTGCTCTAGACTCTGTGGATACCTTCTTTCAGGCAATGTCCAAGCTCTATGAGGATCCCCAACTGGCTGCCACCGCAGAAGCAGCCCTACGTGCCCTGCAGCAGGGTCGTAGACCAGTGGAGGACTATGTCTCTGAATTCCGGCGTTGGAGTGCGGACACGGAATGGAACAACGCGGCTCTGCGTTTTCAGTTCCGCCTGGGCCTTTCCGAGGCCTTGAAAGACGAGTTGGCCCGTGTAGGCATCCCCGAGACATTAGAAGCGCTAATAGACACCTCCATCCAGATCGACAGGCGCTTGAGAGAACGCCGCCAGGAACGCTCTTCCACGGCTACCCGTCCAATCTGGATGCTACCACGGGTGCCTAGTCACCCTACTCCCCCTGCTCCACCTGCATCCACGTCGGACACCTCAGAGCCTATGCAGCTGGGGCTCCTGCGCCCGTCTCTGACACCAGAAGAACGTCAACGTCGCCGGGCCAATAACCTTTGCCTGTATTGCGGAGAGCCAGGACATTTTGTTCGTGCCTGCCCAGCCAAGTTACGTAAGTGCCTTCTTGTTCCTCCTGTTCCTTCCTCTGTGCTGCCTGATAACACTTCTCATCTGGCCGTTCCCGTCCTTTTGCAGCTCCCAGGAAGGACTATCCAAACCCACGCGGTTATTGATTCCGGGGCTTGCAGTGGCTTTGTCGACTCATCCTTCGCCCGAAGAAATAGGATTCCCCTCAGACCAAGGGAGAAGGGGCTCTCTGTATACCTGGCTGACGGATCTACCCTGGGCTCAGGACCAGTGACTTTGGAGACTAGTCCTTTACCTGCTGTCATTGCCGGTACTCATCAAGAACTTCTGTGCCTGGATGTTATTCAGTCCCCGCTGTTTCCAATCATCCTTGGCATGCCCTGGTTGAGGGCACACAACCCACGGATTGATTGGACCACCGGAACCATCGAGTTCCCCTCGGACTACTGCCACCGGCATTGCTGCCAGAATCCTGACGGGGACTCCTCGGTTCTTCTCTGTTCTGAATCTGATGATGATACCCGACTAGCGGTACCCAAGGAATACCACGCCTTCTTAGATGTTTTCAGCAAAAAGGGTGCAGAGACCCTTCCTCCTCATAGGCCATATGACTGCCCAATAGAACTACTCCCGGGGGCAGAAATCCCCTTCGGTAGAATTTTCCCTCTTTCTGAGTCTGAGCTGAGTGCCCTGAAATCATACCTAGATGACAGTTTGGAGAAGGGGTTTATTCGGCCTTCCACCTCCCCGGCAGGCGCTGGCATCTTCTTTGTTGAAAAGAAGGATCACTCACTACGCCCTTGTGTGGACTATCGGGCCCTGAATAAGATTACCATCAAAAATCGATATCCCCTGCCATTGGTACCTGAACTCTTCCAAAGACTAGGATCTGCTAGGTTCTTCTCGAAGTTAGATCTTCGGGGTGCCTATAACCTTGTACGCATCAGGAAGGGTGACGAATGGAAGACCGCCTTCCGTACCCGCTTTGGGCATTACGAATATTTGGTGATGCCTTTTGGACTATGCAATGCCCCGGCCACCTTCCAACATTTTGTTAATGATATTTTTAGGGACTATCTAGATTTGTTTGTAATAATTTACTTGGATGATATTTTAATTTTCTCCTCCACTCTAGCCATTCATCGGGAACACGTGAAGAAGGTACTGACCCGTCTCCGCTTCCACGGTTTGTATGCCAAACCAGACAAATGTACCTTTGAACAGCAGAGCATTCAGTTCCTTGGCTTGGTCATCTCGGTAAGAGGAGTAGAGATGGACCCACAGAAGATCGCAGCCATCCAAGATTGGCCTGCTCCTTCAGATAGAAAGGGAGTCCAGCGATTCGTGGGCTTTGCTAATTTTTACCGCAAATTCATAAAAGGTTTTTCTGCTATCATCGCTCCCATCACTGAGCTGACCAGACAGAACCGAAGGTTCCAGTGGACTCCCGAAGCACAAAAGGCCTTCCAGTCTCTGAAGGACCTATTCGTCTCCGCATCGATCTTGAAGCATCCCGATCCTGCTCTACCGTATACCCTTGAGGTGGACGCCTCGGAAATAGCAGTAGGAGCAATACTTTCCCAAAGGCAGGGACCCAAGTCCTTACTCCATCCAGTCGCCTACTTCTCCCGCAAGTTATCAGAGGCTGAAAGAAACTATGACGTTGGAGACCGTGAGCTTTTAGCCATCAAGTCCGCCCTTGAAGAGTGGCGTTATTTACTAGAAGGGGCTACTCATCCAATCTTGATCTATACAGATCATAAAAACCTGGAGTACCTGAAGTCAGCCAAGAGACTTAAGCCTCGTCAGGCCAGGTGGGCACTCTTCTTTTCCCGATTTGTATTCCACATAACGTACCGTCCTGGATCCAAGAACACCAAGCCGGACGCTTTGTCTCGTATGTTCAGTCAGCCGGAGAACTTACCATCTTCCGACACCATTCTCTCGGCTGGGAACTTCCTTCTTCTCCAGGGAGACGTGATCTCTCAGCTTAAGCAGGCGTCCATAGGCGCCATCCCTCCATCTGGCATTCCGTTATCCTCCAGTGATGGCCTTCTTTGGCATGAGAGCAGGATTTTCGTCCCCCAGGCAGCCCGAACTCCGGTTCTGGCCTCCTGTCATGACCATCCCTTGGCTGGCCACTTTGGATCATTCAAGACCCTGGAACTACTCAGACGCACCTTCTGGTGGCCACGGATGAAAGATGACTGTAAAAATTACGTACAAGCCTGCACCACTTGCATCCGAAGTAAGGGCAACAAATTAAAAGCCTGGGGTCTTCTGAAACCACTACCCGTCCCCGACAGACCATGGAGAATGATCTCCATGGACTTCATCGTTGAACTCCCCCCTTCAGAAAACCATTCCACGATCTTCGTTGTGGTTGACCGACTCACCAAGATGGCGCACTTCTTGCCCATGAAGGGCACCCCTTCAGCCGCGGAGACAGCTAACACTTTTATAAAAGAAATTGTGAGGCTTCACGGCATTCCTGCCAACATCACGTCCGACAGGGGGGTGCAGTTCACCTCAAGATTTTGGAGGGCGCTCTGCGAAGCATTGAAAATTGACCTTCGCCTATCCTCAGCCTACCACCTGCAGACCAACGGCCAGACCGAAAGAACAAACCAAACATTGGAACAATATCTTCGCTGCTTTTCGTCCTTCTCCCAAGACGACTGGGCTTCTCTGTTACCAATGGCGGAGTTTGCATACAATAATACTGTTCATTCGGCCACCAAGCAATCCCCGTTCTACGCAAACTTTGGTTTTCACCCGTTGTTCCTGTCTGGCGACCTTCCTGAGTGTTCTGTGCCAGCGGCTCAGAGGAACCTGAATTTCTTTGAAGAGAATAACAAACTCCTACAGGAAACCCTGGCCAGGTCACAGGAGCATAATAAAGACGTATTTGACCGTAAGAGAAGAGGGGAGCTGGACCTTAAGGTTGGGGATCGGGTCTGGCTGTCTACCCTGAACCTTAAACTCTCCTGCCCTTCTAAGAAGCTGGGCCCAAAATTCATAGGTCCTTTTCCAATTAAGAGGAAACTCAACGATGTGGCGTTTGAACTCAAACTCCCGGAATCCTTCCGAATCCACCCAGTTTTTCATGTCTCACTCCTCAAACCCACCGTCACGGACCCCTTCACCGACAGAATCTCCAACCCTCCGGAACCCGTACTGATCAATGGGGAAATGGAGTTCGAGGTAGAGGCTATTCTGGACTGTAGGAAGAGGCAGAACCAGACTCAATTCTTAGTCAAATGGAAAGGGTATGGACCTGAGGAGAACTCCTGGGAGCCGGAGACCAATATCCACGCCAAAAGACTCATCCGCGCCTTCAAGAAATCCTATCCGAATAAGTTGGCTCGATTAGGCATCCGGAGGCTGCCCCTTGGGGGGGGGCAATGTCATGACCACTCGGGCACTCCGGTCGTATCCAAGAGACTCACCCGTAGAGATCCGTCGTGGAGATCTCGTCGTTTCCCGTTGACGCGCGCTAAAGCCAGCGAACGCGTTCGCGTCAACACGAACGCACGCGCACACGCACGCAGGTCACGAACGGGTGCACGTCTACGCGCGAGGGCGCGCTGACCCGTCGTACGTCCGTTTGGCGCCCTAAGGCCTTCTTAAGTCACAGGCTCCCTTCCATCCGTGCTGTCCGGCCTACAGCGTGTCCGTGATCCGTGCTATTTGTATCTGAACCTGTTATCTGATTCCTGACATCCGGCTTGTTCCTTGACTCTGATCGACTGCTGCCTGCCTACGACCTTTGCTTGTTTTGACCACGTCTCTGCCTCTTCCCTTTGTACCGTGCTGACCATCTCCTGCTGACCCGGCCTGTATCTGACTACCGCTGTTCCTGCTACCCATCTGAGTTCCTGTGTTACGGGTCATCTGCTCACCAGCCAGTTTCTGCACTTGTGCCTACCGGCTACAGTCTAGTTCCATCCGCTGTTCCAGCCTGTTGTCTGTGCCCAGCTGATCATCTGGACCAATACCACCTGCCAGGCACTTGTGCCCTCTGAACTGTTGAATACCTGTTCCCACCTCCAGGGGTTCAATAGCCAGGGGATACGAGGGGCCGCTCCCTGCATTCCAGGCTCAACCACCAGGTACGTGACAGGGACACTGAACCCAGAAGCTACAGAGTTCATTCCATCTAGTGGTGTGCCTGAAGGCTGGGAAGATATCCCTAGCATTTACTCAGAAGAGGAAGGAACTGATGTTCCAGAACCAGTGATGCTGTCAGAATGTGTTCCTGAAGTAGAGCCTGTGGCACCAGAGCCTGAAGTCCCAAGAGAACAGAGAGCTCGCCGAGTTGTGAGACCCCCCAAGAAGCTAACCTACTCTCAAATGGGAGAGAGCTCTGAGGACTCTGTTGTGACTGCTAGAAGAAGTGCTGAACGCTCTAATCCTTCCACTGACCATTTGGTGGAGGGCAACCCCAGCTCACTCTCTGGCACAGTTAGGCAGGCCACTCATGTCAGTGTGACCTGTGGGACAGGGAATCCCACCTCTGAGTTCTGGTGGAAATTCCCTGTACCAACATCATACTCAGCACTTTCAAAATTGGTACAGGATATGTGTTAAAAGTTTATCTTTGGGGACCAAAGAGTTTAAGTGGGGGGAGTGTGTAGCGGGGTCTCTTTAAGAACTATAAAACTACTGTTCCCAGAACCCCGCTGGTTCCCAGGATGCTTTGAGTTATGCCCCAGAGACTTATGGGGGAGGAAATATAAGGAGGGGGAGAGGCCTAGTTCGCTCTTTTTTGGACACCCCCTCTCTTCAAGCAAGAGGAGATCTGTGCTGAACTGCTGAGGCACAAGGCCTGAAGCCTGGGCCTTGTGCTCTTTTCCAAAGAGCTCTCTGCCAGCCTAGTTGCACCTGAGAGACATTTTCTCATTCCTTGCTGCTGTACACCAGAAGGATTGAAGACTCGGAGGTCGTGGATTCCTGTTCCTAGACGAAAAGGCAGAGAAACCGGACTTGGACTTGTCCGGGTGGTGAGAGCTGTTTAAAGACAGATGCTTTATCTTTATTATTCGTTTGGATTACAAAGTTGTTCTTCAAGTGCACCACCGAAAGATTGCTAGCGAATATTGTTTTACTGGACTTCCATCTAGATCAGTCAGGCCTGACTGCATAGGTAGACAGTGCTGGGTGTTTACCCATGTGGGGAAGTAGCTGAAAAAGGGCAGCGCTAGAGTTGCATAGCAATACTTTATTATGCTGATTACTCTGTTTATCTTTATTACTGGTTACTGCAGGGACCTGATTATGTGTTGCAATCCAAATGTTTGATTCATGTTATTCCTTTTATAAAAACAATAAGTAAAGTCAGTTATATACTTTCAAAGATTGTCTATGAGCTTGAGTTACCCACGCACGCACACACACATATTTAGAGTATAAGTGATTTAATGTGTATTGCTAGATACTAACTGTGCCAGAGTGGGTAGTGCAGATTGCCGGGGGGTTGGCGGAGCTGTGCTCAGGACCCAAACCAAACTTGCGGCCCTCTTAAGTGAGGGTATCGCTATATATATATTTACCATACCCAGTTTCTGCCCACAGGCCAGGCAAGGGTAATGTCAACATTCTTAAAGTGAGATCCCATGGTATGAAATTTTCCATATTTTGTCCTGTTACAACCAAAAACTTACATGTATTTTATTGGGATTGTATGTGATAGACCAACACAAAGTGGAACATAATTGTGAAGTGGAAAGAAAATGAGAAATGCTTTTCCAAATGTTTGACAAATAAATATGTGAAAAGTGTGTCAAGTCAATACTTTGTAGAACCACTTTTCGTTGCAATTACAGCTGCAAGTCTTTTTGGGGGTGTCTCTACCATCTTTGCACATCTAGAGAGTGACATTTTTGCCTATTCTTCTTTGCAAAATAGCTCAAGGTCTGTCAGATTGGATGGAGAGCGTCTGTGAACAGCAATTTTCAAATCTTGCCACAGATTCTTAATTAGATTTAGGTCTGGACTTTGACTGGGCCTAACTACTGCGCAAAAGTTATAGCATCTACAAAATAGGGGATAGATTTATGGAATTTGTATTATACTTTTTGTTTTACTACTAATGGCGGTGATCTGTCTCTCCCAGGAGCAATCGCGGGTGCCCGGCAGACATGGCGCCTGCTGGGCACAT
This sequence comes from Lithobates pipiens, assembly GCF_037356315.1. NCBI lineage: Eukaryota > Metazoa > Chordata > Amphibia > Anura > Ranidae > Lithobates > Lithobates pipiens. Next base: position 140,178,573 of record NW_027507764.1, read on the forward strand.
GCACCGGCTCCATTGTCGCTCTGCGGGTGCACCTCTGGCGGGCCCCCTAGTTCTCTTAAAGCAAAGCCTGGCATGGATTTGCACTGTATATAAAGTCTACACTGAATGCACTGTATATATATATATATATATATATATATATATATATATATATATATACACTAAACGGCATGCAAGCCACTAACTAACCTGCCTAATCTAGCTCAAGTTCTCTCAATCTCTCCACGTTATTACACTAGATACGGCCACCGTGTGAGCAGCCTTATATAGTGTGGGGCATGGACTTAGCCCCCTGAGCCATGATTGGCCAATCATGGCTCTCCCAGCAGATCGTGCTGTGATTGGCCAAATCATGCAGGTCTGGTACATGCTTTGGCCAATCAGTAGCCGTCAATGTTATGCGATCTGGCAGTGCTCTAATTTTCCACAAACACCCCATGTGTTCAGTTTGTTTGTGGACAAACAAACACCCGATGTTCAAGTCGAACATATGTTCGATTCGAATATCGGGGCCATCCCTATTTATTTGTAAAAAATTTGGAAAATCATTTATCATTTTACTTCCACTTCACAATTATGTGCCACTTTGTGTTGGTCTATTACATAAAATCCCAATAAAATACATTTACGTTTTTGGCTGTAACATGACAAAATGTGAAAAATTTCAAGGGGTATGAATATTTTTTCAAGGCACTGTATGTAGTAACTTTTTTCTTCACTAGCTGCTTTTCTTCTTCTTTTATTTTTTTTATTTTTTATTTTTTTACAGCTGTGTAAAATAAGGGGGCCTGCCATTGCTATACAGATATAATAGACAAGAGCATCCCGAACCCTGAAGTGCTGGAGAATCAGCATTAACATATTCATACACATAAAATACACTTCATACAAATGCTGGTTTGCTGGTTGGGATATAGGCTGGATCAACTGTATAGGAAATTATTATCTTTTTATTGTTAGTATGTGTTGTACAGTACATCATGCTAACCTATTAAGCAACACTTTGGTCTATACAAGCAACACAAGCAAGTGCACTTGGAAGTAAAGTTGCCGTAGATCCGAGGGGAACATGAAGGGAAAATAAAAAACAGCATTTTAGCTTGCACATGATTGGATGATAAAATCAGCAGAGCTTCCCCTCATTTCAGATCTACCCCTTAGATTTAGAGTGACTGTACTTACAAGTGCACTTGCAGTGCAAAGTGGATTTGCCTTTCATAAATAACCCCCTTTGTCTACAAATTCACTCCAGTCCCTGTGCCCAGCAGGTGCTTGAAATCCTAGTCTGCCTACTATATATCAGGGTATTTGGGAGGAAACCAATTACCAACTAGTAAGTTTTTGGTTTAGAGGAGGAAACTGGAAATTGAAGAATCTAATTGCCCATTGGAAGAAAAGATTGTAGCATTGTAGAAGTGTGGTTTTGAATATTATTTTTTAACTGGTGCCTGTAATTAAACAAAAAGTTCATAGGTTCCCATATGCTGATGGAATCACCTTTCAAAAATATGAAATATCTGAAATATTGTTTCTGTAACAATGTTTCAAACGCTAATACACAGTTGTGAGAATTAGGACTGAAAAATAAACAATGAAGAGAAAGTAAATGGATATAGCCCTAGCGGCTTGCCTTTCTTCTAGTGTACACCAACACCAGACTTGAGAAGAAAATTACCGTAAATGCAGTATGTTTATGCTTTTATACATAGTTATTTTTTTCTTAGCTGCTTTGACATGCTTGTGATTTTTGAGAGTGCCTTTGAGAGTGATGCTTGAGAGTGCCTTTGAGTCACTTCTGAGTTCTGAGTTACTTTCATATTCAATTCTATTGGGAAGAAAAGCAGCTGATATGCAAACCAATAACTGGATGCTTAAAGTGGTTGTAAACCCTTACAACCAACTTTGACCTACAGGTAAGCCTAGATTAAGGCTTACCTGTAGGTCCAAGAAATAACTCCTAAACCTATACGGTATAGGACATATTTACCCGAAGACAGCCACCGCTGTCTACGGCGCATGCTGTCTACGGCGCATGCGCCGTAGACAGCGGCGCGCATGCGCACTGGGAAGGCCGCAGGTCGCAGCGATATGCCGCGAGTGTCGGCTCCCGTGCGTATGCGCGGGAGAGCCGCGAGTCTCGGAAGTCGCCCCGGGATCCATGGCAGCGGCAAAGAGGAAAACGGAGGACAGCTTCGGGGGCTTCATTCTCAGGTAAATTATTCATAATGAGCTAGTATGCTATGCATACTAGCTCATTATGCCTTTGCCTTACAGGGTGTGCTTTTTAAAAAAAAAAATGTTTGCCTTTACTTCCTCTTTAAGAGCATATATATATATATATATATATATATATATATATATATATATATATATATATATATATATATATATATATATATATATATATATATATATATATATATATATATATATATATATATATATAGATAGATATATAGATAGATATATATATAGATGTATATCTATAGATATAGATAGATAGATAGATAGATAGATAGATAGATAGATAGATAGATAGATAGATAGATATGGTATATACTGTATATCATCATCATTAATATATAAAAAAATGTATGTGATCGCATAATGGGCTTAGAGAGTTGGGGGGGGGGGGGACTGCAGGGGGGCATGTAAGCAGGAGGCAGCGAAACACCATTACACTGATCTTCCTATTGAAAAGCTGTGACGAAGGGGCCCTGCGTTGCTCTGAAACGTTGCACTTGTCTCCGTGATGTGATCTCTCTGCAATAAACAAACCTTTGGACAGTGATTGTTAATCCATGGTGTTCTGGCGAATATGTACACCTGCTTGATGTTCCCAGGACCCAGCTGGTAATCACTACAACACCCACCATTTTACGAGACTTGTTTGCCAGGAACGTGTGCGATAAGAATATAGATGAGACTCAACATACATGTGGACATTACCTGGAGCGATCTGCATTAGAATGGCTGCTGAGGAAAGCCTACTCCTAAATCCACTTATCAAGCATTTTACTATTTGTATAATTCCTCCCAAGAGCCAGTCCATTGTTTGCGTTAGAGCATCAGGCTCATGGGGAATACTGAAGCAGGGTGCTGTGATATTTTAAGCAAGCTAGGTACAACACACTGCAGGTGTTTCATCAGATTAGGCGACCCGTCAGATTTTGTAACGAAATTGATGTCCCGTTGCTACCATCTTGCTACACCCCACACTTCTCCACAGTAAGGATTCAGTGAGAAGACAGGAAGCGGACATCTTGTTACATCCACTTGAGTTTTGCATTTCACACTTATTTTCAACACTAAACAGAGCTTATAAGGTGGAATACAGGATTTAGAAAACCGATGGAGTGTTTGGTGTTGAATTTTAAAAGCAGCGGCAAGCCTGCTTATCTCACATGTTTGCTAATCTGACAGAACACCTCTGATTTTATAATTTGACATGTAAACCATCAGATGGATTTGTAAATACTGCATTTCACTATATAAGCTCCGTTTATTGTTAAAAATAAGTGTGAAATGCTAAATTACGGTGGGTGTAACAAGATATCCACTTGCCCCCTTCTCGGTGTGTCTTTACTGTGGAGGAGTGCGGGGTGTAGCAAGATGGCAGCGATGGAACGTCACTTCAGTTACAAATTTTGATGGGTAGCCAAATCTGATGAAACATCGGCCCCTCCTGTCAGCCATGATCTGCCTACATTGCATAGGGAAGCACCGAATCCCTGTGGTCACATCAATGGGTCTAAACTAAGGTATATACTGAAAGCAAAAAGGGTTATTTCAAATTTGAAAATGTCATTAGGATGTTGAGGAAAGGGGTGGATCCAGGGAAGGCAAAATGTAAACTGATTGAACTGAAACATTGCATACGTAAAATCATTCAGCACCAAGAATATGCATTGTTTGGTGTTTATAACTATAGAAATAAAGAAGAAAATAGCATTGAAATAAGGTACAAGAACTGGTACTTCTCACAGAGGGAGTTAGATGGTTATCTTCTTTCTGAATAGCACAAAAAAGAAAGTAAAACAGTTTTCAAGTGTTGTAGTTTTTCACACAATATGTGTAAAATTATTTAGGTATCCTGCAGTGGTGAAATACTGTACAGTATGATGTGCTTACTTCCTTTCTAAAAAGCACACTGCGAACCTAAACACTTACAGCAACCTGTTTCTGCTTTCCTGTGTGGACCATGAAATCAGCCCTTTGTTTCCTGTCCACATGTCATACTAGGAAGAGAACGGAAAGGGACTTCCTGATCATGGTCTCCATGTCCACCCTGCTCCTGACAGGAGGAGAGGGGTGATGTATATGGCACGTACAGCTGACAGGGCGACCCAGACTACATTTCCTTTCAGGACACAGTTAAGATAGAACCACTATGCTTATGCTGTGCAGAGGTGCTAAGTCCTGATAAGAAGCACATCGTCTTCACTGCCGGTGTCATGTATTATCTGGTTTATTTAAACTAAAATATGCTTCCCCCCAGCAGAACCTAATTTTGCATTAGCTTAGGTTACTATGATTCCATAAACTCCAAGAAAACCACTGGACACAGCTGAAATACCCATGTGAGAATGGGTTTACTTTCAAAAGTCTTGGTTGTTCTTTGTTCACTGTGATTCACACACCTTTGCCACAAATCAGAACAAAACAAATGACACTACTTTTTCTTGAGTCACCCACAACCTATGCTTTAGGGTTGTCTCCTATCTAACTGTGTGTTAGGGGAATAAAGTGTAAATCACAAGATTGGGGAACAGAATAAAATCCTCTTATGCAGATAAAACACATCAAATATAGCATAAACCTGATCATACACTTGTAGATTGTGGAAATAACATTCATACCAACCTTTGTACAAAAAAATTCAATACATTCAATGACATGATAAATGCCTTTTGAAAGTACATTTTCATTTAATTCTAACATTCTATTTGGGAGCAAATAGACTTCTCCAAATGAAAATAACATACACTGTTAGAAAGTCATTTGTTCAAGAGAATTTTTCCATCCTGCGCCTTCAAACGTAATTTTGACCCCACTAACAATTAGAAAATGTAATGAAGATTCTTATATAATATATATATATATATATAAATTTTCTAACAAAATTGAAACTTGAACTGAATTGAACTGAAAGAGAGAGTAAGGTTGTCCATACATTCAACTGTTCAACCAGAAGGTTGAAAAAAAAATGGCCAGATTCTTCCATCCACACATTTGACGTGGATGTAGGAATCACTCCCATTGTGCTATTGTATTCTGAAAGCAGGGAGCCTGACAGCAGAATACACTGATCAGTGTTGCTGGGCCGGCTATAACCGGCAGGAAAAACCTGACAGGCTGGCTTGATATATCGACTTGTGTACAACCAGCCAGCCCATACAGTGATTGAAATTCATTCGGTCCCTCCTGAACCAGTTGAATTTAAATCCTTAAAATTTGAAAACATATAAAAAAAAATGAACTAAAACGTTGCTTTCCCTTTAAATACCTCTCTCAAATACCTCATCACAATATCATCATTTACAGTGGGTATAGAAAAGAATCACCCCCTTTAAAATAATCACATTTTGTTGCTTTGCAGCCTGAAATGAAGAAAGATATGGTTTTTGTTTTATCCAGCTGTATTTACTCAGTTCAACTTATAACATCCAAGTAAAAGATATATCACCAACATGTCAGTAAAAAAATCAAAAACAGAGTCGCTGAGTTGGAAAAAGTATCTCCCTCCTCCTAAAAATGACTTGTAAACTCAATAGCTAATCACCTTCTCAATTGCAATCAAAGCCATTTGAATTTCAATTATGATCAGCTGGGGTCATTTTGATTATCTCAGCATGAAACAAGCTTTCCTGGAGCATGCCAGTCCCTGGCAGTGCAACTGAAGCAAACAATCAACTATGGATGATGAGGCACTGTCAAAAGATCTCTGAAAAAAAGTTGTGGATAGGCACAAGGCCACTCCTCAAAAAGATACCAAAAACATTTCAAAGGCTTTATCAATGCCTAGAAGCACAGTGAAGTCTATTATTAAGAAGTGGAAGCTATTTGGTACAACAGAGACCCTCCCTGGATCAGGGGTTCTCCAAACTGGATGAAAGAGCCAGAAGGAAACGGTCTGGAGCTCTGGCTTGGCTATTGTAAAGGAAGCGCAGATTGACCACTCTTAACTAGGAAATTACAAGATCTCTGGAAAAAACGCAGTTTCGCGATTTGGCTGGTGACACCTGCTCTATCCTGCCTCTCATCACTTTCACAGCATGTGGGACTACTCATCTTGACTTATCTTGGAACATTTCTCTGGGACTATAGTTTTAGTAGTTTCATTATGTTTTGAAAACCACATACATGTTCACTACATTTTTTTCAACTTAGTGTTGCATTATTTGTTTTGTATTTCATATATGTAGAGTATTTGGACATTGTGCACAGAACCGGTTTTTCACTATTTGCGCAGATTTATTCAGTTTTTTGTATTAGAGTGGCCATTGCGTGCATGTGACAACAATATAACAAATTATCCACAAATATCACTATGGGAGGATTGCAAGAAAAAAGCCACTCCTCAAAAAGGGCCACATGCACTCAGGACTGACCTTTGTAAAAACGCACTTTGAAGATTCTGAGGCCACATAGAAAAAGGTGGTATGGTCAGATTATACTAAAATTGAATTATTTTCCTCAACACCAAACGATATGTCTGACAGAAATTCAATACAGCTCACCATCCACAGGAGCTGTGGCATAAAACTATTTTTATAATATTATCTTTGACTACCAGACCGGTCACCATTAAATTTAACTAAAGTTGAGCAGTTCTGCAAAGAAGAGTGGGCAAACATTGCAAAGTCTAGATGTGCAAAGTTAGTAGAGACATATTTCAACAGACTAAAGGCTGTAATTAGAGCAAAAGGTGGTTCAACAAAAATACAGACACAAGGGGGTGATCCTTTTTTCAACTCAATGATTCTGTTTTTTTTTTTTTTTTTTTTTTTTTTTTTACATGTTGGTGTTATATTTTTCACTTGGATGGTATACGGTGCACTGAGTAAATACAGCTGGATAAAACACAAACTGTGTTTGTCTTCAATTCAGGTTGCAAAACAACAAAATGTGATTATTTTAAAGGCGGTGAATGTTTTCTATACCCACTGTATATATGATCTAACTGTTTTCCAATGCACAATACCATAATATTGCTAGGCATCACTTACACATTTTACTGTGTTCATCATTATGCTGAATGCCCCTTAGGCAACACTTTAAATGTCACCTTTGTGACCAATAATAAGCTTTACTTGTAAGAAAAGCCCCACCTCTCTAGTATGGACATTAGGGAATCAGAACAGATCCTTATGCCGTTTCTTCCATCAATGTCAACACTGGAGAACTATAGACCATAAGGTAGGATACATTTCCATTCCCATAGCAGTCACAGGGTGTGTCATTGGAGACAAAATAATTTTATTATAGGAATCACCCCGCTAGGACAGATCTCAAACTTTGTCAAACCCATTAACTTTACAACACTGTTCCTATGGCTCTGGGGAGTTTTTCAAGTTTTTAGGCAAACTCTCCTATTGTAGTTTAGGTGTGACAGGCTTTTTTTAATAAAAAAAAATATATTTTTTGTCTAGGTAGTTTACTTGAAGACTTTTGCATCCTGGATAATAGGGCAGACTTCTGTTGCGGACCTCTCTATGTCTAGGTGTTTATTCTTCTCATTTCCATGCTATGGTTGTACCAGGAGTCGGGCTTCTCTTCTCTAATTCGATTGTTCTCCGCTATAATCATATTCAATGAAGATATGCATGGCCAACATTTAAACAGGCTGCAGATCAATTAGTGGTCTTAGGTTTATCTGATTTTTATCAAAGAAGACAGACCTGCAGGTCGATTGTCAGAGCCTGTGTCAAGTTGACCTTTTCACAGATGTCTACATTGCCAGTCCCTTGGGTTACTTGTTGTCCCCTGTCAGCCTTTGAATGGCAGAAGTCTGTTCTGTTCAAGCACAAAGTATACACAGATGTCTATATTACATTCTCATAGGTGTGACAGCAACTGCATGTTGTATCTATAAACTGTCCTTTAGCTGTGACACTTCCTCAATGATGATAAGCTAATTTATGCAACTAAATCTCCTTTGTGCAGAAATGAAAGCTAATTGAGTCATTACAAAGTAATTCAGGAAGGAATGCCTAGTATAAACTGGCTTACTTTAGAAATCCTTCTCAAGTGTGTTTCCTGCATCCTAAATGGTTCTAAGTAGCTTAGCTGCCACTGAACATCTAGCCCAAAACAGACAACTTTTCGAGATGTGAATAAATAACACAGACAAATTAACACAACATAGTAATTACCTGAGGCAGTGCTTGGAGGAGTCTGGCTTATGGGTGCCTTGAGAGGTTTTTGGATCTCAGTTACGATCGGTTGACTTTCGTCCTCTGAAATAAAGAGTGTTTGATTTTACAAGTTAAAACTTTTGTTCATAATTGGAAATGTGTGATACTATCATGTCAGACATAAATAACACAAGCTGAGAAAATGCAAATGTCAAAATAACTGAACTGGAATAAAAGGCTAACACTCACAAAATAATTCTAAGTTGTTTACCGTTGTTTGAGGAGTTCAATACTTGGCTTCCTCTGCACCAATCTATACAATAGAGGGGAAGTAGGCAACACAACAGGTACATGGACAAACATCTGCTATGCAAACATTTTCACAACAACCTGCCAACATGACTTGATCTGTTACTCTCACAGTGACAGATTCGCTGATTTCCTCTATCCCATCAATCTTTGGCCTTTCTTGGGAAATTGTCAGTGAGATTGACAACTTTCACAAATGGAACCCACATAACTTTTTTCATGTTGCTTCAAGGAGGCACATCTCTGGTCACTAAGAATCAATGGGATGTAGATAATGATGATAGCAAGTCACATGCCTTAAAAAACACAAGACACAAGCAGGCACATGACAATGGATTGAAGCTGTCTAATCCTTCCTTCTGTGACTTTACACTTCTCTAGGTATATGCATTCAAAAGTGCACACTGTCAAAGCATTTTATAGTTATGTCTTATGAGCTATGTACAGTGCCTTGAAAAAGTATTCACGCCCCTTGAAATTTTCCAAATTTTGGCATGTTACAACCAAATAAAATACATTTACCTTTTTTGGTTGTAACATGACAAAAAATTTAAAATTTCAAGGGGTATGTAAACTGGCTGCATTGTTTTCAGTGACGGACTAAGACCAATTGTTGGATGCAATGCTTCTTGCTTGTTTTGCTGGATCATTGGAACTACAAAGAAAAGGGTCTTCAGTGCCTATTAGCGCCGATCAGTGCTGCCTATTAGTGCCCATCAGTTCTGCATATTAGTGCCTCCTCATCAGTACCCACCAGTGCCACCTCATCAGTATCGCCTCATTAGTGCCCATCAGTGCAGCCTATCAGAGCCCATCAGTGCAGCCTCATCAGTGCACATCAGTGAAGGAGAAAATTTTTTTATTTACAACATTTTATAAGAAAAACTTTTTTAATCTAAAACTTTTCAGTCTTTTTTCCTATGTTTAGCAAAAAATAAAAAACCCAGTGGTGGTTGAATGCCACCAAAAGTAAGCTCTATCTGTCTCAAAAAAAATCCAAAAATTTTTTTTTTGGGGTACAGCATTGCATGACCGTGCAATTGTCATTCAAAGTGCGACAGCTCTGAAAGCTGAAAATTGGCCTGGGCTGGAAGGGGGTGAAAGTGCCCTGTATTACCAGTGGGTTGTTTTTTTTTTTCTTCTTTGTTTTTTGCTAAGTAAATGAAAAAAGACTTTTGACTTTTAGAATTTTGAGTGTGGGTGGATGGTGTGTTCTCCCATGCAAGGGCCACTTGCAGCCAGGATTGCGAGCAGTCAATTCACCGAGCCCCATTCACCAGGGAACCAGCAAACCAATGAATTATCAACTCTGGTGATATATATTTTGACCCGCTCTCTACAATATAATATTGAGGATTTTTTGCTGCACTCATATCTACAAGCTTGACCCTGGGTGGGCCCCTGTCATTTGGCTGCATCACACCACGCCTTTTTTTTGGCTGGCTGCATGTCCCTTCCTCCCCTCCCGTGTTATGGATTAAGCACACCATGCCTCTTGTTCTGGCCGTGTGCCAATAGGATTCCTCTGAAGAAGCTGTTGACGAAACGCATAGTGATACATTGGTATTGATACAGTGACTCGGCAGTCAACCCCCTCCCCCCCGCATATGGAAGATAATTATATCTTTATGTTTCACTCGATTAGTGATTGATTTGTGGGCCAATTTGCACTCTATGTGTAATTTGTCTGTGTTTTCCTTGTATATATGGGAAAGATACATATGGAAGCCAATGAATAGATTGGCAAAGAGAGCATCACTCATGGTACGGTTAGTAAGGTAATTACATGGTATTGTTTGGCCGCAGACAGCATCATCAGGGGCCAGTCCCCTGATGATGCTATCTGCTGTGAAATGTGTTGGGTGGAGCCAACAGATATGACATCAACCATGCACAACTTCTGATCACGGATCTGATGGTGTTTGCTATACAGGATTATTTGCGGAGGCTGTTACATTACATAACTTTGTAAGAGCGCACTTTGTTTTTATAATACATTTTTTCTTAAATGTTATTGCCCTATGGAGATTGCTTTCTTTTCCATTATAATTATGTGGTGGATTTATGAGATCTGCTGTGGGGCTGTGTAATGCTGAGAGATTTCCGGTTTTGATGCATATAATCTATTGGAGCCATTAACCCTTTGATTGCCATTTCATAAAGTCCAGTAATTATTTTAAGCTGGTAAACAGAGAGGGGAGCACTGATTTGTTTGGAGTTTTTGGACACTTTTTCATTGGTCGAAGGTTGGAGCATAACTTCACCTTTATGAACTTTTATGTCGGTGAAGTACATATACGGACACTTTTTGGTGATTTACCACTTACATAATTTTTCACAGTTTTATTGATCATGCATGTCTTTGTACTATAGGAATTCATTTTGTTTTCAATCGCTGCATCATATATACTGTAATCACACTGTATTATATTTACAAAATAAAATGCAGAGTGCAATGTGAAATGCCATGTGCATGGCTGTATGTGTGTATGCATTTGTATATGTATGAACACATAAATATGAACAAGTGAGCATAATAGTACAGCGCTACCATAGAAAAGAAAATATCTGTCAAAATGCACAGATGGTTCTGGTGTTTTTCATTAGATGGTTTCCATGGAAATCTTACTGAAAGTCTGGAAGATTCTTTAAATAAGCAGCTTGTATTTACATGCCTCTCAGCTGCAATGTGGAACTCCTTAACAAATTAACTTATTATTCCATGCACACCGTCCACACAGCCAAATGGACACCCAAGCTGCTGATAGATAGATAGATAGATAGATAGATAGATAGATAGATAGATAGATAGATAGATAGACAGAGAAATGCATACAGAAAATCCAGCTGTTGCATTAATTAAATATTTGATAATATTTCAAATAAAAATTGTGAAATGCAACAATGTGACATATGGAAACTACGGCATGGACCGTAACAACAAGTTGCATAGTACGCAATACTCAAAACAACAAATTACTGATCATTTATATCTATTTACTCTAAATATCTAAACCTGATGGGATTGGTTGCTCTAGATTACTGTTCTTCATGACTTTATTCATGTAAATATTCACGTTTGTATGTAATATAGTATTTTATGTATATTACTCATTGCTGTATGCAGATAAATGACTGAACCTGAACTTCCAGAGAGTTTATCTAACAGAAAAATCTGAAGAGCAGAGTACTCCCAAGCTGCTTTATCTCACCCTGTGATGGCTACCGTTGTGCATCATTTATTAAACTTACTTGAGCATGAAATGGGACTTGAAAAGGCTTCCACATTCTTATAGTTTATTATGTAGGGTAAATGGTCAAGCAAAAACCAAAAAAAAAAAAAGAAAAAAAAAAAAGAAGCTTGATGACAAAGTAGGCTAGCATAAATAAAGTGGGGATAGATCAGTTTAAAAGATAAATACGCTTTTTGTAAACTTTCTGTGCCCCTGATGAACTACCTTGGCATTTCTGAAGTTCTCACTATGCAAAAATGTTTGCTATGTGGCCGGCTCAGCTCTGCTCAGCCTCTTCTTAAAAACGGTCTGTACTCCCAGTGGACTGTAGCGGCCAAAACCCGTTGCAGGGCGGCCTTGACTTAATGGGCTTACCAGTTACCTTCTCGTGGCCTGCTCTTCCACATCTAGGGGTTCCCAGGGTTGATACCCAACGACTTGAACACTGACACAGATAAAGTCCTCTTTAAAGCGGGAGTCCACCGGGACTCCACGTTTTTTTTTTTTTTTTAAAAGCCAGCAGCTACAAATACTGCAGCTGCTGACTTTTAAATAGTGACACTTACCTGTCCAGCGCGCCCGCGATGTCGGCACCCGAAGCCGATCGCTCACTCGTGCCGCCGCCATCTTGGGTATGGGAATCAGGAAATGGAGCCTTTCGGCTTCATTTCCCGGTTCCCTACTGCGCATGCGCGAGCCGCGCGGCGCAATCCGGACGGTCCCCGCTGCCTCTGGGAGCTGTGTGTTTCCCAGCAGGCAGCGGGGCACTTGCTGAAGGGGGCGGGCGCTTGCGGAAAGGGGCGTAACGTACGCCCCTTTCCGCAGAGAGCTAGCCCGGAAGTGGGTGCAGTTACCTGGATTATCCAGGTAACTACACCCCCCTCCCCCCTGAAAGGTGCCGATTGTGGCGCCGGAGGGGGGGGGGATTCCGATGAGCGGAGGTCCATTTTAGGGTGGACCTCCGCTTTAAAGGGTTTTATTTTGCATCAAAAACCTTCAAATAACACAGTCTCTTAGGGAACAGAGGGCACAGGTGAAGAACTCAGGCACCTTGAACTGCAGGTCTAGCAAAGTCTCTATTTCCACCCAGAGTAGGCACTCGCAGCTGCACTTCAAGGCTGAACAGATCTCTAGCCAGAGATCATGGCAGTCAGCACATTGACTCAAACTTGATCAATCAACTAAGGGTTAACAGGAACCTTTTTCCGTCATACCTGAAACGTTTCCCGTCTCCTCAATGGTACTGGAAAAGTGTGAATTCACCAATTTCCTTCCCAACTCAGTAACTAGGCACTTCTCAGGATGCCACTTGCTGGCCTTCCTCCGAAGAGTCCTCCCCTGGTCACTTCCATGAGCTGTGGTGTCCCTCCAAGCCAAGAGCACACCCGGACACTTTGAATCCTCCCTCAGTTACTGTGCCTCGGACCAGCCGGGTCCGAGACTCGGGAACAGATGGATCCCTATCCCAGACCAGACGGGTCTACCAGGGGCCATCAACGGGAACATGTTGTGTCGAACACCCTGTGACCCGGACCCCTCATGGGGCCACCCCAGTCTTGGAACCAGACCAGACCCCACGGGTCTCATGAACATCTCCCTCAAACACGTGACCCACACCGCTTAAGTACCCCCTTTCCAGACTCCTCAGCAGGCCCCGGCACTCCCACTGATTGACTCCGAGAAGGCCGATACCCAAACATCCAACCAGACCTGGTTCTGGCCTGTCATGTGCCCATCACCGGCCACATGACCAGGCAGAATTTCTAAACACAGCCTGGCCAGACTGGTGTTAAGACCCACCTACATAATCAATCCTCAAACCTTTATTGCTCTGAGGCAAAAACTAAATTTTCATGCATATGACATTTTGTTCAAATTGTCATCCGCTACAGGACTATGAAATTTCCAATGGTATAAATAAAGATCATGGTGAGGGTGCATGGTGGGAGCAAGACCCAACAATGAGAATCTTTAAGAACATAACATGTGGCAATGATCAGGACACATGGAGAAGATTTTGGTAGTATGGGGACAAGTGAGTATGTGACCTGTCATGGATGTTGGGGAAGGACATCAGGAGCCCACTATGGGCAAATATGCTAAAAGTGCATATAGTATACCTACTCTTTAAAAATATAAGATAGACTGCTCATTTACCTAATGCAGTGAAACATTCTGAGCGCATATGGTACTTCTCACAATGTGCATAATGTTCTGATTTGTGCTCCTTAAAGACCCTTAAGCCTTAACACACTGTTATGCCCCGTACACACGGTTGGATTTTCCAAAGGAAAATGTTTTTTTTTTTCCGACCGTGTGTAGGCTCCATCGGAAATTTCCATCACACAAAATTTGAGATCTGTATCTCAAATTTTCCAACAATAAAATCTGTTGTCAGAAATTCTGATCTTGTGTACACAATTCTGACACACAAAGTTCCACACATGCTCAGAATCAAGCAGAAGAGCCGCACTGGCTATTGAACGTAATTTTTTTCGGCTCTTCATACATGTTGTACATCACCAACTTTGTGTGACCATGTGTATGCAAGACAAGTTTGAGCCAACATCCGTCGGAAAAAATCCATGGATTTTGTTGTCAGAATGTCTGATCAATGTCCAATCGTGTGTACGGAGAATTTGTTTTTGTTTTGTTTTTGTTCATCTCAAGGGGCTGAACGGAAAAAAAAACCTGAAGAGCTCGGGAGGAGCCACTGTACTAGCTATGCAATGTTAGTACAGCCACCCCCCCCTCGCCGGAACATACCGCTTAGTGCTCTCAGCCATTGGCAGAGAGTGCTGATCAAATGCCAACTGGCAGACCTTTTTCGGTCATGCATCATACACGGGTCGAATGTTGGCTGATTTCTTTTGAACTGGTCGATGCCATCTGATATTCAGCCCATGTTTACAGCCCTTTAAAGTTACTAAGACCACATTTGATGTCACCCACAACAAGATAATAGGATCAGAGAAATTAAAATATAAAAGGGATTAGACAGAACATAAAAATAAGCTAGACCATCACTATAGTGCTCATATGGTACTATAGAGTGTAATTTATCAATCTTGTTCAGTATAATGGTACCTAGCAAGAGAAAAGCAAGGTATTTCCAGACATTGCCTACATCACATAACACAGTACCTTTGTCCAGGAATATTTTTAATGGACAAATACTGATCTGGTCCTGAGTAAGCACCTAGATAAGGAAAACACTGACTCTCAGATGCTGGGTCTTGAGGGTGGTGCAGTAAGTACCAAAGGGCCACAAGTTGTGCACCAGGGGTTTAGTCCATCCTTGCCAGTATAAAAAATGATTTACGGCAAAGAATTTGCATTAAAACGAGGGTGCTGCTAAATTAATTGTATATATTAATGCAGATATTTTTGTTGCTTGTTTTAAGGGGAGGACCAGTAGATGTTCCTCTCAGAGGAGTCACAATTAGGCTGGGTTCACAGTATGTGTGGCGTGTGGCACAGCAGGGAGTCTGCTGCATTCCGGATCACTGTTTCAGGTCCGAATCAGGTCAGAATTTTTGCCTGAATTCGGACCTGAAACTGAGCCAAAGATGCACAGGACTCTTCTGCAGTGCACTACATGGTCGCCCCGGAGATGTGTGAATTGGCTCCATTGGGAGCCAGTCACACTCTCCTGTCATGCAAATTGGATGCAGCGAAACTTGAATACAATTCACATAAGTGTGAACCCAGCCTTAAGAGCCCACTGTTATAATGCGTACACACGAGTGGACTTTCCAGCAGAAAAGGTCTGGGCTTTTTTTCCCCAAAATTCTGATGGACCTAGAAATAGAACATGTTTCAAATTTTCCCCCCGGAACTCCACCGGAACCAGTTCCTATCGAGAAAACCGTTTGTCTGTATGCTATTCCGATGGACCAAAAGCGACGCAAGGGCAGCTATTGGCTACTGGCTATCAAACTTCCTTTTTCTAGTCCCGTCGTACATCATCGCGTTCTAGATGGTCGAACCTTGATGTGATCATGTGTAGGCAAGTCCGTTTTGGCAGAACTCCGTTAAAAAGTCCTTTGGAGTTCAGTCCGATGAGAAGTCCGCTCGTGTGTACGCAGCATTAGTAAAAAGAAAGCAAATAGCGCTGTTAAAACATTTTTATGCACTGCTGTAAACAGTCAGGCCAGTTTCTAATATTAAATGAAGTTGGTTATTAGCCATTGCCTTGTATTTTTTAAGATGAATAATGCTGGGGATTAAAAAAAAAGAATGGACTATCTTATAACTAAATGTCTGTATAACATATGGTACAGTAATGCTAATAAACACTTGAAATTCTCCGGAGTAAGTCTTAGATAAAGTAAGTGGAAGGAAGAATTTATAATTCAGTAGGTGAGATTTACACATTCATTACCAAACATCAAAACCATTCATTATTTTGAATAATGTTCCACTATTCACTCCAAAGAATAAACACTAGATTTACAGCCATACTTTACACCTAACAGCTGAGATTAAGATTTCCTGATAGATAACCAGGTTAAAGTGTTACGTTTACATACCACTTTTAAATAAGGTTTCTATTATGGAATATTATACATATTATTGACCAGTGTCAAACCTAATGCTTCAATATTTATTTCAGATTATGTATGATGGCACTAAGACCCTGCTTTTTTGTGTGTACTTAACCACTTTCAGACCGGACCATTTTGCTGGCTTAAGACCAGGCCACTTTTTGCGATTCGGCACTGCGTCGATTTAACTGACAATTGCACGGTCGTACGACGTGGCTCCCAAATAAAATTGATGTCCTTTTTTCCCCACAAATAGAGCTTTCTTTTGGTGGTATTTGATCACCCCCGCGCTTTTTATTTTTTGCGCTATAAACAAAAATAGAGCGACAATTTTGAAAAAAAGCATTATTTTTTACTTTTTGCTATAATAAATATCCCCCAAAAATCTATAAGAAAATGTTTTTTTGCCTCAGTTTAGGCCGATACGTATTCTTCTACATATTTTTGGTAAAAAAATCGCAATAAGCGATTATTGATCGGTTTGTGCAAAATTTATAGCGTTTACAAAATAGGGGATAGTTCTATGACATTTTTATTAATATTTTTTTTTTACTAGTAATGGCGGCGATCAGTGATTTATATTGTGACTGCGACATTATGGCGGACACATCGGACATTTTTGGCACATTTTTGGGACCATTGTCATTTATACAGCAATCAGTGCTATAGAAATGTACTGATTCCTGTGTAAATGACACTGGCAGTGAAGTGGTTAACCAGAGGGTGGCAGTGTATGGGGTTAAGTGTGTCCTAGGGGCATGTTACTAACTGTGGGGGGCTGGGCTGTGTGTTAGTGAACATTGATCTCTGCTCCAATCACATGGAGCAGAGATCAGTGTCACTTGTTGCTAGGCAGAACGGGGAGATGCTGTTTACATTGGCATCTCCCCATTCAGCCTCCCCGTGAGACGATCGCAGGTATCCCCGTGAGACGATCGCAGGCGAGTGAGTCCGCGGGATCCGCGACCAGACTTACTGGGGTCCCGACCGACATCTGTGATGGCAGGGCGGCAAATACAAATGGACATACCTGTACGCCAATTTGACTGCTCGTGCCATTCTACCGACGTACATCGTCACGCACCAGTCGGGAAGTGGTTGAAGCAGTATGAAACCCAAACGTAAACGTATTATATTATAGCTTACCAATTCTTAGGTGTGATCACTTCATTCGTTTTATTGTTACTTTCTTCTAATGAATTGGCCAGTAAGTCATGTTGTTATTTAAAAGAACAAGCTCTCTAGCAGAATGTATCATTTACAGAGGTGAAATAAATCAATTATCACTGATGGGGTGCTTACAATGGTTAGCTTTTATTATTTATGTCAAACCTTTATCCCAAAAAGTATTAGCTGGAGTTTGGCTTCAATTCGTTAGTGTGTTTAAATCTGCTAGTACTTCTAACACTCCTCTTCCACCAGACTAGCGATTTGTCCTGAGTCGGAGCACTCTAATAAAGGAGGTGTCTTACTGGCCAGATCACCAGATGAAAACAGAGGGAGAAAGCCTAAGAAAAGAAAAATATTGCAACCATCACATCTAAGGATTGTAAACTGCAATATATATATTTTTGGTTTTGGGTTTAATACCGCTTAATCACAACTTGATATGGCATGTGAAAAAGTGTATTATTTTTTAGTTTAGATAGAGTGGGGAATGATTAAAATCCCTGCTATTGGCACTCAATTAGAGAGATATACTGTAGCCTCACTTTTTTTCTAGATTGGAAGTGAGGGGAAATCTGTAACAGGAACAAAGAAATATGAATTTGATAGGGGTTCTGTCTTCCTCCACTGTACTCAACCACTTGCTTACTGGGCACTTAAACACCTTTCCTGCCCAGACCAATTTTCAGCTTTGGGTGCTCTCACACTTTGAATGACAATTACTCAGTCAACACTGTACCCCAATGAATTTTTTGTCCTTTTTTTTCCCACAAATATAGCTTTATTTTGGTGATATTTGATCACCTCTGGGGTTTTTATTTTTTGCGCTATAAATAAAAAGACCGGAAATTTTGAAAAAAAAAACGCATATTTCTTTGTTTCTGTGACAAAATTATGCAAATTATTAATTTTTCTTCATAAATTTTGGCCACAATTTATACTGCTACATATCTTTGGTAAAAATAACCCAAATTAGTGGATATTATTTGGTCTTTGTGAAAGTTAGAGAGTCTACAAGCTGTGGTGCGAATCGCACAAAATTGATCACATCTGATGTACTGGTGGACTATCTCGCTTCTTGTGACCCGAACAAGCCAGGAAAGTACAAATACCCCCCAAATGACCCCTTTTTAGAAAGTAGACATTCCAAGGTATTTAGTAAGAGGCATGGTGAGCTTTTTGATGTTGTCATTTTTTTTTCCACAATTCTTTGCAAAATTAAGATTTTTCTTTTTTTTTTTCCACAAAATTGTCATTGTAATAGGTTATTTCTCTCACGTGGCATTGGTATACCACAAATGACACCCCCAAAAAAATTCTGCTACTCCTCCTGAGTATTACAATACCACAATATGTGGGACTTTTTCACAGCCTGGCCACATAGAGAGGCCCAACATGCAGGGAGCGCCATCAGGTGTTCTAGGAGCATAAATTACACATCTAACTTGTTGACTACCTATTACACTTTTGAAGACCCTGGAGCACCAGGACAATGACATGTGACACTGATGACAGATGGCACTGATACGTGGCAATGATGACACTTATACGTTGCACTGATGACACGTGGCACTGATGACAGATGGCACTAATATGTGGCACTGATGACAGATGGTACTTATACGTGGCACTGATGACACGTGGCACTTATACGTGGCACTGATGACAGATGGCACTAATACGTGGCACTGATGACAGATGGCACTAATACGTGGCACTAATACATGGCACTGATGACAGTTGGCACTAATACGTGGCACCGATGACGCGTGACACTGATGACAGATGGCACTGATAAGTGGCATTGATGACACGTGACACTAACAACAAATGGCACGTGACACTGACAGGTGGCACTGATGACAAATGGCACTGATACATGGCACTGATGACAGATGGCACTAATATGTGGCACTGATGACAGATGGCACTATGTGGCACTGATGACACGTGGCACTGATGACAGATGGCACTTATACGTGGCACTGATGACAGATGGCACTGGGGACAAATGGCACTGACAACAGGTGGCACTGGGGACAGATAGCACTAACAGGTGGCACCGGGGACAGATAGCACTAACAGGTGGCACTGGGGGCAGGTAACACTGGGGGCAGGTAGCACTGGGGTGGATGGCACTGGGGCAGATGGCACTGTGGCAGGATGGCACTGGGGCAGGATGGCACTGTGGTTGATGGCACTGGGGCAGGATGGCACTGGGGGAGAATGGCACTGGGGGAGGATTGCACTGGGGGAGCATGGCACTGGGGCAGATGGCACTTTTTTATTTATTTTTTTATTTTACCACTTACGGCCGCTGCAGCCGTTCATCTCTCCCCTCTCACACGCTGTCTATGTGAGGAGGGAGAGCGGCGCTGAGAGATGATGTCTACATATAAGATCATCTCACATTGGACACGCCGATCGCGCTGTAAACGGCCGCTGTGATTGGCCGTTTACAGCGATCTGTGTTTGCCTGTCTCCGGGGGACACAGCAAACACAGAACTTCCTTGATGCGCACCCGCGGCGGCGCGCATTGCGGAAGTAAACATCAGGACGTCCAGGGATGGTCTCCCAGACAAAAGCGCCTGCTCTATAGCCGTCATTCGCCTATAAGGCGGGTGGGAAGAGGTTAAAAGAGAAGTTCAGGATTTACAAAAAAAAACTATACTATACTATACCTAGGTGAATACAGCCTCAATTCAACTGTATCTTTCCCTCGCCGACTCTGCACTGAGAACTGAGCGATCAAAGCCAGATCAGATCTCAGTGAGCAGAGAGCCGAGGACTGTCGGGATCTTATCAGAGCCTGGAACGGTTCTATGGCATCAGCCGACAGCGGGCTTCAGCCCACTGTAGGCTAAATACCTTCACAGGAGTGCAGAAAGAACTGCACTCCTGTGACCCATAAAAGTATAGCCAAAATAGCTTTAGTTTTGCTTCTCCTTTAACCACTTGCTGACCACCCTATAGTAGTTTTACTGCTACAGGGCGGCAGCTGTGCGCTGGATCACGAATATATACGTGATCCTGCACTTTTCCCTGAAGGGGGCGATCTGTGGGTGCACGGCACTCAATGTCTGCGAGCACCTGCCGATCTCTGGGCAGAGACTCAGAACAGAGCTCTTCCTATGCAAACAAGGCAGAGTTCTGTTCTGACAGGGGGGAATGGACACAAACACTGGCTATGCACACATTTAACCCTTTGATTGCCCTAGATTTTTAACTCCCTTCCCAATCAGTGTCATTAGTACAGTGACAGTCCATATTTTTATATTTTTAGCACTGATAACTCTATTCATGTCACTGGTTCCCACAGACTGTCAAAAGTGTTAGTGTCCGATTGTCCACCACAATATCGCAGTCTTGCTATTAGTTGCTGATCACCTTCATTACTAGTATAAAAAATAAAAATAAATAAAAATCCAGTATATATCCTATTGTTTGTAGACCCTATACCGTTCGCATAAACCAATCAATATAAGCTTATTGGGATTTTTTTTTTTACCAAAAACATGTAGCAGAATACATATTGGCCTAAATTTATGAAGAAATTCGATTTTTTTATTTATTTTTATTTATTGGATATGTTTTATAGCAGAAAGTAAAAATATTGTTATTTTTTTTCAAAATTGTCGGCCTTTTTTTGTTTATAGCGTAAAAAAACAAAAAACACAGAGCTGATCAAATATCACCAAAAGAAAGCTCTATTTGTGGGAAAAAATGACATAAATTTTATTTGGGTGCAGTCTTACATGACTGCACAATTATTGGCTAACAGTGCCGTATCGCAAAAAGTGACCTGTTCATAAAGGGGATATATCTTCTGGAGGACAAGTGGTTAAGAAAAAAGAAGCACATTTTATTTCTGACTGTGTTGCTGTCCCACTTTGTGTCTGCCTAAACAAAATCAAAAAGATAAGCTAAAAGGGAAAATATTTCTCACAAAGGCCAGAATAGCAGTGTAATCCCATCAAGAGAGTTAATCCAATAAGAAAAAAGTGTTTGACAGGACATAATTAACATGCAAGTTCATTTTGTGTTTTATAGGATGGTTATGAAGTATTACTAAATAAATGTTTTATAGTAGAAAAAAAAATAGGCCATGATTCTATTTCTGTGCCACTTTCATGTCATTTTTCTTTTGTTGTATTGGTCTACATTGGGGTGTTATTATTTCGTAGTAAGCAGATATCTAGCCACTTGCTTACTGGGCACTTAAACACCCTTCCTGCCCAGACCAATTTTCAGCTTTCGGTGCTCTCACACTTTGAATGACAATTACTTAGTCGCATACACTGTACCCAAATGAACTTTTTGTCCTTTTTTCCCACAAATAGAGCTTTCTTTTGGTGGTATTTGATCACCTCTGGGGTTTTTATTTTTTGCGCTATAAATGAAAAAAGACCGAAAATTTTGAAAAAAAACGCATATTTTTTTGTTTCTGTGACAGAATTATGCAAATTATTAAATTTTCTTCATAAATTTTGGCCACAATTTATACTGCTACATATCTTTGGTAAAAATAACCCAAATTGGTGGATATTATTTGGTCTTTGTGAAAGTTAGAGAGTCTACAAGCTGTGGTGCGAATCGCACAAAATTGATCACATCTGATGTACTGGTGGACTATCTCGCTTCTTGTGACCCGAACAAGTCAGGAAAGTACAAATACCCCCCAAATGACCCCTGTTTGGAAAGTAGACATTCCAAGGTATTTAGTAGGAGGCATAGTGAGGTTTTTGATGTTGTCATTTTTTCCCACAATTCTTTGCAAAATTAAGATTTTTCATTTTTTTTTTCTCCACAAAATTGTCATTGTAATAGGTTATTTCTCTCACATGGCATGTGTATACCACAAATGACACCCCCCAAAAAATTCTGCTACTCCTCCTGAGTATTACAATACCACATGTGTGGGACTTTTTCACAGCCTGGCCACATAGAGAGGCCCAACATGCAGGTAGCGCCATCATGTGTTCTAGGAACATAAATTACACATCTAACTTGTTGACTATTTATTACACTTTTGAAGCACCAGGACAATGACATGTGACACGTGACACTGATGACAGATGGCACTGATACGTGGCAATGATGACACTTATACGTGGCACTGATGACGCGTGGCACTGATGACAGATGGCACTAATATGTGGCACTGATGACATGTGGCACTTATACGTGGCACTGATGACACGTGGCACTAATACGTGGCACTAATACATGCCACCGATGACAGATGGCACTAATACATGGCACCGATGACGCGTGACACTGATGACAGATGGCACTGATAAGTGGCATTGATGACACGTGACACTGACAACAGATGGCACGTGACACTGACAGGTGGCACTGATGACAAATGGCACTGATACGTGGCACTGATGACAGATGGCACTAATACGTGGTACTGATGACAGATGGCACTATGTGGCACTGATGACACGTGGTACAGATGACAGATGGCACTTATACGTGGCACTGATGACAGATGGCACTGGGGACAGATGGCACTGACAACAGGTGGCACTGGGGGCAGGTGGCACTGGGGGCAGGTGGCACTGGGGTGGATGGCACTGGGGGCAGGTAGCACTGGGGTGGATGGCACTGGGGCAGGATGGCACTGGGGCAGGATGGCACTGCTGGGGGAGGATGGATGGCACTGCTGGGGGAGGATGGCACTTTTTTTTTTTTTATCAAAACAAAGCAAAGCAGAACGGCTGCCGCTGCAGCCGTTCATCTCTCCCCTCTCACACGCTGTCTGTGTGAGGAGGGAGAGCGGCGCTGAGAGATGATCTCATATGTTTACATATGAAATCATCTCCCATTGGACACGCCGATCGCGCTGTAAACGGCCGCTGTGATTGGCCGTTTACAGCGATCTGTGTTTGCCTGTCCCCGGGGGACACGGCGAACACAGAACTTCCAGGATGCGCACCCGCGGCGGCGCGCATTGCCGAAGTAAACATTAGGACTTCCAGGGACGGCCTCCCGGACGAACGCGCCTGCTCTACGGCCGTCATTTGGCTATAGGGCGGGCGCGAGGTGGCTAGTGGTAGTTTTGGCTCAGTACAACTTGTTTACTAATGTGATTTTGGTATCTTCCTCTGTCTTACGTCACAATGCGCTACGTCCCGTTGTTTGTAGCACGGGTGTGTGTACTGCAGCCGGCTGGCCGCAATTCTAACTATTTGGATTTTTTTATCTGTTTTTGTATGCCGATGGCATAATAAAGCATAATAAATACCTAGCGGGTTTTACCTATGGCCATCTTGTTTGTTTTTCTTTGAGCCATATTTGCATTAGCTACGTTTGCAATATAATCGGGCGCCAGTGAAGGATTTGTGTGGCCATAGTCCCGACCCGGAGACCCCCCACATACGGGACGACCAGATTGTTTCTGAATTGAAGAATTCTGGCTGGGTGTTGGTTATATGCATTAACTATCTGGCAGCTGGTAAGCACACAATTCTTCTGGTGGTGGGATTTCTCATGCAAAAGTCACTTTGATTTTGGATTTCATCACATGTTAGACTGTCACTAAACCTTGCACAGTTTTGGAGACCCTTTGATAATTTTTTTGCTCACTTTTAGCTCACAATTTTTTTTGGACATTAATATAATATTATTCATCACTGATAATATTTTTTAATATAAACTATATTTGTTGTTTATTTATTAGATTAATATTTAACCATTGAGGTATTACAGCGCAACTATTTTGTCTTCATCATCTGTAAATGCATTAAACGGCATTTGATACAAAACAATTCTTCTGTAGAATTATACATACGCAGTGATATCATTATGTTATTTCTGCATTTCTCTATGCAATGTAAGCAGAACACGGCTTGTGCAAGGGACTGGAAAGGTTGCTATACATAACTTCCTGAACACATCACAGCACCCTGCCTCGGTATTCCTCTCTAGAGCTATCATCCCTGATGAAAGCAACAGACTGGCTGTTATGCAAATATTAAAACACTTACCTTACGTTCACACCTATGCGTTTTTTAGTGTGTTTTGCAGTTTGCAGAAATGTACTACAGTCCATTTAACATGGTTTCCTATGGTACTAGTTCACATCTATGGGTTTTGTGGCCAGTGCATTTTTGGAAAGGGTCAGGGACTTTTCTTCTTGCAATTTGCGGCTAATAGATTTCAATGGAGCTGCACCACAAATGCAAGTGGTGCATTTGTGATATGATTTTGATGTGTTTTGCATTTTTTTTCACCACTGTATATAGCTGGTTGCTAAGCAGGGGTCCGGGAAGCTTGCGTCCTTAGTAACCGATGAGTCATCAGCTGTCAGCGGGGTGATAATTTGCCAGCAAAAATATTTGCGAAAAAAAAAGGCGTGGGTTTCCCCCATCTTCATATCAGGCCCTTCGGGTCTAGTATGGATTTGGAAGGGACCCCCTCACACTAAAATGAAAAGATAAATGGCGTAGGGTCCCCCCCAAAACCCATACCAGACCCTTATCCGAGCGCCCCCCCTCCTGAACCATACCGGTTCACATGCCCTCAACATGGGGGGTACAGATGCTTTGGGGCAGGGGGACTTTGCGCCCCCCACCCCAATGCACCTTGCCCCCATGTTGATGTACCCAATACCCATTCACATAGGGTGGGGGGCCGGGATCCTGGGGTCCCCTTGTTAAAGGGGGCTTCCAGATTCTGATAAACCAAGGCAAGGGTTGTTGGGGAGAGGCCCTTGTCCTCATCAACATGGGGGCAAGGTGTTTTGGGGTGGGGGCAGTGCAGTGAGGGCATGTGGCCTCGTATGGCTCAGGAGGGGGGCGCTCGCTTGTCCCCTCCTTTTCCTGACCTGCTGGGTGGCATGCTCAGATAAGGGTCTGGTATTGATCTTGGGGGGGGGGTCCCCTCCGAATCCATACTAGACCCAAAGGGCCTGGTATGAAGCTACGCCATTTTTTCGGTTGTTAGTGATGCGGTAGCCAGCTTTCCGGCCCCCTCCTTAGCAACCATCTTTATACAGTGTGTTTTACAGTGCATTTAAAGAGAAAAAAAACATAAAATGCATGAAAACTGCATGCAAAAACACATAAAAAACGCTGGTTTAAAAACGCAAAATGAATTTAATTGACAAATTGGTGGAAGGTCAGATTCCCAGAACTCCAATGGTGGCCCTTTTGAACGATCAAATCTCATTAGTAACCAAACCCCTCAGGAGATTGATTCACTTCATTCTTCTAGGAGCCAAGCTCACTATTGCCAGAGCTTGGAAACAAGACAGTGTCCTTCTCTGCAGCCAAAAGGAAAATATCATGGATAATTGTACAGAAAAAACTCATGAGCATACTTCTAAACACAAGTTCGACAAGACCTGGGAACCCTGGGCCCATCTGATGGGGCTTGCCTCAGGGCCTCTCTCACGTCTGGGTTAATTTACCTATGGAGTATTAGGCGTTGCTCTTCTCACCCTTCTTTTTCTGCTCACTCTGAGCTTTCCTTTCTTTTCTTTCCCTCTCTCTCTTCCCTTATGCCATCCAAGCTCCTTTTGCCTAGAGGTTTATGGTTATAAGTTTAAGTAAAGCCGTTTCGGTTTGTTTTATGTTTGGTATTATGCCACTCAAGTGGCTTGAGATCTATTGCACTAGTAAGACTTGCCCTGGGGGGGGGATGGAGTTTTTGGTATAGGGTGTGGTATGTCGGCCCGGCACAGCTTGCTCCCATTTAGGGTGCCGGGATGGGCATATCTCATTCTGCCCCTATCCCAGCCCTCAGGAGAATTACTGAATGTCACGTTTACGCCACCTTGCAGTTGTACTGGCCATTGAGGCTCTTCTTAAGTATTTCTCTAAGATTTTGAAAGCCTTCCTGTACTTGCTATTGATTCAATGCGCAACGTGTATATTCACTGTATGTGTAATATCCTTTCTTTTTTCTTGTGAAAATAAAATTCTTTGACATAAAAACGCAAAATGCACTGAAAATGTGCCTGAAAAACGCATCAAACGCAGCTGCATAGGTGTCAACCTAGACTTAGATGTAGATGATGCTGCATGTCATTCAGCCAGGAAATAAGACGGGCTTATCTTACTTGCTGCAGCCACACTGAGCAGCTTAAGAGTAAGCAATTTCAGTACAGGAGAGGAGCCTGTAGAACTGTGTAAGGCTGAAGGTGAGGATTAGATTCAGCTTTATAGTGAACTTGGAGTGGGGTTAACCACTTCAGCTCTGGAAGGTTCACCCCCCTTTCTGACTAGGCCATGTTTTGCGATACTGCACTATGTTCCTTTAACTGACAATTTTGTGGTCGTGTGATGTGTACCCAAAAAAATGTATGTCCTTTTTATCTCACAAACATATGTTGGTGATATTTGATCACATCTGCGGTTTTTAATTTTTTGCGCTATAAACAAAAAAAAGGCCGACAATTCTGAAAAAAAAACAATATTTTTACTTTCTGCTATTAAACATATTCAATCAAAAAATTTTTAAAAAATCTAATTTCTTCATAAATTTAGGCCAATATGTGATCAAAGAGGAAAATGTGTTCCCTGGGAGTGCTTTCGTATTGTGTGGGGGATGGTTTAATTGTAGGAAGACAGAAATCCTTGTTCCTGCTTAGCAGAAACACAAGATCTCGGTCTTCCTTACTAGCAGAATGGTGATCTCCCTTGTTTACATAGAAAGAAATCACATACAGGTATGTGATTTTGCGCTTAAAGCGGTAGTAAACCCGCAATTTTTATTTTTTTTTTTAAACCTGCAAAGCAAAAGGCATAATGAGCTAGTATGCACCGCATACTAGCTCATTATGAAATACTTACCTTAGAACGAGGCCCCGACATCTGGCCCGATCCACGCCGAGGGAGCCGACATGCTCCCTCGGCGTCTCTTCCGGGTATCGCGGCTCCGGCGCTGTGAGTGGCCGGAGCCGCGATATCGTCACTCCCGCGCATGCGCGCGGGAGATTTCAGTCCGGCCGCACGAGCGCTGCCGGATTTTCACGTAGAGAACCCCCTTGTGCGCATGCGCCGCTGCAGTCAGCGGCGCATACCGAGGGGAATATCTCCTAAACCGTACAGGTTTAGGAGATATTTTTTTTACCTACAGGTAAGCCTTATTATAGGCTTTCCTGTAGGTAAAAGTTAAAAAATTTACCATACAACCACTTTAAGGGCCTCCTTGCCGCAGTATATGTACGTGAGGTGGTTCTTAAGCGGGTACAACTCAAGGCAAAACTTTTTTTTTGGATAGAGTGAAGAGGGAATAGAACCCTTCCTATTTGTCCTGTAACCCACCCTTGCTTCATCCAAACTGAAGAAAAAATGTTTTACAAATAGTTCTACTTTAAAGCTGAAAATTTGGAAAGAACAGAACATATAAACATCAACGCTTATCTTTTGATGAGTCAAAAAATATTTCAGTAATATCTCATATTCAGGCCTGTTGAAAAGCTTTAGACTAAAGACCGCTCAATACACTTGAAGAAGGGTTTTCTAAGGGGATAGCTACCCCCCATCCTGTGATCACTTCAAAAGTGAAATCATATTTAAGATAACTAAATTTTATTAACTCAGAATTAACAGTTATTTGCATAGTAAAATACTTTTGTGCATCGGGTATCACCTATTCTACTCCACTCTTGTTAGTTCTGGGCCACCCTTGCACATGGGACACCTAAAAACGCCACATTTTTAAACATTCAAGCATTTTTCTTTACTGATCAATTAAGTCTGTTGTTCACACTGGCATGTAAACTTGTGCTGCATATAAATCAGGAAAAAAAATACAAAAATCTGTGTCAGTATTTTTTTGTCTATACTATACGTGCATACTATATGTGCAAATACGCATAAAGTTCTGCTTTAAGAACTCATCCCCCTCCCCTCCTCTGTCACAAAATAGTTCAGAAACAATCGAAACGATCCTTCTTCATGTCAGGAACATGTCCAAGAAAAAGTATCAGGATTTGCTTCTCCCTCCAACATTAAACCAATATATACACATGTAAATGACATAATGTTAATAGAAGAGCCAACGGCCTCCCTTGGGCCTTGATCCGAACAATTCAGGAAAACAAGGTTATATTGGACCCAATTTAATCTATCCTGAGACTACACAGGAGAATGAAGCATATAACCCACGCCTAACCCCTCAAGACAACTATAAAATCCCTTAACTATGAGTATCACTCTAGGGTTCTGTCTGTACTGCTGCCCTCTCCAACCTACAGGTTGTCAACTACATTGATTTCCATCGTTCCCCCCCCCCCCCCATCCTTATACCCTGTACATGCGGTCGGACATTCTGACCACAAAATCCGTCAGATTTTTTCCGACGAACTTTGTCTGAAACTGGTGTTGCATACACACGGTCAGACAAAGTTGTCGGAAAATCCAATTATTCAGAACATGGTGTCGTTCGTTGTGTACGACGTGACTACATAGAGGCTAGTAGCCAATAGCTTTGGTCTTGTAATGTGATCTGAGCATGCGTGGCACTTCGTCCGTCGGAATTCTCTATAAACGATCGGAAAAAGTCTGATTGGATTTTTTTGTCTGAAAATTTTAGATCCTGCTCTTTCTTTCTGACGGAAAAAGTTTGATAGAGCCAACACACGATCGGATTTTCCGACAATATAATCTGATCGGACCTTTTCCATTGGAGTTTCTGACCGTGTGTACCGGGTATTATACTTAAAAAATAGTCCATACCCATCCACTACTTAATGGTCCTGTGATATGTTTATGATGAAATTGTTTCTTACTGTGTTTTCTGCCTTCTTGTAAGCCTCCACAAGCTCCCAAACCCCCCTTTTTCCCTGTGACCCAAATGAAAAAAACTTGGGGTGCTGCTCAAGGCATTACAAAACACAAAACGTGTTCCAGTGTTCAAAAAAGCTAATCCAGGTTAGCAGAAGCAAATCAGAAGACACAAGGCGGAAACACCGCACACAGGAGCCCAGCCAGAGCCACTATACAGAAAGCTTCAGCCCAAGCTCCTTATGAATACACTCCCTGACCTGTTTTGCCAAATGGGGCTTAATCATAGAGATCTCCTTTCCCTTCACTTCATTTTGTTTTGAAAGAGCAGTACACATTAAATCGCAGTAATGTTCACTGCTCTATGCACACTACTACCAACCCCATAATCCTTAGCCCCTAGTCAATGTCAGGAGCAGACAATGGAAGGTGGCCCTATTCCTACATACAGTGGGACCATAGAAAACAAATTTAGCCACCCCCTAACAGAAAGTCAGATCACAGCAGCAATCAAAGCAGCAAAAAAATAAAAAAAAATAGAGATTTAGAGAGAGCAATACTTTTTTTAAGTTCGGAATACATACTTGAATTATTTATTAATTTTTAAAACCAGAGTTTAGCATCACTTTATTAGTACTTAAAATGTGTTTATGCATATTGTTGACTTAATTTCTGTCATTGGGAAGCCACTGTGTAATAGAGTATCAATAGAGAAAGCAGTAACAGGCACCGTTATTATTTAAAAAAATATATATATATTACAGTCTTCTATAGTGTAGGTCTGGTAAGGACCTTAAATTAATTTAAAACTCTAAGGGATTATAAAAGCTCTGTACTTTATCCTTGATGAATCATTATATTCCTGTAGTAAAATGTATCACCAACTCTTCAACATGCTGGTTTAAAAATGATCAGTATATAAATAAAGCAAGTTTAACTTATTTTTGTATATTTTAGCTGCATGACACGCTGAAATAGAACAGAGCAGAGTGCTTCATCCTCCAAATAGTACAAAAATGTGAAGCATTTACAAGCTGTGCTTAGTTTCAAAATGTAATTCCCTCTATGTACACAGAGACATGGAGATTTACACAGAATAGTTAGGTAAGTGATATAAACTTGGCCCAGTTGAAGGCAATGCATGAGAAGGTAATTTATAGAACATGACTAGCAAGGGACGGTCATCTCACTCTTGTGCACTTTTGAAAAACGGAAATACAGTTCTTGGCATCTAATACAGGAAAAGTCTGGCTCCCAGATGCTTCTTTCTATCCCACAATCGCTCAAACATAGTTTACACAACAGATTTTCTGCACTTAGTGCATGGGTTAGCAACAGGCAAAAAGGCCAAAAAGAAGTACATACAGGGGTAGGTCTAAAACTAACAAACAACTCATCCCATACCATTTTCATTTTAAGCTCTTAAACTCAGAGGTCAAGAGTTTTAATCAGGGTGTGTTTTCAAACCAAAATATAATTTTTATTGCTGTTTTATTTGCCTAAACTGGGATTCCCATTTAAAAGTGGACAGCCCCTATGTGGCGGAAACCTTTTTTTATACAGTAACATGCAACAGCGTCCAACTCCACCTGCCTGTAGCACAACACCGGAATCATTATCCTGCTGCTTTTATGTCTTTAATACTAAAATGATACTACAAAAATGAAAGGATTCCTCTAATGCTTTAAATGTCTGTCTTTCTCTGTCTTCCTTATCGTTATTTACTTTGTATATGGTCGATTCTTTTCTCTTAAGCCCCATACACACTATCAGATTATCTGCTGAGTTTTTCGTTCAGATTTACCAAAACCATATAATATGAGGACAAACCTTAGGAGTTTCAATGTGTATGCAATCAGGCAGGCCCTTCTACTACATGGTTTTGGTAAATCTGAAGGAAAAACTCAGCAGATAATCTGATAGTGTGTATGGGGCTTTAAAGTGGTTGTACAGGCTGAAGGTTTTTTTACCTTCATTCATTCTATGCATGATAGTTAAAAACCTGTGTGCTGCTCCCCCCACAGCACCCCTAATACTCACCTGAGCCCCCTCTTGGTCCAGTGATGTGCACACAAGCCACGGCTGTCCCCGGATTCCCTCTCCTCATTGGATGAGACAGCCATTGGCTCCCACTGCTGTCAATCTAAGTCATGGAGCCAATGAGGAGACAGCGGGGGTGGGGGGCCAAGCCATGGACATATAGAGCAGGGATTGGTAGTGAGCATGCCCCAGTGCCCCCAAAGCAAGCGGCTTGCTATCGGTTGCACTGGTCAAGGAGAAGGAGCCATTAGCTGCGGCAGGGGACCTGAGAAGAGGAGGATTGGGGCTGCTCTGTGTAAAACCTTACACAGAACAGGTAAGTATACTTTTTTTTTTAAAGCAGAACCTTTAATACCACTTTAAGGGTATTTTTGTCTTTTGCCCTTATGGATTTAGCATTATCCCTTCTTGTCTAATGAGATTTTAAGCTCTATTTGTTAGGGTGTCAGGGCTGGACTCAGCCCTTCCTTCTCAAAGCTGGCCGTTCGGCTGTTGGCTAATTGCCAGCTCCTTTCTCTCTACAGTGAATCACCTGTTGATGATATCCTGCTCGTCAGTCTGCCTACTTAAGTCGTCCAGCCCAGATGATCTCTGCCTTCGCCTTGGTCATATCTCTAGAGACGCTCTCCTGTGTTCCTGTTAAAGACTTGCTTGGCTGACATTCCTTATGGCTCCAGATCCTGCTTGCTGTTCTACTGCACTTATCTCTGGCTCCCTGACGTTTTGGCTTGTCTGACTATGCGCTTCGGTTCCTGAACTCTGGCTATGTTTTGACTACGTTTACTCAGTTTTCCTTTTTATTATTATTATTATTATGAAACAAGTGTGATTTAACTGTACTTCTCTATATCTGATTCATGGAAATGTGGTGCTCGCAAATATTATCAAACATGTGTAACCAAGTGTAAATAAGTGCAGATATGAATATACAAAGCAAAAAAAAAAACACATAAAGTCCAAATAAATGTGCTGATTGTCCTGATCCACTTGGGAAAAAAACTTTTGAAGTGCAATGGACCACAGACGCTCCAGGACTTTCCAGGTGCAGACACGCTACACCCACATGTGTCCCCACTCCCCAAATAGTGATGACCCCCAGCTTTGCAGTCTGGGGGTCACTTCAGGCTTATGTGATGGTATCCAGAGAAGCTCAGGAGTGGTGTTGTGCACATCAGATCAAAGGATTTCTTGTTGGAATTTCTCAGCAGAATCACCAGGCACCAAAAAAGGGTAAAAAAATTTAACTAAGAGTGAAAAGTACCATTTGAAAAGGGATTTATTCCATATACAAATGGTTATTTACAAAATAGTTGATGAAAACAAGCATGTAAAGGGATTAGAGATGGATCTGGACACTGCTCACGGCGTGCTTTCCAGAAACCAGGAAGTGCGTTCCAAGGAGCAGAAACTGACGTCAACGTATTTCCGGTGGCGCTGACGTCATTTTCTGCTCCGTGGAACGCACAAGGCTCCTTTCCCTGTGGAAGCCTAATACGGAGAACCGCAGCATTGAGTGGAGCTAGCAGAGTGGACTCTCTCACACATTACGCCCCAGTCAGCTGGCGTAAGCTGCGGCTGTGATCTTTTTTTTTTTTCGGAAGTGCTTGCTGTTTCATATTTTAAAGTTTTAAAAGTTCTGTGGTGTAGTGCTGTGCTGTGGTTTTGAATAAGCGAACTTGGATTTTAAACTATTTACGCTATGAAGCCCTCTTTTTTCCTCCTATGATGTTCCTATTGAAACTGCCTTACCCATAAAACGTGGGTCCTACGGAGTGCACTGCAGGCCGTGCCTATTAGCGGAGGAGTGGATCCAGATGGATGTCCTTGGCATGTCAACCTGAGTGATCTCTCCTGCTCTGTGCCTATCAG
This sequence comes from Lithobates pipiens, assembly GCF_037356315.1. Taxonomy (NCBI): domain Eukaryota; kingdom Metazoa; phylum Chordata; class Amphibia; order Anura; family Ranidae; genus Lithobates; species Lithobates pipiens. The sequence goes on from NW_027507764.1 coordinate 140,211,837, forward strand.
ATCTCCGTAATAGAGATCTGACTTTTCTGGTAAGCAGCCATCTGGCTTTTTATTATCCTTCGGCTGTTACATGAGGAGTGTGAAGAAATCATCCTATTTGGGAATCTTTATTTAACCTCCCTGGCGGTATGATTATTTTAGATTTTAGGTGCTGAAAGCAGTACCATTATTTTGCATGAAAATTTGGCGCTTTATATTGTAGTACTGTAATTCTTAGGAATAACTCACTTAAATCTGTCCAAACAAGAGTCTAGCAAACATGCTGGGTATGATAAAGTTTGAAAAAATTAAATCATAAATTATAATATAATAAATAACTATAAATAATTATACCAAATAATAATATAATAATAATAATAAAAATGATTCAATAATGTAATCAAATCAAAAACACTGAAATTTGCTCAGTTGCAGAATTGTCACTGTCATTACTTTTCAGTATTTGATGACGGATCTCCCCACAAATTGCTATCGCTCAATTCTGCAAGTGATTCTAATTTATTATCGCTGTTTTCTAGCTGGTCTAAAACCTCTTTTGATGTAAAGGGACAGTTTTGGTTGCTATGGACAATCTCCAGTTTCCAGGCAGAAAGAACAGTTTTTATATTATAAAACTGCATGCAGGACACTGGGCAGACCACTAGGGACAAAGGGGATGTGAAATAATTACATACAGCAATGTAATCTGTAAGATTACACTATACTGTATGTATAGTGTGTGTTTTTTTTGAATTTGGAGCCGTTCTCCGTCCCCGTGCGCCACAACGCTCGCAGGGAACGGAGCCCAGCGATGTGATACATCGAGTGGAGGATGAGCCGCTCGCAGTGCGGGGAGATATCGCTGGATCCAGGGGGTAAGGTAAGTAAGCTCCTGGATCCAGCGATGCGATCCCAAGTCTGGCTCGGGGTTACCGCTAATGGTACTGAATTTTCACCCCGAGCCAGACTCGGGAATACCGTCAGAGGGGTTAAAGAATCATTGTCAATGGACTTGTATTGTACCTTTCATGGACCCTTCCCCAAGGCACCCCCCATGTTGAGGGCACGCGTCCTGGTATGGCTCAGGAGGGGGGGGGGGGCGCTCGCTCGCCCCTCCTTTCCTGGCCGGCCGGGTAGCGTGCTCGGACAAAGGTCTGTTGTGGACTTTGGGGGGACCCCCACGCCGATTTTTTTCGGCGTTGGGGTTCCCCTTTAAGTCCATACCAGGCGGCGGGGTCAGCGACGTCTCCTTCGCGGGCCCCGCCTACCTGGAGACACGCTCGAAATGAGCGGACTTTCCTCCGCGTGTGTGGGCGAGTCCGTTCATTTCAAAAGTAGGGCGGATAGTACGGCGGACTTAGTACGCCGTATTAGTCCGCTGAAAAAGTGCCGTGTGTGGGCAAGTAGCCCGTTCGGAAAGTCTGACGGACAGTCTGGCGGAAAGTCCGCCAGACTAAGTACGTCGGACAGACGGCTACGTGTGTACGCGGCTTTATTGTACAATTAAGATGCTGCATTTCCTGTTTGGTGTGTCCTTTCAAAAAGAGAATTTAACCATGTGAAGAATTAAGCCATGATTCTGCAATGGCAATTAAACTTTAGTGTCCTTCAAATACATAAAACGTTAAGCTCTGCCATTAGATCTAATGCCAACTGCTATCTCCCACCTCAAACAGAGGTACAGTAAGTTCTGGGGGTTGGAGCAGCAGAGCGGAGACCAGCCAGGTACAGGGGAACCTCTGGAGGGGGAGGGTGGCTGTCTGGGGACCCTGAAGTAAGGGGGGCCCTCTGGGGACCCTGAAGTAAGGGGGGGCACTCTGGGGACCCTGATGTAAGGGGGGTCTCTGGGGACCCTGATGTAAGGAGGGGCTCTCTGGGAACCCTGATGTAAAGAGGGGCTCTCTGGGGACCCTGATATAAGGGGGGCTCTCTGGGGTCCCTAATGTAAGGAAGGGGTTCTCTGGGGACCCTGATTTAAGGAGGGGCTCTCTGGGGACCCTGATTTAAGGAGAGGCTCTCTGGGGATTCTGATGTAAGGAGGGACTCTGTGGTGACCCTGATGTAAGGGGGGGCTCTCTGGGGACATTGATGTAAGGGGGGCTCTCTGGGGACCCTGATGTAAGGAAGGGGCTCTCTTGGGACCCTGATGTGAGGAGGGGCTCCCTCTGGGGACCCTGATGTAGGGAGGGGCTTTCTGGGGACCCTGATGTAAGGGGGGCTCTCTGGGGTCCCTGATGTAAGGAAGGGGCTCTCTGGAGACCCTGATGTAAGGAAGGGGCTCTCTGGGGACCCTAATTTAAGGAGGGGCTCTCTGGGGACCCTGATGTGAGGAGTGGCTCAGAGGTGACCCTGATGTAAGGGGGGCTCTCTGGGGACATTGATGTAAGGGGGGCTCTCTGGGGACCCTGATGTAAGGAAGGGGCTCTCTTGGGACCCTGATGTGAGGAGGGGCTTCCTCTGGGGACCCTGATGTAGGGAGGGGCTCTCTGGGGACCCTGATGTAAGGGGGGCTCTCTGGGAACTCTAATGTAAAGAGGGGCTCTCTAGGGACCCTGATGTGAGGAGGGGCTCCCTCTGGGGACCCTGATGTAGCGAGGGGTTCTCAGGGGACCCTGATGTAAGGGGGCTCTCTGGGGACCCTGATTTAAGGAGAGGCTCTCTGGGGACTCTGATGTAAGGAGGGACTCTGTGGTGACCCTGATGTAAGGGGGGGCTCTCTGGGGACATTGATGTAAGGGGGGCTCTCTGGGGACCCTGATGTAAGGAAGGGGCTCTCTTGGGACCCTGATGTGAGGAGGGGCTCCCTCTGGGGACCCTGATGTAGGGAGGGGCTTTCTGGGGACCCTGATGTAAGGGGGGCTCTCTGGGGTCCCTGATGTAAGGAAGGGGCTCTCTGGAGACCCTGATGTAAGGAAGGGGCTCTCTGGGGACCCTAATTTAAGGAGGGGCTCTCTAGGGACCCTGATGTGAGGAGGGGCTCAGAGGTGACCCTGATGTAAGGGGGGGCTCTCTGGGGACATTGATGTAAGGGGGGCTCTCTGGGGACCCTGATGTAAGGAAGGGGCTCTCTTGGGACCCTAATGTGAGGAGGGGCTTCCTCTGGGGACCCTGATGTAGGGAGGGGCTCTCTGGGGACCCTGATGTAAGGAGGGCTCTCTGGGAACCCTAATGTAAAGAGGGGCTCTCTGGAGACCCTGATGTGAGGAGGGGCTCCCTCTGGGGACCCTGATGTAGTGAGGGGCTCTCTGGGGACCCTGATGTAAGGGGGCTCTCTGGGGACCCTGATTTAAGGAGGGGCTCTCTGGGGACCCTGATTTAAGTAGAGGCTCTCTGGGGACTCTGATGTAAGGAGGGACTCTGTGGTGACCTTGATTTAAAGGGGTGCTCTCTGGGGACATTGATGTAAGGGGGGCTCTTTGGGGACGCTGATGTAAGGAGGGGCTCTCTGGTGAACCTGATGTAAGGGGGGGCTCTCTGGGGACACTGATGTAAGGAAGGGGCTCTCTGGGGACCCTGATGTGAGGAGGGGCTCCCTCTGGGGATCCTGATGTAGGGAGGGGCTCTCTGGGGACCCTGATGTAAGGGGGACTCTCTGGGGACCCGGATGTAAGGGGCACTGCACTCAGATATGTAACAATATTTTATATATATATAAATATATATATTATATACATGTGTATGCCTGCCCAAGCGTATGGCTTTCTTTACTTTGCTGCTATGGGCTCTAGTCCAAGATCTTTTCTAGACCTAGGAATGCCCCTGGTGGGTGCCCTTCATGGTTTCTTGCACCAGGGCCCTGAAGATTCTAGTTACGCCTCTGATCTCACCAGTTAACTGTCTGCTCTGTAAGCTGGAGACTTCTTTCCCATTTTTCTTCATTGCTTTTTGCCCTTCCAATTATCTAATGCAAGCTTTCATAACAGCAACATACTCACAGGCATTCACCCTGGAACTGTTGCCCCAGTTGTTCACATGTGCCGCACAGTACAACAACAAAAAAATGTTCAGCCTTGCTGTCACTCATTATCTAAGTCCCAATACATTTAGATTACTTAGTAGAAGAAAAAAAATGGAAAAAATAAACAGAGTTTTCCTTCAAAAAATGCTATTTGATGTCGCCAGTGATAAAAGTACATAAGCCATAGAACTCAAATTAGTAGAAACCTTCCACCAGAGATAATGAAATGTACTAGCTGTGACTTCACAAATTAATTCTGGCATAATTCCAGCAATGTTTAAAGACCATATGTAATAATAAATAGGAAAAAGCAGGACATGACGAAATTGTGGAGAAATGTGAGCAAAATTGCTAATTCACACATTGATTAATCATTCCTAGGGTCAGCAAATCACAATTTACTGTTCCTGCAGCCTCATACAGTGAACTTTAGCTCTAGTCTTCTAAATGCATTTAGGGATCAACGTACTATACCCTTAATTAACCTCCTTCTTCTGGCAGTGTTTGGATTCTGATCAGGGTTCTGTAATGTAGGCACAATGGAACACAGCATATGTCAGTGAGCAGTAGACTAAGGTGGCTAATCTTACTTCTGGAGAATGCAATGAAAATTATAGGACAAGGGTTGCTAGTTAATGTACAATTTTTCCAGGAAGGCTTTAGTGTTAGCAAAAGATGAAAAATCCACTGGTTCATGGAAGTCATTAAATTAGAGTAGGTAAGAGACACAAAATTCCCATAAGGACAAATCCTTTTCATTATAATGGCTTATTTGTGCCATTATCTAGAACCACTATTGTGATGTTCCGACACATAAATACTTTTCTCAAGTATATTGCAGAGGAAGATTATGGTGTTTTTATTTTCTTCTGATCATTAAAAGCAGTAGTTTACCAGGCTGTCATTTTTATAGCACTAATAAACATATAAAAAATACAAATGTACTGTATATGTTTCTATATATACATGTATCTAGAGGCAGTCAATAGAGTGAAATAGTTGAGAGCATTAAAGTGGAAGCAAAACATGTATGATTTTCACCTATAGGTAAGTCTATAATAAGGCTTACCTATAGGTACAGTAAATATCTCCTAAACATATACTGTTTCGAAGAAATTTGCGTAAGATGCAGCCAGCGATGTCACTGGCGCATACGCTCTGAAAGAATGGCATACCCGTGCTGTTCCTTCAGAGCTGTCCCATAAACAGCGACTCCCTCACGCGGAAGTAATGTCATCGCTGGTTCAGCCATTCGTATTGCTGAAGCCCGCTGTCACGTACCAGTTGGAGGCAGAGGTGCTGAGAGGGCTCCCCTTGCAGCAAAGTGCAACACACTCCTGGAGATGGTACAATGGTATAGGGAGTATAGTGCCCAAAAAATAAAGCATGGTTTTCCAGATGTAGCTGTAGTCAGAAGAGTTGATCACCAGGAGATGACTGTAGCAGACTAGAAGCACTTGAATAGCAAGAATGCTGAGGTGCTTGGCAGAGAAGAAACCGAGAGCCAGGCCAGAGGTCATACACGGTGGATCAGTGAGGCAGCGTAACTGTAACAAGGCGTGGTCATACACAGGAGACAGGAGAAGCAGAGTTAGTGAGCCAAGCCGGGGTCAAATATTGGGAAGCAAGCAGGAGCAAAGTCAAAGGTACAAGCCAGAGGTCAAACCAGGATATCAGGAAGCAGGGTCAAGGCAAGCTGGGTCGGTAACAGGAAGTCCAAGAATCAGGAATACAAAGGCAAAGGGAACACAGGAGAGCTGATGATATTTCAGCAACATCATGCTCAAAGCAGCAAGTTCAAATAGACCAGTGGACACCAGTACCTGTCACGCCATGCGCACGCTATTGCGCACATGCGTATGCCTATCTGCAGTGTGTGCACCATCACGCATGGAAGATAGGTGCTCATGCTGGATATTTCCAAGGGGCAGCCTCCGGATGCTTAAATGAGCCCATCTTTCAGGGTATCTGTTTGGAATCATTGCAAGAGTCTAGGGGTGTGTACATTGCCTGCAGAGTCCCATGAATTTTCCTCTGAGGAATAGCCCTTCCATATAACAAGGAATTGAATTTGCCTACCTCTCTTCCAGCAATCCAAAATAGCTTCCACTTCATATTTCCTTTTGTTTCCTACCAATACTGGAGGAGGTGGCATCACTTCTCTCCCAGGGAATGGGCTGGGTATGGTTGGTTTCAGTAAGGAGACATGGAAGACCAGGTGACTACTGTAAGAATTCAGTAGGACAAGTTCAAAACCCACAGGGTTCACTTCCCTCTTAATTTCAAATGGCCCAACAAACTTTGGCCTTAGTTTCGGGGAAGGACAAGAAAGTTTAATATTAACAGAAGAGAGCCATACCTTGCCTTCCACTTTAAAAGTAGGATTACCTCATCTCTTCTTATCATACTGTTTCTTAAAGTCCTTTTGGGCCTTCTGCATGGTTTCCTGCAGAGCTTGTTAGTTAGTTTGAATAAAGTTTATCCTATCTTGGACAGCTGGTAATCAAGATTCAGGAATGGTGTTAGGCAGGAACGAGAGGTGAAATACGTAATTAGCCCAAAAGAGCGACTGGTTGGTTGCAGCATGCACGGAGTTATTATATGCAAATTCAGCACATGACAGTAAAGAGATCCAGTCATCTTGGTAGAAGGAACAGAATCACCATTCGTATTTTTCTAGGGTTTGATTTGTCCTCTCCATTTGACCATTACTCTGTGGGTGATAGGCGGGGAGAGATATACTTGTTTTGCCAGGATCTTGCAGAGATTTTTCCAAAATCCAGAAGAGAACTGAACCCCTCTATCAGAGACAATATTATCTGGTAGCCCATGCAACCTGACTATTTCTTTGATAAAGATGTTTGCTATGTCCATAGCGGAGGGTGTACACATCATGGGAAAAAGTGTGCCATTTTGGATAGACAGCCCACTACTACCAAGATGGTCGTGAATCTCTCTGATGGTGGCAGGTCTACTATAAAGTCCATATATATATTTTTCCATGGTTGCTCTGGGACTGGTGGTGGTCTTAATAGATCCCAAGATTTGGTGTTAGAGTCCTTGTTGCTTTGGCTTGTTATACAAGAGTTCACATACTTCTTACAATCTGGTTTTAAGGAAGGCCACCATAAGTATCATTGGATAAGATCAATTGTCTTCCGAACCCTGAAATGCCCAGCAGGTTGATGGTCATGGAACATTTTCACGGCCTGTAGTCTGGCTTGTTGAGACACAAAAATGTTGTCCTGGTGCCACAGGAACCCCTCTTGGTTTCTTAGGGATGATGCTACTGGTTCCGTGCACTGGGGGGAGGCTTGTTCAATTGATGCCTTCAAATCCAGTTGAATCAGGGGAAAATTCTGAGTCGACAGAATTGTGCAAGGTGTGGTTTCTTCTGGAGTATCTGGAAAGATCCGACACAGGGCATCGGCCTTTCCATTCTTGGATCCTGGGTGATACGTAATATGAAAAATTAACCTGGAGAAGAACAGTACCCACTGGGCTTTTTCGAGATTTCAAACATCTGGCAGTTCTAAGGTACTCCAGGTTCTTATGATCCATAAAAAGCATGATAGGATGTTCGGCCCCCTAAAGGAGGTATCTCAATTTGTCCAAGCCATTTTTATGGCCCATAGCGCTCGGTCCCCGATATCGTAGTTCCTTTCCGGCTGGCTCATCTTTTGTGAGGAAAAGGTTACGGGATAAAGTAGCACCTTGGGTCCCTGGCATTGTGACAAGATTGCTCTTGTGGCCACCTCTGAGGCGGAGCCAGTCCGGGATCCTGGAGAACTGGTACTGAAAATAGATGTTCGTCAAAGGCTTCCTGAGCCTCAGGGGACCATTGAAATTGGGTATGCTGGGGGATGGGTGCGATAATGGCAGAAAAATTCTTCACAAATTTTCTGTAGAAATTTGCAAAGCCCACAAACCTTTGAACACCCTATTTATCCAGTGGAGCCAGCTATTCCAGTATAGCTTTCACCTTTTGTGGATCCATGGAAATGCCCTCTGTATAAATAATAAGTCCCAGAAACTGAATTGACACTTTCTCAAAGTCACATTTTTTTATGTAAAATCTGTGCTTCCTCAAGGTGGAAAGTACTTTCTTTATATGTATTCTGTGGATCTGTGGCTGAAAAAACAAGGATATCATCACGGTATGCAACGACAAAGTTGTCTAGGTATTCCCAAAAGATGTCGTTCATAAAGTGCTGGAACGTAGCTGGAGCATTACAGGTATTCAAAATGCCTGGATCGTGTTCTGAATGCCATCTTCCACTCATCTTCCTCACGAATGCAGATGAGATTTTAATCACCCCTCAGATCTAATTTAGAGAAGATTTGAGCAGTACAAAACCTTTGAAATAGCTCTGGAATAAGAGGGAGTGGGTAGCGATTCTTGATGGTGATCTTAATTAATTCACTCTAATCCCCACAAGGTCTTAGTTTTTTATCCTTTTTCTCAACAAAAAATATGCCAGCACCCCCAGGAGAGGAGGATGGGCGGAGGAACCTTTTTTCCAAGTTTTCATTATTGTATTGCCGTAAAGTTTCAAGCTCTGTTTCCGAGAGAGAATATATACGGCCAAAGGAAATCTCAGAGCCTGGAAGCAATTCAATTAGAAAAAATCTGCAGTCATATGGCCAGTGAGGAGGAAGGGCATCAGCCTTCTTCTTGTCAAAGACATCCAGGAATTCTCGATAGGCAGATGGTACATGCTGGCTGGTGCTAGGTACCAATTGAATGGTTAAACAACTAGCAAAGTCTCTGGACATAGGAGTAAGGCAATGCTGTTGACAGTATGAGGAGGTAAAGAGGACTTCATTCTTGGGCTAGTTGATCTGTGGATTGTGTGCTTGCGGCCAAGGAATTCCTAGAATGACCGGAAACACAGGACATCAAAGCGTACCAACTCCCGATGGCCAGTCAGTCACGGTGAGGAGGGGTGCAGTCTCTTGTGGGACTAGCCCAGAAATGGGCAGATAGGCATCAGCTAGGTGTACAGTCAGTGGTTGTTTTTTAGAGACAAGGGGAATGCCAAGTTTATTAGTCAGGGTCAAGTCCAGAAACAGCTGCAGGCCCCTGAGTCAATGATTTCCAGGAGCCGAACTTGCAGTACTCTCATTCATCTGTATAACCAAGACCAAGAGCCTGATCTGCATGATGGTGTTTATACTTACACCAAAACAATTTCTAAGGGTCAATTCACTTTCTGTACCATTACTTCTCTTTACACTGTTTTACTGGATACACCTAAATGTGTAGGTTGTTTTTTTTTGTAACAAATCTAATGCCTCACACACACAATCAGAAATTCCTTCAGAAGAAATTTGGATGGTTTTTCCGATGAAATTCCGCTCAAGCTTGCCTTGCATACACACGGTCACACAAACGTTCTCTGAACTTTCAACTGTCAAGAACGCAGTGACGTACAACACTACAACACTACGATGAGCCGAGATGTCCGAATTGCATACAGACGAACGCATTTTCGGATAGGAACTTTTTCCAACCGAATATAGAGAACCTGCTCTCAATATTTTGCTGGCTGGAATTCTGCCAGCAAAAGTCCGATGGAGTATACACACAATCTGAATTTTTGACCAAAAGATCACATCCAACTTTTGCTGGCAGAATTTCTGATCATGTGTATGGGGCATTATTCTCATTAGTTGGCCAGTGTTTATGAAAAATTCTAATGTCTTGATGTCCAAGATATTTTCATTGTATTTGGGTCAATATTTTGTGGCCAACAAGGCCCAAGCTAGGTAATACCCAATGCAGAGTGGCTGCAGGGTGCCAAATGCTGGAGCATTTTATATGTTCTTAGGTAATGTGTTTCTGACTACTAGCCTCAGGAGATTTGGCGTGAGATTTGGTGATGTCACTACTTTACTGTCTATTGTTCCAGTTGCTGGAGGCTCTAACATTAGGGAAAAAGCCCTTCATGTCTACCAAGATTATCACCTACACATAGAGACACAGGACATGGTATTGCAAGTCATTACACAGGAAAAATAAAAACATCTCCGCTTCCGTTTTTATCCGTTTTTCTCTGTTTTATTTAACGTACAAGGCTACGTCCAGATCTGTGAAAACGGATTTTAACTGACAATCAACGTTCGATCAGTTAAGATCCGTTTTGAAGAAATTATATTTTTTTTGTTTATCTGTGGACTCAACCTATGACCCAGGCAATGCTTTCTGGGTAATTTAATAAAAAGGCACAGAAACTGCTGTAAACAGATCAAAACGGATGAATAAATGGATGTAAATGTGCACATTAATGGATGAAAATGGAGATTAACGGAACAGAAGACGGATGAAGACGGATAAAGCAACGGATAAGAACTGATACCTTTTTAACGTGGCTAAACTGACGGTGACCATGTGAATGAGGCCTAAGGCCCCTTTCACATGGACGGACCGTCTATCCATTTTTCTTACATCCGTCAATGGATGACAATGCCCGTGTGAATGAGGCCTAAGAGTTTAGTTCCTCTCTGAGATGATAAGACTTGAGAAGAGGAGTAAAATGTTTTTACCTGGTAGTACTTCATAAATGTCATCAGGTTCCTCTTCATGGCTGACAGTCTTTTGGACAGGAGTAGAAACTTCTGGCTGGTTTACATCATCATACAAGTCACCATCGCTATCTGCAAGAAGAAGTTTTGTTATGTAAGACAATTAGGCAGCAAAATGCTCCATGGTGCTGTACCATTTAGAGTCTTTTTCAAACTCTTGGCAATGAGCTTTCCTGATGAACTTCAAAACCTGCAAGCACTGTGAGGTAGAATACATGCCATCTTATACTCTAAAGCCGCAACTGTAATGTGTGCAACTGCTCTAGTTGTAATTAGGCTTGTGCAATTCGTTTCGTAACGAATCTAAATTCGGCCAATAAAAAAATAACAAATTACAACGAATACGAAAGAAATATAACGAATGAATTCGAATGAATTCGACGCGATTCGAAATGATTTCAACTGCATTCGAAATGATTTCAACTGCATTCGACATTATTTCAACCACATTCGAAAATATTTTGTGACCCGAATTTAGGGCCATGTATCTCGGGGTCACTTGGTGCTAGACACTTCAAATTTGAAGTGTCTAGCACTAAGTAACCCAGAGATACATGGCCCTAAAGTCGGGTCACAAAATATTTTCGAATGTGGTTGAAATAATGTTGAATCATGTTGAAATAATTTCGAATCCATTTGAAATTATTTCAACATGATTCGACATTATTTTAACTGCATTCGAAATGATTTCAACATGATTCAACATTATTTCAACCGCATTCGAAAATATTTTGTGACCCGACTTTAGGGCCACGTATCTCGGGGTCACTTGGTGCTAGACACTTCAAATTTGGATATGTTGTAGCGCTAGTATTATTGTGTTTGCATACCAAATTTGGTGTTTCTAGCTATAAGTAACCCCGAGATATGTGGCCCCAAAATCGGGTCGCAAAATGTTATTAGTTATTAGAGCAGAGAATGACATTTTGCGACCCAATTTTGGGGCCACATATCTCGGGGTCACTTATAGCTAGAAACCCCAAATTTGGTATGCAAACACAATAGTACTAGCACTACAACATATCCAATTTTTTTCTAGCACCAAGTTACCCCGAGATACATGGCCCTAAAGTCGGGTCACAAAATATTTTCGAATGTGGTTGAAATAATGTCGAATCATGTTGAAATCATTTCGAATCCGGTAGAAATATTTTCGAATTTGGTTGAAATATTTTCGAATGTGGCCGATTTTTCGAATTCGGTAGAAAACTAAACGAAATCCGAAAACGAATTTAAGGAAGTTAATGAATATAACTAAACGAAATTAAGGAATTAATGAATTAAAACGAAACAAAACTAAACAAATTTTTTCCTTTTGCACATGTCTAGTTGTAATTAAGGGGAAAAAATTAATATTTTATGTACAACCTTGAAAAAGTCTGCTTTAGATACAGGAATTGAGGACTGAATTAATTGGGGCAAAGAAAAGCACAGTTATTACCCACTCTAACCAATTTTTCCTTGCAAAGCCAGGTCCTTTGTTCCTTTGTTATTATCAATTACAAGTTGTGTGAATGATGAGGATGACTATTGGACATGTTCTAATCTGACAGACAGGGTATCTATTCCTCACCCAGTACTCTACTGCAAAGGTGTTTTTTATGTTTTTTTTTTTTTTAGAGCTGCCAAAACAACAAAAATGTGGGCATTTTTTCAAATGTAAGTGAAAAATACCTGGTAAATGGTTTATGGGAATATGGGATAATTACAACAAATGCTGCGTCTGTAATAATTTCACAATACAAAATCACATGCTAACAGGAGAATAGAGGCAGTTTCTTACCACTCATTAGCATTTACATGACGACTCATAGTAGACCTCTTTTTTATAAAATTATAAACAATGATACAGTTCTAAATACTAATACTATAAACCAGATTTTTTTTTTAACCAGGGTGCCCAGGCTTCAGGTTTCTACACTGGTGCCTTGGCAAAATGCCTAGAAATTGCCTTAAATTCCCCAAAAATTGTCAGCAGGTCAGTGGGTGGATTAAGCCTGCCTTTTAGTTAAATAAAGCCACAGGTTTTCATTATGCACTATTATGCCTTGTATACACGGTCAGAAATTCAGATGGAAAAGTTTGGATCGTGTGTGGGCTCTATCTGACTTTTTCCATCGGAAATTCCAATGGAAAAAATTTGAGAGCAGGATCTCAAATTTTCCTCCAAAAAAATCACATCTGATTTTTTACGATCGTTTGTAGAGAATTCCGATCAGACAAAGTGTCACACATGTTCAGATCAAATTACGAGACCAAAGCTATAGGCTACTAGCCTCAACGCAGTCCCGTCGTAACGAACTAACGTCATCAGGTTCCAAACGATCGGATTTTCCAACAACTTTGTCCGACCGCGTGTATGCAACACCAGTTTAGGACAAAATCCGTCAGAAAAAATCAGACAGATTTTGTGGTTGTGGAAGAAGAACCGAAGAAGGGGACAAGACCCCCGAAGAGGGGGACAAGACCCCCGAAGTCGGAAGAAGACTTCGGCGGCGACGAAGAAGAAAGCCGGGCTCCCAGTAAAAGAGCTAACAAAAGATAGCGGAGAAGTCCGGCGAGAAGACCCCCCAAGACTGAAGACTAAAACCTTGTGTTGTGTTTTATTTACACTTTTTTCATCGGGTGAATGGGTACATTGTACCTCATACTCATTCACATAGGGTGGGGGGCTGGTATCTGGGGGCCCCCTTATTACAGGGGGCTCCCGGATTCCCGATAAGCCCCCCGCCTGCAGACCCCGACAACCAATGGCCAGGGTTGTCGGGAAGAGGCCCTTGTCCTTATCAACATGGGGACAAGGTGCTTTGGGGTGGGGGGCCACAGGGCCCCCCCCTTTCCCAAAGCACCCCCCATGTTGAGGGCACATGGCCTGGTACAGCTCAGGAGGGGGGCACTCGCTCCTCCCCACCCCCTTTCCTGACTGGCCAGGCTGCGTGCTCGCATAAGGGTCTGATGTGGACTTTGGGGGGGACCCCCACGCCATTTTTTCAGTGTAGGGCTTCCCCTTTAAGTCCATACCAGGTGACGGGGCCAGCGACGTGTCAATCTTGCTACCGAAGGCAGCAACATTGACTTCCTTCGCTAGTTCCGTCTACCTGGAGCCACATTCAAAATGAACGGTCTTTCCTCTGTGTGTGGGCAAGTTCATTCATTTCAAAAGTCCGTGTGTGGGCAGGTCCATGTGTGGGCAGGTCCACTCGTTTGGCAGGTCCGCTTGAAAGACCGGTGGACCTCCGCTTCAAAGTCCGGAGGTTTGTCCGCCGGACTAAGTCCACCGGATAGTCTGATCGTGTGTACGCTGCATTAGTTTCAGTAAAGAAAACTCTTAGTGCGTCAGCATACCAACACATTTTGGATAATTTCATGCTCCCAACTTTGCAAGGAAGAGTTTGGGGTCCATATCGATCCTATTGGGTATTTGATTTTAAATAGCATCCAGAGGAAGGGATATTGTTTTGATATTGTATTAATATGGAGATTTCCTTATGTTTTTCTAGCCATGATTCAGGGAGCTCTCTTAGACATCAAAACCTCAGTGGCTACTTTTTGCATTGTCCCTTTTACTTTTATTGGAATAAAGTTGTATCTGTATCTCTTAGTAGTGGTGCAGCTAATTTTGTTACATTACACTACAAACCAAAGAGACTGTGGAGATCCTCTGGGGTGCAGAAGTAGCCTGTCCAGAAACCAGATTATTTATAGCAACATCAATACTTTAAGATAGCAATACCAGTGAGATAACTCCATGGGACCAGTGCTATTTTTTCACTTTCCTCAACTAATCAGTACATTTCTGACATGTCTCAATTTATAGTAAGATAATAATTTTTTACCAGATCTATAACGTTCATTTTTAAAGCTGTCCTTAACCACTTAAGGACCGCCTCACACTGACCCGGTCCTGAGCCCCGTGACCGTGGCTGCGGGACCAGTGGACCCGATCGCCGCTGGTGTCCCGCGATCGGGACACAGAGCTGAAGAACGAGGAGATGTCTGTGTAAACAAACCTCTCCCCATGCTTCCTAGTGTGGCTGTCACCGATCGTCTGTTCCCTTTTATAGGGAAGGACAATCAGTGACGTCACATGCCAGGCCACGCCCCCTACAATAAAAGAAACACATAACGTCATAAATAACCCCTACACTGCCCCCTAGTGGTTAACTCCTTCACTGCCAGTGTCATTTACATAGGAAGCAGTGCATTTAAATAGCACTGATTGCTGTATAAATGACAATGGTCCCAAAAATGTGTCAAAAATGTCTGATGTGTCCACCATAATGTCGCAGTCACAATAAAAATCGCTGATCGCCGCCATTACTAGTAAAAAAAAAATATTAATAAAAATGCTATAAAACTATCCCCTATTTTGTAAATGCTATAACTTTTGCGTAAACCAATCAATAATTGCTAATTGCGATTTGTTTACCAAAAATATGTAGAAAAATATGTATCGGCCTAAACTGAGGAAAAAAATAGTTTTTTTAGATATTTTTCGGGGA
Organism: Lithobates pipiens; assembly: GCF_037356315.1. Classification (NCBI taxonomy): domain Eukaryota; kingdom Metazoa; phylum Chordata; class Amphibia; order Anura; family Ranidae; genus Lithobates; species Lithobates pipiens. The sequence continues at coordinate 140,226,861 of NW_027507764.1, forward strand.
TATTTATTATAGCAAAAAGTAAAAAATATTGAATTTTTTTCAAAATTGTCACTCTATTTTTGTTTATAGCACAATTGTCAGTTAAAGCGATGCAGTGCTGAATCGCAAAAAGGGGCCTGGTCCTTTGGCTGCAAATTGGTCCGAGGCTTAAGTGGTTAAGGTGCACTTAACATGCATGCTCCTTGTGGTCTGTTAAATACCATTGGAAGCATTTTGTTATATCGTTTTGATACACTAAGTGACAAAATACCTGGTAATCCTTACAGAAATTCAGTGAGCTCCAAACATTGTGTGCTCTCTGCCTGTACTGCACTGTTATCAGTTAGCATTGTTTCCAGTTCTCTCTGTTGAACACAAAACATCCCTGTAATTTATAGAAATAAGGAGAGGGGACATTCTCTAGTCATAACACACTTCCTGCCTTAGCGTGACAACACTACTCTACTCTACTCTACTCTACTTAGATACTGAACTAGCCAGGATAGAAGATTTACAGCTGCACTTCTTGCTGTAATGGACCAATTTAATCTTGGGTGCTAGGCGAATTAGAAGAAAACATATTCAAAGAAAAGATGTCTGTACAACAAGATATCTTTCAAATACCTGATTTTATTTAATCACAATTAGATATGTGACTGTAGCATCCTGGAGTTTAGCCTTGTTGCACTTTTCTCTTCTACCACTAGGTGGCCGGGTACTTGATGGTAGTGATGGCCGAACGGTTTGCCCGGCGGTCGTTTCGCGGCGAATTTCGGTCGTTCGCGGTCCGCGCGTTCGCTCGCCTTTTCCCGTCGTTCGCCCCGGCGGACTTACGTGTTTAATGTGTAAAAGAACTTTGACCTATGATGACACGTCTATCATGGGGTACAGGACAGCCAATTGAGACATGACAGCACATGGACACTTGGACATTACCCCTAACCTGTAAATACACCCGATCTGGTGGCCATTTTACATTCTTTCTTCTGTCACTATAGGGAAAGGTTGCTGTGTGGAGTAGGGACAGATAAAACGCTAGCTATTTGGTACACAAAAGTTCTTTTCAGGACTGGTATAGGTGTTAGGTGTATATAGGTTTGCTGTGCTACTGATTCTTGCAGCAGCCTGAGTGTCTTTTGTCAGTTTAGAGAAAGGGAAAGGACGGTGTGTGCTACAGGGACAGCCAGATTAGTCTTTCATCATCATCATCATCATCATCATCATTAGCTGTTACTATCAGGTCCACAAAAGAGCTGTTCCAGTAACCACTAATCGTTCCAGTCTACTCTTTTTTGCCACTTTGTATAGGGACAGGAAGGAAGCAGTGTTGTCAGGCAGTGAGGGTCAGTTTAAAGACTTGCTGTTACTATTAGTTCCACAAAGGTTCTTTTCAGGACTGGTATCAGTGGTACGGTAATAGGCTTGTACACGTATAATATTCTTTCTTCCAAATATAGAAAGAATATTATACTTGACTGCTGCCCTTCTGCTGCAGTCTGCTAAACATTCACAACTCACTTGTTCCACAAAGCTCTTTATCAGGACTGGTAACTTGGTCTGTGTAGGGTGCTACAGTACATAGGGTTGAGTGCGGTACAGTCTGCTGTTCTGTAAGGACCGCTATCGGTCCACAATAGATAGGGTTGAGGTGCACCACTGCTGACCGCTGCCCTATACTGCAGCAGTCCTTCATTGGTATAGGGACTGACGTACAGTCTGCTAATCACTAACACACAACCTGCTTGGTCCACAAAAGTTCTTATAAGGACTGGTAACTTGGTCTAGGGTGCTACAGTACATAGGGTTGAGTGAGGTACAGTCTGCTGTTCTGTAAGGACTGCTATCGGTCCACAATAGATAGAGTTGAGGTGCACCACTGCTGACCGCTGCCCTATACTGCAGCAGTCCTACATTGGTATTGGGACTGAAGTACAGTCTGCTAATCACTAACACACAACCTGCTTGGTCCACAAAAGTTCTTATAAGGACTGGTAACTTGGTCTAGGGTGCTACAGTACATAGGGTTGAGTGAGGTACAGTCTGCTGTTCTGTAAGGACCGCTATCGGTCCACAATAGATAGAGTTGAGGTGCACCACTGCTGACCGCTGCCCTATACTGCAGCAGTCCTTCATTGGTATAGGGACTGAAGTACAGTCTGCTAATCACTAACACACAACCTGCTTGGTCCACAAAAGTTCTTATAAGGACTGGTAACTTGGTCTAGGGTGCTACAGTACATAGGGTTGAGTGAGGTACAGTCTGCTATTCTATAAGGACTGTTATCGGTCCACAATACATAGGGTTGAGGTGCACCACTGCTGACCGCTGCCCTATACTGCAGCAGTCCTTCAGTGGTATAGGGACTGACGTACAGTCTGCTAATCAGTCACACACAACCTACTTGGTCCACAAAGGTCCTTATAAGGACTGGTAACTTGGTGAAGGGTGCTACAGTACATAGGGTTGAGTGAGGCACAGTCTGCTGTTCTGTATGGACCGGTATCGGTCCACAATAGATAGGGTTGAGGTGCACCACTGCTGACCGCTGCCCTATACTGCAGCAGTCCTTCATCGGTATAGGGACTAAGAGTTTTGTCACAGGGTCATTTAAAAAATGACAGGCAGAGGAAGAGGCAGGCCCTTCCGCAGGGGTGGTAGGGGTAGGGCAGGAGCAACAGCCTTGAGCCAAAGTGGGAAGTTGCAGAAGGTGCGTTCAATTACTTTAAAGGACGCACCAGACTTGGTTGAGTGGCTCACTCAGCCTTACTCTTCTGCACCCTCCTCATCCTCTCGATCTGCATCCTCTTCTTCACTCTCTGCTATGTGCACCCCCAAAGACACTACCACCAACAACACCACCACCACCACCACCACCACATGCCTTCCGCTTGAGTCACAGGAATTATTTTCCGATCCATATCAAGAGGACATTTCTGATGCGCAGCCACTCTTGGTATTGGATCAGGAACAGGAGGTAGCAACAACCGCTACTCAGCAGTCTGACGACAGTACCCAGATCAGCCCAAGGAGGAGGTTGGTCCCCGGTGTTGCTGCCTACTCCGAGATCTCTACTTATAGCGGTGAGGAAGGTGATGTTGATGATGACGTGTCTAGTGATGTCACGTGGGTGCCCACAAGAGAGGAAGAGGAGGGGAGTTCAGAGGGAGATATGGACCAGCAGATAGGGAGGAGAAGCAGGACTAACTTACATTGCACAGGAGGGACAAAGCAGACTGCAAATGTATCAGGAGCGAGTCATCGACCATGTACGGTCATATCTGGCGCTCCCAGGACACCGGCACATGGCTCCGCAGTGTGGGCTTTTTTTAACGTGTCCGCTGCTGACAATAGCGTTGCCATCTGCAATCTTTGCAGTCAACGCATTAGTCGCGGTAAGCCCAACACTCACCTAGGGACGACCGCCTTAAGAAGGCACATGAGCAGCCATCACCGAGCCGAGTGGGAGCAACGGAACACTCAAAGCCACACTGCAGGCTCTCACCGTCCAGCCTCGTCTTCTACTTCTCCTCTCTCCTCACAATTGTCCTCCACTCCACCTTCCATCACGCCAAGCTCACGTTTTTCTGCAAAAAGGCAGGCTTCCGTGGGCCTAATGTTCGAGCGTAAAAAAATGATGACGCCGGATAACCCTCTTGCCCAACGGTTGACGGCTGGCTTGTCAGAACTGATAGCCCGCCAACTACTGCCATATAAACTGGTGGACTTGGAGGCCTTTCGCAAATTTGTGGCCATTGGAACATCACAATGGAAGGTCCCAGGAAGGAAGTATTTCTCGGAGAAGGGCATCCCAGAGCTATATGGCCATGTTCAGCGGCAAGTGAATGTATCTCTGGCACACAGTGTCGGTGCCAAGATACATCTGACCACAGACACGTGGTCTAGCAAACACGGGCAGGGAAGGTATATCAGTTTTACTGCCCACTGGGTGAACCTTCTGACGGCCGTCAAGCATGTAACCCGTGGTACCCGTGTAGATTTGGTTTTACCGCCACGGATTGCATGCAGGCCTGACTCTTCTTCTTCTCCTCCTCCTCCTACTCCATCCTCCTCCCTCTCCTCCTCAGCTGGCTCCTCCTTTTCCGCTGCTAGCGTCTCTTCCGCTGCACCGCCCAAGCTCCCCAGAACCTATTCCACATGCCAGGTGAGACGTTGCCATGCCGTGCTGCGTCTGTTGTGCCTGGAAGCCAAGAGCCACACTGGCCCGGCACTCCTTTCAGCTTTGCGTTCACAGGCAGATCAGTGGCTAACACCGCTCAATTTGACAGTTGGTAAAGTGGTGTGTGACAACGGTGCCAATCTGCTTAGCGCATTGAAACAGGGCAAAATCACGCACGTGCCATGCATGGCACACGTCTTAAACTTGGTCGTGCAGCGATTCCTTGTCAAATACCCTGGGGTCCAGGACATCTTGCGGCAGGCAAGGAAAATCTCGGCCCATTTCAGAAGATCTTACACGGCCGTGGCTCGCCTTGCTGACATTCAGCGGCGACACCATCTGCCGGTCAGATGTCTTATTTGCGATTGCCCGACGCGATGGAACTCAACCTTCTATATGCTTGATAGGCTGCTCCAGCAGAAACGTGCAGTTAACGTCTACCTGTATGAACTCTGCGAAAGAAACGGTTCTGGGGAGCTGGGGTTTTTTTCACCGCGCCAGTGGCTGCTCATGCGCGATGCATGCAGACTTCTGCGGCCATTTGAGGAGATCACCAAACTGGTCAGTCGCAGCCATGGCGCCATCAGTGACATGGTACCTTATGCCTTCTTTATGGAGCGTGCATTGCGTCGTGTCATTGATCAAGCTGTGGAGGAGCAGGAGCGGGAAGATGAGGAAGTCGCAATGCTGGATGAATTCCCAGGGGGGGCTACTCTATCTGAGACAAGTCAACAACAGGAGTCTGAAGAGGAGTCAGAGGAGGATGGTGCCGGGGCGGATGAGGAGGAGCAAGAAGAGCGTGCTTTAAACCTTTCTGGGATCCCTGTTGTGCGTGGATGGGGAGAGGAGAATGTAGAGGACGACATTATCCTGGATGATGAGCAGGAGCCAGGCCACCACACCGCTTCCACTTTAGTGCAAATGGGGGCCTTCATGCTCCAGTGTTTTAATTAGGGACCCCCGTATAAAAAGCATAAGGGTCAAGGACCAGTACTGGGTGGCAACGTACTTAGACCCCCGGTACAAACACAAAATGGCGGAAATGTTACCGCCGTCGCAGAGGGCTGTCAGAATGCAGCACTTCCAGGCCTTGCTTCGAGAAATGCTGCATTCTGCTTTTGCGTGCACTGGCAGAGGAGCAATTCCCACTCCCAGAGAAGGAGTTGCGGGTACCAATCCAACAGCGCCTGCAAGAAGAGGCCAGTTTGAAGATGTGTTGGTGACTTCGGATATGAGGTCATTCTTTCAGCCGACCCATCGACAGGTGTCATCCGGATCCAGCATCAGGGAACGCCTAGACCGTCAGGTGTCCGACTACATTGGGTTAACGGCCGATGTGGAAGCTCTGAGGAGTGATGAACCCCTGGACTACTGGGTGGGCAGGCTTGACCTCTGGCCAGAGCTTGCCCAATTTGCAATCGAACTGTTGGCTTGCCCCTCATCCAGTGTCCTGTCCGAAAGGACGTTCAGCGCAGCAGGGGGGATCGTGACCGATAAGCGTACTCGCCTAGCTCACGACAGTGTTAACTACCTCACATTTCTAAAAATGAATGAGGCATGGATCTCGGAGGAATTCAACACATGTGACCAGTAGACCATGTATATGTCTATAAACTATTTTTTTTAATCAAGCACACAGACCTTCTTTCTTCATTTGGCTCACTTCCTTGTCCCAAAAAAGCACACCGTACTATATGCCCCTACCCTCCTCTTTGAAGAGGTTGAGCGGTGTCATATTTCTACTGGGGCTGCTTATGAGGGGATCACACCATCCCTGTGCTGTGCTGACTTCCTCCTGGGGGTTCTTATTATGAGGGGATCACACCATCCCTGTGCTGTGCTGACTTCCTCCTGGGGGTTCTTATTATGAGGGGCTCCCACCATCCCTGTGCTGTGCTGACTTCCTCCTGGGGCTGCTTACGGTGCTGCTGTCAGTGCTGCATATCACGGTGCTGGTGTGAGTGCTTAATGTCACGCTTCTGATGTCAGTGCTGTATGTCACGGTGCTGCTGTCAGTGCTGTATATCACGGTGCTGATGTCAGTGCTGTATGTCACGCTTCTGATGTCAGTGCTCTCTATCACGGTGTTGCTGTCAATGCTGTATGTCACGGTACTGGTGTTAATGCTTTATGTCACGCTGCTGATGTCAGTGCCCTCTATCACGGTGCTGTTGTCAGATGCCTCTATCACGGTGCATGTGTCATTGCTGTATGTCACGCTGCTGGTGATCATCTCCTGCACCCTCTTCTCTGCCTACCCTGGTCCCTGACCTTCCCTCTCCTCCATTGCCTTCATGCGCGCCACAGTCCTGAATTGTCAGAACAATTTTCCATATAAAAAAAGAATGCTTGTAGTTATCGATCCCAAATTCACCCCATACATGTGTTATGTCATTGGCCATGTGGTGGGACTATGTTTGCCCACCTAATAATTATCCTGTGGCAGCAAATTCGACCTAAAGGTTTAAAACGTTCGCCTCCCATTGAAGTCAATGGGGCCCGCCGCAAACGTTCGGTTTCGCGAACGGTCGGGCCCGTTCGCGGTCCGCGTTCGCGAAACGTCCCGTCGGAAGTTCGTCCATCACTACTTGATGGTACTAGATATGAGAAGGGCAACCCAAGGTCAGGTTATGGGTATATGAGGTATCTCAGCCAATGGGCGGGGGTTTTCTTGAACTCCTTGGCCTGCTGGGGGAGCATATATATTTGGGTGGAGTCAGGTGATCTGTGTTCTGTGCCACCGAGATAGCTGTCTGGGTGGACGTGTGTCGTATTGCCTATGGCTGCTAGGCCAGACATTGGGCCTATCCCGAGGGCATCTGGCTGCTAGGCTGTCTGAGGGCCTATCCAGAAGCAGGAGAGCAGCGCAGGGTTGGGACTGCGGCTTGCAGTCCAACCAGAGTTGACAGTTCTGCCGGCCGGAGAACCTGTCATGGTTGGAGGTAGAGGGGAAGATGTCGCCACTAAGGGACCATCAGCCTTATTACCAGGGACCACACCAGGGACCACAGTGAGTAACTAAAGCAAGTACCAGAGCAGTATTCTCACCGAACGGGAGATTTGGGAACCTTCAGGTGGTGATCAAGTCAGGGACCCAGCCGGCGGAAGTGACACTTGCAGAGCAGCCTTGTGTGTCATACCAGGGACCGAGCAGGCCAGTGGGGGGAAGCTTGAGAAGTATCGGGAGTGCCAAGCTACGGACCCAGCAGAGAGGCAGGGGTGACGCTTGAGGAAGATACCACCGTGAAGATAGGAGCAGCTCAAGGGATTCAGTGGCAGTGAATCAGAGGGTCTAGTGAGAGACTAGTGAGAGACTGGGAGCTCAGTGGGCTGAAGAACTAAGGAGAAGTTGTAGTGAAGGTGAAAGAACTGTTACGCTTTGTGTTAGGATCTGTTAAAGACTGTTGCCATAGGAGACAGCATTCCTGCACATGCAAATGTGGCTTCTTTCTGGAGGCCTTTCCCTGCATAGCTGTCCTCCTACTGAAGTCTCAGAGGCTGATAATTGAACTTGCAAAGGATGCCAGCTATCTCTGGCCCTGGAGGTTCTCATAAGACTTAAGGAGACCAGAGACCTTGCTACATGACATTTTAGGGCCAGACAGTGTCCCCATCATCAGACAACTGTTACTGTTGCCTGATGAAGCAGCCCTGAAACGTTGCATAATTATTGTGACTAAATGAATGCAGATATTGGAGAAAATTTTTGTTGTGTAGATAATAGCCTTACTTGGATCTCTGAGCCAGGATCTCATACAAATAAGTGAAAATTTACCCTGAACTAGGATGACACCAGCCTTATGGGGAAGGCATTGTTTAGGGGAGTCATTTGATCTCTGCAAGAGGTAATAAATACCTGTGTCACACTTACTTTTACTTACAATACATGCACTCAAAGTACAAGTTTATCTTTTTTTTTTTAAATAGCACCCAGCCCTACTTTCTAGTCACCTTAATATATACAGCCTCCTCTCTAAATTTAGTGCTGTGCTGGCCATTTGATATCCCATAGACATAAATAGGATGTTTCTCCTGCATTATAAATAGAGACAATTTAAGTCTAAGGCCGCGTACACACGCGGGGACTGTTCGCCCAACTTTGTCCGTCAAACAGTTTCGGCAAACAGTCCGCTCAAAATTAGCATGGACGGACATGGCCACACACGACGAACGAACAGTTTGCTGAAACCGTGCGCGATGACGTGAACGGCACGTACGACGGGACGAAAAATACGACGTCCTATACACTGCATTATAACTTTCGGCGTGTTAAGCCTTTCTGAGCATGCGCGGAACTTAGTTTGTCGAACAAGCCTACACACGGGCGGACTGTTCGCTCAAACAAGGTTTCAGCGGACAGTTTTACGGAATTTCCGAAAAACTTTGTTCGTCAAACTGTCCGCTGAAACTGTCCGCTGAAAGCCCACACACGAGCGGACTGTCCGCCCAAACACTGTTCAGCGGACAAAGTTGGGCGAACAGTCCGCCCGTGTGTACGCGGCCTAAGGGACATTGGTGCTCAGGGACGGGCAGCCTGGCAATTGACAGTATGGAAGGCCACAGCCATTGGAAGAGATAAGTATGGACTGGGGAGACATAGTTGTGTGTACATATCTAATGCTAGGTCCAATATGAGAAAAGTTTGTATAGAACAGTAGCTTTGTAAATGTGTTATGCTGTCGGCACAAACAGCATGTCTACTTCCCTCATAATAGTCAGTGCTAACAGTGTCTGTTGGGTTACTCTTCATAGTGTTCCCTGTGGGTTGGCAATAAGATTCTTCTAGCTAATCCTGAAGATTACAAAGCAACCAGGCTCTCTGGATCCTCCCACTAGCAGCCACTACCCTATTTAACGGGTAGGGTGGGGTTAGAAGAAGCCCAGCTGTCTTTCTCTGTAATACCATATGTATGACAAGGCAGCTCAAGTTATAAATAAACATCTCCTTCAAATGAATGTCGGGCCACATTGCAGTCTCATTAGTTTGATAAGTATAAACTGCTCTGTGCTTTGAGTCATATTAAATATAAAAGTCGTTTTTTTCTTTGATGAAAGTGTACCTTCACTGCAAGTAACCATGTGGTCTTATATATTCACATTCATTTATTATTTTAAATCCATTTATTTCACTTACCTTGTTGATACAGGATTGAATTAACCCATTCTTCTGCCTCTTTTGGGGTTGGTGCTGCAAACTGTAATAGGAAAGCAATGTAAATCACAACTGATTCACCAGTTGAAAAAAAAAAAAATCTAGCATTCATGTCACTCCCGTATGGAAACATTAACAATTCTTCACATGTCTACTGATACTTTTTCGTGCAAGGATGCTTCTTATAATGTACGGTTAATTTTGACAAATTTACGTAATTGGAGCAGAGGATGATGGATTTGAAACTGTGATCAGCAGCTGGCAGCTGTGCAGAAAAAAGCTGCTTCTCTTCATCAATGTCAAAGCCAGAACTGATGAACGAAATTTGCCCTTGACAATTAGAAGACACCCGTGAATATCTTTAGACTGCTGGGTATAGTTTTCTTAAAAATGTACTTGTCAGATTCCAACACATTACCTGACAACTTAATTAAATGATTTTCAAATGCAATTTTAGATCTTTAAAATGTATTAAAGTTACATTCTGTATTGATGCCGGCATGATAGGTCTTTGAAATGCTCTGCTGATAGGCATGCTTGGCCTTCATTCAGTGATACCCCTGGCGCCCATGTTGTGATGTAGCATTAAAGTTGTACTCAAGGTGTTTGCATTGATAAATCTGTACTGTTCTGTCTGGGAATTCTACTTTTTTTAACAAGTCAAATACTTGGCAGCACTAGAACACTATGCCAACAACACATGCGACTGATAGGTATGAACTGATCTTACCTTTTAAAAGGAATCTATGTTCTCTAATGATTCTATTGATTTGAACTGATAATGACTTGAAGCTTAATAGTTTAAAAAAGCTCTGGCAGTTGCTTCAAAATATTGAAACAATCCCCTAGCGCTATTAATCATACAGATATACAGTTCAGCGCTTGTCCAACATTAATGTTATACACTTTAATAAAAAGAAAAACTAGTAAGTAAATAAATATAAAAATATTACATTTTATACATATTTAATATTAGCCTAAAGTTTAATTAATGCTGAAACGTCTTTCATATTGGTTAGTGAAGGATTAAAATCACTGTACGTTTTTAATGCCATCTACATCTCTTTGGGGAGATTTCCCTTCACTTCGTGTCCTATAGACTCAACAGGAAATGAGAGGAGATCTTTCCAGTACAAGGGAAATAGGGATATCCCTTCTTAGATAGTTGTCACAGGAATAAGTGTCCTCAGTTGAAGATGTCCTCTCTATTCCTGTTTGGTGGCAAATCGAAAGGGACAAGGACACATGAAAACCTGACCAAAGATCCTAACCTTTTCCATTGTCATCTACAACTGACATTGAAGTTTTAACTTGAAATCCACTTTCCTTATTAAGGGGCACAAACACAACATAATCTCAAAAATCTCTACTAAATATAAAGGATACAAGTGTACTGAGTTAATGAATAACAAAAGTAAACCTAAAATGATTGACTTCTGTCGAACAGGAATGTTGGAAAATTGTCCTCAATCAGCGGGCTGCAGCACTTCAGTGTATTCTGTCAGAATACAATAGCACAGCAAGTAGGATTCACAGTTGTGTGGATAGAGGCGACCTTTTCATTATTATTTTTTTAACCTCCCTGGCAATATGATTATTTCTGATTTTAGGTGCTGAAAGCGGTACCATTATTTTGCATGTAAATTTGGCATTTTATATTGTAGGCCTGCATTTCTTAGGAATAACTCATCCCGGGCATGATAAAGTTTGAAACACAAAATCATAAATTATAATATAATAAATAACTATAAATAATTATAACAAATAATAATATAATAATAATCAAAAAAATATTCTATACTGTAATCAAATCAAAAACACTGAAATTTGCTCAGTTGCAGAATTGTCGCTGTCATTAGATTTAGTGTTTGATGACGAATTTCCCCAGAAATCGCTATCGCTCAATTCTGCAAGTGATTATAATTTATTATTGCTGTTTTCTAGCTGGTCTAAAATCACTTTCCCCAGAAATCGCTATCGCTCAATTCTGCAGGTGATTCTAATTTATTATCGCTGTTTTCTAGTTGGTCTAAAATCACTTTGGACATAAAGGGACACATTTTGGTTGCTATGAACAATCTCCAAATTCCAGGCAGAAAAAACAGTATTTATAATATAAAAGTGCACGCAGGGCACTGGACAGACCACTAGGGACAAAGGGGGTGTGCATTTTTTTATACAGTACTGTAATCTGTAAGATTACAGTACTGGATGTGTATTGTGTGTTTTTACTTTTCTGAATTTGGCGCCGGTCTCCGCTCCTGTGCGTTTCAACGTCGTAGGGAACGGAGCTCAGCGGCACTTGGGCACTGTGTGGCTCGCATACACAGTGGGGAGGACATCGCAGGATCCAGGGGACAAGGTAAGTAACTCTCCCTGTATCCTGCAATGCAATCCCGAGTCTGGCTCGGGGGTTACCGCTTATGGTACTGAAATTCCACCCCGAGCCAGACTCAGGAATACCGCCAGGGGGGTTAATCAGCACGCTGGTTGATCAAAAAAAGATGGCCCACCTATATCCAGCCTTGGGTATCAGTAAGGTGAGGAGCACCCTTATTTAAGTTTAAGGAAGTAATCATGAGGCTCTGTAGTCACACAGGTCACTTCTAAATTGGAGAGGCATACTGTGTGTCCTGAGCTTGTTTCAGAGGGGGCATATCGCCCTCTGATTTGGCTTTCTCAATAGATCTATTGAGAAAGCCCAATCAGAGGGTGATACGCATGTAGAGGTGAGGAGCCAAGCCCATGACATCGCGCAGGCACAGTGGAATGTGGAGCCATATCCTATAAGGAATATCAAGCAATAACGCTGGTGTGGAGGAAGAAGTGAAGCAGTGGGGCAGTATACATGAGAAATCTTTTTTGCGATCCCCCTGGGAGGCTACTGTTTTGAAAGTGGATACAAAGTAGCAGGTCGGATGTGGAGGAGATGAGAACATAGCTGAATGAAAGAAAGGAATTGTTTCTGAGTCTACCTGACTAGTGTATGAGGTGAGCAGGTATAACGGCTGGTAATAGTGTGCACATAATATCATTATCTGCAGAAGGCACGATGAACACAGTGGTGGATGACATATGAATTGAGAAATAGCAGAGTACTGGATAGGGGATTTTAAAGGTACATATTTCAGATATACACTATACAAATATGTACCTTTAAAATCCCCTATCCAGTACTCTACTCTTTTTCAAACAAAATGGGATGTTGGTACCTTTATGCATACAGATTTTTTGGAAATTGGTCTCTAGCCACATTTTGACTATATGAATTGAGAAGTTACAATAATTTCACGCAGAAGTGTTTTTTCATATATATGACATATATAACATTTATTATATAGATTGATTAATTTATTTAATTATAAATTGATACCACTGTATATTTTTTCATGATAGATTAATAGCGCTGCACTCATATTTTATTAATACACACACTATATTGTCAAAAGTATTGGGACACCTGCCTTTACAAGCACATGAACTTTAATGGCATCCAAGTCTTAGTCCGAAGAGTTCAATATTGAGTTGGTCCACCTTTTGCAGCTATAACAGCTTCAACTCTTCTGGGAAGGCTGTCCACAAGGTTTAGGAGTGTGTCAATGGGAATGTTTGACCATTCTTCCAGAAGCACATTTGTGAGGTCAGGCACTGATGCTGGACTAGAAGGCCTGGCTCGCAGACTCTGCTCTAATTCATCCCAAAGGTGTTCTATCTGGTTGAGGTCAGTATTTTGTGCAGGCCAGGCAAGTTCCTCCACCCCAAACTTGCTCATCCATGTCTTTATGGGCCTTGCTTTGTGCATTGGTGCGCAGTCATTTTGGAACAGGAAGGGGTTAACTCCAAACTGTTCCCACAAAGTTGGGACATTAAATTGTCCAAAATGTCTTGGTATGCTGACACCTTAAGAGTTCCCTTTACTGGAACTAAGGGCCAAACCCAACCCCTGCAAAACAACCCCACACCATAATCCCCCCTCCACCTAAAGATTTGGACCAATGCACAAAGCAAGGTCCATAAAGACATGGATGGGTGAGTTTGGGGTGGAGGAACTTGACTGGCCTGCACAGAGCCCTCACCTCAGCTCGATAGAACACCTTTGGGATGAATTAGTACGGAGATTGTGAGCCAGGCCTTTTCGACCAACATCAGTACCTGACCTTACAAATATTTTTCTGGAAGAATGGTCAAATATTCCCATAGACACACTCCTAAACATTGTCAACCGCCTTCCTAGAAGAGTTGAAGCTGTTATAGCTGCAAAGGGTGGGTCAACTCAATGTTGAACCCTACGGAATAAGACTGTGGTGTTGAACCCTACGGACTAAGACTCCACCCTAAAGTGGAACTTACGCTCATCGGAACCCTCCCCCCCTCCGGTGCCACAATTGCCACCTTTCAGGGGGTACAGATACCTGTATAATACAGGTATCTGCACCCACTTCCGGGCATAGATATCCGCAGAATCTGTGGGTATCTATGCCACTTCCTGCGGGGCCCCCGCTGTCTGCTGGGAAACACATGGATCCCAGAGACAGCAAGGACCGACCTTATTGCGCAGCGCGACTCACGCAAGTGCAGTAGGGAACCAGGAAGTGAAGCCGCCAGGCTTCACTTTCTGATTCCCATATCCAAGATGGCGGCGGCAGCACCCGGGAGCCGATCGACAGATCAGCTTCGAGTGCCGATGCAATATACAGCATTTGTAGCTGCTGACTTAAAAAAACAAAAACAAAACGGTGGAACTCCCGCTTTAAAGTTCATCTGCAAGGCAGGCATCCCAATACTTTTGACAATATAGTGTAGCAAGCAATAAATATAAAAACTCACATACAGTATATTCTTATTGACCATCTATTGGTTTTATAGTTTCTCCATAACTTAGACTTAGTCAGAATGTTCTTTTTCCTAATATATACTCATAAGCACAAATGCACTGTGCAGATGTGGCTGGCAGTTAGTGAGCTGTTTCAACGCAAATGGCCCCCTTTCTCCAGAGCTGATCTGTGAAATAGTTTTATCAACTTAATTTATATGAAGGCATAAAAAGTCCAACCTGATAGACACGTTTATCAGTAGCGAAGATTTCAAAACAGCAATCTTTCTTTGCATCCTTGCGGAGAGTATTATTCATTCTGGCTCTGTATCCTTCCAGAGAAAATTCACCTTTCTGTTGTTTGTCTGCCAAAGATAAAAGCGGAGTAGCACCAAGTTAATTCTCTAGTGGCTGCCTGTGAAATGGCATTTCTGCCTGCAGCTTTTAAGAAATCTCTGTAGAATTACAGTCAACACATTGATGGTAGTCACATGCAGATTTTGAGGCTAGGGAATCATGAATGCCTTAGTTAGACTAAAGCAGCCCAGCTGTTGCTATGTACAGTGCCTATGTAAATAAGCACATTGTCACATTTATTATCAGGCACATTCTTTAAAAATCTGCACACCACAATGTCCAAAACAGCGTAAAATACGGTAATCTCAAAGATACTTGGGGCATGTTTCTAAAAAATTATGTTTCACACCTTGATGTAACATCTGTGCAGAAGAGTAAAATTGGCGCCAGAAAAAATAATCATTTTATCAGATTGATATATATTTCAAGTGCATTTGGTCATAACTTTATACAGTAATAGAACAACATGAGTTATGGGTTTGAGGCCAAGATTTCCTTTAAGAGTGTTGGAAAGAGGATGTCTAGCTTTTAAAATATTACTTTCAATCAATCCAAAACTGCCCAAACTACCAAAATATAAAATACATGTTGTGAGTTAAACCAAGCTATAAGAAGGCATAAAATAATGCGTAAAGACTAGTTTGTTATTGTGATCTGCAACCTAGGTTCCACCTGGTCAGCTCTGCTGCAGTCACTTTATAACCTCTTCTGCCCATAAACAAAGAGTAATTACTGGTTTGTAAGACATTACATCATCATCATTATTACAACTATGACTCTTGACAGATAGTTGCACTGACACTGATGTAAAACTTCACATAAAACTACAGAGGTAGACGAGTTTCTGGACAGCCATAATAGTAGTCTGGGTAAAGATACTCGCTTAATTCCAAAATATAGGTGAGTGATACTATGATCAGCTGAATCCTTCTTAAGTTTTAACAATTGATATGTTCAGGAGGGGACTGGTTACATCCAGAGTGTAAATATAGTAGGAATCCTTTTGAGGTATTTGTTTGGCGTAAAATACAGAAGCCACTGAAAAATGTTTAACAATAGACATGAATTAACCAACATTCACCCTAGTTTTCCTGAATGGTTCCAGCAGTTTAGTGGATTTGTTAAAAAAGCATGACTTCCTTACTAAATTACACCATACATATGAGTTGATATACCCTAGATACAGAGCCCAAATGGTGTGGATTCATCCAATTTGTTCAATTAGGTTAGCAGTTAAAATATTGCTTTGGTTGTAGCTTTTAAAGGGGTTTTTCACTTTCAGCAAGTATAAAATTTGAAAACAAAAACTGTCCTTCTGACAGCCATGAAGTTGTATTTATACCTTGTAAACCTTGGTGAGGATTCTAATTTGGGAGACCACCACTAGCCAGTACGTACTTGGATACTTGTATGGAGTGTTTTTCACTTTCTTGAGGAAAGTGGACAACTCCTTTGAATGGTGGTTACTTAATGAAAATGTGTATTCCAGACAGAGCAAGAGCTTTGGTTGACACTAAAGCATAATGGTTGGTAGAACTTCACGAACTGCAAATACTTGCTTTATTACCTGACCAGTTCATCTAAAAAATGTTCAATAAGACCAAGGAAAGAAGACACAATGGAACTGTGACTGTCTTCCCAGTAGGAGAAAAATGTAACTGCATGCTCAAAAATACAATCTTGCAAACCTAACAGTCCAACACAGTATCGTAACATGTACACAGCATGTGACTCGAAGCTGTATGGTTCTTTTGTTGGCAGATCAATATAGCACAGGGTCATAAACAAAACACTTGGAAATAGAACATATGGGGTAGAGATCATAATGAGAATGAGAAGAACAAGGAAGGTGCCTCTAAGTGCAGAATGACAGCAGTTTATTATAAAACACAGTTTAAAAAGCTCACAAGAAGTGGACGTTTAGTAGGTTCATGATCAAGACATTGGTGGGGCTCCTGTCAATGTCCTGTGCCAGCAGCTGTAAGGGAGAATAGAATCATAAAGTCAAGATGGCCGCTGCTCTTCTGGGCCCACAATGGAAGCATGCCGTGCATGTGGAATGCATACACCGGAAGTAATGTCAGGAAAGGGGCAGTGACACATTTCAGAACATACGTACAAGGCTCCTTCTTGTACGCATGCTGCAAACGCATCATCATCCCTTTTCTGACTTCACTTCTGGCCTGTGTGTTCTACACGCATGGCATGCGTTTCACTGTGGTCCCAGAAGAGCGGTGGCCATCTTGACTTTACGATCCTATCCTCCTTTACAGCTGCTGGTCAGCACAGGGAGATGGGGAGACATTGACAGGAGCCCCACCCATCATTACTTGATGATGAGCATACTAAACGTCCACTTCTTGTAAGTCTTCTAAACTGTGTTTTTTAATAAATGGCTGGCATTCTGTACTCGGAGGCGCCTTCCTTGTTCTTCTCTTTTCCTACTAGAGCTGCATCTACTCTGAAGAGCTTCTGTAATGCTATCCCCAGCTATGCGTCCCTACTATATCTTCTATATCCATACAGGACAGCTCCACCATGCAGAAGCGATGATTCCCTTTCCTTGCTCATGATGAGTAGTGATGGACGAACTTCCGACGGGACGTTTCGCGAAAGCGAAATGCGAACGGACCCAAACGTTCGCGAAACCGAACGTTCGCCGCGGGCCCCATTGACTTCAATGGGAGGCGAACTTTGCAAACCTTCATGTCGAATTTGCGGCCACGTGGTAATTATTAGGGGGTAAAACGTAGTCCCACCATCTGGACAATGACATAATACATGTATGAGGTGAATTTGGGATCGATAACTACAAGCATTTTTATTTTATTTGGGAAATTGTTCTAACAATTCAGGACTATGGAGCTAATGAAGGCAATGGAGGAGAGGGAAGGTCAGGGACCAGGGTAGGCAAAGAAGAGGGTGCAGGAGATGATCACCAGCAGCGTGACATACCGGAATGACACATGCACCGTGATAGAGGCATCTGACAGCAGCACCGTAATACAGAGCACTGACAGCAGCACCGTGACATACAGCGCTGACAGCAGCACCGTGACATACAGCGCTGACAGCAGCACCGTGACATACAGCGCTGACAGCAGCACCGTGACATACAGCGCTGACAGCAGCACCGTGACATACAGCGCTGACAGCAGCACCGTGACATACAGCGCTGACAGCAGCACCGTGACATACAGCACTGACAGCAGCACCGTAAGCAGCCCCAGGAGGAAGTCAGCACAGCACAGGGATGGTGTGATCCCCTCATAATAAGAACCCCCAGGAGGAAGTCAGCACAGCACAGGGATAGTGTGATCCCTTCATAATAAGAACCCCCAGGAGGAAGTCAGCACAGCACAGGGATATCATAAGCAGCCCCAGTAGAAATATGACACCGCTCAACCTCTTCAAAGAGGAGGGTAGGGGCATATAGTACGGTGTGCTTTTTTGGGTCAAGGAAGTGAGCAGACTGTACGTCAGTCCCTATACCGCTGAAGGACTGCTGCAGTATAGGGCAGCGGTCAGCAGTGGTGCACGTCAACCCTATCTATTGTGGACCGATAGCGGTCCTTACAGAACAGCAGACTGTACCGCACTCAAGCCTATGTACCGTAGCACCCTATACCAAGTTACCAGTCCTTATAAGAACTTTTGTGGAACAAGTGAGTTGTGAATGTTTAGCAGACTGCAGCAGAAGGGCAGCAGTCAAGTATAATATCCTTTCTATATTTGGAAGAAAGAATATTATACATGTACAAGCCTATTACTGTACCACTGATACCAGTCCTGAAAAGAACCTTTGTGGAACTAATAATAACAGCAAGTCTTTAAAATTACCCTCACTGCCTGACAACACTGCTTCCTTCCTGTCCCTATACAAATTGGCAAAAAAAGAGAACGATTAGTGGTTACTGGAACAGCTCTTTTGTGGACCTTGATAGTAACAGCTAATGATGATGATGATGATGATGATGATGAAAGACTAATCTGGCTGTCCCTGTAGCATACACCGTCCTTTCCCTTTCTCTAAACTAACAAAAGACACTCAGGCTGCTGCAAGAATCAGCAGCACAGCAAACCTATCAACACCTAACACCTATACCAGTCCTGAAAAGAACTTTTGTGTACCAAATAGCTAGTGGTTTATCTCTCCCTACTCCACACAGGAACCTGTCCCTATCGTAACAGAAGAAAGAATGTAAAATGGCCACCGGATCGGGTGTATTTATAGGTTAGGGGGAATGTCCAAGTGTCCATGTGCTGTCATGTCTCAATTGGCTGTCCTGTATCACATGATAAACGTGTCACCAAAGGTTAAAGTTCTTGTATACATTAAACACGTAAGTCCGCCGCGGCGAACGACGGAAAAAGGCGTTCGAACGTGCGGACCGCGAATGTCGGAAATTCGCCGCGAAACGACCGCCGGGCGAAACGTTCGTCCATCACTAATGATGAGAATGTCCAATTCCCATATTGTTCATCACAATCAACAAAATACGCTTTTTTGCTGACCATAAACAGTAATGTTGGAAACTTGTCAAAAAATGTTTGAGTTGTTGTCTTTGTCTTCTTAACAGGTATCTCCAAAAGATTGCATATTGTTCAGTGCATAACATTTAGACAATTTCTGTGAATTGAGATATTTGTTTGAAAATAAAAATAGATAGACCATGATTAGAAACATGTCTCAGGCATTACCCTCTGTGAGGATAAACTGTGAACTCTGGCATTTTGCATTATTACACAGAGTGTGAAAGGTACTAGCAACTCTATTTTTCAAATATAGTATTCAGCCTAAGATGGAAAACACAGATTTAATTAATAACTATTTATATTAAAATTTTCTGGAAAGAAAGAATGCCTAGATACCCAGTGTGGATAGGTAAAGAAAGAATATGCAATTTCACTGTAATCTTTTCATTGTCAAACAGGAACAGAAATCTTACAAGATTGGACCATTTTAAAGATGGGACCATTTTTCTCCTACTGGGAGTAAGCAGTTCGATTTTTTTCTTAATATGTACAATAAAAAACCTTTTTTAACAACATACCTTTGTCACTTCCATAATAGTAGAAGCTGGATTTGCTTATAGCACACCAACGTTTTTGCCAGTCAGATGCAAAAAAGTTGTGATCTAAAATGGAAAGAAATAACACAGATGTAAAGCATTTTCTTTTACAGTATACTTACCAACATCACCTTTCAGAACATATTTCATGTTGTACCCATATTAAGGGTATAACATGAAACATGTTCAGAGTCCACAGCCCCCACCCAGAAAAGCCCCCCCCCCTTAAGGATTCAGAGTTTTTTCTCCCCACCAGTTCCTGCCATATTTGAATTTGGCGCAACTGTGTATGGTTTCATCCATACAACCATATCATTTATTCACAGAGTTGTGAAAGAAAAAACTACAAGCCCTATCTTCCACTGCAGCAGCAACACTGTAGCTCTTAATGGAGCACTAATACAGGGATGTAAATCTCCTCCAGCTCTATAGCTGAAGGTCTGTACCTTGATACGGATCTGAGCTGAAGGAAAAGTCTGCAGGTGCCAGAGAATTATACCCATAATTCACTAATTATGCAATGATTTGCAGGTTTAAATGCATAAAAATAAGAATTGCATATTTTAGCTTTTTGCAATATGAGAAATTTATTATTTTATTGCAAAGGGTCAAATTCTTATTTCATTTGTCTACATATGAAAATAGACACCTGAATGTCATGTTAAAGAAAGCGCATTGCTTTGTGCAGGTAGTTGCAAGTTATCCCTTGTCTAGTAGATGGCACTGTGGCATTTTACAGATAGAGTGGAGTCTGTTATGGGAATTGTCCCCTCATGGACTCTGTCAATGTCTCAGGGGAGCCAGCTATCTGATTGACCACTGTAACTCCTGGTGACATTTGGTGGCCATCTTGGTCTGGGACCTTATAAAATATGTTACCTGTGTCATTTGGGCACGCCTGGAGTAAATAGCACAGGGAGAGGTTCTTGGTGAGTAGGGTTAGCTCAGGGACAAAGTGGTGGTCTTCCCAGCAGCATTAGAGTGCCCTCCCAATACACACAGCAAACTGCCACCTCTCCAGTGGAAGCCATACTTTGGTAATACAGGCTCATGACTGGTGACACTGTACAAATACCAACTGCTACATTGTTTTATACAAGTGCCTATCGAAACTGTCTTTACTCATTAATGCAGTGGTAACCTACTGTATATATATATTATACAAAATAAACTACAGCATCAAGGAGTGTGTATGGTCTATCCCTGTTTGGGTATCATTTAAAGGAATGGATAAGCCCCCTTGCTATAAAGAGGTGAACTCACAACAGGCATGTTGTCAGTGTGATTGGAACTGTTAGGGGCAGGAAAAAGGCAGAAATATTATACATACTCGATAGATATCATTTAGGCACTTTGAGTAGGCTGCATTTTTTAATGACACGGAGCATGCATCTTTTTATCCAAAAATCCATACTTAACTTAAGTGTGTAGGCAGGTGTTTATTTTAATTCTGTGTTTCTGCATACCGTATGTTGTAATTTTATGGTTTGCAATAGTCATGCCTTGCTCTGTTTTGCGTGTGAGCCTATGTTACTGTGGTTATATATAGAGGACAAGCCAGTCCCATGGAGGTTGCTAGTCCTATGTGCGAAGTGTTGCTAACAAGACCCACTAAAGATGTGATTCCTGTTCTTTGCCATTATCCTTTCAATGAGCTCCTTCTTATGAGGCCAGCAGCTATGGACTTTTCAATAAGGACTTGTTGCTATGGACATTCTCCTTTATTTAATCCTCAAGGTTGAGGCAGACATTACCAGGGATGGCAGCTAGTCTAAAGTGGAAGCAAGTGATAGCTGTGGGTGATAGCAGCCCTTTTGGGTGGAAGGACAGGGGCTCCTTATGTCCCTCACCTCATGGCATGGTACTTATATTGGGATCTGCTCTGGCACAGGGCCTTCCTAGGGACCTGGTCTGGGTAGTGAAAGAGCAAGGCCTTGCAGCTAGTACAAAGTGGTGACTTCCTACAATATGTGTAGATGAAGATATAAATTTGGTACATAAGTGATTATGGAGTTTATGTATTAAGTGTCTAGAGACAGACACAAGGAACTGGTGAGGTATTGGGTGTGCACTGTGCCCCCTTCCTGTAACAGTTATTCACCTGAAAAGAGAGGGTGAGAAGATGGCCGTGTCTGTTGGTTCCAGGGTGGGAACCAAAGTGTGAAGAGTTCACTAAATTGATGTTGGTTTTTAACTTGCTGTCCAGGGGGTGAACACTGTCTCAACTGAACATCATCCATAAGTGTATATGTAGCGCTGACATCCTTGTTTATTGATGTGATTATGCATGCTTTAATGTGAGATATATGTACATTACTGTGGTTTCGTACTAGATCCATGTAGTGACCAAATATGGGTAACGCACCTGTTTATCACTACCTCGGAACAACCTAAAGACTTGTACAGGGACTAACTGTTTGTTTGGATTCTGGAGGTTGACCTTGTTACCCAGGAGTCCGTGTGACCTACCCATGAACACTCTCTTTCACAGTGCATGCTGGGTAGGGGATATAAGGGACAACAGCAGCCATTTTCGATCTTTTGGGGCCACGTTACCTGCCTATGTGGATCTGTGGAGAGGTTTCCCGAGAGACAGTGGCCGACAGCTATCGCAGAGCTCTAGCCTGTTTGTTGTGTGAGGTGACCTGACGGAGCCTGAGAGACGGCAGCCGGATTGAGAAGGTCCAAAGACACTCAGTAGAGAATCGGAGAACCGGATCGATTCAGCGGAGCGATATAGAGCATCTGGCCCAGCTGACAGAAAGACAAGCTACTGTCACTGGATCAAAGTGATCACACGGAACCCTGATCCAGTTGGTGAGCGGGTTATGGCCCACTGTTTGTTAACTTTTGCACGTAGTTAGACTCACATACATGCCTCACTGGAATCTGCAGTTCTGTGGATGTGTAGCAGAGCCACTGACACTGAGCAGACTTAAGGCCTATCTACTTTGGCGCCTCAGCGCTTGTAAATAAGTTACTGGAGTTACCCCCGGAGCATTTCAGCTTAATCCTCCATGAACTTTGGATTACAAATACAAAGGAGTGACTTTAGCTAGCGAAGAAAAGAAGACCCCGGATTAAAGTACTTTAAGTGAGGCCTCACATATAGCCTTTAAAGCAAGGGGAGCTCCCAGGTTCATATAAATATATTTACATACATATGTTATACTCTGTTATATTAATATATATTGTGCTGTCGTGCTATTTTGGGATGACAGCACAATTACTGTAACCACCTGTCTAAATATTTTACAGTAAACAATATTTCTGGTTAAGTATCCAGTTGTGTGCCATATTGTTTTTCCCCACCAGGTGGAGCCAGTGGATCCTGAGGGTACAATAGAGGTACTTTGCATTGTTTCATATTGTACTGTATTACATTGCACCACAGCTGTGCCAAGGGGATTGAGTCAAGTTAGTGGGGTTTCTAGGTAGAGTTCAGGCCTAATCAAAACCAGCAGCTAATTCGGGGGTCAGTGCTACATATATATCTCACAGCAAAAAGGGAGAACTTTTGCACAGACTACATAGACATCATTGAAGCACTTGATGTAAATGACATGTTGAAAAAGACACACTTTAAAAAAAAAAAAAAAATAGGGAATATTGTATTGACTCCATACACAATTACAGTGCTGGACCATTGGAATAGGGCAGTAGAGGCAGCATCAGCTGGTAATGGTGACAAGTCAGCAGCAATGGCAGGGGATGGTAATGGTAGAAGGCCAGCAATAAAGACAGGAAATGGCAATGGCAGCAGTCTAGCAGCAGTGAGGGGAGCTTGTGATGGTGGCATGCCAGCAGAAAGAGCTGGTGATAGTTACAGGCTGACAATGGTAACATGAGCTGGCAACTGTAGAAATTATAATCATTTTTGGTGGTCACATTTCAAGTAAAAGTAGTAGTCATTCACATCAGCTACAGGGTTTTTGTAATTATTGCTGATCCAGGACTGGTTCATTTTTATAAAAATGAGCCAGTCAACTGTGACAGGAGGCAGATACATCTTCCTTCCCCAAATCCACCACATTCTGTGTAGCTCCTGCCACTGTCTCTAAAGTAGGCCAAGAAATTCATCTGCAGCACCTCTTCCAAATGTTAAATTTTTTTGCTTCTTCTGGGATGGCAGCATGAGATCTGCCATTTTCCCATTGTATTTGGGATTCAAAAGAGTGCAAACGCAACAACCAGTAATATTTCTTCTCCTTCGTGATCTGAATCCTGGGGTCCTTGCGCAGGCATTTTCGCATGAATGAGACCATTTGGCACAAACTGTCTGCAGCCGAGGCCCCCAAGTGCCATGGAGGACAACAGTATCCTCAATGAACTTACCCCACTCACTTACAACGCCTGTGTTTTGGGAGGGTTGCATTATATCCCTGAAAGCCTGCCCCATGTCCTCTTCCTCCTCACCACCAGCACTGCAATCTTTCTCCCTTTTTGCTTGCTGCTGTCTCTGCCTCACAGGTACTGTTGTCATTAGCAATTACAGAGAGAGAGAGAAGACAAAGGATTCCACCGTCCCTGAGACAGCAGGAAGTTCTCCACTTCCTCCTGCTGCTGTTTCTCCAGTGCCCAGTGTATTACGCTATGCAGTTTGAGCTTCAGCAGGTACACCAGAAAGATCATGTTGCTGCATCCATATTCTGGTTGTCTCTTTTAACAGTGACAAGATGGTATATGGGTCCTGAATCTGGAGCCACTGGCATGGTGAAAAGAACACCAGATGCCCAGAGCCTGTCTCTGTCCAGTACCTGCACAAGTACTCATTGACAACACACTGCTGCAGGTGCAGTCACTGCAGCATGGCCGATGTTGTGTTCCAATGTGCGGTTGTATTGCATATTGAAAGCAAGCATACTTAACCAGGAACAGCTGCACAACCAGGTTCAGTATGTTTGCCAGGTGAGGTACATGTGTTACCTTTCAACGCTGAAGGGCGGACAGCAGATTGGTGCCATTGTCATACATGACCTTACCTGGCAAGAGATGATGTGGGGTCAGACACCTGTCATCCTGCCCCTGAAGAGCTGCTAGAATATCTGGCCCATGTGGCTCCTGTCTCCCAAGCATGCCAGCTGAAAACAGTATGGCATCATTTTGTCCAGGCTATTTATAGGATCTTGGGTGCTTGGAGAGGAGTGGTGGTTCAGAGAAATCACCACATGAGACCATGGAGGTAACTGCACTTTCCTCCAGCTGAAAAACAGTATGGCAGCATTTTGTCCAGGCTATTTATAGGATCTTGGGTGCTTGGAGAGTAGTGGTGGTTCAGAGGAATCACCACATGAGGCCATGGAGGTAACTGTCCTTTCACCATCAAAATGGTGCAGGACATGCATCCTTCCCAGATGTCAGCAAATGTATCTAGTAGGCCATAAAAAAGAGACAATGCTCCTGCCTATGCTTGAATCCCTTTGGTCTGCTGCTGAAAGAGCCTATATATTTGGGTGAGGTCAGGTGATCTGTTTTCTGTGCCACTTGGATGCCTGTCTGGGTGGACGTGCGTTTTTTTGCTCGGGTTATACAACACATAGGCCCCAGAGATGGGGCCTATCCCAGGCACATCTGGCTGCAGGGCTGTCTGAGGGCCTATCCAGAAGCAAGAGAGCAGAACAGGGTTGGGACTGCAGCTTGAAGTCCAACCAAAAGTGCTGGTTCTGCCAGCTGGAGAACCTGTTGAGGTCGGAGGTAGAGAGAACCTGTCGCTAGTAAGGGACTACCTGCCTTATTACCAGGGACCACAGCGAGTAACTGAAGCAAGTACCGGAGCAATATTCTAACCAGCGGGGGTGAAGTTTGAGAGGTATCTAGAGTGCCAAGCTAGGGACCCAGCAGAGAAGCAGGGTAGGCGCTTGAGGAAGATACCACCGTGAAGATTGGAGGAGCTCAAGGGATTCAGTGGCAGTGAAGAGATGAAAGATCAGGAGCTCAATGTACTGAAGAACTACAAGGAGAGATTGTAGTGGAATAGAAAGGAACTGTTCAGCTTGTGTTTGGAACTGTTAAAGACTGTTACCATAAGATACAGCATTCCTACACATGCAGATGTGGCGTCTTGCTGCATGCCTTTCCCTGCATGGCTGTCATCCTATTGAAGTCTCAGAGTCTGACAATTAATCTTGCAACTTCCTAAGGGTGACCTGGCCCTAACCCTCTCTCCCCCAAAAAAGATTGTTAAGAGAAATAAAACTTTATTTTGCATTCAAGAAGTGCCTGACGCCCAATATCTCTAAAACTCTGCACCCACCATGCCTCACAACCCACCACATACAGAAGGATATCAGCTGTCCCCTGGAGGTCCTCATTAGATCAAAGGAGGCCTACACCTTGCTATACAGGTATGCTACTTCACAGGCAGGTTTAAAGGCTAAGTTTACCTTTACTAACATGTTACAAGTTACACCCGTATTTAACATGTTATTGTGCACCTCTCCCTGCACTCCCTGATCTCCTGTAACTGGTGGGGATTCCTTTCCCTGTCGCAATTTAAAAACAACTCTGTCCGCACTGCAGCATAATTCATTCACACAGATCTGTGAATGAATGGACTACAAGTCCTATTTAAAAAGCCCTAACTGGACCCCACCAGCCTGAACAACTCAAAACCCATCTCCTTGCTCCCATTTACATCAAAACATTTGGAATGCTTAGTTTACAACTGTCTGGGCTCCTACCTCACTGACAACAACCTTCTTGACCCCTTATAGTCCGGCTTTTGCTTACAACACTCCACTGAAACTACCCTACAAAAACTCAGTAATGATTTACTAACTGCTAAAACCAATGGTCACTACTCCATACTCATACTACTAGACCTCTCTGCAGTCTTTGATACTGGTAACCATCCCCTCCTCCTCAAAAAAATCCACCCTCTTGGCCTTCAAGATTCTGCTCTCTTCTTGTTCTCCTCCTACCTATCACAGTGCTCCTTCAACCACACCTATAACTCTATCTCCTCCTCTCCACTTCCTCTTTCTCTAGGGGTCCCCCAAGGTTCTGTCCTCGGACCCCTCCTCTTCTCCATCTACACCTCCACCCTTGGTCACTTGATAAACTTCCATGGCTTCCAGTACCATCTCTATGCTGACGACACACAAATCTATCTCTCTACTCCTTACCTCACTCCTTCAGTCTCCTCTTGTTTTATTAACTTAATAACTGACATGTCAGCATGGATGTCATACCACTTCCTCAAAATAAATCTTTCAGCTCATAATATTTTCTCTTGCACTTGCTCCCTCCCCTGACTTCTCCACCAAGATAAATAATACAACCGTTAGTCCCTCCCCTCATGCCAGGGTGCCAGGTGTAATCCTCTACAAAGTACTCCCCTTTTTAATCATTGAAACCACTAAGCAACTTATTCACTCCTGCTATCTCTCGCATTGACTATTGTAACTCCCTCCCTCATTAGCCTACCTCTCCATAAGCTATCTCCTCTGCAGTCTATCATGAATGCTGCTGCCAGACTCATCCACCTTACCAACCATTCAGTGTCCGGCACCCCTCTCTGCCAATCCCTCCACTGGCTTCCCATTGCCCAACGAATAAAATTCAAAACACTAACAATAACATGCAAAGCCATCTACAGCTCTGCCCCGAACTACATTTCCAATCTTGTCTCCAAATATCACAAAAACACTGTCCGCTCTGCTCCTCCCAAGACTTCCTGCTGTCTCCAGGACTTTTCCAGATCCTCTCCCATCCTTTGGAACTCCCTGCCCCAATCTATCCGGCTATCTCCTCCTCTGTCCACTTTTAGGTGATCCCTGAAAACTCTTATCTTCAGGAAAGCCTATCCTGGCTTCAGCTAATAACCAAATCTTCTATTTTTACCTTGAGTTCATCCCTCACAGTTATTACCTTTTGTTCCACCAGCCCCTCCATATTAGATTGTGGAGCAGGGCCCACCTAACCCTCTTGTATAGAATTGCATTGTTGCTGTATGGTCTCCCTTTATATTGTGAAGCTCTGCACAAACTGTTGGCGCTATATAAATTATGTATAATAATAATAACACAAGTCCCATCTGCCATCGCGCCAGACAGTCTGTAGTTTTCATTGAACTGCAGGGGCGTTGATGAACATTCTCGTAGTTCATTGCTCTTCTTGCTTTTCAGTAACTGTCTGCCCGGATGGGGAAGTATGAGCAGACAGCTGTATGAGCCTGATATTGCACCCACCCTCTACTGAATGCAGGTGCAATGCTCTGCAGGCTCCTAAAAAAAAAAAAAAATCTGTATAAATGCACATTTTTCTTAGCTGCAAAAAGTATGCATTTATATATTTTTTTAAAAACAAGTAAATCTATCTTTAATGCATCAACCAAGCTAGTTCTTTAAAGGAATTTAGCATTTTTAATGTTTCACTTTGAAGTTAATTGAAAAGAAAAACCTGCTCCCCCCTGAACAATATTCTTAAAAAAAATTTTTTTAAGCCGCTGGAAGTGCTCAGCTCCCTGTTTCCTTTTGTTTAACAATCCTTTATCTATAAGACTTGTAAAAGGAGAGAATTGATTTTCAAGATTCACCTCCTATTGAGGTCAATATGTTTGCATTAAATATTGTAATTTGGGGAATTTACAATGAATTCATCGAACAGCCCCTGAATCAGACCCAAGTACATATGCCCATCACTAATTATTGGTAATTGGTTGCTATGGCTGTGAATGATTTCATTAGTTTGCAACTGGAATCATACACATGGCTTGAGTTTAGGTTGAACTTGTGGTCAGGCTGAACCAAAGTTCACCCCTACTCTTTACAACTGATACTATATGATTATTTTAGGAGAGATTATGGAGATTTCTAACCACATCAGAAAAGCTCAGTTTCAATAGGTAATTCACAAACCTTTCCTGCGCTTCTCCAGATATCCTGCTTTTGATACGATGAGATCCTGAGCAGCCACTGGTTGATTTCCTTAAAAAATGAACATAAATGTTTCAGAATAATATCATCATTGTAAAATGTTGTCAAGTAGAAAAACAGTTAGTTATGTATTTGTTTTAACCACTTCAGCCCCAGAGCATTTGGCTGGCCAAAAACCAGAGCACTTTTTGCGATTCTGCACTGCGTCATTTTAATTGACAATTGCGCGGTCGTACGACGTGGTTCCCAAACAAAATTGACGTCCTTTTTTCACCACAAATAGAGCTTTCTTTTGGTGGTATTTGATCACCTCTGCAGTTTTTATTTTTTGCGCTATAAACAAAAAAATAGTGACAATTTTGAAAAAAACGCATTATTTTTAACTTTTTGCTATAATTAATATCCCCAAAAAACATATGAAAAAAAAAGCAATAAGCGTTTACTGATTGGTTTGTGTAAAAGTTGTAACGTCTACAAAATAGCGGATAGTTTTATAGTATTTTTATAAAAAAATTTTTTTTACTAGTAATGGCGGTGATCAGTGATTTTTATTGCGACTGCTACATTATGGCGGACACATCACACACTTTTGGCGCTATTTTGGGACCTTTCACATTTATACAGTGATCAGTGCGATTAAAAATACAGTGAAGGGGTTAACCAAGGGGGGCGCTGCAAGGGTTAAGTGTGTCCTAGGGAGTGATTATAACTGTGGGGGAGGGGCTGTGTGTGACCCGACACTGATCACCGCTCCAGATTACAGGGAGCTGTGATCACCTGTCACTAGGCAGAACAGGGAAATGCTGATTTACATCAGCATTTCCCCATTCTTCCTCTCAGTGAGATGATTGCGGATATACCCATGGACATGGAGTCCACGTGACACATTTTCAGATTCACGGAGCTCGCGGCGGGCACGTGCGCACCTGCTATCCAAGCCTCGTGAGATCACATACAATAACGTGATTTTGCACAGCAGAGCCAACCTGTCACAGTAAAACTGCGGCGGCTGGTCCGTAAGACACACGCCTAAATCACATTTCCAAACAGTTATAAGAGAAAAGTGTTCATTCATTATTTCACTATTTTTTTTAAAACAAAATTTAGCGTTGTGTAGAAACAGAATAGTAAAGAAAAATAAATCACAATGGTTTTGAGTCAATTTTATTTAAAGCGATTTAAAGGTTCTTTAACCACCTCAATACAGTGCACTTACACTTTTTTTTATTTTTTTACAATTTTCAGCTTTCAGCGCTCTCACAGTTTGAATGACAATTACTCAGTCATGCAACACTGTACCCATATGAAACTTGTATCCTTTTTTCACACAAATAGAGCTTTCTTTTGATGACATTTAATCACTAGTGTTTTTTTATTTTTTGTGCTTTTTTACAAAATTGTCATATTATCAGGTTATTTCTCACACACAGCATATGCATACAACAAATTACACCCCAAAATACATTCTGCTACTCTTCCAGAGCATGGTGATACCACGTGTGAGACTTTTACACAGCCTGGCCACATACAGAGGACCAACATTGAAGTAGCACCTTCATTTATGGGTTCTAGGAGCATAAATTACATATCTCATTTCTCGACCACCTATTACAATGTTGAAGGCCCTGGAGCACCAGGACAATGGAATTGCCCACAAAATTACCCCATTTTGGAAAGAAAACACCCTAATATAATGAATATTTTGAACGGTTCATTTTTTTTCCAGAAGTTTTTGGACAATGTGGGAAAAAATGAAAACACATTTTTTTTTACACAAAGTTGTCGATTTATAAGATATTTCTAACACATATCATGTATATAGCAAAAATTACACCCCAAAATACATTCTGATACTCTTCCCGAGTATGGAGATACCACATGTGTGAGACTTTTGCACAGCCTGTAGGCGTTCTTGGAGCATAAATTACACATCTCATTCCATTCCTACCTATCACACTTTTGAAAGTTTTTGAGCACCAGGACAGTGGAATTACCCACAAAATTACCCCATTTTGGAAACACCCCAATGTATTTTCTTTGAGGCATGAGCTGCAAATAGGTACTCGAGTACTCTGATGGGCTGCAGATAGGTACTCGGGTACTCTGATGGGCTGGTGACATGTACTCGGGTACTCTGATTGGCTTGTGACAGGTACTCGGGTACTCTGATGGCCTAGTGACAAATACTTGGGTACTTTGATGGCCTGGTAACACATACTCGGGTACTCTGATGGCCTGGTGACAGGTACTGGGGTACTCTGATGGCCTGGTGACAGGTATTCAGGTACTTTGATGGCCTAGTTAGGCCGTGTACACACGGGCGGACTGTTCGTCCAACTTTGTCCGCTGAACAGTGTTTCAGCAGACAGTCCGCTCGTGTGTGGGCTTCAGCGGACAGTTTCAGCGGACAGTCTGACGAACAAAGTTTTTCGGAATTTCCGTAAGACTGTCCGCTGAAACTTGGTTTGAGCGGACAGTCCGCTCATGTGTAGGCTTGTTCATCAAACTAAGTTCCGCGCATGCTCAGAAAGGATTTACACGCCGAAGGTTGCATTGCAGTGTATAGGACTTCGAATCTCTCGTCCCGCCGTACGTGCCGTTCACGTCATCGCGCAAGTTTTCAGCGGACTGTTCGTTCGTCGTGTGTGGTCAAGTCCGCTCATGCTAATTTTGAGCGGACTGTTTGTCAAACTGTTTGACGAACAAAGTTGGGCGAACAGTCCGCCCGTGTGTACGCGGCCTTACAGGTACTCTGGTACTCTGATGGCCTGGTGACAGGTACTCGGGTACTCTGATGACATGGTGACTGGTATTCGGGTACTATGAAGGGTAGTGACAGATACTCAGGTATTCATATGGACTGTGACAGGTACTCAGGTACTCGGGTACTCATATGGACTGTGACAGGTACTCAAGTACTCTGATGCACTGAGACAGGTACTCGGGTACTCAGATGGTCTGTGACAGGTACTCGGGTACTCAGATGGACTGTGACAGGTACTCTGATGGACTGTGACAGGTACTCAGATGAACTGTGACAGGTACTTTGATGGGTGGTGACAGGACTATGATGGGTGATGACAGGTCCTCTTTATTGGGGGGGGCAATCGGTGTGGTTGGTGTGTACTGTAAGTGGTAACGAGATGTTATAGCAATCTCCTTCTCACACATGATTGGTGTGTGAGGAGAACCCGGTAACATCTTGTTACCGTGGTTTGTTGACATTTAGTGATCGGCTGTGAAAGGATCACAGCCGGCCAATGGCTGTTTACCAGCATTGGTGACGAGCAGTGTTCCCGGGAACACGGCGCAAACCGATGTGCACTCGCAGGGCGCTTGCACGTGTCATGGACGCACTGCACATGACACTGCGACTGGCCACAGGCGCATGGGTTCATTGACATGTGTTCCAGTCCACAGGCATCCAGCGGTGAATAGACGTGCGCCAATGCGCATGCGCCGATCATGGAGATCGTGCACACATACACAATAATGCAGCTTTGGCGCCCAGTGATCTTTAAAAGGGGCCATTCAGAATGCACTCTTGCTGTCTGAACTGCAGCTCATCCTGTAACCCGATCCTGAACCTGCATCTGCTTCAGTGTTAACCCGTCTCTCCTGACCTTGCTGCTGTCTCCAATCCTGACCCCTTGGCTTGCCTTTGACCTGCTCTGTGTACCTGTTTGTCTGATCTCCTGTTGCTGATCCTGCCTGAACTTTGACCATTCTTTGCCTGCCACTTCTGTCTGATTGATCCACTGTTACGACCTGGCTTGTCTGACTCTGCTCCTGCCTGCTGCCCTGCGCTTGTGAGCACTTGATTACAGTCCTGCATCTGTGTGCATCTGCCTGCTGCTCCACCTGCCTACAGTCCTGCATCTGTGCACATCTGTCTGCTGCTTCTCATCGTTCTTGCATCCACAGCAACCAAGCCTGTTCCTGTCTCTGTCAAGCAGACATCATCTTCAGCCAAGCGAACCCTGCAGGCTCTCATACCCCACTCTGCTCCGAGGGTCACTGTTCCCACTCCAGTGATCCCGGAACCAGAGCCGTATGAGAGGTCTCCCCCTGCACATCAGGCTCACCTCCAAGGTACGTGTCAATGCGCATGCTCTGTGCACAATGGGGTGGAACCATCTGTGATCTGCCATTATTTCATCACAGGTGATCACGTGGTAAACAGCCATGCCCAATGGCTGTTCCCCCCCCTCGGTGGCGAGCGGTGTCTCCGTGGCACGCCGCCACCAAAGGAGCAGGGATGTGCACACACGATCTTGTGCATTCCCTGTTTAAATGGGAGGACGTCATATGACGCCCTCCCGCAACGAGAGCAGCACCGCCTGGCCATCATATGACAGCCGGCAGTTGGCAAGTAGTTAACCACTTCGCATCAAGGCCAATTCTGACATTTCTCTCCTACATGTAAAATTCATAATTTTTTTGCTAGGAAATTACATAGAGCCCCCAAATATTATATATGTTTTTTAGCAAAGACCCTAGAGAATACAATGGAGGTCGTTGCAACTTTTTATCTCGCACGGTATTTGCGCAGCAATTTCTTGAACATGTTTTCTTCAAAAAAAAAACAGTTTCATGCTTTTAAAAAAAACAAAAAACATAATGCATAATGTAAAAGATGAAGATATGCCGAGTAAATAGATACCCAACATGTCACGCTTAAAAATTGCACATGCTTGTGGAATGGCGCCAAACTTTGGTATTTAAAAATCCTCATAGGTGACGCTTTACATTTTTTTACTGGTTACATGTTTTGAGTTACAGAGGAGGTCTAGGGCCAAAATTATTGCTTTCGCTCTAACGTTCGCAGCAATACCTCACATGTGTGGTTTGAACACCGTTTTCATATGTGGGTGGGACTTACATATGCGTTTGCTTCTGCGTATGAGCTCACTGGGACAGGGGCGCTTTAAAATTTTTATTTTTTTAATTGTTAATTTTACTTTTATTTTTTTAGTTTGACACTTTAAAAAAAAAAAATGTGATTACTTTTATTCCTATTACAAGGAGTGTAAACATCTCTTGTAATAGGAATATGGCATGATCGGACCTATTTACAGTGAGATATGGGGTCAATAAGACCCCATATCTCACCTCTAAAAAAAAAAAAAACATCACGACTTCCCAGCCAAGGTGGCGCCGTTATTTGAATGCAGAGGCTGGGCGTGACGTCATAACCGGCCTCCGAACGATCATAGAGACTCCGGCGACCATCTGGACCACCGGAAATCTCTATGATCACCATCCGGGGGCCGGCGGATCCTGTGTCCGACTCACCGATGGAAGCGGTGAGTCGGTAGAAGCACCGGAGGGCGACGGGAGGGGCCCGTAAGAACGATCAAGCGGCAGAACAGCCGCTATGATCAATCTTATGGTGCAGGGAATAGCTGGCTGAAAATGCCGATATCTGAATGATGTCTGTAGCCTCAGGCATCATTCAGATATAACCCCGGAAAATCGAGGCCATCATATGACGTACCTTGGGTGCCAAGTGGTTAAAAAAAATAACAAACATGTTATACTTATCTGTTCTGTTCAATGGTTTTTCACAGAGCAGTCCTGATCATCCTCTTCTGGGGTCCAACGGCAGCACTCTGGGCTCCTCCTCTTCTCCATGCGCCACCACAGGAAGCCACTTCCCATGGTGGTACACATGTGTGCTCCATCTTTAGTCGGGCTGTATGTGTCTATCTCACAGAATTTGATTGAGTGAGTGCTGCTTTCGGGCACAATCCTGGATCGAGATTGGGCTCAGGTAAGTATTTAGGGGGGCTGGGGGGACCTGAACATGAAAGGTTTTTTACCTAAATGCAGAGGATGCATTAGGGTAAGAAACCTATATCCTTTACAACCGCTCTAAAGTATATGTAAACTCTAAATAGATGACATTTGTTTTGCTAAGAGCAATGTTATTTTTTTAATAAAGTAATGTTTTCATATTTTTTTCATTCTTTGTTCTCAGTGCCATTGACCTTTCCGATGCCTCTTTACAGCCTCATATCGATGCATCCACTTTAACATACTGTGACAACATTGGACAGAGCCTATACATTGTGTGTTGGAACAGCTGCTTGTACTCTCCATTGGGAGGGTGTGACAGGGCAAAAAGCAGGGGAACAATTCAGAGATAGGGATAGAGCTTTGTCATCCTAAGAAAGAACGTGTAAGCACAAGGAGCTTTATGACAGGATCACAAATACATAAAAGAGAGCTGTTTTACCTGCCAGAGTAAGCAGGTGCAGTTAGCTTGTCTGCCACTAGGTGGCTCTGTCCCATAGTAGTGTAATCAGGTGCTAGGTCCAATTTAGTCAGAGCACCACTGTAGTGATGTCATGAGTGAATCAGTGGGCATATATTTCCAGGTTGAGAGGAGACTAGGGTGGTTGGGACATGAGCCAGATACCCCACCATAATGCAGATGTAGTCAGCTAAGTGGAGGCCCTGGGCAGGGTGAAGTAGCCCTGCATTCAGAAGAGCCAGCTGTACTCATCCTGTCTCTTTTGGTGGTGGGGGCTAGAGGCATCTCAGACCAATCCTGGTCTTCTCTCAAGTAAGTCTATCCCCCTGGGGGACCTGGGGAAATGTACTAAAGCCAGAGGTGAAGCTCAAGAATTACAGGTATAGCTGGACACAGATAGTCTAGGGCAAGTCAGAGTCCTCTGAGTGATTAACAATGACCCTGTGAAGGAGAGAGACTGTGTAAAGGGAAGATGGCTTAATGGTGAACTGTTGTATGCTGCTTTCACATGTGACTGCTGTGGATCTGTGTGACTGTCAAAGTACTGCCAAGTGACCCTGGATAGTATGTCTAGGAGATGCAATTGTAAATGCCATCTTTTGAAGTAACATGCAGTGCAGCAACTTCATTTCTTTTGTGTGGACATTCCTTTCTTCCAAATATAAAGGCTAATGGCCAGGGATGTCATGGGAAGGCTTCTGGCAAGGAGTGAGCACAACATGTCGGAGGTTTAGGGCTTCAAGCAGATGGGCTGTTTTAGCATGAAGAAGTCGGACAGGGACTTGTACCAGTTGGTGCCAAACACCGGCCAATCACAAGCCCCACAAGAGAATTTGTACTTTTATCCATCCAATCATAGGATTTACTAAGCTCCATCCCATAATATAATCAAGTGGATGACACCACTTGCTGTTAAGTAATATAGTAGTGATCTCACCTCACCTCCAGCCTGATCACTGGACAAAGATGGAATAACAGCAGATTGATAAGGTTGCCTCCCTATTCATTTTGCTCTTTCATGTTTCTTGCCAACATATGTGCCTGGAGAAAACCCAACTGGCTTCCACCCTCTAACCCCCAGGCTGAGTGCTGCTATATAGGAAATACCAAATCAAATTCATGTTCCTACACTAGTTGCATTAAAAATTGCACATTTAATGATTTATTCATGAATCCATGGCTGCATTATTTACGTCTTTTCTATCTGCCCGAAGTTCAGATTCAAATATGAAACTATCCCTTGATAGCAATGATAGCAATGTTGTTAATTGGTGGCAGAAGCTAGATTCCATGAAACTCCAGTACACAGAAGAAAATAAATTCACAAAAATTTGACACAAGGCTCCGTATGATTACTCTTGTGAAAAAAACAGAAGCTGAAATACGGACACTTCATCACTACCATTTACAGCTTAACTCACAGCGTAACAAATAGTTCTTCACTTTGTGCAAATGTTTTAAAAAAATGTAATCATGTAATGACAGCTAGAAGGAAAAAAATAGACGAGAGGTTCAGCAAGGTCTACAGGACACATCATCTAAATTAGCCCTATTACGAGAAGCTGTAGCAGTAAAATAAGAAATACAATGAAAACATCGTAATTCAGGAGCCATTTTTTAAATCTGCAAGACAGTAGCAGCAAAATGAGCATCTGAGAAATTCATCTTTCTTAATAACCTGTGCCAAGTAGAGAAAAAGCACTCCACTCCAAAGGGTCTATCAGATATTTTGAATATTGCGCTGACTGAATTTCCGTCAAGTGGGAGCGGACAAACTGTGACATTTCCTGCTTTTAACACTGCACAAACGTATCTTTAATACAAACAGATAAGATTACCGTATCATTGTCTCTGTTAACAGCAAAGATGCCCTTTTGGTGACAACTGTCTGAATTTTTTTTCCTTTGTTTTGCTTCGGCATGTAACCTAGAATACTGTGGAGTAGCACAGCTCCAATTTAGACAACTCAGAGACTCTTATTAGACAGCCTATTTTTTTCCAGTATTTTACCTTTCTTTCTAGACAGCTTGATTTGACTAACTAATGTAACTCTACCTTTGTTAAGAAAAAAATAAATAATCCCTTCTGGGCAATCAGTGTACATTGCAAGTATTTTACCTGAAATTGTTCTTTATGATGTGCAAAGTGCATATGAATGATTTTCTTATTATCAATCAGTGGATGCACTTGCAGTGTTCTAATGAGGAAAGCTGCAGGATCTGCATTCCTTTAGAAGTGATTAACCTTTTGGGAGTATCTCACCAAAAATGTAACTTTTGTTACAGAAGATGCCTAAAATCTGACTTGTATCTTAGGGGTTGATTTACTAAAACTGGTGCAGCTGATAAAAACTGATAAGCTTCCAATTTTTATTTTTCACAACTTAATTGAACAAGCTGAAGTTAGAAACTGATTTTTTACCATGCACAGCTGCACTCTTTGCATTCTTCAGTTTTAGTAAATCAACCCCTATGTGTAGACTTCTGAAAAAATCAGTGAGCAAATCATACAAGCAGGAAATTACATTTCGAGGTGGGGGGTGTTCCATACACCAGATCTGTACAGAAGGCCTCCATATTGCTTTGAATTTTACTGAAAATTACAGCAAAGGAGATTGAAAAGGAAAGGTATTTTTTTAAAATATGCAATTACAATATGGCTTGTGTAGCAATCATATATGCTATATTATTTTTCTTATTTGCTATTTTTTCCCACAGAAGTGGAGCTGCCCTTTAAGTTATTAAAGATCGATGTCTTAGATCCCTTTTTAAAGTAAGGTGAATGCACAAGAAAAAAAAATATATATATATTTTAGATTGTATATAAATTTAGTGCCTTGAAAAAGTATTCACACCCCTTGAAATTTTCCACATTTTGTCATGTTACAACCAAATGTATTTTATTGAGATTGTATGTTATAGACCAACACAAAGTTACACGTAATTGTGAAGTGGAAGGAAAATTATAAATTGTTTTAAAAACATTTTACAAATAAATATGTGAAAAGTATTGCGTGCATTTGTATTCAGCCAATAACTTGTAGTACCCCTTTTGCTGCAATTACAGCTGCAAATCTTTTTGAGGATTTCTTTACCAGCTTTGCACTTCTAGAGAGTGACATTTTTGTCCAGTCTTCTTTGCACAATAGCTCAAGCTCTGTCAGATTGGACGGAGAGCGTCTGTGAACAGCAATTTTCAAGTCTTGACACAGATTCTCAATTGAATTTAGGTCTGGACTTTGACTGGGCAATTCTAACACATGAATATGCTTTGATCTAAACCATTCCATTGTAGCTCTAGCTGTATGTTTAGAGTATACAAGTAAAGGCGCAGGGAACTAGAGCAATAGGTATCCCGCAGTGTTAAAAAGCTTAAGTTAAAAGCATAATGATTTATGCACAAATAAAATAACAAGAGTCCATAGTCTTGTGATATATTAAAAAGTACAAGGAGCATATGGGATGGTGATAGGGGGCAGGGCCATCTTTAACCACTTGCAGACCGGACCATTTTGCTGGTCAAAGACCAGATCACTTTTTGTGATTCGGCACTGCGTCGCTTTAACTGACAATTGCGCGGTCGTGCGACGTGGCTCCCAAACAAAATTGACGTCCTTTTTTTCCCACAAATAGAGCTTTCTTTTGGTGGTATTTGATCACCCCTGCGGTTTTTATTTTTTGCGCTATAAACAAAAATAGAGGGACAATTTTGAAAAAACGCATTATTTTTTACTTTTTGTTATAATAAATATCCCCCAAAAATATATAAAAAAACTTTTTTTTCCCCTCAGTTTAGGCCGATACGTATTCTTCTACATATTTTTGGTAAAAAAATCGCAATAAGCGATTATTGATTGGTTTGCGCAAAAGTTATAGCGTTTACAAAATAGGGATAGTTTTATAGCATTTTTATTAATAATCTTTTATTTAATTTTTTTACTAGTAATGGCGGCGATCAGCGATTTTTATTGTGACTGTGACATTGTGGGGGACCCATCGGACATTTTTGACACATTTTTGGGACCATTGTCATTTATACAGTAATCACTGCTATATAAATGCAGTGATTCCTGTGTAAATGACACTGGCAGTGAAGGGGTTAACCAGTGGGTGGCAGTGTAGGGGTTAAGTGTTCCTAGGGGTGTGTTACTAACTGTGGGGGGGTTGGGCTTTCATTTAGTGAACACTGATCTCTGCTCCAATCACATGGAGCAGAGATCAGCGTCACTAGTTGCTAGGCAGAATGGAAAAATGCTGTTTACACGGCATTTCCTCCATTCGGCCGCTCCGTGAGACGATCGCGGGGATGCCCGCGGAGATCGAGTCCGCGGGTCCCGCGACCGGACTCACGGGGGTCCGGACCAGCGCTGGGACCCCCAGGGGGTCCCAACCAGCGCACCGTCGGCGTGCTCCCGGTGGCGGGCGGCATTGAATATTGGATGTATCTGTACGCCAATATGCCTGCCCATGCCATTCTGTCGACGTACATCGTCGTGCGCTGGTCGGGAAGTGGTTAAGGCATGGCAAAAGGGGTATCTGCCCTGGGCCCTATCATTGTTGTGGGACCCAAAGCAGTTGCCTCATACTTGCCAACTATGCCTGTTCAAATTCCCTTGTCCCTTGAAGTTTTAGTACCGTGCTTTGTCCCAATATCTCAGCGTGAATGTTACTAATGCTGCTCAGCTCTGCCTAATGTTGTGTACAGAT
Source organism: Lithobates pipiens (assembly GCF_037356315.1). Classification (NCBI taxonomy): domain Eukaryota; kingdom Metazoa; phylum Chordata; class Amphibia; order Anura; family Ranidae; genus Lithobates; species Lithobates pipiens. Next base: position 140,266,250 of record NW_027507764.1, read on the forward strand.
CCTGTGTTTACATGTAAATAACGTGCATTGATATGTAAATAGCGACAACATTAATATGTAAATAGACGCAGAATGACTGCATTGCTATGTAAATAGAGTCAGCATTCATATTTATATCTTGCCCCCCTGAGGTCATATCCACCATCACTTCTGCTGAATGCTGCCCACTGGGGAGGTAAAGGGGCATGCTTGAAAGTCCTGCCTACAACTTTAAGCCTAACATCAGCCTGTTCTGCAAAGGTAAGCAAATCGGAGGTGGAACCCTTTTTCAAAACAACATGGTGCCACAGCACCCTGAATTTTGGTGCAAGTGAATACACACATCTCAGCAGATGCGTGAGGGTGTCATTAACAATTAACAGCACTGCTATGTATCTGCTAAAGGGCAGCACGTTTCTGTGGTGTCAGAAAAGCGATTTTGCATGCGTTCCCGACACACACAAATGTGAATGCAGGCTCAATGTCTCAGTTACATTAGAGGACAGTGTAAATCTAATCATTACATTGGGACTTGGTGTACACTCTTTTCATTCACACTAGTGGCCAGTGTGAATGTCCCCCTTACATTGGTGGTCGGTGTAAATCCCGACTTACATTAGTGGTCAGTGTAAATCCCTGTTACATTAGTGGTGAATCTGAATCCCAGTTACATTGGAGTTTTCTGTCTACTGATGGGTCCCCTAACCTTCCCAGTCCATGGTGTGCAGGCAGTGAGGAGATGATGTGCTGTAACCTTTAGCAATCAGTGAGCAGTAATGATGTGTAATGATGTGCACTAACCTCTTGTAACGAGTTATTGAGCAATAAAGGATTTTCAGTAACCTCTAGCAACCAATTAGTAAGCAGTAATAATGTGCAGTAACCTCATTGCTGAGTGGTAAGGATGTCCAGTGACCTCTAGCAACCAATCAGTGAGCAGTATTGATTACAGTAATATCTAGCAACCAATCAACAAGCAGAAGTCATGTGCTGTAACCTCTAGCAAATAACCAGTGAGTCATAATGTGTTCTGTAACCTCTAGTAGTGAGCAGTAATGATTGCATGGGGGAGCCCAAGAAAATGTTTGCCCAGGGTCCAATCAATATTAATAATGGCCCTGATAGGGGGTCCCACACTCAGGGTTGTCATCAGGGAGGAACAGAAACTATGTTCCAATGAACTGAAAAAGGCATAAGGGGAGAGGCGCCTCTGGGTGCAGATATAGGACAGTTTAATAACACTTTTTAATACAATACAGGCAACTCACATTTGTGAAGTCACAAGTAAGCATTGGTTAAATCCCAGAATGGGGGTAGTCATCAGTTTGTCAGTCCATTGCGGCTTGATGGGTGCACTCTGCTCGATACAACACCGCTGGATGGTAAGAAGCTGGCCGCAGTGGAGAGTGCTTAGAACGAGGCTTGAGGCTCAGTTGGTGTACAGGCGAGGAGGGATGACGTCACTGGCAAGTGGCTTGCTTCCTGCTGTGACATGGCAGTTGTGATGTGACGTGGCAGCTGTACTCCTTTTTCAAGCTGAAGAAGGAGCATGGCTATCATGAAGGAAGAAGCAGATGAGGCTAGGATGGGGTGGGGGGGGGGGGTGGGGGTTGGTGTTCACAGAAATGACTGGGTCACTGTTAAGCTGCTGGATCACTTCTACAATATTGTCCACAAAATATTCTGAAATCTGCTCGGAAAAGTAAGCTTACAGCTGCTATAGAGGTCTTGAGTTTGTTTACATTTAGCTACTACTACCACCAACATAGTTCTAACACTGGCTATGTATGGACCGCTAGACAGTTGTGAGATGGAGAGTGATAAAAAAATTAGCAAGAGAAATGGAATTAGTCTGCTTAGTCTAATTGAAAACAATACACAATAAACCCCCAAAAAATGTAATACTGGAATTGTAAATGAAAATAATATAGTTTCTGAGACATTTAGAGTAGATACTATTAGAGGAATCCATAAATCTCTACATGGAATAGCTGCACAGGGATATGTAACAATACGGCAAGCAAGTAACATTTTGGAGTCATTAAAAAAAACATTTTCAGGTAAGGTTTATAATAATTCAAAATGTATCCTTGTTGAAATAACTATACAGTCTACCTTATGTACAATTAAAGGTTTGCATTTTTAAAAAGCTCTAGTTTTAACAAAAACATGTCCATAGTTTTTTTACAACCAGGGACTACAGGGATTTTCAGGATTGATTATGCTTATTAATCTCTTTCTAAGTAAATAACTTTGGTAGCGCTGATGTATACAAACAAGTTTTATTAATTCAGTAGAGCATTATGTGTCAAAAATGTCCGCAACATGCACATTGAATCCAAATGTCATGTGTCTACACACTGCATGGCATTTTCATAAATCGATCATTTCCATCGTGCTAAATATCAAGTTTATTGCAGTAATTGTAGACCATACTCTAGACAAACATATACATAAACAAAAATCAAGAGTACTCTCTGCTTCCTAGTCTCACCAGTCAGAACACCCGAAATGGTGAAATCTGCCAGTGTAGCGAAAAATGTCATGGTTTGACAGAGCATTAAATAGTGCAGATGTTTCTTAATATAACTCCATAAGTTTGTGTAGGGCCCATGTGCACAGAACAGTCTGTAGGGATCACACTGTCATAACATGGATTAACATCCATAAATTACAAGCTGAGTACACAGAAAGACAAATATATCTTTTAATTGTGTACATAGAATGGTTCTTGAAATATGGGCAACAATGGACAAAACAGAGCTGTGCAAATGGACACAACCTTGATAGCCCAGAGGACAGTAGAAAAAGAAAGCATTATGAAGCTGGTTTATTTACTTATTATTTGTTCAAGGCATTTATATAGAACTGAGCTTACAATCGAATAACCCTATCTCACAGTTATGCATACACATACAAGAGCCAACTTGGTCAGGGGCCAATTAACCTACCAGCATGTCTTTGAAGTTTTGGAAAAAAAAACCACCCATGCACATTTATTAAAGGAGTTGAGAATGTTCACACAAAGAATGAAGATGCATGTCAACTACCCAATCAATATATATTTTTTACTTTCTGCTATAAAACATATCCAATAAAAAATTATAAAAATCTAATTTCTTTATCAATTTAGGCCAAAATGTTTTGTGCTACATATTTTTGGTAAAAAATCCCAATAAGTGTATATTGATTGGTTTGCGCAAAAGTTATATAGCATCTACAAACTATGGGATATATTTATGGAATTTTTATATATTTATTTATTTTCACTAGTAATAGTGGTGATCAGTGACTTATAGTGGGACTGCAATATTGTGATGGTCAAATCAATCAAACACTAACTGACACGTTTGAGACTTTTTTGGGGAACCAGTGTGCTTAGCTTGTGTTTTAGTGTAGTGTGAGAGGTGATTTTAATTCCTTTGTAGGAAGACAGGGTCCATGCCTTTCTTACTGACAGCATGGCAATCTGCCTTGTTTACACAGGCAGACTGCAGTTCTGCCTTTGTATTGAACGATCAGCAGGTGCTGGCAGACCTCAAGTCCATGGGACCCGCTGATCGACTCCCGCTGTGTAGAATAACAGCAGGAGCGAGCCGCTGGTGGCACACACTCGCGCCCACTACCCGGAAGTGCAGGGTCACATATATATATGTGATCCTGTTCAGCACGGCTGCCCTGTAGCAGTAAAACTTATTCCAAAGGATAACTTCACCTTCGGGAACATATTACATGTTCTACCTGTTTTTTAGGGTGGAACATGTAACATGTTCCTGATCCTGCAGCAACTCCCTGATCCCAGCACTCCCTGTGACAGCAGTCCAGGGATATTCTCCCCATACCTGCTGTCACTAGTTGAAAGGAGTACAGCCATGTGGGGCTCCACCCACACGGCCATGCCATTAATTTACAGAGTTCTGTGAAAGAATGAACTACAAGCCCAGTAAACATTTTCAGACAAAGATTTTTGGTAAATGTTGGTAGAAAACATGGGTGTCGGGAGACCTCATCATCAAGTCTTTTTGATGAGTACAGTTATTGAATGTTAGGCTATCTGTACTATAGCAACATATAATGCAGCCTTTTAAAGCAATACAGTAAAACAAAAAATAAAAAATAAAGCTAGCTACACAGCTATTACAAAATGTTTTTCATAATGTGTCCCACCACATAATCCTGGAAAATGCAGTTAAATTTGCACACATCTCTTTTGAGATTTACTAAGTAAACTAAAATGACAAAATTTGAAATGAAAGGTCTGTGTCTTTGATGAATTTACCTTTTTTGTGGCTATTGAATGGCTAAAGTACATATAAAAATACCCTTTTATTAAAGCTTGAAGGCAGCTGGGTTGACAACTACAGTCTTTGTCCGAGCAAGCAATACTAGATTCCAAGAAGTATTAACAGAATAATGTCAGACAAACAGAAATGATATAAAATCTGCTTAAAACTACATGCTGCCACATTTTGGATGGCAAAGGAATATGGAAAATACATCATGGATGGAACACTCCTCATACATGTAGATCTTTTAGCAGAAAACATGATGATATTTGTAGCCTAGGTTTCAACTACAAAGCTTAGCTGATGAACTAAAGTAGACTCCAATGTATTTGATTTTCTCCTTCCCCTTTTAAAGAAATTAGCATTAATAGCATTTGGCCAATTGAGAGGTACATTGATGTTCAACATTTCAAACTTTGGGAGTTTGACATTATAAATAAAAAGGATGAACAAACTATCTAATTCCTGCAGTAGATTACAGATAGTGAGCTCTGATTTAGAGATTTAGGCCCCATACACACTATTAGATTTTCTGCAGATTTTTGTCTTCAGATTTACCAAAACCATGTAGTGCAGGGGCCTGCCTGACTGCATACAAATTGAAACTCTTAAGGTTTGACCTCATATTATATGGTTTTGGTAAATCTGAAGACAAAAATCTGCAGACAATCCAATAGTGTGTATGGAGCTTAAGAATAGCATGTGATCAGTGTACGTGGCTACCTGGTAATGTGTACTCCCAACCACTAAACTTGTGATGCTCTTATATGCTGGAACAGTTTCAAGTGCTAATATAAAATGAGAAGGGAAAGAGGACAACCTTGATGGGTTCCATTTGCTGGTTTTACGTCAGGTGGTCTCATGACCAAGCCTTAAATGGGATCTTATGTCAAGAAGGAAATATAAACTTTCTATAATATTCTGTTTGTGACTGGAGCAAAATTTCTTGTTATACTCAGAACAGCTAAAGAACCAGAATAACACTTAACCTCATCAAAAGAGTGTAAGCACATTTTTATTACTTGATGCTGTTCCTTATTTAAAAAAAAACAGCTTAGGCTTCACAAGAATTACAATATATCCACAAATAAATGTCTAAATTGATCAATATCAGGCCAATTTATTAGGTTGACTGAAAAGTTATTGATTGTGAATTCATCTGAATGCATTTAAAGACATGAGTGAATATTTTTTCTCTCAAATACAAAGTAGTAAGCAGTGTGAGAAGGAAGATAGGGACCAGGATGTGAATGATCTGTCATTCCAGACTGAGATTCTTTACTCGCCTAATGGAAAGAATCCCTTCTTCTCAACTATTGTGTATTGCTTAGTGAGTACGACATTCAATCCCACCATGGTGCTGAGCCCAGAGATAAACCAATTGTCCAGTTGGATCTGAATCTGTACTGGAAAATGCAATTTCTGCTGAAGTAAGAAAGTGATGTTTGGAGCCAAGGCAGGGTCACATCTGGCAGAAGCCTCCCAGGAGCAGGGAACTGTTTATATATGCTTTCCATGCATATAGAATTGGGAAGAGGTACTTAGAACTACGCCCAACATACAGGAAAATAAGCAGCTCGGTGCATTGTTGGTGCCTACATAATAGGATGGTATGAGAAATAAACTGAAGAAATATGAGAAGTACTGTGCAGTACTCTTAACCTTTTTAACAAGAAGAAACCCTTGAAATAACTTAATGGTTTCAGGGAACCCATGCTAAAAATTACTATATCTATAGTTCATAGTACATTATTGTGATGGCTACTGTTAAGAATGCTCCTTACACTTGTGGTCATTGGAAAGAATCTCCCTCTTATCTAAAAGACAGACATTTTTCATTGTGCAAGAACCCCTAGCATCCTCTGGAGCAGTGGTCTCCAAACTGCAGCCCCTTGCTTGCCGCTATTTGGCCCTATTTCATCCACAACTGATACCAATGATGGGGCACCCTTCCTTCCACTCACACCAGTATTGGGGCACCATTCCTCACACAGACACCAATGATGGGGCACTATTACTCCCACAGACACCAATGGTGGTGTGCTATTCCTCCCACTGATACCAACAATAGGGCACTATTCCTCCCACTGATACTAACAATGGGGCACTATTCCTCCCACTGATACTAATGATGGGGCACTATTCATCCAGGTAAAACCAGTGAAGTGACATTATTTAATCCTACTGACGTTGGGGCATTTTTCACTCCCACTGGTCACAGCCTGGCCCCCTTAAAATCTGAAGGACAGTAAACTGGCCTTTTGTTTTGAAAGTTTGGAGACCCCTGCTCTAGAGGAATCTTGATCAAGCCTTAAGGGTTCTACGAAGGGTTCTACGGAAGACCCTATGGAGTCCTGGTTGAGAAAGACTGGTCTAAACATACAGAATAGGAAGAAATGCTGAGAACAATACCCACTATACAGAACAAGACAAGTGCTGTGCATCATCCAATTATCCGATCATATAGAAAAGAAAATAATACTGAAAAACACAAACATCATAATAAAATTACACATACAAAACAAAAGTACAGTATTGTGCAGAGTTCAAAAGTACAGAGTAGGAAGAAACACTGAGAACAATACCCAGCATACAGAGCAAAAATGGTACATCACAGTGTCCACACATAGAGAATAAGGAAAGATGCTAAAACCTACACCCAGCAGGCATGAGATAAACTGTAATGTGCATTTCCTATACATAAAGATATTGCAGAATAGAGAGAGATACTAAAATGGACACCCAGAATACAGTACAAGTGAAGTGGTACTGTGCAGTGTCTATGCATACAGAATAGGAAAATATACTGCAATGGTGACACACAGCAACCAATCGGCTCCCAGCTGTCATTTCAGAATATTAAAAACTTTCTTTCATCCAGCTTTTTTCTTTTACATAAGCCAAACATCTGTACATGAATCTGTGAGGCAGATTTTCCTGTTCTGAAAATTGCTACATTTTCCCCTTTCAAATTTAAGAACTCATGTGTAACATTACAGCTAAAAAATGTAGAAATGTACGCTCTGCCCTAATGCGACCATTTATCATATAATATATCTGTCAATTTCAATAATGCTCATGACAGGAACATTGGTGTGAATGATGAAAACTTCAGCTAGCGCCCAGTCCTGCAAGTGGGAGCTGTTTCATCTTCTTTCAGAGTAGCAAATCAGTAATCAATATTTGTAAAAGCAAGCTAATCCTTTGTAAAATCACTGCTGCAGTGACTTAAATTTGCTCAATCTACACAGTTAATCCCTCTTCATCTGCTTGATCCCTTTATTTATTCTAACCACTTACAATACAAGCTACGCCAGATTAATGTATCTTTGTGTGCTACATGCCATTTGACAGCTCACACAGTTTTTGATGTCAAGGTAATCTTTGTAAACATTGCCCACTACTTAGGCCTTGCTTCATGTCAGCCCGCTTACATCAAAAGTTTACAAACAAGCATGTTGGAAGCTTTACATTTTAAGAATACAATATTCAATAAGTGGATGCTTTTCCTATTTGTACATAGGATACATAAAGGGTTTATTTATTTACTTTTACGGTAATAAAAGCTATAAAAATACATGTGAAAAAGGGTCACCTATAGAATCATTGTTTTAACAAAGGTGTTTCTACAATTCAAAGAGCCCCATAACAAAACGCTACTAAGACCGCCATGCTTGCCCCCCTTGATCAACCTTTTTTTTTTGTGCACCTGGCAGTTTGTATCTTTAATAATAATGAATGGAAGCCTACATTGCATTCAAACCCCTTCTTCTTGGTGGACTGTTGTGATATATACAATATATATATATATATATATATATATATATATATATATATATATAAATAAAGTAAAACACTCAGCGCTACCTGGTATCTTAAATCACAAACAAACAAAATCAGTAACCTGTATACTAAAACATATAAAAATCTCAATGATATTCATTTCAATAATATTAATGAATAATAACAATAAATATGAAATATAAAAATATGTAATAGCTGCTGTACACCTATCAGTGATTCACTACTAGGGATGAACTTCGAGTTCGAGTAGAACTCATGTTCGACTCGAACATTGCCTGTTCGCCTGTTTGCTGAACAGTGAACAAGTTGGGGTGTTCATGGCAAATTCGAAAAGCCACGGAACACCCTGTAAAAGTTTATGTGAGAAATCGAAAGTGCTAATTTTAAAGGCTTATATGCAAGCTATTGTCATAAAAAGGGTTTGGGGACCTGGGTCCTGCTCCAGGGGACATGTATCAATGCAAAAAAACTTTTAAAAACAGTCGTTTTTTCGAGAGCAGTGATTTTAATAATGCTTAAAGTGAAACAATAAAAGTGTAATATTCCTTTAATTTTCGTACCTGGGGGGTGTGTATAGTATGCCTGTAAAGGGGTGCATGTTTCCCGTGCTTAGAACTGTCCCTGCACAAAGTGTCATTTCTGCAGGAAAAAAAGTCATTTAAAAGCACTTGCGGCTATAATGAATTGTTGGCTCCCCGTAATACAGAGAACAGTCATTGAAAGTCATTAATAAAAGAAAAAAAAAAGTGTGGGGTTCCCCCATATTCAATTACCAGGCCCTTCAGGTCTGGTATGGATATTAAGGGGAACCCCACGTCAAATTAAAAAAAAAATGACGTGGGATTCCCCCCAAATATCCATACCAGACCCTTCAGGTCTGGTATGGATTTTAAGGGGACCTCCACGCCAAATTTTAAAAAAGTGGCGTGGAGTTCCCCCAAAAAATCCATACCTTTATCCGAGCACGCAACCTGGCAGGCCATAGGAAAAGAGGGGGGGCAAGAGAGCGCCCCCCTGAACCATACCAGGCCACATGCCCTCAACATTGAGAGGATGCTTTGGGGGTCTGTGACCCCTCAAAGCACCATGTCCCCATGTTGATGGGGACAAGGGTCTCATCCCCACAACCCTGGCTGGTGGGGGTCTGCGGGCGGGTGGCTTATCAGAATCTGGAAGCCTCCTTTAACAAGGGGACCCCCAGACCTCGCCCTGCTGTTTGAAATGGTAAGGGGGTACAAAAGTACCCCTACCATTTCACAAAGAAAGTGTAAAAAATTGTTAAAAAACACACACACACACACAATTGGGAAAAGTCCTTTATTAAAAAAAAAAAAAAAAAAAAAAAAAGATTCCAGCAGGGTGATCTCTTCTCCGGGGTCTAGTGATGGGTGATCTGATCTCTTCTCCGAGGTCCAGCGATGGGTGATCTCTCCCGATGGTCAAGCGCAGCGCATCCATCCTGTCTACACTGTAGACACTGAGGGAATCCCGGCAGCCTGACACGTCTTAGCTGAGGAGGATGCCCCCTCTGATGTAACGGAAACCTGCATGTCCTTAGTCTGCTTGTCTTCAGCAAAGTTTTTGCAGGCTTTCTTGTGTATCATCTTTCGAAGAAGCTTCCTTCTGGGATGACAACCATGCAGACCAATTTAATGTAGTGTGCGTCATATGGTCTGAACACTGACAGGCTGATCCGCCACCCCTTCAACTTCTGCAGAAATGCTGGCAGCACTCATATGTCTATTTCACAAAGACAACCTCTGGATATGATGCTGAGCATGTGCACTAAACTTATTTGGTTGAGCATGGCGAGGCCTGTTCTGAGTGGAACCTGTCCTGTTAAGCCGCTGTATGGTCTTGGCCACCATACTGCAGCTCAGTTTCAGGGTCTTGGCAATCTTCTTACAGCCTAGGCCATGTAGAGCAACAATTCTTTTTTTCAGATCCTTTAAAGAGTTCTTTGCCATGAGGTGCCATGTTGAACAACCAGTGACCAGATTGAGAGAGTGAGAGCGATAACACCAAATTTAAAACACCTGCACCCCATTCACACCTGAGACCTTGCAACACAAATGAGTCACATGACACCGGGGAGGGAAAATTGCTAATTGAGCCAGATTTGGATATATTCACTTAGGGGTGTACTTACTTTTGTTGCCAGCGGTTTAGACATTAATTGTTGTGTGTTGAGTTATTTTGACGGAACAGCACATTTACACTGTTATGCAAGCTGTACACTGTCACTACATTACATTGTAGCAAAGTGTAATTTCTTCAGTGTTGTCACATGAAAAGGTATAATAAATTATTTACAAAAATGTGAGGCAGCACAGTGGTGTAGTGGTTAGCACTTTTACCTAGCAGCAATAGGGTCACTGGTTCAAAATCCCAACCGTGACACCATCTGCCTGGCGTTTGCATGTTCTCCCTGTGCCTGTGTGGGTTTCCTCCAGGTACTCCGGTTTCCTCCCACACTGCAAAAATACATGCTGGTAGGTTAATTAGATCCTGTTGAAAAATTGGCCAAATATGTGTATGTTGTTTGTGTATGTGTTTGTAAGCTAGTCAGGAGCCCATGGGGCAAAGGACCACACTATACCGCAGATGAAGCATATCCTGAGTCATACCAGGCCACGTGCCCTCAACATGGGGGGTACTTTAGGGAAGGGGGGCCCTGCGGCCCCCTCACCCCAAAGCACCTTGTCCCCATGTTGATGAGGACAAGGGCCTCTTCCCGACAACCCTGGCCGTTGGTTGTCGGAGTCCGCGGGGGGCTTATCGGAATCCAGGAGCCCCCTTTAATAAGGGGGCCCCCAGATACCAGCCCCCCATCCTATGTGAATGAGTATGGGGTACAATGTACCCCTACACATTCACCTGGAGAAAAAAGTGTAAATAAAACACAACACAAGGTTTTAAAATAATTTATTGCACAGCTCCGGGGGTCTTCTTCCGTCTTGGGGGGTCTTCTCGCCGGACTTCTCCGCTATCTTCTGCTAGCTCTTTTACTAGCGGAGGAGCCCGGCTTTCTTCTTCTTCGTCACCACCCGGGGGCTTCTTCAGACTTCGGGGGTCTTGTCCCCCTCTTCAGTTCTTCTTGCCGGGCCTCCGCTTTCTTCTCCCAGCTCTTTTACTAGCGGTGGCCCGGTCTTCTGTCGCCACCGACTCTTCTTCCGACTTCGGGGGTCTTGTCCCCCTCTTCAGTTCTTCTTGCCGGGCCTCCGCTTTCTTCTTCTAGCTCTTTTACTAGCGGTGGCCCAGTCTTCTGTCGCCGCTGTCGCCACCGCCTTCTCTTCTTCTCTTCCTCTCTTCTTCTCCCTTGAGATGTTGGCTTGACGCTCTCTCTGGCCGCAATGACAGGGACGCGTTGCGCGGTGACTTTTATTCTAAGTCCGCCAGACTTTTGGGGAAAAAAGTTCACAGGACAATCCGCCCCGTGTGTGGGCTCCGGCGGACCAAGTCCGCCAGATAGTCCGATCGTGTGTACGCGGCATTAGGATCATACTTAAAGCCAAGTGCCCAATAGTATTGGATGTATAAAAATGAATGCCAGATAACATTCAATGTTACCTGACATTAAAAGAGAAGTTCAGCCAAAGCTTTTTTTGGCCATGCTTCTCTTGTGGGTCACAGAGTACGCTTATTGTGCTCTTCTTTGGCCCAGAATCAGCAGAAAGTCACAGATGTCAGCTGATGTCACAGAGCCACTTTTGGCTTTGGAAGGATCCCAACCATATAGTCAGGATCAACCCAGCTGCCTGATTGATAGCTGGCACTGGCTCTCAGTGTGCAGCTAAAAGCCAAAGCCAGATGCACCCTAACCCTCTCCAGCCTGGTGCTTCAGTGGAGGGGCAGAGCAGAGAGCAGTGACTGACAGTCACTGCTCTCCACTCCGAAAAGACTGAGAACTGAGTGATTAGCGGTCATGTGATTGTTCAGTTCTCAATATTAGAGCCAGCAGAGAAAAGCTGCAGCATCACACTGATCCTGCAGCATAGAGGTGAGTATATGTGGGTTTTTTTATTACCCCCCCCAAACATCTTTATTTTTATACATTCGTTACTATTGGCTATTTTGTTTTAACTATGATCCTGAGAAGGGAATATTGTATTGCTTTAAAGATGTTCTTATGTTTTCTTCTAACCTTGATGAAGAGGGCATCTTTGAACCCCTGAAACATGTTGGCTACTGTTTAGATCGTCTCCCTGACATTTATTGGAATAAAGTTGTAACTGGACCTCCTAACCATGGTGTGGCACTTCAGTTTCTCTTTTTGTTACAAGATAACACAGACAACTTTCTTGAACAAGGCAAAGATACCATGCAAAGTGTAACTCTTAGAATGATCCAATTTACCTTTCACTAATCTGACTACAGTCAACTGAAATCTGAACAACTGTAATTTAGGGTTAATACATTTGTTTTATTTTTCCAAACCATTAGATGCCCCACCATATGTTTTAATAAAGTGCACATAAATTAAAGAGCAAAAACATAGTAAGTATAGTTTGTATATGCATAAGTATAACCTTTTTAGTAAGCAAAAAATATTGATAGCCCTCTTCATCAGATGAATGTATTGTGTTTACAGCAAGGGAACAATACTTGTGATTTTAGGTCAATGCACCTTTCAGGTTTGCTAAACTCATTAAAGTTAAAAATGCTGGAAGAGGAGTAATAAATAACTAGTACTAAATAAATAAGACCTGTCAGTTCGATTTATGTTGAAAAGTAATATTGATGTAAATAGCCACATATAATTAAAGCAATATTTATTTTAATGCTACTTTCATAAAAAGGTTTATTTAATTGGTGGGGACAGCAACAGCACTTTGAGTCATTGATTGCTAACTGGAAACCTAGAGCAATAAATGAAAGCGTTGCTGAAATAAAATATGTTTGTACTTTAGTTGAACTTTTTAAACTCCAGTAAGAAAAAAGTAATGTCAAAGAATAATTTAGCACTGGATGCATCAAGCTACTGTGAAAGTTCCTGAATGATGAGCTCTTATATATCCAGTCAAAGCTATCGACTGTTGGTACAGACCAAGGACACAACATACAATGAGATGCAGAAGTGCCCAGCATTAGAGAGCATTAGAGAGGGTCTAGTACATGGAGAAAAGCAAGCATTTAAGCCCCTTCTGCCTGATCACATAATTACTTATACAAAAATTAATAGCAATGAGCAAATCATTGAGTTGTGGGTACTATTTCTTTAAATACTGAGTGCAACTGATCAAAAATCAATCACATTTGAATGAATACATTAGCAAGAAAGTTTGTACACATATATCAGATGCCAGTATGAAAGTGCCATGGTTAACAGACTGCAGTGTTTACTGCAGTTTTAAAGTAGAGCAAGATGTGGTTGTTGAATTGCTTTTAAAAGTGATTTTAAGAGCAATAGGGACCAAAACTTTTCTAACTGCTGGTATGGTACTGCTGGTTTTCCCATTTAAAACCTACTGGCTGAATTGAAGGCCACTTGGACCATACAAATGCAGAACTGCTTAGACACATTGGAGCACACAGAAAAGTATGTCCATATTTACCGTAACTTATCACCAAACTCAAAATGATCTCCTCATCCATAAAAAATACTGATAGAATCATTTCGCTTCAAAGCCCTTAGGAGGTAGATGGGTTCTACACAGTAGGTAAGTGTAGATTGTGAACCAGGCGATAATTCACAAATTAACCCCTGCTGATCAATGGGTCAAGGTAAGAAAAAAATCAGCAGGTTAGAAGATGACATACTGTACACAAAGATAAAGTTCATAATCCATAAATTGATGCTTAGCCCAAAGAAAGTGACTCCCCAAAGTGATATTTAGTGTACAAGCACAAATTACAGTTTGTCAACAGGTCTGGTGCACCTATGAACATTGGTGGACAGGTGTGAGCTACTATGGGCTGCTCATGTTAAAAAAGCCTTTTCATTAGTGTATCTAAGCCAATTAACAAACTTGTAATATATTGCAGCTTATCAATCCTTAGATATGGCTACATTCGTTTTATTTTTTTGGTGCTAATACAGAGAAATACCCATTAATCCTGATAGAAAATCCAGTGTGCTAGTAACATACTGAAATAATCTCAAACAAAATATAATTTGCATGTTTGAGCCTCTTTTCTAAAATAAGGGATAAACTCCATTGATTTTTATTTTGGTTGGTAAAGATACAGTATATGAGTTTCTTCTATTACAGTAAGACAGTTTAGATCTTCTTAATAGCATATTTGCACTTTAGTAGTACTTGTTTATCTGTGCCATTAGCACAAAAGGACTCCCTTCACTGGGGTTACCCATCTTTTATGTGACCTTTATGCAAATGAGTGTAACGTGTATGCCAGGGGAACATATTCATCCAAGTCCAAAGTTATTTGTATGGGCAGTGAAGTGAAATGGTGGGGAAGAGAAATTGCTAAAGAGGAATTCCAGACACCACTACTTTAGTAATTTCCACTTACTGGGTCCATTGCTAAGCAGCTGCCCTGCTTTGCATCTTCTGAATGAATGTATAGTAGTGTTTTGTGATTGGACAAGGTGGAGCGCATGACATCACTGCACCACCTCTGCACCTTGTATAATCAGAGAACACTTTGCATTCGTTTAGAAAATGCAAACCATCCTCTGGTTGGAGCTCGTACTAAGAAGATGACCTTGTTTTGTTTTGTATTGATGTTGGGTGGGGTTATGGGATGGGACTATTTTAAATGTTTCATGTGTTTTTTGATGTACAAGGAAAAACGTAATAAAAATTATTTGGGGAAGTCGACCCGGATGGCAGCCTAAGTCTCCTGCTCTCCCTCCAGCCTCCGCTCTATCGCACCTAAGGGGAACATCCAGCCCCATCCGATGGGGAAATCTAGGGCCACACGGTCCTCCAGCTCCAGGGGACCTCCCGCTGCCTCGTCGGGCACCGTCGCGGACCTCCGGTCCTTTTTCTCTGCAACGGAGCTCCCGAACGACGGCCCTCCCAAGATGGCGCCGGCGGCCGCAGCCGCGCCGGTGCGGGCTCCTTCTCCGGCCCGCAGTGCCCATCCGACACATCAGCACGGACCGGGGGATCGAGGGACACCGCGGCAGTCATCCCCGGGCTCGGAGGCCTCCGGTGCGGTGAGTCGATTCCCGGTCCCGCCCATCTCTGAGGCCGTCCAGCTAGGCCTGCGGCCTACCACGCCGCCCACGCCGCCGACAGGGCACATGTCTAGGCCCCACTTGGGATCCTCTCTGTCCCCGTGCTGCTCGGCACCGCAGTCCCCCCCCCCGCACGCCTGCATCTCTGGACACCAGCGGGGAGGTTCCGTGCGGGACTGGACGGATCAGGGAGGGGGTGGATTAGGCCTGGGGCCCTCTGGCAGTAGGCCCCCCCCTCCCCCGGCTACACAATGCTCTTTGGCCTTGCCCAGGATGCTCCGGACGCCCCCAGACTCCAGTGCTGTATCTGAGGGGTCCTCCCTCTCTTTTGTTGCTGAGGACTTTCCTGCCCTCCCCCCCCCCTGAGGAGCCACTATCTTGGGCGTACCGGGGGCCCGGGAGAATGGACGGACCCCTGCTGAATCCTAACTCGGGGTCGCCCCCACCCAAGACTCAGAGGCTGGGCACCTCGGGGTCCCCCTCCCCCCCACGCGGCCGCGGGGGACAACCAGGGATGTCAGCGTACTCGGGAGGACCCGTTGCCCTTCTACCCCAGGACACCAGGGGACGACACCGGTCACCTCCCTTGGTCCATACTTCTGAGTGGCCGGGGGTCTGGGACTCTCCCCCTGAGCATGCCCCCTCCTCTCACACTGCTGGACCCATGGACCCTGGGCCACTATCGCCGCGGCCTCGCATGGATCGGGACGATCCGGGAGACATGACCACACCACCACTGCACCCTCAGTGGCCGGTATACCTACAAGCGATCCCTACCAAGGAGGATTTTAAACAATTGATTGAAGATGTCAAATCCACGTGTCTGGCAGAAATACAAATGCTCCACTCTGGCCTTAAGCACCTTGCGGACCGGGTGGAGATGGCTGAAGAGGAGATACAAGAGGCCAAAATAGCGGTCCACAAAACCCAAACGCAAGGGGCTGAACACCATCTGCTCCTGAGAGATATGCAGCGCCATGTAGAGGACTTGGATAACAGGGGGCGCCGGCACAATATCAGGGTGCGAGGGGTTCTGGAGTCGGAGTCAGAGGGCCCGGAGGACGCTCAGATTATCTTGCAGGAATTATTCAACACTCTCCTTGGAGAACCCCCCACTAAATTTATTGAGATGAACAGAGCCCATAGGGCCCTACGCCCCAAAAATGCTACCTCTGGCCCCAGGGACTTTATCTGCAGAGTCAACTCGTTCCACCTTAAGGAGGATATCCTGCGACAAGCCCGTTTAGCCCGTGAGGTGACTTTCCGGAACCACCCGGTGCAACTCTTTCCGGACCTCTCCTGGATTACGCTGCAAAAACGTAGACTTCTCCAACCCTTGCTCCGTACCCTACAAGACGCCCAGATCCCTTACCGCTGGGGCTTCCCATTTAGCCTCACTGCCAAACATCAGGGCAAATCGGCCTCTCTGCGGTATCCTGAAGATCTGTCGACTTTTTGTGAGGATCTGGGCATCCGCCCCCCCCGGCTCCCCGATTGGGACCTTATCGCTACTCAACCCACACCTCCGACGTTGTGGCAGAAGGTTCCCTCACGCCAACGACCCAGAAACCGGGAAACGCAAAACAAGTCTAAGCGACAGGGCCCTGGCTGAAGATCCCGGCTCTTCTTTCCCCTTTTTTCCAAGTGACTCTTGTCTTCTTTCATCGCTGCCTGGTTGGCCTATTGACGGTGGAGATGAAGTTCTGCAGCGTCCTTGACCGCTCAGCGGCATAGTGCTCGGACGTTGTATTGCCCTGGTTCCAGTTGTACTCATCACCCCTTCCCCTTTGGTGCCTTATCAACAAATTTCTGCACTTAGGCTGCTGGTTGGGAGATTCGGGAGAGTGGGTTCCCCCCTGCTCTCATGACCCTCCTCCTACCCTTTTTTTTTGGGTTGTTTTTCTTTTTTCTTTAGTTCTATTGTTGTGCCTAAAGTTATGAAACAAAAGTATATGGTATCCTCATCCTTATATAATGACTACAAAGAAAGTTTTGAGAGAAAAAAAGGGATTTACATGGAACATCACAACCATGGTTTCCCTTAGGATCACCCAGCAAAGTAACGGACTGTCTTGATACCAATATTATAAAAAATACAAATGTTTATTATTATATATAAAAAGTTTTTTTTAGAAAATAAAGAGAAAAATTGTGTAGACATAAAATTTCAATGGTTGCACAATGTAGCTATAACATAGACAAAAAGAGATATTCTAACAATATTGGGTGTCCAATTCGGTCTTTGGTTTCTACTAGTTTCGCGACTTTACTGTCGCTTCTTCAGGAGACCTTGTTTGTCTGAAATCGAAGTTTATAACAGTTTATTTAACAGAATTAGCATAGTTCAACATATTTGATGTATTATTTTACAAGACCCTAAACAAAAGGGAGGGTAGAAAACGAAGTGTGCAGCTCACCACCACAAAGGCATCAAGTCACAAAGCATTTGGAGTTCGGGTGGTCCTAACCAGCCAGGCTTTAACCACCCTTTGGGGCGGACACGGGAGGTTCAGAGTCAGCTATAAAACAATAGTCAGAGAATCTGAGTGGTAAATATATCTAATTAAGGAGCATATCATTTATATCTCACTATGGGTATAACATAAACATACCGATATAACCAGATGCTTTTTAAATAATGCAGCATGGAAAAATGCATCAACTCATCAACGCTGGGGTCCAGATAAGGATATTAGACATGCCCAGGACGGTGTGGTAATGGGTCTGGTGCACAGTAGGGAGTGCGCCCATAGAGAGTACAGCGAGGGGTCCAAATCTTTGCCAGATGCACAATAGGTATTTATATGTGCAAAGTTAACCTAGTAAAGATATGCATAGATATAGATCAGAAAAATATATATATATATTGGGTAGCCAGCATAGGGGACGTTTGGGAAGGGAAGCACTTACCGGTAGGCGGAATCCCCCCCACATACAAACACGACCGCTCTTAGCCTGGAGGTCCTTCGTCCTCCGTTCCGCTGCTGTGAATATGCGCCATATTGGCGCACCTTTAACCTCCGGCCCGACGACGTCAAAAGCCCGACGCAGACGCCGAGCTATGACGTCGTCGGGTCCGCCGCTCCTACTGCGCATGCGCGAGAACGTCGCGACGCACATCAGCTTGAGTCACCATGGAAACCCATGGTGACTCATTGCTACAGCGGACCTGATGCCGCCCACAAATGAGAGGCTTACAGGGCCGCCGGAGAGGCGCGTGCCCGCCCCTGGGAGTCTCCTCCCATACTCCAATCTAAGCACCATGGCGATGTCAGAGTGCCTGGTAACAAAAAGCCTGTGTAGTGTCTCACACTTCGCTTAACTTTACAAACATCAATACATGCAAAAGGGTAAACAAGAATAAATAAAATATTAAATCATTTAATTTGGCAACATTTATTCACAGATATTTTAATCTATAGTTCTCACCATACGTGGCGCTTATCTAGAAGAAAAAGCAAAACAAGAAACAAATAAAAATAAGTTAGGGTACTAAGTCAGAGACGGACTACTGTCCACAGAATATACTGTTTGCTAGTACCTAGAAATCGCAGTGGCATCAAAAAAACCGAGAAATTGGGCTCACACGGTACCAGATAGCATGGGGACAGAGGGATGAAGAAGGGAGGAAGAAAAGGGGGAGAGAAGTTGGTTCATGTTTGCCGTAAAGGACATATATATAAAAAAACACACAAGAGGCTGTTTCACTTAAGGAAATATTTGTATGTTTTTGTTTCGTTCAAGCCAGGTGGGACCAGGGCATCTAAACGTTCTATCCATAGGGTTTCTCGTTTTAAAATTTCCCTATCCCAGTCGCCACCGCGGGTGTCCTCATAAACTACCTCGAGGACAAAAAATTTAACTACTTGTGGCTGGTACCGGTGGTGAATACCTATATGGCGGCCGACTGCCGTCAGTTTGCCGCCCGAAGAATAGTAAAGATGGTCACCAATACGTTGGCGGAGCTCTCTAATGGTTTTACCTACGTAAAATGCCCCGCAGGCACAAACCATTAGGTAGACAACGCCTTTCGTGTCGCAGCTGGCATAGAATGATGGAATAAAAATTTCTCCACTTGGGAGATTATATGTTGTTCCCTCCCATATCCAGGGACAGCGTGGACAGCCACCACAAGGGTGGGTGCCACGTGGATCCCGCCGATTTGGTGCGGAGATTTGATAGTGGCTTCTGGTGAGTTTGTTCCCAAGGGTAGCTGCCCTCTTGAAAACCAATTCCGGGGTTTGTCTAACATATTTACTTAGAGTATGATGATCCGTTAAAAAATGCCAGTGTTGCGATAAGATGTTTCTAAGTGTATTCTGATGTGTAGAATATTTGGTGATGATCTTAACTGTAGAAGGGTGGACTGGTCTGGGGGGGCCATAAAGTAAAGATTCTCGTGTGCGTCCGTACGCTTTGTTAAATGCTTTCCTTAAATTGGATCGTGGATAGCCTCTATTGAGGAGACGCTCCTGTAAACCCCTGGCTTGAACCAAAAAGTCATGATCTGTGGTACAATTTCTTCTTATCCGAATGTATTGGGCATATGGTATGCTGCGTATTAGAGGGCGGGGGTGTGAGCTTTTAGCATGTAGTAAAGTATTGCCAGATGATGGCTTGCGATAAAGGTCAGTCATTAATTTTCCAGAATTATCCTTAGTGATATTGAGATCCAAAAAGGCAATCTTAGTTAAATGATATGTGTAAGTAAATGTTAAGTTAAATGTATTTAAATTCAATGTTTTGACAAAATCTTCCAGTGCCTGGACAGTCCCTGATGTAATAATACATCAAATATGTTGAACTATGCTAATTCTGTTAAATAAACTGTTATAAACTTCGATTTCAGACAAACAAGGTCTCCTGAAGAAGCGACAGTAAAGTCGCGAAACTAGTAGAAACCAAAGACCGAATTGGACACCCAATATTGTTAGAATATCTCTTTTTGTCTATGTTATAGCTACATTGTGCAACCATTGAAATTTTATGTCTACACAATTTTTCTCTTTATTTTCTAAAAAAAACTTTTTATATATAATAATAAACATTTGTATTTTTTATAATATTGGTATCAAGACAGTCCGTTACTTTGCTGGGTGATCCTAAGGGAAACCATGGTTGTGATGTTCCATGTAAATCCCTTTTTTTCTCTCAAAACTTTCTTTTTTCTTTATCTTATTCATCTTATTCATATTTTAGTGATTTTGCTCCTGTTCAAGTTTTTACACACTTTACGCTCCTCTATTCCTCTTTAGGACTTGAATGAGGAGATCTTGACCCCTATGCGGCCGCCAGGCCCACGCCTCGTGCGCTGGGTCTGGTGGCCCCCTGGGAATCCGTGCTGTCCCGGATGACCTTTTTACCCGGGGCCGAATATTGCCCTATGTTTGGTCCAATTATGGGCCCATGTTTTCTTTGCGCTGCCTTTATTGTTGTACTAACGTTTTTCTCCCTTCTCTTTCTTTCTATCTCCCCCTCTCTTTTCTCTTCTGTCTTCATTCCACTGCCTGCAGGGACCGGAAACGTAGTGACGGGGCCTCATGGCCGGAATGCGTCTGCTCCTGGCTCCTGGCAGTCCCTCCTGGATGTTGCTACCGGGTAAGTTTTATTGAGCACAGACCGCACCCCTACCCCCCCCCCCCCCCGGACTTGACTAATGGCTAAGATTCTATCCATGAATGTCCATGGCCTAAACTCAAACAGGAAACGGCATCTGGCACTAAGGGAGTTTAAACAGTCGGGGGCAGATATTATCCTGGTCCAGGAGACGCACTTTGACGGGGGGATCTTTTGCCTTCGCCTCCAGGAGCTTCCCGCTTGCGTACCAATCCTCGGGGTCCCATAAGAGGGCAGGGGTGGCTATCCTGATCCGACATGGAGCGCCCTTTACCTATGTTGATCATTACAGCGATCCCCGGGGGGGCTTCCTGATACTTAAGGGTACGTGGCAGTCACGGCCGATCACCCTGTGTACACTATACGCTCCTAATGTCCGTCAGCATAGCTTCCTCTCCAGGGTTTTTGCATGTTTATTTAGGGAGGACCACGGCTATCTGGTGGTGGGGGGAGACTTTAATCTGGCTCACTCGGCCACGGCTGATCGTCAGATGGCGCCCACCCGCGTGCCCTCGCCTAGAGCCCTCCGGGACTCGAGGCTCTTTCGGCAGCTTACTCGCCGTTATGCACTGTTTGACGCTTGGCGGGCTCTCCGTCCCGGGGATCGGCAGTACACATACTATTCAGCCCCTCATCATATGCACTCTCGGATTGATTATCTCTTCACCAATAATGCTACGTTGCGAGTGACGAGTGGCGCGTCTATCCTGCCGATCTCCTGGTCGGACAATGCCCCGATCTTACTCACCCTGGACTTAGGCCTCCCGATAACTCGGCCATATAATTGGAAGCTGAACACTTTCCTTCTGCAGCACCTTCCCTCCCAATCGGAATTAGCCTCCACCCTACGTCACTATTTTGTTGAGAATTTGACCACGGACGTCCCCCTCCCCACTGTCTGGGAAGCCCAAAAGGCGGTGATGCGTGGTAGATGCATGGCGCTCTCCTCGGCCTTGAAGCGGGATGCCGCGGCTACCAAGCTAAACACCGAGAAGGAACTTAGACAGTTAGAACAGAAACTGCAGGCCTCGCAGACGGTACCACTCCTTAGGAAAATTGTCAATTTCATGGCGCTTGCGGACCTGGCGCATCGCCGTGTTGAGAAAGCACTGCTGAGGGTCAAACAGACGTACTATGATAGGGGCAATAAAACACACTCTCTCTTGGCGCGAAAGCTCAAAGACAAAACCCTTCTCTCTGCTCCACACCAGATAAAAACTAGATCTAATGCGGTTGTTTCCCATCCCAAAGACATAGTTGATACTTTTGCTGACTTCTATGCGGAGCTCTATAATAGTCCTGACATTCCTAGCAACCCTGTGTCGGTGGGGGTTTCGCAGCGCATACAGCAGTACCTGTCCGACAGCGACATCCCCAAAATTAGAGATTCGGACTTGCTCATTTTGAACATGCCCGTCACGGAGGACGAAGTGGAACGGACCATTAAATCCCTCCCCGCACACAAATCCCCGGGTCCGGACGGTCTGCCCTACGAATACTATAAAGCATTTTCCCCCCTCTTAACCCCACACATGAGCAACCTCTTTAACGCTTTTCTACAGAATACACCCGTCCCCTCGGATATGCAGCGTTCTTTCCTTACCTTAATCCCCAAGCCAGATAAGGATCCCAGCCTTTGCGCGAATTATAGACCCATTGTGCTGCTGAACGCAGACCTAAAAATTTTTACTAAGTTGTTATCTCTGCGCCTTAACAGGGTCCTACCCTTTTTGGTCCACAAGGACCAGGTAGGCTTTATCCCCCTCCGTCAAGCGGGGGATAATACCCGGAAGGTGATAGACCTGGTCGACGTGGCGAACAAGGAGGGAATGTCGTCCTTGCTCCTAAGCTTGGACGCAGAAAAGGCATTTGATAGATTGGAGTGGCCCTTCCTGTTCGCCATGCTGACCCATGTGGGGATGGAGGGACCTTTTTTGCGGGCTATACAACATCTTTATTCCAACCCGTCTTCTCAGGTGAAGACCCCCTTTGCCACCTCTTCGCCCTTTTCCATCTCCAACGGTACGCGTCAGGGGTGCCCGCTATCACCCTTGCTTTTCGCCCTCTGTATTGAACCCCTAGCGGCGTCTATTAGGCGGAATCAGGCTATTAGAGGGTTCCGGTGCGAGGCCAGGAATTTAAGATTTCCCTATTTGCGGACGATGTAATTCTTACTCTTACCCAACCCAGGATATCCCTGCCCAACTTGCATATGGAATTAGATCGTTACAGTGCATTATCGGGCTACAAACTTAACACGTCGAAGTCCGAGGCCCTTCCGATTAACATTTCACCGCTGGAGGTGGACCATCTGCGATCCAACTTTCCCTACCGCTGGGGGTCCACTTCCCTTCGATACCTGGGGGTAAACATCACCCCAACCTATACCTCCCTCTATCAGGCGAACTATCCGTCCCTTTATGGAGATATTAGGCATCTGCTGTCACAATGGCGGAAACACCAAATATCTCTACTTGGTAGAATAGCCTCTGTGAAGATGGCAATCCTCCCGAAACTCCTCTATCTTTTTCAGACTCTCCCCATTCCAGTCCCCTCCTCCCACCTGAAAAAATTGCAAAGGGACCTACTTCGATTCACGTGGGACTATAAAAGGCACAGAATATCTCGCTCGGTTATGACTGCCTCCCGTTCGGATGGGGGGTTAGCATTCCCGGATCTAGTCAGGTACTATCAGGCTGCCCAGCTCCGCGCGGTCGCTTCCTGGACTACCCAGAGGCCCCACAACCGCTGGTCGGAAATTGAATCCCGGTGGCTGGCCCCTATACACCTTAACAGTATGCTCTGGAGTGCGGCTGCATTGGTTCCCCAGTCCCAATTGTAGGGCCCCATATCCCATCTGCAGAGCCTATGGCGTAGGTCTTCCAAGGCGTTTGGCCTGACCTCGGATAAATCGCTCCTGACCTCTTTTATTTCCAACCCTTGAGTGCCAGATAGCCTATCTCGCCAGATGCAACACCCTTGGTCCTCCCGGAACCTCTTCCATCTGAAATCTCTGGTGGACCCCAGATCTAGGAGACTACTGACTTATACTGAACTCCAATCTCGGTTTGACCTCCCCCGGCAGAGCTTCTATAGTTACTTACAAATCCGCCACTTTGCCCAGACCATCTCATCAGATCTCCGTTTCTCCCCGCCTACCTTGTTTGAAATAGTTGTTTCAGCGGGTACGGCACAGAGGAGGATGATCTCGGATATTTACAAAATAATTAACGCCTTTCCTATGGGTCTTAAAGGCAAACATGCATATATGCTTAAATGGGAGGAGGCTCTGGGCGAAGTGTTCACGGAGGAGCAATGGCGGGTGATTTGGTCACAGGCATCCAAGAGCTCCATGTGTACGCTCTACCGGGAGAATGCATACAAACTTTTATTCTTCTGGTACATGACCCCGGATGTCCTACACGCTATTTACCCTTCTACAACAGACCGGTGCTGGCGCTGTATGGAGCATAAGGGCACCCTCTTGCATATATACTGGCAATGCCCTCGTATAGTCCCTTTCTGGACGGAAGTCCGTACTCTCCTGGCCAGTGTCCTGGATCAACCCCTGGACTTGAAACCAAAGCACTTTTTACTGGGAGTCCCTTTCCCCAAACTGTCCAAATCCCTACGGAAACTATCCCGACATATCCTGACCGCAGCGCGGTGTCTTGTTGCATTTTATTGGAAAAAAACGCACCCCCCCACCCCGGACGCATTATACGCTCGAATTAGAGATGTGGAGCTTATGGAGAGGATGACCGCCAGGATACGGGACCAGCTGGAAGCGCATGACGTAGTTTGGAATCCCTGGACTCTTAAGGGCGATCGACCCTGACAGGCAAGCGGAAGATTTCGGAAGACTACCTACCCCTATTCCCTCCTTTTCCTCCCTATCTCTCTTTCCACCCTCTTGGTATCCCTTTTCTTCTCTTTTTTTCTCCTTTTTCCTTTCTTCCCTTCTCTGTCTCTATCTTTCTTCCAAACCCCCCCCAAGGGGGGGGTGTTTGATTGAGTTAATATGTACTACAAGTATTTTACACTGTTAGTTGATATCTGTATCCTCGGAATGCCACTCATTACTGGCTGTAGAGTTTTGAGGACTAGTTTATTATTGGTTGGATTTTCTCCCTGACTTACATGTGTTGCGGAACATGCTACCTGTGGATAGTTCTACCTGGCCTGGTTTGTACCTACTCCGGGTGGCTACATTCTGTAGGCCAATGTGCTCTTATGGTATGTTCTCCCCTTTATTTTGGCGCCGCCACTGCTGCATTGAAGTGTATGACATGTACTGTTTCCTCTTATACTAATAAAAAAGTTATTTGATAAAAAAAAAAAAATTATTTGATTGAAAAAAAAAGAAGCTAACCTTCTGTGTTCGCAATGCAGAAGGACAGACAATTGGCACCAGACCCAAAAGCAAGTGGTGTCTTTGGCCAGGTATGGTATATACAGAGCTCCATTGGTCAAAGCTGGACCAATGTAACTATGTATAATTTACTATTCCCTTTGGCCATCAGTGCATAGAAAATGACCTATGGTCACTCTGCTGCCAGTTTTTGCCTAAAATGGTTTAGTTGCATGACAAAGTTTTACAAATGTAAAATATATCTCAAAATTGCATCAATGCTCACGTTAAAAAAAAAAAAAAAAAAAAAATTGGTGGTCTTTTAAATTCACTGATAAAAAAAAAGCCAAGCCTAACTGTAGAATTTTATACATCAAAGGAAATTGCATCATGGCTGCTCTTCCTGACCCCAGAGGAGTGATTCCTCTTACACAGTTATCATTATATCCTACTGTTTATGTTATCCCAAGTGAGCTTCAAAAGTGGAGGAAATAAACATTGTTTCAGGATGTAACTTACCACCAGTTCCATGGCCTCATATGATAAAAACTCAACATTCATCATGTAGGTTTATATTTTTCCAGTTAGTGTAAGCTGACAGGTTGAAAGTTACATTCCTCTAGCTAGAGCAACGAGCAATACGGATGAGGTTGTGTTAAGACTGGAGTAGATGATGTTTATGGTGAAGCTGTGTCAGATGTACTTTATTGATCTTTCCCAATAAACTCTCAAGAGATGGAAGTCAAGATCACACCTAGCTCAGCAAATCCTGGTTTGTGTAGGGGTGACCATACTTTGCTAGATAGTTGCAAATCATCTGCCGAAATCACTTGCAGCATTTGGGAAATTATAAAGCTGTGTAGGGGTTAACTAGAGAGCAATGATGATTGCTCTGTGTCTCAGCAGGGCTTGTTATCACACAAACAGATTTTACAGCATGTGCACTAAGATGCTATCTTATCTAGCTATGCTAAAAAAAAAATTACGTTTAACAGGAGAAAAAGCAGGCAGACCTGCTAATATTCACAAATAGCTATACTCCATGCTTAGTCTGGGTTATATCTTCATCCATGCGGTTTGATTCACATATCTCTATGGCTCTCAAGAAGATTATGCTGTATGAGGTACTTTATACCTAGTGCACTACAGGAGAAAATCGGACAAACAATACCACTTTCAAAGTGATTGCACGATAATCTGATCATTAGTACACAACTTTTGACAGTCGTTCACGACAATTCATGCAAAATTATCCAAAGAATCGAACATGAATTTTTTTCTTGTACAATATCCAGAACATATGATTTTCAGTTAATCAGATTAATAAGACCAAGACCATGCATGCTCAGAAATGAAAGAATACATTACAATACAATACAACACAATAGATTACTTCCGAAGTTGTATTCTTTCATACGAGAATTTTCACAAGTTTAGTAACCTTTTCATTTTTGATATGAGATTAGCATGCAAAAAAAACAGACGATCATTCCTCCGATATTCTCATCATGTGTACGAGTCTTTGCCCAGGTTCAAATGGAGGGAGGGTTTGAAATTATGCGAGTTCAGCTGAACTCGCACAATTTCAAACCGGCAATGCAGTCTGATTTCGGGGGCAATTTGACAGACACCTGTGTGGGTTCCTGCACAGATGTCTATTCAAATTGCCCCCTGAAGTTGCCAAAAGTACTACAGGAACTAGTTTTGGAAATCGGTGCAATGCGGCAAAGTCAGCGCTGCACCGATTCATGACATGTCAAATCGCATTCCAAATTGGCCCGATGCGAACATGTTTTTTTTTTAGGCTGCATTTGCATGAACGTTTAGCCACACTGGGAATCCCAGTGACAACAATCTACTAATTCCTGCAGCTGGGACTGAAAGCTTTGTGTGGATCGCAATGACCCCCAAGCCTGCATAGGCTGCCACAGCTATTACAGGCTGTCACAGCTAATAATTTGCAAGGCCAGCAATTACTTGTGGTTATCGTGGCTGGACACACATGGGTGGACATACACACTTTGGTGTGTGCCCAGCCACGATCACCACAGGATTAGCAGATTATGTCACTAGGATTTGAAGCCTGGCTAAATGCCATGTAAATGCAGCCTGAGTTATTATTAACATATGTAAATCCAACAACAAAAATGAAATATTGCAGTTTACCAGTCCTTAGATGTGGTGGCTGCATTACTTTTCTCTTACAGGCTTTATACCCTTTTATTTTCATCTGATGTTTCTACAAATTACAAACTTCTTGTCCCTTCGTGTCTACACTAATTTTTCCATTGTATCTATGGAGGGGTCATGGTTGTAACACAGGCTGGACTTCAAATATGTCTGCCTTTGTTCATCTCCATGTAGCACCCTATATTTAGGCAGGGTTGCTATCATATTTAGTAGTCAGGTGATAGTTGCCTTGGCCAATTGTTAGGAGATCAATTGATTTCCCCCTAATTCTGGAATTGCTGAACTTCTCTCTTCTGTCACTAGGTGGCATTGTAGCTGGTGACAATGGCATAACAAGGACAGATTATGAGTAGATGGGGTGTCTTAGCCAATTGGCAGCAGCTTCTTTAAGCCCCATGGTCTGCTGGGAGAGCCTATTTATTTGGGTGGAGTCAGGTGATCGGGGTTCTGCGCCACCTGGACGGCTGTCTGGGTGGACGTGTGTTATGCTGCCCTGACTGCAATGCCATAAGCCTGAGGTCTATCCCCAGAACATCTGGCTAATAGGCTGTCTGAGGGCCTATCTAGAAGAAGGAGAGCAGTGCAGGGTTGGGACTGCAGGCTTGTAGTCCAACCAGAAGTAGCGGTTCTGCTGGATGGGGAAACAACTGTGGTTTGAGGTAGAAAGGGGAATCTGTCACCACCAAGGGCCATCCACCTTGTTACCAGAGACCACTACGAGTAAGCTGAGGACAGTACCAGAGCAGACTTTTCACCAGCCGGGGATGGTGAAGAAATGGAAAAACCTCAGCAAGTGCCAAGTCAGGGACCCAGCGGGACAGCAGAGGTGACGCTTGCGGAGCATCAGTGGGTGCCAAGCCAGGGACCTAAAGTGTAAGTGGGGGTGACGCTTGAAGAGTATCTATGAGTGCCAAGCCAGGGACCCAGCAGGGAAGCGGGGGGTGATGCTTGAGGAAGATAGAGAGTGCTAGAAGTGGAAGAGCTCAAGGGATCCAGTGGCTATTTGATCTGAAGTCTAGTGAAAGACTGGGAGTTCGTTGAGTGAAGACCCACAATGAGTGAATGTGGAGTAAGTGGAGAACTGTTCGTGTTGCAAATATTTGAATACAATTGCCATTAGTAACTACTACAAGATTGTTGCCAAAGGAGTCAGCGGTCCTACCTATACTGAAGTGGTATCCAGCTGGAGGCCTTCATCTGTATAGCTGTCTACCTATAGAGTCTGCTAATTATCATTGCATCTACATAAGGGTGTCCTGGCCCCAACCCTCCCCCCCCCCCCCGTTTTGTTTAAGAGACAATAAATCCCTTTGCATTCAAAAATTGTCTTGCGCCCACCATTTCATCTTGCATTACACCCTCCATGCCTTGTAACCCACTCTACACAGAAGGATATCATGCTGTCCCTAACTCTGGAGGTCACCATTGGGCCTCAGGGGCCCCGGGACTTTGCTACATCCATTTCATGGTGGGTTAATGGAACTAGTAGTTTACAGAAGAAAGATAACAATATTTGTGCTTTCTTTTCAGCTCACAGGAAGTGACCCCACATTTCTGGCAAACACAACAGGTATTTTTGTGTATTTGCTGAACATCTTCTTAGTCAAAAAAAAGTAAAATGAATGCAGCCACCACATCTAAGTAAGACTGGTAAGCTGTAAGATTGTACATTTTTGTTTTTAGGTTTAATACACTTTATACCGTATATACTCGAGTATAGGCCGACCCGAATATAAGCCGATTTACCCCCAAAAAAACTGGCAAACTTATTGACTCGTGTATAAGCCGAGGGTGAGACATGCCTGTCCATCCCTGTGTGTGTGTCCGTCCATCCCTGTGTGTCCGTCCATCCCTGTGTGTCCGTCCATCCCTGTGTGTCCGTCCATCCATCCCTGTGTGTGTGTGTGTCCATCCATCCATCCATCCCTGTGTGTGTGTGTCTCCATCCATCCATCCATCCATCCCTGTGTGTGTGTGTCTCCATCCATCCATCCATCCCTGTGTGTGTGTGTCTCCATCCATCCATCCATCCATCCCTGTGTGTGTCTCCATCCATGTGTGTGTGTGTGTGTGTGTGTGTGTGTGTGTGTGTGTGTGTGTGTGTGTGTGTGTGTGTGTCCAGCCTACCTTTGTCCCGAGCCTCCGTCCCGTGCCTTGCCTCCTTGCCTCCGTCCCGTGCCGTGCCTTGCCTCCTTGCATCCGTCCCGTGTCGTGCCTTGCCTTGCCCCCGTCCCGTCCCGTCCCGTGCCGTGCCGTCCCGTGCCCTCTTCGTCGGCGGCCATTGTAAAGTTCAAAAGCTGCGCCGCCGCCTTCGCCTGTGATAGGCGGAACACTGAATTTCCCAGCAGCCTGTGTTCCGCCTATCACAGACGTCGTATCATCCTCGTCCGTAGTACGAGGATGATACGACGTCCGTGATAGGCGGAACACAGGCTGCTGGGAAATTCAGTGTTCCGCCTATCACAGGCGAAGGCGGAGCCGGAGGCGCGGCTTTTGAATAGAATGGCCGCTGTCTGTCTGCTCGACACGCTGATCGAGCGGGCAGACAGCGATGACTCGAGTATAAGCCGAGGGGGGCACTTTCAGCCTCAAAAAAGAGGCTGAAAATCTCGGCTTATACTCGAGTATATACGGTATATATAAAAAAATATATGGTATTGTTTTGTGCTTTGTTTACATTTGGTACTGAGAACCTCAGATCAAATTTTCTGAGCCTTAATGCAAACTGTGAGCAGGTCACCACAGCCTACTAGGATCTGTGATACATATAAATGCCCTAAATAACATAAAAATCTTGCAAGCATGACATTCTGACTAAAAGGGAAACTTCACCTGGGGTTGTAGTTAGCAACTACAAATACTTTAGCTGCTGACTTTTAAGAAACAGATATTTGCCAGCCCAAGTAGTCTAGTGCTGTCTTCCGGAAGCCAATTATTTTCCCTGTTAAGAATTCCTGGCACCACCATCTTGGATTTGGAAGCACTGAATTCCTGACACCTCCCAGACAGTTTTCCACTGCGTGCATGTGCACAGCTGTACAGTTGGAATGGTCTTGCACTCACCTGGGTATGGGGAAGGGGGGCTGTCCAAGTGGACATCATTCTCATCTAGATGGGGATTGAGGAAGTGGAAGTGGGTACTTAAGAAAAGGTACCTGTCCTCCCCTTCAAAAAAGCTGCAAATTAGTTATAAGCTGGGGGAGGAAGAGGATGAGCGATACTTTACTTATTCGAAAGTACATTCCATGATGATGCATTTTTTTGGTAAAAAGAAAGCAACAAATGTACTGCATCAGGGTTAGAGGTGAACCCCCAGTAATTGCTACTTCTACACTCCTTGATGCTATGATGGCATGTGCTTCGATTTTTTTTGTTAAATGTTTCTGTAAATGTGATATTTTTAAATCTGCAATGCGTTTTTATTAATGTGGGCCAAAATAACAATAGTGCAATTGTTAGGCCTCTTTCACACTGATAGACCGATCGGGACTACCTGTCAGTTTTTTAGGTGGACCAGATCGGACCATCCATTGCTTTCTATGGAGCAAAAGATGTCAGCGGACATGTGCCGCTGAAGCCTGCCACCATCAGATCCGAACCTGTTTGCTAAAAACGTCTGGCGGATTGGATGAAAGTTGGATGTAAATGAACAGGCAGTCTGTTTCCACCCCATAGAGAACAGCGGCTGTGTCCGTGTCCACTCTGCATAGTGGAGTGGACACAGACCTGTCATCCACCTACTCAGCAAGAATCAGCGGACAGATCCTTCACGGAGCAGGCAGATCCGCTTGGCAGAATCCACCCCGTCTGCAAGGGGCCTTAAAGTGCATCTATAGCCAAAACTTTTTTTTAAGTTTTAAATAGAGAAGATAATGAGTAAAATCCCTGCCAGGTTTCTTTTTTGACCTTCAGAGTCTCCACTGGGAGATAATTAATTTCAGTTCCAGTCCTAAAAAATAGAAGAGAAAATCCTCTCTCAGTCCTGGTTCACACTTGTGTGATGCGGGAACTAGTGATGGACGAACTTCCGACGGGACGTTTCGCGAACGCGAAATGCGAACGGACCCAAACGTTCGCGAAACCGACCGTTCGCCGCGGGCCCCATTGACTTCAATGGGAGGCGAACTTTGCAAACCTTCATGTCGAATTTGCGGCCACGTGGTAATTATTAGGGGGTAAAACGTAGTCCCACCATCTGGACAATGACATAATACATGTATGAGGTGAATTTGGGATCGATAACTACAAGCATTTTTATTTTATTTGGGAAATTGTTCTAACAATTCAGGACTATGGAGCTAATGAAGGCAATGGAGGAGAGGGAAGGTCAGGGACCAGGGTAGGCAAAGAAGAGGGTGCAGGAGATGATCACCAGCAGCGTGACATACCGGAATGACACATGCACCGTGATAGAGGCATCTGACAGCAGCACCGTAATACAGAGCACTGACAGCAGCACCGTGACATACAGCGCTGACAGCAGCACCGTGACATACAGCGCTGACAGCAGCACCGTGACATACAGCGCTGACAGCAGCACCGTGACATACAGCGCTGACAGCAGCACCGTGACATACAGCGCTGACAGCAGCACCGTGACATACAGCGCTGACAGCAGCACCGTGACATACAGCGCTGACAGCAGCACCGTGACATACAGCGCTGACAGCAGCACCGTGACATACAGCGCTGACAGCAGCACCGTGACATACAGCGCTGACAGCAGCACCGTGACATACAGCGCTGACAGCAGCACCGTGACATACAGCGCTGACAGCAGCACCGTGACATACAGCACTGACAGCAGCACCGTAAGCAGCCCCAGGAGGAAGTCAGCACAGCACAGGGATGGTGTGATCCCCTCATAATAAGAACCCCCAGGAGGAAGTCAGCACAGCACAGGGATAGTGTGATCCCTTCATAATAAGAACCCCCAGGAGGAAGTCAGCACAGCACAGGGATATCATAAGCAGCCCCAGTAGAAATATGACACCGCTCAACCTCTTCAAAGAGGAGGGTAGGGGCATATAGTACGGTGTGCTTTTTTGGGTCAAGGAAGTGAGCCAAATGAATTAAGAAGGTCTGTGTGCTTGATTAAAAAAATAGTTTATAGACATATACATGGTCTACTGGTCACATGTGTTGAATTCCTCCGAGATCCATGCCTCATTCATTTTTAGAAATGTGAGGTAGTTAACACTGTGGTGAGCTAGGCGAGTACGCTTATCGGTCACAATCCCCCCTGCTGCGCTGAACGTCCTTTCGGACAGGACACTGGATGAGGGGCAAGCCAACAGTTCGATTGCAAATTGGGCAAGCTCTGGCCAGAGGTCAAGCCTGCCCACCCAGTAGTCTAGGGGTTCATCACTCCTCAGAGCGTCCACATCGGCCGTTAACCCAATGTAGTCGGACACCTGACGGTCTAGGCGTTCCCTGATGCTGGATCCGGATGACACCTGTCGATGGGTCGGCTGAAAGAATGACCTCATATCCGAAGTCACCAACACATCTTCAAACCGGCCTCTTCTTGCAGGCGCTGTTGGATTGGTACCCGCAAATCCTTCTCTGGGAGTGGGAATTGCTCCTCTGCCAGCGCACGCAAAAGCAGAATGCAGCATTTCTCGAAGCAAGGCCTGGAAGTGCTGCATTCTGACAGCCCTCTGCGACGGCGGTAACATTTCCGCCATTTTGTGTTTGTACCGGGGGTCTAAGTACGTTGCCACCCAGTACTGGTCCTTGACCCTCATGCTTTTTATACGGGGGTCCCTATTAAAACACTGGAGCATGAAGGCCCCCATTTGCACTAAAGTGGAAGCGGTGTGGTGGCCTGGCTCCTGCTCATCATCCAGGATAATGTCGTCCTCTTCATTCTCCTCTCCCCATCCTCGCACAACAGGGATCCCAGAAAGGTTTAAAGCATGCTCTTCTTGCTCCTGCTCATCCGCCCCGGCACCATCCTCCTCTGACTCCTCATCAGACTCCTGTTGTTGACTTGTCTCAGATAGAGTAGCCCCCCCTGGGAATTCATCCAGCATTGCGACTTCCTCATCTTCCCGCTCCTGCTCCTCCACAGCCTGATCAATGACACGACGCAATGCACGCTCCAGAAAGAAGGCATAAGGTACCATGTCACTGATGGCGCCATGGCTGCGACTGACCAGTTTGGTGATCTCCTCAAATGGCCGCAGAAGTCTGCATGTGTCGCGCATGAGCAGCCACTGGCGCGGTGAAAAAAAACCCAGCTCCCCAGAACCGTTTCTTTCGCAGAGTTCATACAGGTAGACGTTAACTGCACGTTTCTGCTGGAGCAGCCTATCAAGCATATAGAAGGTTGAGTTCCATCGCGTCGGGCAATCGCAAATAAGACGTCTGACCGGCAGATGGTGTCGCCGCTGAATGTCAGCAAGGCGAGCCATGGCCGTGTAAGATCTTCTGAAATGGGCCGAGATTTTCCTTGCCTGCCGCAAGATGTCCTGGACCCCAGGGTATTTGACAAGGAATCGCTGCACGACCAAGTTTAAGACGTGTGCCATGCACGGCACGTGCGTGATTTTGCCCTGTTTCAATGCGCTAAGCAGATTGGCACCGTTGTCACACACCACTTTACCAACTGTCAAATTGAGCGGTGTTAGCCACTCATCTGCCTGTGAACGCAAAGCTGAAAGGAGTGCCGGGCCAGTGTGGCTCTTTGCTTCCAGGCACAACAGACGCAGCACGGCATGGCAACGTCTCACCTGGCATGTGGAATAGGTTCTGGGGAGCTTGGGCGGTGCAGTGGAAGAGACGCTAGCAGCGGAAAAGGAGGAGGCAGCTGAGGAGGAGAGGGAGGAGGATGGAGTAGGAGGAGGAGAAGAAGAGTCAGGCCTGCATGCAATCCGTGGCGGTAAAACCAAATCTACACGGGTGCCACGGGTTACATGCTTGACGGCCGTCAGAAGGTTCACCCAGTGGGCAGTAAAACTGATATACCTTCCCTGCCCGTGTTTGCTAGACCACGTGTCTGTGGTCAGATGTATCTTGGCACCGACACTGTGTGCCAGAGATACATTCACTTGCCGCTGAACATGGCCATATAGCTCTGGGATGCCCTTCTCTGAGAAATACTTCCTTCCTGGGACCTTCCATTGTGGTGTTCCAATGGCCACAAATTTGCGAAAGGCCTCCGAGTCCACCAGTTTATATGGCAGTAGTTGGCGGGCTATGAGTTCTGACAAGCCAGCCGCCAACCGTTGGGCAAGAGGGTTATCCGGCATCATCATTTTTTTACGCTCAAACATTAGGCCCACGGAAGCCTGCCTTTTTGCAGAAAAATGTGAGCTTGGCGTGATGGAAGGTGGAGTGGAGGACAATTGTGAGGAGAGAGGAGAAGGAGAAGTAGAAGACGAGGCTGGACGGTGAGAGCCTGCAGTGTGGCTTTGTGTGTTCCGTTGCTCCCACTGGGCTCGGTGATGGCTGCTCATGTGCCTTCTTAAGGCGGTCGTCCCTAGGTGAGTATTGGGCTTACCGCGACTAACGCGTTGACTGCAAAGATTGCAGATGGCAACGCTATTGTCAGCAGCGGACACGTTAAAAAAAGCCCACACTGCGGAGCCATGTGCCGGTGTCCTGGGAGCGCCAGATGTGACCGTACATGGTCGATGACTCGCTCCTGATACATTTGCAGTCTGCTTTGTCCCTGCTGTGCAATGTAAGTCATTGCTGCTTCTCCTCCCTATCTGCTGGTCCATATCTCCCTCTGAACTCCCCTCCTCTTCCTCTCTTGTGGGCACCCACGTGACATCACTAGACACGTCATCATCAACGTCACCTTCCCCACCGCTATAAGTAGAGATCTCGGAGTAGGCAGCAACACCGGGGACCAACCTCCTCCTTGGGCTGATCTGGGTACTGGCGTCAGACTGCTGAGTAGCGCTTGTTGCTACCTCCTCTTCCTGATCCAATACCAAGAGTGGCTGCGCATCAGAAATGTCCTCTTGATATGGATCGGAAAATAATTCCAGTGACTCAAGCGGAAGGTATGTGGTGGTGGTGGTGGTGGTCGTGTTGTTGGTGGTAGTGTCTTTGGGGGTGCACATAGCAGAGAGTGAAGAAGAGGGTGCAGATCGAGAGGATGAGGAGGGTGCAGAAGAGTAAGGCTGAGCGAGCCACTCAACCAAGTCTGGTGCATCCTTTAAAGTAATTGAACGCACCTTCTGCAACTTCCCACTTTGGCTCAAGCCTGTTGCTCCTGCCCTACCCCTACCACCCCTGCGGAAGGGCCTGCCTCTTCCTCTGCATGTCATTTTTTAAATGACCCTGTGACAAAACTCTTAGTCCCTATACCGCTGAAGGACTGCTGCAGTATAGGTGAGCGGTCAGCAGTGGTGCACGTCAACCCTATCTATTGTGGACCTATAGCGGTCCTTACAGAACAGCAGACTGTACCGCACTCAAGCCTATGTACCGTAGCACCCTATACCAAGTTACCAGTCCTTATAAGAACTTTTGTGGACCAAGCAGGTTGTGTATTAGTGTTTAGCAGACTGTACGTCAGTCCCTATACCGCTGAAGGACTGCTGCAGTATAGGGCAGCGGTCAGCAGTGGTGCACGTCAACCCTATCTATTGTGGACCGATAGCGGTCCTTACAGAACAGCAGACTGTACCGCACTCAAGCCTATGTACCGTAGCACCCTATACCAAGTTACCAGTCCTTATAAGAACTTTTGTGGACCAAGCAGGTTGTGTATTAGTGTTTAGCAGACTGTACGTCAGTCCCTATACCGCTGAAGGACTGCTGCAGTATAGGGCAGCGGTCAGCAGTGGTGCACGTCAACCCTATCTATTGTGGACCGATAGCGGTCCTTACAGAACAGCAGACTGTACCGCACTCAAGCCTATGTACCGTAGCACCCTATACCAAGTTACCAGTCCTTATAAGAACTTTTGTGGACCAAGCAGGTTGTGTATTAGTGTTTAGCAGACTGTACGTCAGTCCCTATACCGCTGAAGGACTGCTGCAGTATAGGGCAGCGGTCAGCAGTGGTGCACGTCAACCCTATCTATTGTGGACCGATAGCGGTCCTTACAGAACAGCAGACTGTACCGCACTCAAGCCTATGTACCGTAGCACCCTATACCAAGTTACCAGTCCTTATAAGAACTTTTGTGGAACAAGCAGGTTGTGTGTTAGTGATTAGCAGACTGTACGTCAGTCCCTATACCGCTGAAGGACTGCTGCAGTATAGGTGAGCGGTCAGCAGTGGTGCACGTCAACCCTATCTATTGTGGACCGATAGCGGTCCTTACAGAACAGCAGACTGTACCGCACTCAAGCCTATGTACCGTAGCACCCTATACCAAGTTACCAGTCCTTATAAGAACTTTTGTGGACCAAGCAGGTTGTGTATTAGTGTTTAGCAGACTGTACGTCAGTCCCTATACCGCTGAAGGACTGCTGCAGTATAGGGCAGCGGTCAGCAGTGGTGCACGTCAACCCTATCTATTGTGGACCGATAGCGGTCCTTACAGAACAGCAGACTGTACCGCACTCAAGCCTATGTACCGTAGCACCCTATACCAAGTTACCAGTCCTTATAAGAACTTTTGTGGAACAAGCAGGTTGTGTATTAGTGTTTAGCAGACTGTACGTCAGTCCCTATACCGCTGAAGGACTGCTGCAGTATAGGTGAGCGGTCAGCAGTGGTGCACGTCAACCCTATCTATTGTGGACCGATAGCGGTCCTTACAGAACAGCAGACTGTACCGCACTCAAGCCTATGTACCGTAGCACCCTATACCAAGTTACCAGTCCTTATAAGAACTTTTGTGGAACAAGCAGGTTGTGTGTTAGTGATTAGCAGACTGTACGTCAGTCCCTATACCGCTGAAGGACTGCTGCAGTATAGGTGAGCGGTCAGCAGTGGTGCACGTCAACCCTATCTATTGTGGACCGATAGCGGTCCTTACAGAACAGCAGACTGTACCGCACTCAAGCCTATGTACCGTAGCACCCTATACCAAGTTACCAGTCCTTATAAGAACTTTTGTGGAACAAGCAGGTTGTGTATTAGTGTTTAGCAGACTGTACGTCAGTCCCTATACCGCTGAAGGACTGCTGCAGTATAGGTGAGCGGTCAGCAGTGGTGCACGTCAACCCTATCTATTGTGGACCGATAGCGGTCCTTACAGAACAGCAGACTGTACCGCACTCAAGCCTATGTACCGTAGCACCCTATACCAAGTTACCAGTCCTTATAAGAACTTTTGTGGAACAAGCAGGTTGTGTGTTAGTGATTAGCAGACTGTACGTCAGTCCCTATACCGCTGAAGGACTGCTGCAGTATAGGTGAGCGGTCAGCAGTGGTGCACGTCAACCCTATCTATTGTGGACCGATAGCGGTCCTTACAGAACAGCAGACTGTACCGCACTCAAGCCTATGTACCGTAGCACCCTATACCAAGTTACCAGTCCTTATAAGAACTTTTGTGGAACAAGCAGGTTGTGTATTAGTGTTTAGCAGACTGTACGTCAGTCCCTATACCGCTGAAGGACTGCTGCAGTATAGGTGAGCGGTCAGCAGTGGTGCACGTCAACCCTATCTATTGTGGACCGATAGCGGTCCTTACAGAACAGCAGACTGTACCGCACTCAAGCCTATGTACCGTAGCACCCTATACCAAGTTACCAGTCCTTATAAGAACTTTTGTGGACCAAGCAGGTTGTGTATTAGTTTTTAGCAGACTGTACGTCAGTCCCTATACCGCTGAAGGACTGCTGCAGTATAGGTGAGCGGTCAGCAGTGGTGCACGTCAACCCTATCTATTGTGGACCGATAGCGGTCCTTACAGAACAGCAGACTGTACCGCACTCAAGCCTATGTACCGTAGCACCCTATACCAAGTTACCAGTCCTTATAAGAACTTTTGTGGAACAAGCAGGTTGTGTATTAGTGTTTAGCAGACTGTACGTCAGTCCCTATACCGCTGAAGGACTGCTGCAGTATAGGTGAGCGGTCAGCAGTGGTGCACGTCAACCCTATCTATTGTGGACCGATAGCGGTCCTTACAGAACAGCAGACTGTACCGCACTCAAGCCTATGTACCGTAGCACCCTATACCAAGTTACCAGTCCTTATAAGAACTTTTGTGGACCAAGCAGGTTGTGTATTAGTTTTTAGCAGACTGTACGTCAGTCCCTATACCGCTGAAGGACTGCTGCAGTATAGGGCAGCGGTCAGCAGTGGTGCACGTCAACCCTATCTATTGTGGACCGATAGCGGTCCTTACAGAACAGCAGACTGTACCGCACTCAAGCCTATGTACCGTAGCACCCTATACCAAGTTACCAGTCCTTATAAGAACTTTTGTGGAACAAGCAGGTTGTGTGTTAGTGATTAGCAGACTGTACGTCAGTCCCTATACCGCTGAAGGACTGCTGCAGTATAGGGCAGCGGTCAGCAGTGGTGCACGTCAACCCTATCTATTGTGGACCGATAGCGGTCCTTACAGAACAGCAGACTGTACCGCACTCAAGCCTATGTACCGTAGCACCCTATACCAAGTTACCAGTCCTTATAAGAACTTTTGTGGAACAAGTGAGTTGTGAATGTTTAGCAGACTGCAGCAGAAGGGCAGCAGTCAAGTATAATATCCTTTCTATATTTGGAAGAAAGAATATTATACATGTACAAGCCTATTACTGTACCACTGATACCAGTCCTGAAAAGAACCTTTGTGGAACTAATAATAACAGCAAGTCTTTAAAATTACCCTCACTGCCTGACAACACTGCTTCCTTCCTGTCCCTATACAAATTGGCAAAAAAAGAGAACGATTAGTGGTTACTGGAACAGCTCTTTTGTGGACCTTGATAGTAACAGCTAATGATGATGATGATGATGATGATGATGAAAGACTAATCTGGCTGTCCCTGTAGCATACACCGTCCTTTCCCTTTCTCTAAACTAACAAAAGACACTCAGGCTGCTGCAAGAATCAGCAGCACAGCAAACCTATCAACACCTAACACCTATACCAGTCCTGAAAAGAACTTTTGTGTACCAAATAGCTAGTGGTTTATCTCTCCCTACTCCACACAGGAACCTGTCCCTATCTTAACAGAAGAAAGAATGTAAAATGGCCACCGGATCGGGTGTATTTATAGGTTAGGGGGAATGTACAAGTGTCCATGTGCTGTCATGTCTCAATTGGCTGTCCTGTATCACATGATAAACGTGTCACCAAAGGTTAAAGTTCTTGTATACATTAAACACGTAAGTCCGCCGCGGCGAACGACGGAAAAAGGCGTTCGAACGTGCGGACCGCGAATGTCGGAAATTCGCCGCGAAACGACCGCCGGGCGAACCGTTCGGCCATCACTAGCGGGAACCCTGCAAATCCACTGCGACTCGCAAGGCAGTTCACACTGCCACATGCGAACTGCTGGGAGTGTCAATACAATGTTAATGACACCCCCATTTCAGTTTGCATATCGCACTGGAAACTGACAGTTGGGACAGGAATCGGATTGCATGAGTGTGAACACCCATGCAATCTGATTCTGGTGTGGACCAAAAAAAGGGTCCTGTGCGAGTTTGGTCCGAATGCGATGCGAATTCAGCCATACTATTTGTATGGCTGAAATAGTATCACGTGGACATCGCATGTGATTTGCACTGCAGTGCGGTGCGAATCACATGCGATCTCGCACCACACACAGGTGTGAACCGAGCCTTGGACTGTAATCACAGAAACAAGTCCCAACTGGATGATTTTTCTCCTATTCTGGTGACAACTCAAAAAAATGCTTTTGTTTTTTACTATCAGCTCTGATGACAATGGTTAATAGGTCACATTGAGTGGGTGAATCTCTCCAGTGGGGACACGGGCAGCAATACAAACTTGACAGGGTTCCCAACCCCTCACCATTCTATACAAAACAAAAAAGTTTTGGCTTTATATATTTTTTTAAGCAATCTTTGATATGTTACTAGTTGCTGGCAAAATCCTGGCTAAAACTCTCAAACTTTATGGGCATTGCAATAATTCACAAAAATCGCTGCTCTTCTATTCATTAACTTGCCAAAATGACATTGCCAGCAGCCATGTTTGTCCTGAAAGCCAGAACAGATTGCTTGCTTAGTGCTATGTCATATAATTAATTTACTTTCACTCTAAATGCTAATTGATTTGTTTATCTACTCAGAATATTTTTCTCTTTAGAACGCTACAAAAAAAAAAATCATGTGTCATCTAATATTTGTCAATTATAATATTTAAAAAAAAAAAAAGTTGCAAGAGGAAAAAGATGAATAAATTAAACTGCAATTAACCTGAGACTAATGCATGCAGTTCCTTTAAAAAAATATGGAGTCAACTTATAAAGTCTCCAGTGATTTGAATTTAATTGCAACAGGATATTACTTATCTGTTACACTGTAGCAAATGCTAACTGACGCATTTTGCTCTGACCCTTCCTTGCCTCTCCGTAATTCACGGCTTTACTGCGCTATTATTGTATATGTTTACATGTTCTGCTAGAATATTATTTATATTTGTAAATAAACTTATATGGCTTTTATTAAATGTGGCCAAAGCGGACAATTTAACCATCTGTCAGCTGGCCGGGGTTCAGCAAGCATGCGCCCGTAGTTTTAGCTCTAATTGTGTTTAATGGTACACTAATTATTTCAATTGGGAATAATTTTGTACAGTCAAAGTTGACTCATTTTATAAACTGGAAGATCCTCAGCTATAAATTGGCAGGTATCATCCTTCATTTCTCCTAAGCGCTGTGCCAAAGGGGAATAAGTATATGGTTGCTCTGTGACCAAATGTCATGTGCTGGGCAGAAACATTGATCCTGGCTATTAATCAC
The DNA here is from genome assembly GCF_037356315.1 of Lithobates pipiens. Classification (NCBI taxonomy): domain Eukaryota; kingdom Metazoa; phylum Chordata; class Amphibia; order Anura; family Ranidae; genus Lithobates; species Lithobates pipiens. The sequence continues at coordinate 140,307,477 of NW_027507764.1, forward strand.
TCCGCAAGCCCTCCCAGTAATCAAAGGGCACAGCTGCAGTGATATATAACCAGTGTCAGAGCAGAAAGCCCTTTACAAGACGGCATGCCTACCAGCTGATTTCCAGTATGTTCTACACCGTGCACACTAGCTAGACCAAAATGCCCAGGCTAATTAATCACCTCATCTAACTGTTCATACTATCATTAAACACCTTTATTGGCTGAATTACCAGAGGAGTCGTAGCCCCCTAATTACTTAGGTCTGAAAGCCTACTCACCTGGATACAAAATGCTGCCTATTACCTGTGGTCTAGCAGCATGCCCTCTCATTCTCTCCTCAATAAAAAGCTTACTGACCCAGCAATGAACTTGCGTCTAAGAGAAAATTGGATACGGTTGTGACTGATCTCAGAGCCGGCTCGTATCAACTGATCAAGACAGAAGCACAATGCAACAATATCAACTTGTCTAAATCTAATAATACTTAAAAGGCCCTGTGCCTAGAGACAGAAAGCACACGGCCATTCCCAACTGTGCTGACATTCTGTTATTTTTGGAACCTCCCATGCACACGCTAACAAATAAAAGTAAACGCATAACGCATAAACTGTAGAATTACTATCTGTGGACCTTGCCCCTTGACACATCACCAAGTCCTTGTACCTCTAAGATGGGACATAGGTTAAATATGTGTATGCTGCCTTTTACTGTTGATAAACGATTTATATATTGTTGTTGTTTTTATATAAAGTGCTGTGCAAACTGTTGGTGCTCTATATTGTAAATCCTGTATAATAATAATAATAATAAACAATAATATGGCTACACACGATACAATAAAAAAAATATTCTAAGATACTACATGAGCGAAAAGTATAAAACTATCCTAAGAAGCTACAAAGTAATTACTTTTGCAATTAAACCCTAAGGCCCTTTTTACACGGGGTGGATTCCGTTTTGATCAGAAGGGGATCTGTCTGCTGATCCCCTGCTGATCAGAGCAGAGCAGGCAGATAACAGGTCCGTGTCTGCTCAGTTTTTGGGCAGCGGGTTGTAAATGGACTTCCCTGTCCGTTTACTCCGGACTACCCTTTCAATGTGATTTACCAAGATGGAGGAGGATGGTTTCCTTTCCATTTTTTTCTTTAGCAGACTAGATCTGATCAGAGGTAGGCAGGTACAAATAGACACAAGTGTGTTTACATCTGCTGGTCCATAGGGGTGAACAGGTCTGTCTGAGAACTGACAGGCAGACGTGATCAGAACAGCCGTGTGAAAGGGGACTAAATCCGCAAAGTTGGTCTAAATTAAAATGGTTCTAAAGCCTAAAGAATCATTCTATGCATTAAGGTAAAAAACATAATCCCCCCTGCCCCCTTATACTTACCTAAACCCATTTAAGATCCAGCGCTGTGCATGAGAGCCAAGGCTCTTTCGTCTCTGTCCCTCCTCTCTGGGCAGATTAATAGCAGCAGGAGCCATTGGCTCCCGCTGCTGTCAATCAAATGCTGTGATGAGACAGGAGGCAGGGTTGGGTCACCCAGTCTGTGTCAATGGATGCAGACTCGACAGCAAGCCTGCAAGAGTGCCCCCATAGGTAGTGGCTTCCTATGGGGGCACTCATCGAAGAGGAGGAGCCAGGAGCACTGGTGGAGGACCCCAGAAGAAGAGAATCAGGGCTGCTCTGTATAAAACCATAGCACAGAGTAGTCAAGTATGACATGTTTATCATTTTATTTTACAAAAAAGGACGTTCCAGATGAACGTTCAGCTAAATACACTCCAGGTGCAATAAAACAAATGTTACAATTATTTTTCTAATAAGCAGATTTAGCCTGTCTAGAAAAGTGTTCATATCAGCATGCTTCAGAACAGGCCTCTTACTCTCAGTGTGGAAACAGTGATCCCTCTACAGAGGTCTGAAACATCCACTGCTTATTTAGGTCTATAGCCATGCAAACAGTAAAGGTCCCACTTCCTGATGAATGGCGATCCCTATCCTTACCTCAACAGGTAGCATGTTAGACCTCTGCAGAGAGACAGAGAGCACTGGTGCTTTCTGCAGCCTGCTGGCGGGGGGATTGCTCTTTCTACCCTGGCCTTGGTTGTTTTATAATGAAAATGTACTTAGATTTGGAACACCCTTTGTTTTGATACATCAAATCATGATATGTTTTACTATATAAAAATAACAGTAACCAACCAGCTAGATTGTGTGTTTTAGACAACTGTAGTGAGCTAAATATTTCATACGGTTGCTGCACTTTGCACACAGGCGTTACACATTGACTTGCTTAAAAAAATAAGCTCATGTGTAAGACCCTCAACTACAGCATACACTGGGGCACAACTGCTATTATGTAATTTTATTCTAGATTCATGCCATTTGGCCATCAATGTTTACTGAACTGTGTTGGAACTGTTGAGTGGTATAGGGTGTAGTCTGGCCTGGAGGCACTCAACTTGTTAAAGAATGTTGGGCAGTTACATGAATTAAAATTGCACTGCCTGCCTGTCTTGATATCATCAACCATGGAATCACTGTGAGTTTATTACCAGCCCCTGACATAATAGAAGAACTTTGAAAAATGATGTTCATGTGTACTTCACTGTATTTGTGTTACTAGTTTAAAATGCTCAGCAAAAAATGCTGCATGACTGCTTAGTTGTAGTAAGCGAATGCTTGATAGAAAGGTTGGCAAATATTTCTTCTGAGACTTGACATAGTGACAGCACACTTAACTACACCAATTGGTATGGGAAATTGAGCAGTCTCAAGGGAGTGTCTGGGAAGCTGACCACAAACATTAGGCAAGTATTTGCAAACTGATATCAAAAGCAACTAACATATGATAGCCACACTGTAGCTTGTTAGTCAAAGCAAAAGGAAATGGAAATGTTGGTACTTATATACTGAACTGCAAAGAGACACAAATGCTATGAATAAATATTAGGCATAGCCCTGATTTTGAAAGAACTGGGGTAAATAAGGGGTTGAAAGTGGTATCCAGCAATAAATGAACACATTAAATATATGGAAGTGGTTTTAAAGAGTTAAAGTTAAAGTTAAGTGTCTTAAGGGTGGTGGGACTTCTATAGCTCAATTCATCCTCAGCTGCTATAATATTCAAAACTCTGCATGCCCCTCCAGCTCCCTTGCCAACCATATACACTCTTTGACCTGCAACACTACAATAAATGGCAACCTACTCTTTGTCTCCTGTCTCTGCCCTAAGGTAAACACTGATGTTTCTGCTTTTTTGGTTGCTACCCTATCCCAGCAGTGGTTGTTTTGCTTGATAAGGAGACTATATGTAAAGCCATTGACCCTCAGGCCTATGCATTGCATTCAAAACCTTTAACTGTCTAAGGATTGAATTTTTTGTAATTGCTTTCCTTAAATATCAATCTCATATGCTAGGTTTACTTCACTTGCAGACATGATCCTATGTTGAATTAGTAAATGCGGTCCTCCTTTCTTGCACCTAAAATGGAATTACATTAATTTAATTACATTGCACCCCACCCCCCCCCCCCCCACCACACACACACACACACACATACACACACACACTTTGCTGAGCTGCTTGGAAAAGTATAATCAACACTTGAAAGGGAAGAAAATGATGTAGTATTATTATTATTATTATTATTATTATACAGGATTTATATAATGCCAACAGTTTACACAGTGCTTTACAATATAGAAGAGAGACAATACAGTTACAATATAATACAAGAGGATTAGGAGGGCCTTGCTCAGAAAACCTTACAATCTAATAGGGTCGAGCAAGTGGTACAAAAGGTCGTAACTGTATGGAATGCGCTGATGGAAGTGGTAAAAGATTAGTTGGAGGCGTGATAGGCTTCCCTGAAGAGATGAGTTTTCAGGGAAGCTAGAGTAGGAGATAGCCAGACAGTTTGAGGTAGAGAGTTCCAGAGGATGGAAGAGGCTCTGTAGAAATCCTGGAGATGAGCATGGAAGGAGGAGACAAGAGGACTTGAGAGGAGCAAAGAAGGCGGTTAGGGTGATATTTGGAGACAAGATTGATGATGTAGCTCGGGGCAGAGTTGTGAATGACTTATGTATGTTGTGCTTAGTATTTTGAATTTAATTCGCTGGGCGATCGGGAGCCACTGTAGGTATTTAGAGGAGAGGGGTTGCAGACACTGAGCGGTTGGTAAGGTGGATAAGTCTGGCAGCAGCACTCATGATAGACTGAAGAGGGGATAGCCAATGGATAGGTAGGCCATTGAGTAGGGAGTAGCAATAGTCAAGGCGAGAGATAACGAGGGAGTGAATGAGTAGCTTGGTGGTTTCATTTGTTAAAAAGGGGTGTATTTTATAGATGTTATGGAGGTGAAGTCTACAAGCTTTTGACAACGATTGGATTTTGGGGCTGAAAGGACAGGTCAGAGTCTAGGATTACACCTAGTACCCCTGGCATGAGGGGAGGGATTGATGGTTGCATTATTGATTTTGATGGAAAAGTCATGGAGGGGGGCAAGGGCGGGGAGGGATATTACCAGCTCTGTTTGGGAAAGATTTTGTTTAAGGAAGTGGTGTGACATCCATGCTAATATGTCAGTAAAAAGATAGATTTGGGTGTCATTGGCATATAGATGGTATAGGAAGCATTTGGCAGTTACCAAATGACCAAGGGAGGAGGTGTAGATAGAGAAGAGAAGGGGTCCAAGAACAGAGCTTTGGGGGACCCCCACAGAAAGGGGTACTGGAGAGGAGGAGACAAAGTTGTAGGTAACACTGAAGGAGCACTCTGATAGGTAGGAAGAGAACCAGGATAGAACAGAATATTGGAGGCCAAGCAAACAAAGTTTTTTTGAGAAGGAACAGGTGGTCAACAGCATCATAGGCCTCAGTGAGGTCAAGTACTAGGAGTATGGAGTAGTGACCATTGGTTTTAGCAGTTAGTAAATCTTTAGTGATTTTTGGTCAAGCAGTTTCTGTGGAGTGAGAAACACAGACTGTAACGCCCCCTTTTACGCTGAGGCGTTTTTCAGGTGCTACAGCACTAAAAATAGCGCCTGTTTAGCGCCTGAAAAAAACAGCCCCTTTCACTCCAGTGTGAAAGCCAGAGGGCTTTCACACTGGAGTGGTGCGCTAGCAGGACAGTAAAAAAAGTCCTGCTAGCAGCATTTTTGGAGTGGTGGAAGAGCGGTGTATTCACCGCTCCTAAACCGCTCCTACCCATTGAAATCAATGTGGCAGCGTGACTATACCGTCAGCAAAGCGCTGCTGCAGCGGCGCTTTGCGGGCGGTTTTAACCCTTTTTCGGCTACTAACGGGGGTTAAAATCAACCAACAATACATCTATATATAACATATGATTATTTGTAAATCAATGGACAAATCATGCAGACACTTTAAAACCCCACAGCTCCCAGGAGATTCTGAGGTGTTCCCCAGTAATGCTGTCATACACTAATACAGGACTGATGGAGTGCTTGGTAAGTGCAGCTTTTGGAATGTTTTTGACTGGGTAATCTTTTTACTTGTGTGACACCCATCTATTTTCATTTTCTAACATTGCTATTTAACCTATACAATATTATCCTTTTGCAATATAACCTTAGTCTTACCCTTTTACTTTACGTATATAGTATTCAGTGTCATATCACTTGCGTTTGGCACCCTAATCCATCTCACTTTCACCATCTTATTTAATCATCCCCCCCTTCCCTTTTCACTACACACACACACACACACACATACATTCCCCCCCCCCCCCCCATCAATTTAGGCACTCCACACTCACACCCACTCTCTAGTTGCCCACACGTTTCACTTTTACACTTTTAATATTTGTTTTTGAGTTTTTAGCAGCTTTTTTGTTTTCACTTTTAGGCCGCGTACACACGGGCGGACTGTCTGCCCAACTAAGTCCGTCAGACAATCCGACAGACAGTCCGTCCTACTTTCGAATGAACGGACTTGACCACACACGATGAACAGACAGTCCGCCGAAAGCTTGCGCGATGACGTGTACAGCACATACGTCGGGACTAGAAATACGACGTCCAATACACTGCAATGCAACCTTTCGCCGTGTAAATCCTTTCTGAGCATGCGCCATACTTAGTCCGTCGAACTAGCCTACTCACGAGCGGACTGTCCGCTGAAACCAAGTTTGGACGGACAATATTACGGAAATTCCGAAAGACTTAGTCCGCCAGACTGTCCGCTGAAAAAGTCCGCTGAAGCCCACACACGAGCGGATTGTCCGCTGAAACACGTTTCAGCGGACCAAGTCCGTCAGACAGTCCGCCCGTGTGTACGCGGCCATACACTTCTATTGTCCCATTATTAGTCTACGCCACATCATGCACTTTCACTTCACTAATCACATCACATCACCACACCCCATCCCCCACTCACTTTCTTTTCACTGAAAGCTAATCACTCTTATAATCAATCCAACCAACGAATAAACTGGGCCATGTTATGTATAACTAACTTAATACATTTTTCTATAATATGAATCCGTTAATGACCAAGTAACAATAAGCCTACAGCTGCCAAGCACTTCTATATACTCCCTCCAACATTATTTAATGATGACTTACAAAAAGTTTTTGCATGTCCATCTGCAGGTGTTTTACCCCCCACCCTCCTCTCTGGTCCGACAGTCTTGTATTTATGTATGCATACTAGCTCATTATGCCTTTGCCTTACAGTGTTTTTTTTTTTTTTTCGTTTGCGGGTATACAACCGCTTGAATACTTGGATTTGTATAGGTATGTGGAGAATACGTCTTCTTTGTATTTCTCCTTTTTTACAGTTACAATGCAGACATGGGCAAGCAAGCAAAAACTGTACAGCATTTTCACTGGTCTAGGCCTTTGGTGAGATGTCACAAGAGGAGCCAAAAGCTTGCCTTCAAAGTAGTGTGAGATAAAGCAATGCATTATTATAACAGAAGGTATTTACACATCCTTACTTCTAGGACAATACCCCAAAATCATGAATTTGTTAATAGGTAAGTGGGCAGAGTCCAGAAAAATATTTCTTGTCCCTTTTAGCTATGTCTGCTTCCACAACTGCTGGTGTATAGCACAGATATAACAGTATAACCCACTTGCATACAGGTCTTTCAGGTGTCTTAGCTCTCATCGGTGGAAGATATGCTTTTAATGTGCCCCCGGCTTGTGAGTCCAGTGAACAAGAAATTAAAAAGCCCACCTCTAGACCAGTGTTTCTCAACTTTTATTCAGTCAAGGCACCCTTTAAAAATGATGGACAATCTCAAGGCATCCTTTAAAAATTATGGACAATCTCAAGGCACCCTTTAAAAATGATGGACAATCTCAAGGCACCCTTTAAAAAGTCTGGACAACCTCCAGTTACCCCATTCTAAAGTGTTAAAATAATTCTAATAGTTTTACATATTGTAGCAACATCCACATACGTTGGACACCCAACATTAGAGATGATTTATTCTTCCAAAGCAAATACACTTTTGTACACTGGTACTGACTAGTATTCCAATGGGAGGGCAGGGGAGGGTCAAACAAGGATGCTATGCAGTTGACTGACATCCTCCATATCAACTAATGATGCCATTGGTCATTAGGATGCCGGCAGCTGGAAGGTTGTAACAGTGCACAATGAAAACCTGTGGCTTTGTGTAACTAAAAAGCAGGTTTCATCCATACACCGGCTTGTATACAATTTTTGGGCAATTTTTAGGCATTTTGCAAAGGCATCCCTGAAGAAACCTCAAGGCACCCTGGTTGAAAAAGGCTGCTCTAAAGTACCGTGAGTGCAACATTGCCTTCTTCTAACAGAAGGCATTCCCATGTCCTCACTTTCAGCACATTTATAGTGTGTCATTGTAACTATACATACTGTACATGATCCATTTCATGATGACATAGACATTATTTATTAATGTGACATAAGGATTCCTTTTTGTCAGCTTTGAGTGACACCTAATAGACCTTTAGAAAGAAATGGGCACAATTACATTTTACCCATTTTCAGGTCTTATAGAAAGGTTAAACTGACCCAGGTGTATAAAGTAGAGCAGTCCATATGTACTGTTTGTGACCAAGATTTGGTGAACCCAGTTTCTGTACTGATAAGTGTCAATTAGTGTAAGGCCAGTTTTAGATACACCACCTTTTTTGGTAATATCAGTTGCAAATAGACAGTCTGGGAAGGCATTGTACTACCATATCTAAAATGATTTAAATCCTACAACAATGAGAATTTGTATTGTGTTTGTTATAGTGTATGAGATGTGTCTCTGTATTTTGTCCCCTTCCCTAATTATTTATTTCACTGACATGTATTTCCAGTCCTGAATAATTGCATAATTTACATGTATAATTTATATTTTTGCATCTTTTTCTGTGCAGGAGAGTGTTCCTCGAATGTCCCTAACACTTCCCCCAATAAGCTGGAATGGACAGTACTGGTGGATCACGTATCTAGCTGTAAGGGATTATACACACTAGCCCACACACTATAACTCACTGTGTAGGGGCAATATGTTTGTACAATGCATCACACTGTTTACTTCTTTTACCTTTTTTTAACTTTATTGAAATGTTACAAAATGACATTTCATTCAGCACATACAGTAAAAAATAATTGTTTTCCTTGTGCCCTTGCATTGATCTATGCAGATCAATGCAGTTCAACAGATATGATGAAAACAAGCTCTAAAATTATTTACAATGATCAATTGAAAAATTATAAACATTATAAATGTATAGCTTTAGAAAATGTATCATATTAATTCCTGGCCTTTTGACAACAAAGTCATTAGAAATGTTTTTTAATGATGACTAAAAAAAAAGGCAAGCTTCCCAGCCACTATAATTTGGCTTTTCCCAGTGCTAAATGTAATGCTATGCATACCAACAGATACAAATGTGCTAATATTCCCATATACAAGTGCATTTTTTGTGTTGTAGAGAAGCCTTCATTTCAAGCCCCAGAGACTTGTTAACATGTAAAAGAGGTAAAAGATTACAGTTGGTTGTATATGTGGTTCTGCAAACTTGAAACTACTTATAAAACTTTGTTACTTATGCTGGTAAAGCACAGCCAATTAAAAATGAGCACCTGTCATCTCAGTGGAATAAACACAATATAGCTTAGTATAATGAAAGCTGTGGGTCCACACAAACTAGAACAGTAGCTTTTAAACTTGAAGTAACACAGGGGTTTCCCCCTGCTTCAGGGGTCTTGCTTGCTGCTCCTCCAACTTTATTTCTACCACCGCTGTCCAAGTTGGCCTCCTTGCATATATATAGAACACAATTAATGCAGATATGAATTTATCAATTAATCATTAAATATAATAAAAAAAAATGCAACTGTGGTAACTACTTGCCCCAGTTGCATTTCTTGATACTCTTGATATCACCCTCTTGCAATCCCTATACAGTAGACTGAGAAAAGGAGAGCAGAACAGGAATCCAGGTTTGCTGCATGAAAATGTTTTGACAGTTTGCTGGTAGGAGAAGAATCAGCAATGGGACAACCTCATCAGTCTGCTGCTGCTCTTTCATTGTCCAGTCAGCAGGCTGTGGGTGGAGAGAGGGCAGTACTGTATTATGTAACTCTAATGCCCCGTACACACGATCAGAAATTCCACCAGCAAAAGTCCGATGTGAGCTTTTGGTCAGAAATTCCGACCATGTGTATGCTCCATCGTACTTTTGCTGGTGGAATTTCCGCCAGCAAAAGATTGAGAGCAGGTTCTCTATTTTTCCGATGGAAAAAGTTCCGATCGGAAATTCCGATCGTCTGTTGCAATTCTGACGCGTAAAATTCCTACGCATGCTCGGAAACAATTCAACAGATGCTCGGAAGCATTGAACTTCATTTTCTTGGCTTGTCGTTGTGTTGTCTGTCACCGCGTTCTTGCCAGTCGAAAGTTCAGAGAACTTTTGTGTGACCGTGTGTATGCAAGGCAAGATTTTGTTTTTTAACCTGTCAGATTGACTGCTCTCCTCCCCCCACATTAAAGTAATTGTAAAAGATCTTTTTTTTTTATATATAACAAACATGTCATACCTGCCTCCACTGTGCAGCTCGTTTTGCACAGAGTGGCTCCTCTTCTGGGGTTCACCCACGGCTCCTCCCCACATCAGATAGCGCCCTAGGAGAAGCACTCTCCCGAGGGGGTTACATTGCATTTGCGTCCAGCATTTGCATCCACAGACACAAATTCTGCACTCATCCCCACCCTCCCGGCGCCCGCATCATTGGATTTGATTGGCAGCAGTGGGAGCCAAAGGCTGCGCTCCTATCAATCTATCCAATCAAGAGCTGGGACCCTGTGGAGAGAGGGACAGCATGTCCCCGCTGAAGAGATGAAGGGGCTCAGGTAAGTAAAATGGGGGTCTGGGGGGCCGGTGACTGCCAAGTGTCTTTTCACCTTAATGCATAGGATGCATTAAGGTGAAAAAAACACGAGGGTTTACAACCCCTTTAACATGTTTTCCTCCAGCAAGTGATCTATACACATGACCTGATCAGGTGATCATCTCATGTACAGTATTTCAAGTATTTCACAAAAGTGAGTACACCCCTCACATATTTGTAAATAATTTATTATACCTTTTTATGTGACAACACTGAAGAAATGACACTTTGCTACAATGTAAAGTAGTGAGTGTACAGCTTGTATAACAGTGTAAATTTGCTGTCCCCTCAAAAAAAAACTCAACACACAGCAATTAATGTCTAAACCGCTTGCAATAAAAGTGAGTATACCCCTAAGTGAAAATATCCAAATTGGGCCCAATTAGCCATTTTCCCTCCCCGATGTCATGTGGCTCGTTAGTATTACAAGATCTCAGGTATAAATGGGGAGCAGGTGTGTTAAAGTTGGTGTTATCGCTCTAACTCTCTCATACTGGTCACTGGAAGCTCAACATGGCACCTCATTGCAAAGAACTCTTTGAGATCTGAAAAAAAGAATTGTTGCTCTACATAAAGATGACATTGGCACCCCAGATGTTTTGGTACTACATTTCCCATGGTACTCCAGTACACTGCAGAGTGCCAGAGCATCATGGGAAATGTAGTTACAAAACATCTGGGGTGCCAAGGTTCGCCATCACTGGCCTAGGCTATAAGAAGATTGCCAAGACCCTGAAACTGAGCTGCAGCACAGTGGCCGAGACCATGCAGCGGTTTAACAGGACATGTTCCACTCAGAACAGGGCTTGCCATGGTCAACCAAGGAAGTAGAGTGCACATGCTCAGTGTAGTATCCAGAGGTTGTCTTTGGAAAATAGACATATGAGTGCTGCCAGCATTGCTGCAGAGGTTGAAGGGGTGGGGGGGGCCAGCCTGTCAGTGCTCAGACCATACGCCACACACTGTATCAGATTGGTCTGCATGGTTGTCGTCCCAGAAGGAAGCCTCTTCTAAAAATGATGCACAAGAAAGCCCGCAAACTGTTTGCTGAAGACAAGCAGACTAAGGATGTGGATTAATGGAACCATGTCCTGTGGTCTGATGAGACCAAGATAAACTTATTTGGTTCAGATGGTATCAATCGTGTGGCAGCAACTAGGTGAGGCATACAAAGACAAGTGTCTTGCCTACAGTCAAACATGGTTGCAGGAGTGTCATGGTCTGGGGCTGCATGAGTGCTGCCAGCACTAGGGAGCTACAGTTCACTGAGGGAACCATGAATGTCAACATGTACTGTGACATACTAAAGCAGAGCATGATCCCCTCCCTTTGGAGACTGGGCCGCAAGACAGTATTCCAACATGATAACGACCCCAAACACACCTCCAAGATGACCACTGCCTTGCTAAAGAAGATGAGAGTATGGGTAATGGACTGGCCAAGCATGTCTCCAGACCTAAACCCTATTGAGCATCTGTGGGGGATCCTCAAATGGAAGATGGAGGAGCACAAGGTCTCTAACATCCACTAACTCAATGATGTCATCATGGAGGAGTGGAAGAGGACTCCAGTGGCAACCTGTGAAGCTTTGGTGAACTTCATGCCCAAGAAGGTTAAGGCAGTGCTGGAAAATAATGGTGGCCACACAAAATATTGACACATTGGGCCCAATTTGAACATTTTCACTTAGGGGGTAGCAAATTTACACTGTTATTCAAGCTGTACACTCACTAATTTACATTGTAGCAAAGTGTAATTTTTTCATTTACGAAAATGTGAGATACTGTATATGGGTACCTTTCCATGATAATGCTCCAATCATGATGCATGGGCCTACAAAAATAAAATTCTGAAATGAAAAAAGAATTCCAGGACACCTCAAGTGAGATGGAATCCCATGTTTTATTTTAGGACTGTCTGATTTAACCAAATAAATACACAGCAATTGTAAACTTAGCAAAAGAGATCTTTGTACCTGATTTTAATATTTTGCTGATTTTTTTGTTTTTTTCACACATTACCTAGAATTGTGTGTCAATAAACTTTGACCAACATAAGCCTGGCTAAAGATGACTGTAGGTGACACATATTACAAGTCATTTCAGGTAAATTTATCACCTGTCACACAAGGTATTTTCCTTAATGCCTAAGGGATTTACAAATGTATCCAGTATACTTGCCTGTTAAAAGTGTCACCATTAAATCAACTTTGATGTTATTGTTTACAAAGCGGCTTTAGAACATGTGAGTATGACAAATACGATTATATTTCAAGTAGTGCTGGCTCTAATAGGACAGTGACTTTTATTATAGTGCATGGCTAATTTCCATACCTGCCCTCAGGTTATAATATAATGTAACCACAACTCTACTTACAGTGTATGTCTAGCCAAAACTTTTTTTCTAATGTTTTGGATTGAGTTGGGAAGGAGCAGAATTTCTGTTGGGTTTGTATGCTGCTCCGGGTTACATTAGAGATATTTCCCTTCACTTAGGCCTCATGCACACTGCAGCTGTTAAACTCATGTTTTTGTGAGTTTGGGCATTTTTTTCAGCAGGGGGGTTTATGGGTTGCTGTCTGAACGCCCTAAAATCGCATTCAAGAGCAGTTCTTCTGACCACAAAAAATGCTGAACGATAAAAAAGGCGCATAAACACACTTTTATCAGCTTTCAGTGTTTTTTTTTTTTTTTTACAATGCAGAGCTGAATATAAGTTGGTGTAATTTTTCTAAAACGCCAAAAAACACTGACGCTGAAAAACACAATTAAAAAATGCTGTTAAAATAGTGTTTTTAAAGCAGCAGTTTCCTGACAGCAATCCGACGTCCAGAAATACTTTTTTGAACGTCCTGTGTACATGGAGCCTTACTGTCCTAGTGACAATGTTTTAACCACGCAGGAAGTGAGGGGAAATCTGCAACAGCAACTCAAACTGAATTTTTTATTTTTTTTTAATAGTGAGGGAAAGTTAGAAGTCCTTCACCTTTTTATTGTCCTCTTTGTCTTTTTTGAAGATTTTCTCCATTTTTTTCCTAGAAAACGATTGTCGCCTTGTAAAATAAGTGTAAAAACTCTTAAGCCTCGTACACACGATCGGATTTTCCGACGGGAAATGTGTGATGACAGGCTATTGGCAGAAAATCCGCCCATTTGTATGCTCCATCGGACAATTGTTGTCAGATTTTCTGTGGACAAATGTTGGATGGCAGGCTTTAAAAAATTTTCGCAGACAAATGTCTGTTGTCGTGTACAAACACGCATGCTTGGAAGCAAGTGGTCGGTCTTGTAAACTTGCGATCGTAATGCAGAATTAACATTTGTGACGTGGCTAATTCTGAAATCTCGAAATGCAGCGCACAGTTCTCTTCTTCTTTAATGGGATAATAATGAAGCTGCTTTGCTGGTGATACTGATGGAGTTATTGCAAACATATTTTCAAAGGCTTTGTTTTTTTTTGTTTTTGTGGTGCAAGTTACCACAACACAATTATCCCCTGGTTTTTAAGATCAAAGATACAACTATGTTGGTGTCCCTTGTTAATTTTATATTGTATTTTTTAAAATGTAACTGCCTACTTTTAAAATACTGCCTATTTTTTAAAATGTAACTGTCATATGAAGGAAAAGACATTGCCAAGTATTATTCTCCACAATTTTTTTTACTGTGCATTAAAAAAAGAAAACAAATGCATTTAGACATGTTATCTGCCAATAGAACTTAACCAAAAAATGCATTCTATGCATCCAAAAATATAGAAAATATACCAAATCAAATCATTATTCAAACAAAAAATAAAATAAAAGCCTCATGAATGTGTCCTGCTTCTTAATATAAGAGATCGACAATACCAAGAGTTGGTGAAAGAAGCGGTTCGTCATCCAGAGATAATTCCAAAAATCATCTGGACTATTCTCCTGGCGCTCCCGCAGCAAAGGCATATGACAAAGCTGGTAACGATTAATAAAGCAACCAATTTTTGGTCCAAGAAATCCTCCTCCTCCTGTCCCAGGACTGGACTTGGGTCAAAGCAATAACTCCAAGGCCAATAATAAATTACACGTTATCTCCTCCAATTTCGCAACATGGCTGGTTGACGAACGGCCATTCAGAAATGAACTGAAAAGCACAAAATGAAAAGTGCGAATCAGCACTCACCAAACTTCTACTAATACGAAATTAGCAGAAGGAGCACAAAGGGTGGTGCCTGACAATTGAACTTTCTCTTTTTTGGCTCGTATTACATCTAGTATGTCACTACGTTTGTGTTTGTTGGCCAAATTGTGTACCGTTTGTATACAAGACAAAATCCAGGCACATGACTTCAGACAAAAGTCTGAGGCTTTATAGAGCCCTGGATAGCAGTAAAGCTGGATGGGGAAAAAATAGAATCATCCATCCACACAAGCCAAGTGGATAGAGATTTTTCTCCTGCCATGACAGGCGGGACTCACCACTGTCAGAGTACGCTGATCAGCAGCTGCCGTTTAACAAAAGCTTTCCAACATGTCCCTTCAACAGAAGTTGGTAAAATAGTTGACTTCTCCCAAGTAAGGACAACCACATTCTGATTGTAGCTCGGCCGATCCCTGCTGATTCAGCCAAATTTCAATCCATCTATAGCCATCTTTAGAAAAACATCCCAATTCTTCCCCAATTACTTCTTCTCTTGCTCCCTCTTTTGGTCTCTTAAATATAAAGTTTGTAGCATTTTAATATATCTGTTTGATAAGTAAAAAAAATAATAATAAGACTGATGTAAATGTATAATATACATGTAAAGCACTGTGAAAATTGTCTGCACTATATAATTACTTAAAAAAAAATTTAAAAAAATAAACGTTTATCATGTCTGCAGTTTAGAGCTGTCCCGTGTCCTCTACACACTTCCTGTCTAATTTAAGGGAATCTATTTAGCCCGCCTATTTATTATCATGGTAATACAGAACAATGCACAATTATGTTGTGGAGATCTAAGAGTGGGAGTAGCAGAGTAGTTTAGCAAAAGACATTAGACAGGGCTGACACCACTCTGTTCACAAAAATGCTTTGTGTTGTCAACCCACAATAGGACTTAAGTGTTGGGTGCATTTCTGGCAGATTGACAGGTTAATTAACTCCTTGCCACTGGCAAAAGCCGGTCATAATGATTGGAGACTGGTATTCACTTGGCTGCACACTGATGACAAAATTGTGAGCCTGTCTTACCAGTTACCGATCATCAGTAGTTTACTATGAGGTGTCAGTAACAGTTTGGTCACATTTCTGGGGGATGCACCCCAGAACAACACAGATGCATTTATGCAATTGGCTGGGCCTTAAAACCCACCCACCATTCTGCCATATACACTCACCGGCCACATTATTATGTACACCTGTTCAATTGCTTGGTAACAGCCAATCACATTGCAGCAACTCAATGTGTTTAAGCATCTAGACATGGCGAAGATGACTTGCTGAAGTTCAAACCAAGCATCAGAATGGGGAAGAATGAGATTTAAGTGACTTTGAACATGGTATAGTTGAGGTGCCAGACGGGCTGGTCTGAGTATTTCAAAAACTGGTAATCTCCTGGAATGTTCACCCACAACCAACTCTAGGGTTTACAGAGAATGGTCCAAAAAAGAGAAAATATCCAGTGAGCGGCAGTTGTGTAGACGAAAATGCTTTGTCAAAAGTCAGAGTGGTTTGAGATGATAGAAAGGCACAGTAACTTAAATAACCACTTGTTACAACTAAGGTATGCAGAATACCATCTCTGAATGCACAACACTTTGAACTTTGAAGCAGATGGGTTACAGCAGTAGAAGACCACTCCGGGTGGCACTCCTGTCAACTAAGAACAGGAAACTGAGGCTACAATTCACACAGGCTCACCATAATTGGACAATAGAAGATCGGAAAAATGTAGCCTGGTCTGATGAGTCTCAATTTAAGCTGCGACATTAAGATGGTAGGGTTAGAATTTGGCACAAATAATATGAAAGTATGGATCCATCCTGCCTTGTAATAAAGGTTCAGGCTGGTGGTATAATGGTGTGGGGAATATTTTCTTGGCACACTTTGGGTTCTTTTGTACCAATTAAGCATCCTTTAAACGCCACAGCCTACCTGAGTATTGTTGCTGACCATGTCCATCCCTTTATGACTACAGTGTACCCATCTTCTGATGGCTACTTCCAGCAGGATAATGCACCATGTCACATAGCTCAAATCATCTCACCACTGGTTTCTTGAACATTACAATGAGGTCACTGTACTCCATTGGCCTCCACAGTCACCAGATCTCAATCCAATAGAACCCCTTTGGAATGTGGTGGAACAGGAGATTTGCATCATAGATGTGCAGCCTACAAATCTGCAGCAACTGTGTGATGCTATCATGTCAATATGGACCAAAATCTCTGAGGAACGTTTCAAAAACCTTGTTGAATCTATGCCACTAGGCAGTTCTGAAGGCAAGAGGGGGTTCAACCTGGTACCAGCAAGGTGTATCTAATAAATTGGCTGGTGAGTGTATATGCGCAATGCTGTCATAAAGTGATAAAACCCAGGGAAACGTTTATGTGTTCCATAGATGGACTAAATATGTTCTTTTTTTTTTTTTTTTTTTTTTGCCTTGACATGCTAAAAGTTTTCTATCTGGATTGTGGAAAATGACAAATCTACTATAGCTGGTGTAATACCGCTGCTGGATAGAAGCCTCTGTTTAAAGCCGACTGTTGTAACGCCTTATAGAGGAGGGATTGAGCTGGCAACAATGGTGCATAATTCAGGAAGAATGAAATACGCAATAAATATGGCTGGTGTCCACAGTCATCAGTCAGCTGGTATAGGAATTCTTTAAGCCACAATAAATCTATCCAATTAGCTCTGTTTATTTTTAAATTAATCAGTTTATGGTGTTTATATGCTCCTGAGATATGAAAATTGAACCAATGCAACCCATTGTTGTGATGCTCATGAGAACCAACTGATGGGCAGCTGCTTGTTTTATCGATGACATGTTTAAGAGTTTCAATGATACCAGAGTCTTGAGAGACACAAGACTGACCAAAAATGTGACAAAGGAAAAAAAAAGGGAATTGTTGTAGAACTTTGTATGAATTCCTGTTTGTTCTGTCATTCTCTACTTTCCTCATTATGTCCGTAGATTTAGACATGCATCAGTCACCTGAGATAGGTGTGAATTAACAAATCTTTAAAGAGCTAATGAAGTATTTCAGGACTCTTTTGTGTCTTACAGACAACAAATCAGCACAAGCATGTGTATTTAAAGGGTGGGAGACCAGAAGAGCATTTGTACAAATTCTTTTCATATTGTGCTCCGGATACTTTGTTTTAACAAACCTCAAAAAGCAAACATGATTCAGAGCACATTTCATCACTGTCTACCTGAAAGAGAAATCCCTCCATGTCACCAAACAGGTTTTTTTTTTTTTTTTGTGTAGGGGTCTATCTAGATGTATTTATATAAACTCACAATATCCCTTATAAATACCACACCAATTCAAAAGTGGATGCTAGGCAATCCATCAGACAACCTCTAACAAATAGCAAACTATTGCAATTGTTTTACTCTTGGAAGAAAGTGGGGGCTAGCAGAGAAGAAGAAGAAGAAAAATGACCTCAATATGAAATGGAAGTGAATGCGCTGTTTGAAGTTCCACTGAAGTGAAGTGCTTTATAACAATTAACTGAGTTTAGAAAAAGGCAATGTCGCTGCAATCTAGGGGAAATTATATCATTAGAGGAAATGCTACATTTAACTGAAAGGGTCCTTTTGGAAGGAAAAAAAGGAGATGATCACAAAACTGGTACGTTAAATCGGTGCATATTACCAAATTAAAAGACTAAAATGGCTATATCAAGTTCCTTAGAATACATCAACAAAATGAAAGCATGTGCTTTCCTCGGAATATGCATTTCAGGAAGAATTATGGCCCGGAGACAATTTGTATACTTAAGAAATACTGTTCCCACTCCATTACATCATTTGTAGTGCTACTTAAACCAACATATTTATTTAGCTATCTTCTGTACTGGTGCATTTTTTAATGTTAGGCCATTAGTCAAAGATCCTTTTTTTAATTTTTTCTTCTTTTAAAAAAAAAAAAAATACACTTCAGCAGGCAGCAAAAATTAATTATAAAGATAAATGATGGCTATTCTGTGCGGAAGCAGAAATGAGTAGGAATATTAACCGTATATGTATGACAAGCCAAGCATCTATGCTGCACTGACTTGCTGCAGGTACAAAGCTGGCTCATATTCAACAGGTGGCATTTATTGAAAATAGAGCACAGGAATCCAATCATGTACTCATAGCAACTATATAGGTTGAGCTATATTTTAGTATGGTTTAGGAAATTATATTGTATAATGGAAACAGTATTAGGTGGGTACTTCTAATGATATTCCGTATATTGGTTTATTTTTATTACTCACATCCTAATTTTTTTTTCCATCTTTATATGCAGTCCAGCAAAAAGTGACAGTTACAGGGGTTGAGCCAAACGAAAAAACTATGTGAGCTTACAGTGGTCAGATTTTAATTATACAGTATAAAACAGTTTTAAAAAATGTAACTGCGCAAAGAGGAACTTTGGTCCAGTTTAAAAAAATTAAAAGTTAGCAGCTACAAATACTATAGCTACTGACATTCAACAAACAGGCACCTAACAGCCCAGGATCCTAGCTCTGTCTTCACTGGGGCAAATCCTTCACTGGGATTCAGATCCCCGGCACCATCATCTTGGATGTGGGAGCCAGATGTGACTTCCTGCAATTTTACAGCCAGTACCCCATTACTTCTGCAATTCTTGTCCCACAGCCTCCTGGGACATGTAGCATATCCCAGGGAGCTATGGTAGGGCTAGGGGTGGGCCAAGCTGACATAACTTTTACTTAGACAAGAATTGCAGAAGTAGGAGCGGGTACATGTCAGAAAAAAAAATAACGAGAGTGTGGGGGGAGAAAAGCAGAACTTTCCCTTTTAAGTGAAAATCTGCTTTAAAACATGTTAGCTGGAGTTGAGCTTTAATCGGTTTGTTGGTCATTTAAAGTGTATGAACAGCACTGTCACTAAGGAAGAGGTAAGGTCCAGGCTGAACTTAGTTCAGGATAACCACAGGATACTGTCACATGACAGATGCCTGCAATCTTAATCAACTGTAGCCATGGAATTCTCTGCCCTTCAGCCGCACATAACGAAGGGTGCTGGTTTGACCTAATATAGCCATGTGATCATATCTGGTCAATGACATTGTCCAAATATGGCTAAATTAGGTCAATATATGTAAAGTGCTGCGTAAATTGATGATGCTATATAAGTAACTGAAATAAATAAAATAAAAATAAAAAATATTGTTACTAGCTTCCCTGCCTCTTTGTTACATGCAGTCACAAGGAAGGGAATTCCATGGCTGCAGTTAAATAGTGCAGCGGCATGTTAGAATGTGAAAGTTTCCTGTGGGATCAGCCCTAGTTGTCACTATGCTGAAGCTAGTGGAAAAACAGATGGAACACTTAGACCCCTTTCACACGGGACAGATCAGTAATGATCCGCCCCGGGATGATCCGCTTGCTCAGCGGGGATCGCTCCGTCTCCGGCACTGTGCAGGGACCGCCCAGTCAGCTCTCTGCTCTCCTCTATAGGGGATCGGATGAGCACAGACTGTCTGTCCGTTAGAAAATAGAATTTTCCTCCGTCTGCAGAATAGGACAATAGCAGAGGCGGACGATAGCTGGTGTCTGCGGATGTTTATCCGCAGACACCCGCTATCCCATAGGAATGCATTTATGTCCTTATTTCATCCGCAAACGGATGGATGAAATACGGACATAATGTCCACATGTGTGAAAGGGGCCTTAAAAACTATAAATACAGTGTTATTACTGTTAACAGACTGCATCATATACAGCCTTTTTAAGTTTGACCTTAGTTCTAATTTAAGGCATCTGACTGAATGTTATTGGTTCTCTAATGTATTTATGTCTTTAATATTTGTTTTTACCTGTCTTAAAAATTCAAAAATATATATTTTTGTTAGCGTTTCACGTGATCGGAAATCCCGCCAGCAAAAGTCTGATGAGAGCTTTTGTTGGATATTCCGACTGTGTGTTTGCTCCATCGGACTCCAACATGCAAAATTCCTATGCATGCTCGGAAACAATTTGACCCATGCTGGAAAGCATTGAACTTAATTTTCCCGGCTCATCGTAGTGTTGTACGTCACCGCATTCTTGATGGTCGAAAGTTCAGAGAACTTTTATGTGACTGTGTGTATGCAAGCCAAGCTTGAGCAGAATTCCGTCGGAAAAAATATTTTTCCGCCGAAAACTCAGATCGTGTGTACACGGCATAAGTGTATAGCATAATTAGTTCTGGAAATGTTGTCCCTGTAAGACTTGTTATGCCACTGTGCACAATGTCTTTGGAAGATTTTGTACGAAAGAAAGTTACTGGAATACAGTATAATGAGCTTAGGTGTCCGTTTATGAAGCAGTGAAATCTATTCCCTGCTTCATTCTCCGGCATTCACAGATCTTTCTCCTCTGGAGGTCAGTTTATGAAGCAGAGTAGATCCCTTCTCCTTTGGAGGAGTGAAGCGATCTATAAATACTTCCAATAGTGGAGAACGGCCCCTGATACTGGAATCTCGGGAGACTTTACGAGATTACAGCACCAGAAATTCACCGAAACAGAGATGCCAGTTTATTAAGCAGTGATAAATTATTACAGCTCAGTACACTGACAGACAGTGTGGTTAATGTTAATAAAATAATGAGTCCCCCTACATTATATATATATGTAAACATACACACACATTATATATACATGTATATACACACACATATACACATTTTATATATATATATATATATATATATATATATATATATATATACATAAATATGACAGAGGGACAGTGTTGGGGGGTCTGAATGAGGTAGAAGGAAGTTAAAAATCGTCCTCTTTCCCCCTCAGATCCCGCAGAATTCTCTCTTCACTCCCCGATTCTCCACCACTGAGCTGGTGAATCGGGGAGGGTGAATTCTGACACAGATCGCCAGTGAAGCGCTGAGACTGCAGCTTCATAAACTGGGTGTTTCTGTGTCAGTCAATGAGGATTCTCAGTGTGCGGAGATCATCGGCAGGAACATGTTCAAACACTTCTCCCCCAATTATCTCTGTTTCATAAACTGTTTATGGACTGTGATCAGCAGCGATCCTGGGGATCGCTGCTGTTCACTGCTTCATAAACGGACACCTAAGTGGGCATTCTAACCATCATTAGGTCCCAGGCCATCATTATGCTTTGGTTCACTATTTATTTGGAGGAAACCATGTGTGACTCAAGTTGCAAACATAGCTCTTAGTATACAGATGCGTATATCTGAAACCGCTAATTAAAAAAAACAGGCCCTCTGTGTGTAATACATGCATAGTGGTGCATTCTTATTATGTTGCTTATGCGGAATAATACCCCATTCCTAACAGCATAAGTGAAGGCCATAATTATATACTCTTGGATAGGTCAAAAACATATTGGTATTACAGTCTCATATGGGTTCTCTTTCTGTGATGCATTTATGGAGTACATTAGTTACCTAACGCCAGTCTTAACTGCCACTAATGTAGGTAAATTTTGCAAGGCTTTAGATTAGGCTATTAAACATTCATCCATAAAAAGTAACTTACTTTCATATTCTCTGAGCCTAAAGATAATCTGGGCTCTGTTTGATGGAGGTAAACTGGCGATGAGCCAAGTCAGATATGGGTTTGAAATCTAAGAAATTAAGCATGGTGTATGTTTTTCCCCTAGCCCAGCAATTGCCTTCCAGCAACCAAGTTCCATTTATATGTTTTGTTTCTCTTAAAGTGTGACCTGTCAAGCATAACACAATTGTATATTTAAAGGAGTTAATTTACTAAAACTGGAGATTGCAAAATCTGGTGCAGCTGTGCATTATAGCCAATCAGCTTCTAACTTCAGCTTGTTCAATTAAGCTTTGACAAAAAACCTGGAAGCTGATTGGTTTCTATGCAGAGCTGCATCAGATTTTTCAGGCTCCAGTTTTAGTAAATCAACCCCAAAGCGTATGTAAATCATAGCAATAACTGTTTTGCTCTAGTAAATATACCTTTGAAAGTGTTTGGCTATATCTGTTCGATAAGTGCAAAAAACCTTTTTTAGCCTGGGGCAAGCAGTTGTTACTGGCAAGATTACTGGCTGAAAAAAAAGCAATAAAGCTTGAAAAAAGGAAACTAATGTACCACCATATCTTAGGACTCACAGCCTGCAATATATTACGTTTTTCTTCTTGGGTTTCAAGTACTTTTTACAGGTCCATGTCACCGGGCTTTTGTTTGTCAACGGCAACTATCAACTGCAGGTCAAATGTACCTGTCAATGATCTCATAAGCATCTCAAAGCAATGCCATTGTTATAAGACACAATTTTATATAGTTATGTATTCATTAAAAATTCAACTACTGTAAGTACCTGTATTTGACATCTTGTTTTCCCATGTAAAGCAGCACCCAGACTAGAGAGAAAAGGCAACGCTAGGATCCATTTGGATATGCTAAATGAATATGTGCTGACAATAAAACCTTGCTGACAGGAGTAGGGGGCAGAATGAGCAGTGGTAAGCTGCGGCCGATGCTAACTCAAGTGCAGTAGAGAAAAGTAAGGTCCCCAGCCTAACTGTAAGGTCTGACAGGGAAGTGTAACTCTCAGAACTCTATGGAAAGTATTACATGCATTGGCAAGTGCAACAGCTCGTGTATATGTATTATGCCCATTTTTAGGGTGGAACAAAAGCTAATGAAGCTGCACACTGCCATGTACCAATGCAAACATTTAAAAAAAAAATACCATAAATCAGAGTAAGGGTAATTTCATGTGAATTTGAGAACAGTATTGAAGATACACAAATCCTTTCAATACCATGTTTGGGGGTGCCCTAAAGCAATATATGGTGTTACGAAACAGTGTAATGTTCACAGACAGTCTCTGCAACAGTGTACATTGGCAGCACATATTTACAGTACCTTGCAAAACTATTCACCCCCCTTGGCATTTTTCGTGTTTTGTTGCCTCACAACCTGGAATTAACATGGATTGTTTGAGGATTTGCATCATTTAATTTACAGAACATGCCCACAACTTTAAAGATTTTTTTTTTAATTAATGTGAATTAAACAACGAATAGGACAAAATAACAGAAAAAGTCAATGTGCATAACTATTCACCCCTCTAAAGTCAATACTTTGTAGAGCCAACTTTTGTGACTATCACAGCTCCAAGTCACTTTGGATAAGTTTCCATGAGCTTGCCACATCTTACCACTGGGATTTTTGCCCATTCCTCCTTGCAAAACTGCTCCAGCTCCTTCAAGTTGAATGGTTTGCTCTTGTGAACAGCAATCTTTACGTCTGACCACAGATTTTCTATTGGATTGAGCTCTGGGCTTTGACTAGGCCATTCAACACATTTACATGTTTCCCCTAAACCCCTCAAGTGTTGCTTTAGCAGTGTGTTTGGGGTCAGTGTCCTGCTGGAAGCTGAACCTCGGTCCTAGCCGCAAATCACTCACAGAGTGTGTATTTAGCACCATCCATCTTTCCCTCAACTCTGACCAGTTTCCTAGTCCGGACTAGTGATGGACGAACTTCTGACGGGACGTTTCGCGAACGCAGCCAAAAGTTCGCGAACCGCAAGGTTCGTGGCGTACCCCATTGACTTTAATGGCAGGCGAGCCTTAAAAACCTCCAGGTCATATTTTCAGCCACAAAATACTTACCAGCTGTGCACATAGTCCCACAACATGGACACTGACATAAGTATTAAGTGAATCTGGGATCGACAACGACAGGCATTCTTTTTTTATCTGTGAAATTTTGACAATTCAGGAGCGCATGAAGGCCATGGAGGAGACGCAAGGTCAGGGCGGGCTATGAAGGGGGTGCAGGAGATGATCAGTGCCACAGTCAGGGCAGCGCAGTCCTGTGCCAGTGTCCCAGTGTGCCAACCTGTGCTTGAGCCCCTCCCTCTGCCCGGCCCTTACCCCTATCTATGCAGGGCTCCACTGCAGTGGTCCGGAGGTGCCAGTCCAGTGCTGATCCTCAGCCATGGTGCTGGCACTGCCTGCTGATTGGCTTCTCCACTGCTATCTCCCTCACTGTCTGAAACCAGCACCGCGATAGAGACTGAGCACTGGCACCAGCACCGTGATAGAGAGCACTGACGCCAGCACTGAGATAGAGAGCACTGACACCAGCACTGTGATAGAGAGCACTGAGACCACACCAGCACCGAGATAGAGAGCACTGACACCACACCAGCACCGAGATAGAGAGAGAGCACTGACACCAGCACCGTGATAGAGAGCACTGACACCAGCACCGTGATAGAGAGCACTGTCACCAGCACCGTGATAGAGAGCACTGACACCAGCACCGAGATAGAGAGCACTGACACCAGCACCGTGATAAAGAGCACTGACACCAGCACCGTGATAGAGAGCACTGACACCAGCACAGTGAGAAGAAGATATATAACACCCCACTTCAATCGGTCGTTTTGGGGGGGCCACTGGTCTATCACACCAGTTATAATACTTTTTTTTTTAATTGCGTTTGTCACTCTTTGTAGTATCGCTGCACAACCGCTCAGCAGTCACAATGCTGCAAAGTGGAAATGCACTATACTATGCTTTCTATATTTGCAAGTATTTTATACGTGTATTACCTATATACTGCACACCATATAGTACACCTATACCAGTCCTTAAAAGGACCTTTGTGGACCTAATAGTAGCTAGCTAGTAGCTAGTGAGTTGCAGACTGTCCCTGCTCCAAACACCAAACTGTCCCTCCCTACACTGAGAAACGATAGCTGCAGAATTGGTCAGCAGCACAGCAGTGCAGTGCACTATAATATGCTTTCTATATTTGAAAGAAAGTATATTATACGTGTACAACCCTATATAATGTACACCTATACCAGTCCTTAAAAGGACTTTTGTGGACCTAGTAGCTAGTGATTTGCAGACTGTCCCTGCTCCAAACACCAAACTGTCCCTCAGTCCCTACACTGATAAAAGACAGCTGCAGAATCGGTCAGCACTCAGCAGCACAGCAGTCAGCAGTGCACCATAATATACTTTCTATATTTGAAAGAAAATATATTATACGTGTACAACCCTATATACTGTACACCTATACCAGTCCTTAAAAGGACTTTTGTGGACCTAATAGTAATAGCTAGTGATTAAACTGACTGTCTCTGCTCCACACAGCGTCCTGTCCCTACACTGACAAAAAACAGAATGTAAAATGGCCGTCAGATCAGGTCTATTTATAAGGTAGGAGGTATGTCCAATTATCCATGTGCTGAAATGTCTCAATTGGCTGTCCTGTACCCCATGATGGATGTGTCATCATGGGTAAAAGTTCTTCACAATGTAAACGCATATGTCCGCCTCGCGAACAGCGCCAGAAGTCCACCGGTTTCACGAATCGTGAACAAGCAAAATTTGCCGCGAACCGACCGCTGGGTGAACCGCAAGGCCATCCCTAGTCACTGCTGAAAAACATCCTCACAGCATGATGGTGTTCCTTGGGTGATGTGATGTGTTGGGTTTGCGCCAGACATAGCGTTTTCTTTGATGGCCAAAAAGTTCCATATTAGTCTCATCAGACCAAAGCACCTTCCTCCCATACATTTTAGGTGTCTCACACATGCCTTTTCACAAACTCAAAACGCTCCATTTTGTTTTTTGCTGAAATGAATGGCTTTCTTCTGGCCACTCTGCCATAAAGCCCAACTCTATGGAGCGTACGGCTTATTGTCATTCTATGTACAGATACTCCAGTCTCTGCTGTGGAACTCTGCAGCTCCTCCAGGGTTACCTTAGGTCTCTGTGCTTGCCTCTCTGATTAATGCCCTCCTTGCCCGGTCCGTGAGTTTTGGTATGCGACCGTCTCTTGGCAGGTTTGCTGTTGTGCCATGTTCTTTCCATTTGGTTATGATGCTCCTAGGGATCATCAAAGATTTGGATATTTTTTTTATAACCTAACCCTGACTTGTACTTCTCAACAACATTGTCCCTTACTTGAAAATCCGA
Organism: Lithobates pipiens; assembly: GCF_037356315.1. Lineage (NCBI taxonomy): Eukaryota > Metazoa > Chordata > Amphibia > Anura > Ranidae > Lithobates > Lithobates pipiens. The sequence continues at coordinate 140,333,993 of NW_027507764.1, forward strand.
CGGAAAAAGTCAGATGGGCCCACACGCGATCGGATTTTCCGACAACATAATCCGATCGCACATTTTCCGTCTGAAAATTCGACCGTGTGTACAGGGCATAAGATTACACACAAGTGGACATTTCACTAATTATGTAACTTCTGAAGGCAATTGGTTGCACCAGAGCTTTTTATGAGCTTCATAACAAAGGGGGTGAATACATACGCACATGCCAATTATCAGTATTTTATTTCTGAAAAATTGTTTTATGTAAATATTTTTCGAATTTTACTTCACCAACTTAGACTATTGTGTTCTGATCCATCAGATATAATTCAGATTTTAAAAAAACATTGAACTAAAGGCTGTAATGTAACAAAATAGGGAAAAAGCCAAGGGGGGTGAATACTTTTGCAAGGCATTGTAAATTGTGAACATTTTTGCTTTTACAATGGGTATGGCTTACATACAACAGAAGCATGCCAGTCATTTAAGTTTAAAAAAGCTTTTTTTCACATTTTAGCAGCATCACATGTTTTTCCATCAAAGGGTAAGCCCTTGTACACACGGTCGGACATTCCGATGGACAATGTCCAATAGGACCGTGTTGTCAGATAATCCGACAGTGTGTGGGCTCCATCGGACTGTTTCCGTCGGAGTATCCGATGGACCAAGTTTTCCAGCTGGGTTATAAAATCTTCCGACAACATGATCCGATCGGACTTGGCCCGATCATGTGTAGAGAATTCCAATCAAACAAAGTGCCACGCATGCTCAGATCAAATTCCTAGACCAAAGCTATTGGCTACTAGCCTGAATGTAGTCCCGTCCTAACGAAATAATGTCATCACGTTAAGTACGATCGGATTTTCTGACTACTTTGGCCGACTGTGTGTATGCAACAGTTTCGGACAAAATCCGTCAGACAAAGTCCGACGGATTTGGTTGTCGGAATGTCCAACCGTGTGTACAAGGGCTAATAGACTCACTTTGACGGCCAGATATAAGCTGGGCAGTTGTTCACTGTGGCTGTCCCTGTTCTCACCAATACTGTCAAATACCTAGACTGTTCTGCTGCTTGCCCCCAGCAAAAGGGTTGATTGCCCAAAGAACTTTTCTATTTTTTTAAATTTTCTAACAGTTTCCTTATTGACTTGTGTTCCTTTGCACTTTGATTGCCCTATGCTTTCCCTGTAACAACTTCCAAGTCACTGCTTCTTTAAACTGAGGGTGCTGGCTTAACTAAAAGACCACCTCTTGGCCCTTCTAAGGTCCATGTCCATAACTCAAAGACCATGCAGTGCATTATGGTTTAAAAACAAGTTTTCTGGGTGAATCTGCTCATAAATTTGCCAGAAACAAAAATCTTGTACCCACAGGAATTGCCTTGAACCCATGGTAGTGGCAAATCCGATCCTTGCCCCTAATTACTTTTGTTTTTATGTGACAACAAATAATTAAGTGCAATGTTTGTAAAGCCAAATGTTATTGTGGGATTGAATAAATGTATATACTTTGTTTCAATTAAACTCACAGTCAGTATGGCAATAAATAAGAGTGTAAAAATCAAATAAATGTTTGTGAACCAAAAAAGTTTCTTTCAATATTGTATAACTATAGTACATACAGTACATGTGTCTTCTATTCTTCAAAACAACATAAAGTGAAGATCACTCCAGAAACAAAATAGTTTCCCACATTAGTGCCCTTGTGGGTGACTCACCAGAAGTAAATTACCTTTGTGTTTGTGTAATTTAAAAAACAAGGTTGCATAACAGTGGTTTAGTGGTTAGAACCTCTGTCCAGCAGTACTAGGGTTGCTGGTTTAAATCCCAACTATGACACTAGCTGCATGAATTTTGCATGTTCCTCCTGTGCTTGTGTGGGTTTCCTCCCACACTCTAAAGACATGCTAATAGGTTACTCCTGTCTAAATTGGCCCTAGTATATGTATGAATGTAAGTTAGGGGCCTTAGATCGCAAGCTTCCTGAAGGCTTCTTGATATGGACTGATGTGAATGTACAATATATGTAAAATTTGATATTTGTTGGCACTATAAAAGTACCTACAACAAAAAATCTGACATCTTTGCTGTAATAGTGCAATGTGCTGGGTGTTCAGTGTACCCCTGTACCTTTAAGGGGGGGGGGGTTCCTTCCAGGCCGCTTGTCCACACTTATCTATAAAAAGGCATGTGCTCCTATTGCGAAGACCCAGAAGTCAGGGTTAGGGTCTACAGAAAACAGGATGCCTTGACGGGACATGTAGCTTATGCATGTATTGCAAATGCGTGCAGACTAAACCCCTGTTCTTATCGCATTTTGTTAGACAGGTCAATTTTGTTGTATACTGGCTGGTTAGTAAGTTTGAGCTTGGAAATCTCATTGTATTTTTTTTGACATGTGTCACCCTTCCAGTGCTCCTTGCTGCAATAGACCAGTTATAGGTGGGGGCAGTGGCCACTTGCTTGTATTCTATACTAGTTTTACAGCTAAATGACAAAAATATTCACCTTCTAGGGACCAGTCGACTTCTCTCCCTGCCTGTTAGCTGATAATGCCTTAACCAGTGCTTCTTGGATGGAACAGCCAGTGCATGCCTTAAAGCGGAGTTCCACCCAAAACTTCCACTTATCTGATACCCCCCCCCTCCAGTGCCACACTTGCCACCTTTCAGGGGGGAGGGGGTACCCTGTCCCAATTTCCATCAGACCACGCCGCGGCAAGGTGCATCCTCCTCCTTCCTTCCCCTGCTGCTGGGCCAGTAAGAGAGCACAGTGCGCTTTGCACGTGCACAGTAGGGGCCCAGCTGTGAAGCAATTGGCAATTGCGGTGGCAGCACCCGACAGCTGATGGAATCATCGGCTGTGGTGCTGACATCGCTGGATTTCAGGACTGGTAAGTGTATTATTAAAAGTCAGCAGTATGTGTAGCTGCTGACTTTTGTTTTTGGAGGGGGGGGGGGTGGAACTCCGCTTTAACTCCATCCAATGTGTTTCGTTTTGTGAACCTTGATCCCTTAAAAAATCCAGTGGATGAAATGCATTGGGAAGTGTTTACACTATATTTGTTGCCATATTGGCTGTGAATTTTTACGTATATGCACATTTCAAGGTGAAAAGTATATACTTTTATTTATTCCCACAATTGTATTTGATTTCACAGAGGTTGTGCTTAATTGTTTATTGTCACTGTTTTAGGGAGGTTATGCACTTTATTTGAGCATCAGTATCAGCACAAATGAGCCACCATTATATGCAGCACTGTACATCAAATATTAAAATGGTAAAGGTTTTAAATGTCCAAACAAAACCAGTACAGAACATGATACAGGAGTTACAGATGGCCCTGTTTGAAGAATGATTGAATCTAAAATCTAATTTTACTATAATCTTAGTTAAAAGCAAACTGTACATGGGGTTTTAAAGCATATCCAAACCCCTGTACAGAAATGCAAAGGATAACTTCACTTTCGTGGGAAAAAAATAATATAGCACATACACTAGTGACACAAGTCATATTATAGTTCAATGTTATTAAAATGTACCTTTCCTTTTCAGTCTGCGGCTCTGTAATTTTCTGTAAAATGCAATGCAATATGGCTACCTGGAAGCATGCTGTACACAGAATGTGTACAGAACTCCCCCCAGAAACCTAATTTCCTGCTTGTGTGATTGACTGATTTTCTCAGAAGTCTACACTAAGATACAAGTCAGATATCAGGCATCCCCGGCAAGAAAAATGTAATTTTTTGTGAAATACTCTCTATAGGAAATCACATCTGAAGGTATGCAGACCCAGCAATTTTTCCTCATTAGAGCCCTGCAGGTGCAACAGTTGGGTAATAATTAAGAAACCACTCCAATTAGACCCACTCAGCACAGAGAAACAAACAGTGATTTATTTAGAATACCAAAAGGTAGGAATCTGCAACAACGTTTGATAAAAACCCATGCAATGTACATAGATCACCCAGAGGGGAATGTTTTTTTTCTCAACAAAAGTGGAGTTACTCTTTAATATATTCCAGATTACCAGTCTTGTGGTTTGGTGACTGCATTACTTTTTCAGTTTTTTTGTTCTTAATTTTCACCTGGTAATCATAATAGTAACATACTTCCTAGGGTGACAATGCTCAAAAGCTGTACTGTATCTATGGAGGAGCAGACTTTACACAATAAAGTGGAAATCCAGTTAAAATTAAAAATCCCCCATTATTTTTTTGAAAAAATATTATAAACTTTTATATTAAGAATTATTTGAATTGCTAAATGTCTGATTAGAAACAACCTTCTAATCCAGACTTTCATCAACCCCCTTATCTTTCACTGACAACGGTTGCCCTGTGCAGCTGAATGTAGTTGCCCATAGGCTCTTCCTAGCATTATTGAAAGTGTCCATTCAAAAAGCCCAGCCCCATCAATGACATCACATTCTTTTCATAAATGAGGATGCATAAGTGTCCTCATTTATGAAGGAGCTCCGACCTTGTGATGCAGCTTCCAAAAGTAATGTCACTAACCAACACTAGACATGCCCACTGTCTGCCCTAAGAATGGAAAGGAGGGTATAATGTGGTCATGTTACAGGAAATGAATACTGCTTAAAAATGTCACAAAAACTAGGCATACCAATTAATTTTGTATACGTTAATCATGATTGATCTCGAAGTAGTGTTTAGATTTAAAGTGTTTCTCAAAGCTGAAGGTTTTTTACCTTCTCTGCATTAAGGTAAACAAAAAAACTTCTTTGCCAGCTCCCCCACCCAACCCCCCATATACTTACCTGTGTCTGACCTCGATCCGGTGCTGTGCACAAGAGCAGAGGCTCTCTCAACTCTCTCCTTCCTCATAGGCTCAGGCACAGCTATGGAACCCATTGACTCCAGCAGCTGTCAATTACAGCCAGTGAGGAGAGAGCAAGGGATGGGGCAAAGCTGTGTTCTATGTGTCTACAGACACACGCAGCCAGACACAAGCAGCCAGACACACGAGTGGCCCCATAGCAAGCAGCCAATGACAGTTGATCATAGTATTAAACTGAAGGCGGTTATAGTTTTTTTTTTTCTCCTCATGCTAGCTGAAAAAAAGAAGAAATCCATTAACCAGCTTCTGTTACAGGGACATCAGTCCCAATATTGCCCACCAGTGCTGATAATCAGTGCCACCTATCAGTGCCCATCAGTACTGCTAATTAGTGACTACCAGTGCTGTCTACCAGTGCCTATCAGTGCCCATCAGTGCCACCTCTCAGTGCCTTCAGTGCAACCTATCAATGCCCATCAGTGCTACTTATTAGTGCAGTCTCATCAGTGCCTCCTCGTCAGTGCCTACCAGTGCTACCTCATCAGTGCCCATTAGTGCCACCTATCAGTGCCCATCAGTGCAGCCTTATCAGCGCACATCAGTGAAGGAGAAAAATGTACCAAATTGCAAAATTTTATAACAAACTATGAAAAGGGTTTTTTTTTTTTCAAATGTTTCATTCTTTTTTTTTGTTTCTTTAGCAAAAAATGAAAAACACAGTGGTGATTAAATACTACCAAAAGAAAGCTCTATTTGTAAAAAAAAATTAAAAATGTTGTTTGGGTACAGTGTTGCATGACTGCGTAATTGTAATTCAAAATGTGACAGCACTGAAAGCTGAAAATTGGCCTGGAAGGGGGTATAAGTGCCCAGTAAGCAAGTGGTTAACAGATCTAGAGGAAGCAAATAAGAGAAGCGCTTTGCCAGGGTTTTCATATACAATTGGGCTCTCACACACATAAGTGGCAAGTGCTCGGTACCCATTTCTCTAGCCAGTCCTGTGCTCTCCTGGATCTGAGGCTGAAAGCATATATTGACTGGAGAGGCTCAATACACAATACACATACCATACATTTTGCTATAGGCGTTCAAAAAATCATAGTAACATCTGTCAGGCTTTGATGTAACTGTGGGTTAGAACAGTGGGGCTTAGATGGTCTTCTACCCATTTGAGAAAGCTGTAAACTAAAATCAGGTGGAATAGTTTTGAAAACATAAGTTTGATATGCACAGTGCTCACACTATTCACTTTTACCAGCTATTATACACAAAACTACCAAAAGGCAAAAAAAAATTCTGCTATTCCATTAAAACTATGTTTTCTATATAAGTACTTATGTAATAGTAGTAGTTGAAGAAGTAGTAAGTAGGTTTACAACATTTGTGGCAAAATGTGAAGCCCTGTCTTCTCTTCATTCCATTTTGAAAAAATCTACATCATCCATAGCTGACCTTGCATATGCTAACTAAAGCCTCATACACACGGTCGGACTTTGTACAAACTTTTCCGTGGACTTTTGTACAAAGGGCGTGGTCCACAAGTTTGTATTGCATACACACGGTCGGACTTTTTGACAACAAGCACGAACGTAGTGACGTCACAACGTACTGACCCCACTTCAAAAGAGGACGTTCAAGGACTCCAGCGCCACCTTTGGTCAACTTCTGTATTGTAGTCTGATCTTTTGCATTGGTTCTGAGCATGCGTGTTTGTACCTTGTACAAAAGTCCGATGCTTTTGCGCACACACAGTCTGACTTTGCTCCATCGGACTTTTGTTGCCAGAAAGTTTGTCCGTTCGCACAGCCAACAAAAGTCCGATGAAAACAGAAAAAGTTTGTCCGATGGAGCGTACACACAGTCGGATGTTGCTCCAAAACAGCTAATTTGCATGTTTGTTGTCAAAAAGTCCGACCGTGTGTACGGGCCTTAAGAAGCAAAAAAGATGGAAAGCAAAGATACTCTGACATGTTGGAAAACCCTTCACCACCATTCTCCCCCTTGTGTATGGATTAAAGGAAAGTTTCCCCTCACTTTATGTATACTGTCCTAAGGTGAGGCGTTAGTTACAGATAACATGCAGTCATGTCAATAAGACAATAAATTAACATCCATCAATGTTTGGAAGAGATCAGCCACTTAAATGTCACTATGCAGATGGGAAATCTTGCAGCCAGAATGAAGGATGGTGAGGAATCTGCCCACAATTGATGAGATCTTTCACCATTTCTCCTGATCTTATATTTACTTGTTATTCAGGTGACGTTTACATGAGAGGGAAGGGTTGTTCTTCTAACTTGGAGAAAAGTGGATAACTGTTGACTAATTTCAGTGATTTACATCATTGCGAAATACCTCCTTGCAAGAATTTCTATGCTAACATGTATTTGATGTCGTTCTCTATCATAAACTTACATACATTTTATTGGCAAGGAATGTTCAAAATGGTTATTTGCAGAAATTATTAAGTATAAAGCCTGTAAAAAAGTTGCTTTTGTATTAATTAATTTATCAATTGTCAAGCACTTCAGTTATGGATCTGTTCTGTTTTATTAGCACTACATTTATTATAATTCACAATCTTATCATTGTCTGCTTTTGAAGTTATTTGTACTTGCAACTTAAAGTAGAACTATGGGCAAAATGCTGACGGAGCTCATGCTGTAAGGTTGAATAAAGACACCAGTCAATCCAGTTCAACCTGAGTGAGTATCTACAATTGTCCCTATCCCTGTAAATTGCTACCCTCAAGGAGCCCACAATCCAAGGCCCCCATTCATATACTAGGGCCAATTTTGGACAGAAGCCAATTAACCTACCTGCATGTCTTTGGAGTGTGGGAGGAAACTGGAGTACCTGGAGGAAACACATGCAGGCATAGGGAGAACATGCAAACTCCAGGCAGGTAGTGTTGTAGTTGAGATTTGAACCAGTGACCCTTATTACTGCTAGGTGAGAGTGCAAACCACTACACCACTGTGCCACCACTAAACCACTCTTCTGCCACTGTAAGTTGTGTGTTACATCTCCTCTCAGATGGGCTGCAGCTGCACTGTGTTCCAGTATGCATTCTAGTGGCAATTGTGGAAGCGAAAAGGAATAATGCAAGATAGAATAATGAATATAATAAGAATAATGCAAGATATTGAACATCTTGGAGTGCTCCAAGACTACCTGGAAGCCATCTTGGAAGTGGGCACAGTGAGAAGCTTGTCAGGAGTGGGAGGCAGGCATAAAAGTTGAGGAACATGGGTTTAAAGACCCAGCAGCTTACAGATAGGGTGTTTACACACTAGGACTGCATGCCAGCATGCCCATAGCTGCAAACCCTGCATCAAGGGGCATTTCCTGCTGCCTAGTAAATAGATATGTCCTTACTCATGTCTCAGTGTGCCATTATTATTATACCTGACTAAATGTCAGTGTCCCAGCTGCCCTGCATAGGCTCACTGCATAACAAAGATCCACAAGGTTTCCTATAGGTAAGGGTTATCAGACCAGGTAGGTATTTGCTGCTAAAAGAGTGAATTCAGGTGCTAACTGACCTCTCCCTTGGCTAACGAGCCCAGCCTGTCCCCCTGACAGGACAGAAATATGCGTGAGAGTAGCACCAGAAATCCAGTGTAAGATAATTCTCTTCCTTACTGAAAAAGTGTCAGGACCGCCTTAAAAAGGCAGACAGAAGCTCTCAGGCCCATTTTGCTTAGCCACAAGGAATTGCTGTGAATCTTGGGTGAAGCTGCATTTACAGCATAAATAATGTGTCAAGTTTTCTTTAAAGAGGATGACAGAAGCTCTTCCATCCCACTATTCATATCCGCAAAGGATTGCTGTGAGCTTGGATGAAGTTGCCCTTACCAGATAGTGTGGTCAAGATTGCCTTAAAGGGGTAGACAGAAGCTCTCATGCCCACTGACCATAGCTGCAAAGGATATCTGTGGCTCTGGCTGAAGTTACCATATCCAAGTTATTGAGAATACCTCAAGCTGCATTCCAATACTGTTGCTACCAACTGCATAAAGCCTCCTTCAACAGAGAGCAGGCCAACTTCTGGCAAGGAAGAACATAGGATAAGCTGGTACTTTATGTTCAGCCTAAGGCTTTGCCTCTGTTGGCCATTTTCTTTAAGGTAGGTAAGTTTTTACTATGAGTGGAGAAGAACCAGGCCAGGCTCAAGGTAAGGAACCAGAGCAGGCTCAAGGTAAGGAACCAGAGCAGGCTCAAGGTAAGAAACCCGAGCAGGCTCTAGGTAAGAAACTTGCTACAACATTTCCTCAGAAATAGCTCATCGGAAGAAGTAGCCTGCATGGCCTTCCAGGGGCAGGTTCTCTTTGAGACAGTCCAGGTCAACATCATTAGAGATGTGGCTGAAGTTGAACACGTGTCATTACTAATGGAAGAAGGCTAGAATATAGATTGCAAGGTCTTTTTCACCTTCTAATTGTTAGTAAGCATCTTTTCTCCACTTGTGGTCTTTGCATATTCTCTGAAGGTTTTCTGGGTCAAGGTGTTTCTGCCCCAATTGTGGTGGCAAACAGTTTACTATCCAAAAGCCTGAGGTGGCAGTATTTGGTATGCATCTTAAAGCTTAAGGCTCCATTTCCCCTAGTGGGACTAGTCATGCAACCTGATGTGTCCAAAGTAATATGACAAGTCACAACCCATTGATTTTAATGGCACCTGTTACAATCTATGCGGTTTAGGGTTGCAGGGACTTTGAAAAGGTTCCTGTGCTGCTTTGATGCAACTTTGATCCAGAGATTGTGAAGTTGGATCGGGGCTGCACTCGAGGTCGCACTCTGAATCGCGTGACATTGGGGTTCGCAATAGTGGAAAGGTAGCCTTAAGGGGCTGGGTTCAGATGCAAGTTTTCCATAGAAAAATACATACTCTGCATTGCCTCCCTTCGCCTGGGACACTTTCTGGGTGGGCAGGTATCAAAGATAAGTGCCACCTCATCAGTGCCCATCAGTGCAGTCTATCAATGCCCATCAGTGCAGCCACATCAGTGCACACTAGTGAGAGAGAAAAAGTACTTAGTCACAAAATGTACTGCCAGAAACGAAGAAAAACTTTTTTCTGTCTTTTTCTTTTTGTAAAAAAACAAACAAAATCCCAGCAGTGATTAAATACCACCAAAAGAAAGCTCTATTTGTGTGAAGAAAAGGATCAAATTAATTTGGGTACGGTGTTGCATGACCATGCAATTGTCATTCAAATTGCAACAGCACTAAAAACTGAAAAATGGCCTGGGCAGGAAGTGGGTGAAAGTACCCTGTATTAAAGTGGTTAAACACACACATTCCACGTGTAAAGAGACTGCTAACAACTGCTGCCACGTTAAAGGAGACTATGGGACATTTGATAATTTATAACATACTTGACTCGGACACAAGAAAAACAAAAAAAAAAAGTGAATTGGGATGAAACCAAGGCTTGATTCCGAAGTTTTCCAAAAAGATACTGTACTGTACTGTAACCTGACCCCCCAGCCTGACTCATATAACATGTGCCTACTACTCCAATTTGCTGGTATTCCCAAACTTCCAAAATCGTTTGTTTCACAATAAACAGACATCAATTTTCAGGCACAAAGTCCTTCCTTTCAATATAGGGAAAACAAAACTATCCTTGTTGCCTCTTTGTGACCCAAATGCATGAATCCATAGCACAGAAGTGGCAAAATGTAGACATTGCTGGTGATTTATATAACAGTATATTTTGTACTGTGTACATCTGTTTTTTTTTTCAGCTGCGCCAATCAGATAAAGAGGACAGGGCTCTGCTTATGTTTTTCTTAAATATATACTGTAAAGCTAATACTACAACTTTGGACATCCCCTGAACCCCCTACGCATAAGTCTTGGATATCATCTGTAGGTAGTTCTTTACTTTTAAAAAAGCCATATTTACCTACGTAGGGGCTGCCCCGAAATATTCAAAAAACTGCAGGGACCATGGTTGGATATCCCTGATCTCATCCCACAGGAACTTGTATACCAGAGAATATTGAATATGTCCGAGTAGGCCATAAATGTATGACTCGTATTCAATTAAGATGACCCCCTGAGATCTTTGTGTGGGGAAGATTATTGTTTCACTGTGAAGATGATATACTGGAGATGGGAATGATGGTATATACATATATATATATATATATAGATATATATATATAGATATATATATATATAGATATATAGATAGATAGATAGATCTTATCTTATATATATATATATATATATATAATCTTTTATATATATATATATATATATATATAGATAGATAGATAGATAGATAGATAGATGATAGATAGATCTATATATATTTTTATATATATATATATATATATATATATATATATATATATATATATATATATATATGTATATATATATATATGTATATATATATATATGTATATATATATATATATATATATATATATATATATATATATATAAATTTTAAATACACAATGGAGTTTATTTGCTAAAGCTGAAAAGTGCAAAATCAGGCTCACTTCTGCATAGAAACCAATGAGCTTCTAACCCCAGCTTGTTCGATTAAGCTTTGGTAATAAAATCTGGAAGCTCATTGGCTTCCATGCAGAAGTGAGCCTGATTTTGCATTTTCCAGCTTTAGTAAATAAACCCCATTGTGCACTTAAAAGTGGGGTATGCCAGAGTGCGCATGCGCGAGGCTTCCAAGATGGCCGCGATCATCTAAAGCTCCGCTGCCTCGCGGAACGACGGAACCCCTACCGCACGACACGGCTACCCTTCCGCTTCCCGAGCTATAGGGACGGACTCCTGAAGTGTTGGGGCACATTACTGAATGACCGGTGGACTGGCTAAACGCAATCTGGGCCCGCTGTTCGCTTCATTGGACGTGAGGGAGAAATCCAAGATGGCCACCGCAGCACAGCTCCTGTCTCAGGATCACAGATCCGCAGGCACAGTGGATTTCAGGTCAGATACAGACTTCCCTCCCCTCCACGCCACCCCAGGCAACCCCAGAGGTCTCCCCAAGGAAGCCACACCGTCCCCGGCCTCCACGGTCTCTCTGCTGGAACGCACCATCCAGGAGTTCTCCCCCTCCCCAGCGGGGACTTACAGGGTTACCCAGGCCGCCAGGGCCCCCCATGAGGCTGATCATGCAGACCCAGTCTCCCACATGGATGCCCTGTTTGGCAAATTCTCTGAACTATTAGAAAGGGGCCTCTCCCAAACTGCCTTGCAAATCACGGGGGAATTGAAAGCTGATTTTATTAACCTAGGCTCCCGGATCGAAACGATCGAACATAAAATGGAGGATACCATAGCCAGATCCGTCCAAAACTCCAGGCACATTTATTCAGTACAGGAGCAATTGGACATAGCCATGGCCCGTATCGATGACCTCGAAAATAGGTCACGCAGATATAACATCAGAATTCGCGGGCTTCCAGAATCAATTACTGAAGTGTCCAGGGCGGTGCAAGACCTCATTCAACAGCTAATCCCTGACATCCCAGCTACTAAGCTTGAACTTGACCGGGTCCATAGAACCCTCGGCCCCCCTAGGAAGGATGGCACCCCGCGCGATGTTCTGGCCAAGCCACATCACTTCTCGGTGAAAGAAGAAGTTATGAAGAGAGCCAGATCCCTGCAACACGTCACATACCAGGGCCACCAGGTTCAGATCTTTGCGGACCTCTCCCCCTCCACTATACAGAGACGGAGAGCTCTAAAACCCCTCTTGCTTGCAATGTCACAAAAAGACATAAAATACAAATGGGCATTCCCATTTGCGGTCAGGTTCACGGACAAAGGGAAGTCTTTTGCTTTCTCCACTTTCCCCGAGGGGGAAAAGCTCCTCACCAGGCTGAAAATCATTTCTCAAGAAGCTGATATGGACACTTCTAACCCTAGCCAAGGCTCCAACAAACGGCCAACTCCTAACAGCCCACAATCCCCGTTGTGGACCTCCGGAAGAGCCAAGAAGGTCAAGGATAATGCACCCACCTGAGTAACATCCAGACCCCTTTTCAGACTTTCCATTCTGCGACTGACCGTCCGAGGTCCTGGAGAGGGCCGGAGGACTGCTCCCCAAACATTGAAAGTTTGGCCCTCCAACCCTTTTTGCCCTCCCCTTGCCTAGGACTTGTGCTACCCTTCTCCCCATTGCCTTCAATATTCCGGGACGCTATGCAGTACTTCGTTCATCTACTGGACTGCCCGTAACCCCTCATATTTGTCTGCGTCCCCTCGAAATGGGCCCTAAGGCTGCTCTGAGGATTTTCCAGGGGGCTGCATTCCCCAGCACCCTCCCTGGATATACCATCCTACCTTCTGCCTAAAGAACAGCATTCCTTGTTTAGCCCCAGTGTCTTCTACTCATTATGTTTAGCCGTGCCTCAAGAAAATTTTTTTTTTTTTTTTATATATTGCTGCTTATATGCTACTGTTATTTAATGTTGAAATCACAGTTCGGGTAGTTACCCGACTAGGGGTCCCCAGTTCCGCGAGGGACCACATGTGTAACTCTCCCTCCCTCGGCCTTTCCCAGGCGTCTGAGGGTCGGGACTTCTGACCTTATGGGTCGGTTGTCTACATTGTTTTTTCTTGGGATTTCGGGGGGTGTCTCCTGCCCTGATCTCCTCTTTCTCTTCTCAGGAACCCTTTCTTTCCTTGCCCTTTCTCCTCCTCTCTTCCCCCTTGATGGTAAGCTACCCCCGTTGAATGTTTACATGACACTACTTTTTTTCTCCTCAGGTTGGGCTGAGCCAACCCAGTCGGCATGGTATCCTGGGAGACAACCTCGGGCCACCGATCCCAATGCCCTTACCGAGAACCCCGCTATGGATTGGGTAAGTGAGGTCGCTTTCAGATGCTGGGCTCCCCCTCTGCTCCATGGCTGATCCACAGGCTGCTAGGCTTAAGATAGCCTCCCATAACATTCAGGGTCTTAATTCCCCCATCAAACGGAGAAAAGCCCTTGATTACTACAAATCCCTGAAACTAGATATAATTCTACTTCAGGAAACCCACCTTCCTATCCGGTATAGTCCCAAGTTCCTACATGCCCACTTCCCTCAGTTCTTCTTAGCCAACGCGGAGTCCAAGACCAGGGGGGTGGCCATTTTGATTGCCAAAACATGCAAATTCAATAAAAGTTTTGAAAAAGCGGATCCGGAGGGCAGGTATTTACTTGTAAAGGGCACTGTGGGGGACCAACTTTACTCCTTGGTCTCCTACTACGCCCCGAACACGGGTCAGGCCAAATTCTTCGAATCCCTGCTGCGCACCTTAGCACCTCTTCTAGAGGGAACGGTTATTGTCGGAGGGGACTCTAACGTCGCCTTTGATCAAGGACTTGACAAATCCTCCCCCTCACATTCCCGCTTAACCAGGCCCACGAAGGCAAGCCTACGGATCGCCAAATTGCTTCACGCTCATGGGTTATCCGATGTCTGGCGGGAATTAAACCCCACAAAGAGAGACTACACTCACTTCTCAGCGCCACATCAATCATATGCACGGATAGACCACATACTTGTCCCCTCCTCGCTCCTTCCCAGGATGCTCAAAGCCTCCATCACTGACACAGTGGTCTCGGATCACTCGCTGGTAATTGTGACGGCCCTGGGGGGTTCGAGTGGGAGACACCCCAGGCATTGGAGGTTAAATGAATCCCTCCTTTCGGAGCCATCACGAGTTATGGATCTCGACAAAGCACTGCAGGAATATTTCTCTATTAATGCGACTTCTGATGTCTCTCCCGAAACCCTGTGGGCGGCGCACAAAGCATTTATTAGGGGAAAACTCATGCAATTAGGTTCTCAAATAAAACGGGAAAGGCATTCAACCATCCTGAAGCTAGAAGAGGAATACTCTAAACTCAGAGCCCTTCACAAAAAGGACCCCCTCCGCACCCCCACCTCCATACTAGACAAGACTCGCTTAGAACTCAACCTCGCCCTCACCACGAAAGTAAAAGTGGGGTATGCCTGTATATATATATATATATATATATATATATATTCAACTATGTGTAAAAATGTATCTCTTTGTTTTTTTTATGCAGTACAAACTGGTATGTACTGACATGTTGACATGTCCTGGATTGTCAAACTGCGTGTGTTTAATAAACATTTTTTTCTGATTTAAAAAAATAAAAACATACTATATATTATTGGTCTTCTGTAAATCTATTATTTTTAACCAGGTATACTTCCTAAACACCTACAATAAAAACAGCACATCATGTATTATTAACGTAATTGCTGGCATAGTAGGGAAAGTAGTGAAAATATTTTACATAAAAAATGGCAATGCTGGAGAACGGAAATTGCCAATTTGCTACAAATAATTTGTTCCTAATTTTTTAAAAAGAAAGATGTAAATTTATTTTTTTTCAACATAATTTTTTTTTAAGTAAATCAAAAATATTTAAATGCGCATCAACTGCTTCCACCTTCTCCCCTGCAACCCTGTTATCTCCCTGTCTCTGAACTTCCCATCAAAACAGCGTGTTAATTCAGCGTGATGCCATAAAGCCATAAAAGCAGCTTTTTTTTTTCCTTCCAAGCAGGATTCTGAGATGCCATAAAACGAGGCTATCACAGTCCTCCTGCCTTGTCCCTTGCTGGAAGGGTTGTAAATACCTCTATCTTCAATAAAAGAGAGACAGGTTTTCCCATCTTCCAGACTCATTTCCTGTGGGAAACATTTTGCTGTAAATCCCACTGACACATCATGTTTACATTTACATTTTCATCAGGCTTCTCTTGGCCTTCTTAGTGAAAAACTGTAACAAAGCAGCCTCAGGTTAACATCAAGTTAATCCTTTAATATTTCCAAATTATCTTTATAAATACTGTGTCAAAATAATCTGGTAATAAAAAATAAAATGTAAAAAACAAAACAAAAAAACAAACAAAAAACTGAGCATGCACTTTTATCTATACTCCCTTCAAGGTTTATTATATATTCTTCGCCTTGCTAAAAAATGAAGCTTAACTCTGGGCCCTGTTACGTTAAGCCCCTTTTGTCCGTCAATCAACAATAACGTATTATTCCGCCATCACAAAAGAAAATCTTTTGGAGGCAGTAGAGATCTATGGGTTGTGCAAATGCAGCGGTTAGGATGTGAATACGCCTCGGTTCTAATCAAATAGCCAAATTCAGGGATGCTGCTGGCTCCGGGCTTGTAGCGAATTCCACCAGCCTCAAACTTAGAAACAGTCCTGCATTATTTGTTGCTGACCGCTGGCTGAACCCAGTCCTGATGAGCACCATTACCATTAGCTACTTCTCAGTGTATTCCATCAACCAATGGCAAGAGCGGCATGCTGCAGCCCCAGCTACAAGGAATTGATCAAACAGTGTAATGAGACTATTTCTTCACTGAGGTTATTTTAAATGAATATAAATATTTTCTTTCTACATAATTTGCTGCAAAAAGGTCACTGAACTCCCTGTGAGTCAGATGAAAAATGGGTGCACCATCTCTTTTTAAATCTTCGAGCTGAGAAGCAAAAGGAAAAAAATAGCGAACAATCAAAAGCATTTTGTGATATGCCGTACGCATAAATCCTAATGAGCGCTGATGTTGGGTAATTAAAGGTAGCTGCTGCTTTGCTACATCTTTAAATTGCAGCTTGCAAGCTGATGTGATATCTTCAAAACCTTGCGTTTGGATCTCGACACGTCAATAATAAATAAAGCCTTTGACAGCTGAATAGGCTAAGCATTAAATATGCATCATAGATACAACTGGGAAATTACAGCAGAGGGATGCGATATGAATTTAAACTTTTTTTCTTTTTTTTTCGTTGTTGTTGTTTAGCATAGACCTGACATATTGTTCTCCCAATTTACGTTCACCAAATAAAAGCCATCAAAACATTTAAACAGTGGGAGATACACATTTTCTGCAATATTAGTCAGCTCCTGGGCTGGGAGAATGGTTATTACCCCATGATAATATTAATGAGGAGTAACAATACTTAATTAATATTTGGAAACCACAGAACAATTTTTATTGTATGCATGATGTCACGCTTGGCTTCAGAAGCATTATTTTGTGAATTGTATTATTTTTTTTATTTGGTTTAAGTGCACCTGCCACCTGCATCTAATGGAATTAGCCCTTTTATGTGGAAAAGCACTATTTATTTTTTAAAAGAAACCATTCACATTAGTCACTGCCCTCTACGGTTTAATGCACCAACTCATGCTAGGGCTAATTGTGAGTGGAAGCCAGTTAACCTAACAGTATGTTTTCGAATTGTAGGATACCAGATTATCTGAAGGAAACTCATGCAAATGTGCAAAATATATACGGGTACATGCAAGCAAAATATGTGGTAGGGACTCAATCCCAGATCCAAGCATAGTGGGGTAAATGCAGAACTGAACTTTCTATTTTCTTAAATGCAAACACTCTGGAAGTAAAAAATAATGCATGCATACACTTTGTAAAGCTTTGTGCCTGGTCTATTTCTCGACAGGGCTCCAAGCTGCTGTGCAGACTTTAAGTGGTTCTAAAGCCTAAACATTTTTTACCTTCATACATTCCTTGCATTAAAGGGGTTGTAAACCCTCATTTTTTTTTTCCATAAAAATAAAATAACAAACATGCCTATACTTATCTGCTCTGTGCAATAGTTTTGCACAGAGCAGCCCGATCCTCTTCTTCTGGGATGCACCACTGGTGCTTCAGGCCCCTCCTCTTCATCAGTTGCCCCCACAGAATGCTGCTTTCCCTGGGGGGCACCCGTGCTGGCTCGCTCCCGAGTCCCACTGCTGCGTCCATTGACACATATGGCAGGACTCAGCCCCCAGTGTCCCTGGATTTGATTGACAGCAGCAGGAGCCAATGGCCAATAGCTATGTCCAGCTTTAGAAGTTGGACCCAAGATTCTCGCTGACCTCTTGGTTTGATCTCTAATGGCTCACAAGTCATTCCTCACCCCCAACTCAGTTTTCATTATGCTCCTATACCTAAGGACCGGAACAGTGTGGCCCTTCACAGTCACTCCTTAATAGACAGTTGCATTTGGCTAAACATGTAACAAGTGGCTGATAAAAGTACAGGATACAGGGAGGATTTGTGTAGGGATAGAACTGCCCTGTTACATGTCCAGAAAATAATATTTATTTATTAGAGGTACTTATATAGCAGCATCTATTTACATATATATTAAATATATATTAGACATTCACATTGGCCCTTGCCCTCAAGGAGCTTGGATTTTAAGGTCCCCAACTCACATTCATACATATACTAGGGCTAATTTAGACAGGAACTAATTAACCTAAAATTATTTAATTGAAACGTGGGTAGAAACCCACACAGGCACATGGACAACATGCAAACTCCAGTCAGGTAATGTTGTGGCTGGGATACAACCAACACCCCTAGTGCTGCTAGGCAGAAGTGCTAACCACTTAGTCACTGTGTTGCCCATCAGGAATTATTACATTGCTGGTAGTACTGTCTTCATCACCTCCTTCTAATGTTGGGGAAGTACATAGGAACAGGCTTTGCAAAATGGCACTTTGATAACATAGATTAGCAAGTGTGCATGCATGCTCTATTTTAAGCTTTTCTGACAGCTCCCCTCTCCCCAATTATAACTAGGTTGAAAAGCCTGTTAAAAATAAAGTTAAAAATACATCAGCCTCTACTCTCAATATCTTAGGGAGTTTATTCTGGTGGGGTTAGAGCAGTGGTCATCAAACCTGTCCTCAGGGCCAACTAACAGTCCAGGTTTTATGTATTACCTTGGGGAGATGCAGACTAGAATACTCCAATCACTGAGCAGCAAATTATATCACCTGTGATGTATTTCAGTAATAGTGGGCCCTGAGGACAGGTTTGATGACACTGGGTTAGAGTTCCCAAGTTTCCTGGGAGGCAGCAGTGAGACCTGGAAACATCATCCACACAATTTGGAAGCATTGTTGGTATATATTTTTGTAAAGTTTATTTTGACAGCTTTTTCAAACTATTTGTGTTTTATGTTTTTTGTTTTTTGTGGGGGGTGGGGGGGGGGGGAGTTCTACTTTTCCAACCAAGCCACTGTGCTAATTTAATTCTATATGCTGTATATCTATATGATGTATAACTATATGACTGATTTGCACATGCGACTGACGTATATGTTGTTTTAACTTGGTTAAAGAAGACAAAGAGCAATGACATGGAGTAATCAGATGATATAGACCAGTGGCCTCCAAACTGCGACTTTATCTGGCCCTTGGGGCACTGTTCTGCATACTGATACAATAAGACACCATTCCTTCCGCTTACACCAGCAGTTGGGAACTATTCCTTGAGAAACAGAGAAACAGCGCCAACCTAAGTCCAGCAATATTGTAACATATTTAATCAAGTATAGCGATACCCTCACTTAAGAGGGCCGCAAGTTTGGTTTGGGTCCTGAGCACAGCTCCGCCAACCCCCCCGGCAATCTGCTCTACCCACTCTGGCACAGTTAGTATCTAGCAATACACATTAAATCGCTTATACTCTAAATATGTGTGTGTGTGCATGGGTGGATAACTCAAGCTCATAGACAATCTTTGAAAGTATATAACTGACTTTACTTGTTGTTTTTATAAAAGGAATAACATGAATCGAACATTTGATTTGCAACACATAAGCAGGTCCCTGCAGTAACCAGTAATAAAGATAAACAGAGTAATCAGCATAATAAAGTATTGCTATGCAACTCTAGCGCTGCCCTTTTTCAGCTACTTCCCCGCATGGGTAAACTAACACCCAGCACTATCTACCTATGCAGTCAGGCCTGACTGATCTAGATGGAAGTCCAGTGAAACAATATTCGCTAGCAATCTTTCGGTGGTGCACTTGAAGAACAACTTTGTAATCCAAACGAATAAAAAAGATAAAGTATCTGTCTTTAAACAGCTCTCACCACCCGGACAAGTCCAAGTCCGTTTCCTCCGCCGATTCGTCTAGGAACAGGAATCCACCGACCTCCGAGTCTTCAATCCTTCTGGTGTACTGCAGCAAGGATGAGAAAATGTCTCTCAGGTGCAGCTAGGCTGGCAGAGGGCTCTTTGGAAAAGAGCACAAGGCCCAGGCTTCAGGCCTTGTGCCTCCAGCAGTTCAGCACAGACCTCCTCTTGCTAGGAGAGGGGGGGGTGTCCAAAGAGAGCGAACTAGGCCTCTCCCCCTCCTTATATGCCCTCCCCCATGAGTCTCTGGGGCATAACTCCAAACATCCTGGGAACCAGCGGGGTTCTGGGAACAGTAGTTTTATAGTCCTTAAAGAGACCCCGCTACAAAGTATTAATGCACTCACTCGAAAATGGATAAAAACAGGCACATCATGGTAAATGTCAGATGGACATCAGGGTTCCAGAACGATCATCCAGGCAGCGGTGTGGTGTCTTGCTCGGCGGCACCAGTGGTTTCCAGTGTCCCGGGCTAGAGTTACAGGGTGTAGGAGGAAGCTGGTCTCAGTGGGGGGAAACTGTGATGTGCACACGTTCGGAGCATGCATGCTCCTTCATCAGGCTTCAGTGCATTACTACTTAATTAAATATGTTACAATATTGCTGCACTTAGATTGGCGCTGCTTATCTGTTTTTCTTGTATTCCCCCCAGAAGTTCTTCTACTCTCCAGCGTGCTGCCTTCCCTGTGCCAGCTATACTCCCTGTGGTAATCAGCCAGGCTATGGACTGTCCTTAAAAACCCTGTACCTCTATCAGGAGTCATTCCTAACATCATTTTTATTTATTGACTCTCTGCTGCTAATTTGTCAGAACTTTGGATTAAATGTTATATGTGGATTATAGAAGGGTCGCTGGTTCAAATCCCAACCACAACACTACCTGCCTGGAGTTTGCATGTTCTCCCTGTGCCTGCCTGGGTTTCCTCCGGGTACTCCGGTTTCCTCCCACAATCCAAAGACATGCAGGTAGGTTAATTGGCTTCTGTCCAAAATTGGCCCTAGTATATGAATGGGGACCTTGGATTGTGGGCTCTTTGAGGGTAGGGGCCAATGTGAGTGTGCAATGTACAGGGACAATTGTAGACACTCACTCAGGTTGAACTGGATGGACTGGTGTCTTTATTCAACCTTACTAACTATGAAACTATGAAACTATGTTCAGGATCCTGACTTTTTAACCATTCCCTCACCACCCCAGACAACACAGCTTTGCCTGCTGGAAATACCTTAGTGCAACAATCATTGTGTGTTTTCCAGGGAACTACTTCTCACACTGATACCAGCAATGAGGTATTTGTCCTTCTACTGACACCAATTATGGGGTGCCATTCCTTCCACTGACACCAACTATGAGGCACTATTTCTTCCTCTGACACCAATAGTGGGGCACTATTCACTCCACTGACACCAATGATGGGGTACTATTCCTTCAACCAATACCAGTTATGGGGGACTATTCTTCCTCCTTCTGACCCCACAAAACTTGGAAATATGCACAATACACATTGCAAAAAAAGGTAGTCAAGTAGATAGACATTTTTACAACCAAATCAAGGTCATAGCAATACTGAAGATAATAACCTGGGTTCCATGTTAATTACATTTTACATACATTTACATGTAATTGTAGACATATATCAGGAAATAATCGGCTAAACCAACAAAAAGATGCAGGTATCTAAATGCTAGTATCAAGCATGTAAAAATACTCTCATTGTGGAATGCTGCTTAGAAGTCAAGGCGTAAAGTGGAAATGTGTGAAGGAAAGGGGCAGCATTTAGTTTTGGGAGAGGCTAGTGGTATCTCACTCCTGGAAGGATAAGGGTGGGTTAGTTTGAGTAGTGGAGGGCTTCAATTAGCTTGGCTTCTGGGTATTATTATTATATTATTATACACGATTTATATAGCGCCAACAGTTTATGCATCGATTTACACTGTATAGGGGGGGCAACACAATTACAGTACAGTTCAATAAAAAAGGTACAGGAAGGCCCTGCTCGTAGAGCTTACACCTAAAGGGAGGGGGGTGGTGGTACAAAAGGTAATAGCTGCAGAGAATGATTTGATGGGGGTGGCTCGGGGACATTTGTTAGGTGGGTGTGGGATAGGCTTCCTTGAATAAATGAGTTTTCAGGGATCTCCTAAAGGTGGACAGTGTAGGGGCTGATCGGACAGACTGGGGCAGGGAGTTCCAGAGGATGGGAGAGGCTCTGGAGAAGTCTTGAAGGTGAGCATGGGAGGAGATAACAAGGGAGCTAGAAAGCAGGAGTTCCTGGGAGGGGCGGAGGGGACGATTTGGGCGATATCTGCAGATGAGGTTGGTGATGTAGATGGGGGCGATGTTGTGGATGGCTTTGTATGTTATGGTTAGCATTTTTAATTTTACACGGTGGGGTAGGGGAAGCCAGTGAAGGGATTGGCAGAGAGGGGCGGCAGTCACGGATCGATTAGTGAGGTGTATTAGTCTAGCAGCAGCATTCATAATAGATTGAAGGGGGATAGCCTGCTTAAGGGTAGGCCATTAAGGAGAGAGTTGCAGTAGTCAAGGCGGGAAATAATCAAGGAGTGAATGAGTTGCTTTGTGATGTCATTAGTCAGGAAAGGTCGAATTCTGGAGATATTGCGGAGGTGAAGGCGGCAGGATTTAGCCAGTGATTGGATATGGGGGCTGAAGGAGAGGTCAGTGTCAAGAATTACACCCAGGACCCTGGCATGTGTGGAGGGACCAATGGTTGTGTTGTTGATATTAATGGTGAAGTCACGGGGGGGGGGGGATCGTGTAGGAGGAAATATAACAAGCTCAGTTTTAGAAAGATTGAGTTTGAAGAAGTGGTGTGACATCCATACTGATATGTCATTCAGTAAGTTTGAGATCTGTGAGGAGATCGAGGGGGTGAGTTGAGAAGTGGAGAGATAGAGCTGGGTGTCGTCGGCATAGAGGTGGTATTGGAAACCATGAGAGGTTATCAACTGGCCCAGGGAAAGAGATATAGAGCAAGAATAGGAGGGGCCCAAGGACGCCAAGTACCCCAACAGAAGGAGATGTAAGTGACACTGAAAGTGCGCTGAGATAGGTAGGAGGAGAACCAGGATAAAGCAGAATCGTGGAGGCCAAGGGAGTGTAATTTGAGGAGGAGCACTTACTATGGTCTATAGGGTCCTCCCAACTGTAAACTCTTCCAGGCGGTGGGCTCTTTCAGCCCAAGATTGATAAAAGAAAAGGGGGGTGAGGAAAGAAAATGAAAAAGGGAGGGAAAACTAAGATCACAGTGAGAGAGGTGGGGAGAAGAAGGGTGATGGGATACAAAGGGAGAGTGGGGCCATCCTTGAAGGTCCTCATTGGGATTCTGCAACCCCAGCAACCCAATGTTGAAAATGGGATGGGTCATACAGATAGCACCGCACAGATACAGAAGAGGTGTATATCTAACATGCAGCATGAAATCACAGGGGGGAGGTTTGTTCAGGTAGCAGTTGCGTCAGTTGGTGTCTATGATGCCTGGGAGTCATGTTTAGTTTGACGGTAGGCATTCGCCTCCCAAAAGTAAACCCAACAAGCCCATGTTG
This sequence comes from Lithobates pipiens, assembly GCF_037356315.1. Classification (NCBI taxonomy): domain Eukaryota; kingdom Metazoa; phylum Chordata; class Amphibia; order Anura; family Ranidae; genus Lithobates; species Lithobates pipiens. Next base: position 140,357,313 of record NW_027507764.1, read on the forward strand.
CCATGAACTTGGAAGGGGAATCTCTCACTATATGAATAAGCTCCTCCGTCTTTGCAATTTTCCCCAGAAAACCATTTTAGGATGATGGGTACATGGGTCATTTTACTTCCACTGACCAACAAGCCTGAGACATTGTCTACTCCCACTGATGCTGGGGCATTTTCTACTCCCATGCTCCACAGTCCAGCCCTCCTAAAGTGTGAGGGACAGTAAACTGGCCCTTTGTATAGAAAGTTTAGAGACCTCTGATCTAGACATTAGTTCAGGTTTGCACAACTACAATATGCTTTAAAAACTACTATAACCTTATTTCTGATTATTGTGGTGGTTTAGAGAATATCTTATTTTTTTCTCCATTTTTTATAGATCTGACATATTGTTCTCCCATTTTACATTCAGCAAATAAAAGACTTCAATAACATTAGCACAGTGGGAGATGCACATTTTGAGCAAGAATAGTCTAGTCAGTGCATTGGCTGGTAAAATGGTTATTACCTCATAATAATACTAATGAGGAGTAATAATATTTAATTAATATTTGGAGAATAGAGAAAATTCTAGCTGTGCAATGATGTTACGGTTAGCATAAGCCAAACTCTTGCATTGTGGTTTAAATGTTATAAATGTAATTTGCCTTAAAGTGCACCTGTCCTTTATTTCTAGTAGCACTGCTACTCTCATAGAGCACTTGTCCTAGGTTTGTTGGTTTGCAATAGCCACTGCAAATATTATCCAGCCTATTCCCCCCAACTCCATAAAAGTATTAGTCAACCCATCAGAGTTCACAGTGAGAACAAGGGAGTGGTGGGGAGATATATTTTGATCTTTGTTTGCTCCACCAGGCCGGCCACCTACCAATACATTTTATTATAGTGATTGGCTTATGTGCCATGATTGACTTTTGTGCCTATCAATTAGATGGCTGGATCTACATTATACTTCTTACCACTAGAATTTTTTTTTTATAGATCGCCACCCTGGAGCGAATGAGAGAGTGATTCAATAAAGACGTACATTTCCCACTTATTGTTTTATTTATTAAAGGTATTTATATAACACCTATTTAGCACTTTAAATATTGTACATCCACATCAGTCCAGCTTCTGAAGGAGCTTACAATCTACAGCACCTATCTCACAGGCATACATACACATACTAGGACCAGTTTAGACAGGAGAGAATTAACTTGCTAGTATGTCTTTGGAGTGTGGGGAGAACCAGAAAACCCAGAAGAAACCCACAAAAGCAGGAGGAGAATATGCAAACTCCATGCAGATAGTGTCAGGATTTAACCAGGGACCCTAGTATCGAATGGAAGAAGCACCATCCACTAAGAAACTTTCAACTTGGACGTAAAATCTAGCAATCTGTCCCTGAAAATGTCTTCTGGGTTAGTAGTACCAGTACTGATCCTCTTTTTTTCGTGTCTAGTGTTCTCGCTCTTGAGCAGTGCCCCCAGAGATAGCTGCTTTCCCTGGGGGCATCACTGCATGCTTGCTCCCGAGCTGATGCTCTATTGTCCAGAAGTCACATAAAGCTGTGGCTCAGCCCTGCCCCCTCGCTCTCTCCTCATTGGCTCACTGGCTATGATTGCAGTGGGAGCCAATGCACGCCCTCTGCTATCTCAGACAATGAGGAGAGGGAATCCCAGGACAGCCGAATCGCTTGTGAACATCGCTGGATCCAGAGGGGGCTCAGATAAGTATTAGGGGGGCTGTGGGGGAGAAGCACACAGAAAGTTGTTTATCTTCATAAAGGTAAAAAACCTTCAGCCTTTACAACCACTTTATATTTAAGTTAAGGAGAGTGTCCTTGTTATTCCACAGGTCAAAGGATAGAGATAGTTGACACTTTTTGAATTGCCTTATTTACATTGTTTTACTTCCTATTAGGCTGAAAGCTCTTGTGACAATTATTGCAACTCTTCACTAGTGAGAACTTAGTGGAAGAGAAGTAATTGCATATTACTGCCACTAGCAGGATACAAAATTGTCAATATGGCACGGTGAGTGCATCCTGGGCTGAGAAACGACGTTGATGGAAAGTACAGTGTGGTCCAAATCCTCAGTATAAATTCTATGGCTTTAGGAACCGCTGAAGAATCCAATCCAGCACACTTAACGCAGCACTTCTGAGAGACTTAAGTGATCTGTAAGCAGCAAACAGACAAAAAGATCAAAGTGCACAGACTAAGCACTTTGCTCTCTTTGTCTGTACTGCCAATAGCAGAAATATAATAAAAATAATGGACTGTTTATGCCAAAAAAATCGAATACATTTTTTTACTGCGCAGTAAAATATAGTGTACTTTTACAATAAAATAACATTGATAATAGTGATAAATAAAGATAAATACATGTTTACAATGCACACTTTTGGGCCAATTTTGGACAGAAGCCAATGCACACCTTAAGGAATTTTGTATTTTTCATTATATATTTGTGAAGTTGCATGGGTATCAATATACCTAAACTGTCCATAACAGCTAATATAAAAATATAATTATTTGTTTATCTCAGCTACTTTGTGTATCTGTATGTGAGGTCTTGTGCACAGTTGGATTGCACCTTGTACAGAACAGATGCATGGGATGTGCTCTTTCCCACAATCTACCATCCCATGAGACCTAGAAGAAGAATGGATTACTGGCCAAACTCCTAGAATCCCAGTCTTGATTGCCCTCTGTGTTAACCCTCTCAGTAGTGAGTAAGCAACTCCACAGGTCTATGTCGTCAGTAGGTCTCCACTGTAAATCATTGTGCTGCTAGTGTCAGAGAACTTTGCCAGGATAGCATAGCAGGAAAGCTTCTTACAGTACACATCTGTATCCAGCATTAACATCCCTGCATGATATATATTTTCCCACAAGCCTGCATCCTGCTTATTTTTATGCCCAGTGGCTGGTAATCTAATAATTGTATAAGACGTGTTGTTTGCACGTAATTGGTTGACTGAAGTTAACAGAGCTTAACCTTATTCACTAAGCAAAGTGAACATTTGCTTTGAAAAGAGACATTTTTGCTTTGCTAAGTGAACAGTCTATATACCTTTAGCAAATCAACCCCAATAACTTAGTCTAATTCAACAGCTATGCTAATGATGAATGAACCATTAAAATTATTTCTAAATTAATAATCTAGAAAGATTTAATATTAGATATAACCCTAAATAACTAATATGTAATACTGTTCACATAGGGATCATTTGATTCTGTGCAGCTTTTAGCCCAGGTTTTCTTTACATAAGCAACTTGCAGTTTGTGAATAAATGTCAAACCTTTCACTACATATATTTTCACCCCTAGATTCCCTCTAATAACATGGTATTTATCAGTTAGTGTTAGTGATTAGGTTTAGGGGATTAAGTGATGTTAGGGTTGTTAGGCTGATTTTAAGGGTTATGCTTGGGGCTTAGGTTTACAATCTGGATTATGTTTATGGGGTTTAATGGTTTTACAGAGGTTTAGATTTAATAGGTGGCTTTTACTTTTTTGCCATAATAAATTACCTTTCAGGTGTGATAAATTAGATTTTAGGTGTGAAAATTATTTATTATATAAGTCAAAAAAGCTGTTCATGTTGAAAACTTAAGAGCTGTTACATCGGCAAAGATTACATTTGTCTGCTTACAATAAATTGCTAACAAAAGTTCTATGAACAATTTACAACAGGCGTTTTACAAGCATCTGTGCGTAGAAAATGTTGAGAAAACGATGGAAGTTCCAATTTCAGCACAGATACTGAATGGCAAAAATGCAAATGTGAGAATACTTAGAGAAGTACAAAGAAGGACAATTGTCTTGGAACCTACAAAGCCATGGTTGAATTCCAATCAAAATATATATATTTTTTCATTTTGGACAGACTTGGTAACCGTTAATACCGCTGTCAAAATTAAATTGCTGCTTCTGTATCTATTGTGGGCTAGATGACAAACTGCCTATATCCCAGTTAAGGACACATATAATAATAAAAACCTGACAGAGGTTCTAACCCTTTCCTTTCTACTAAACAGGGATGAGTTTAGGCATGTTCAGACACGAATCTGAGCCCACCTGAGCTATCTCACAAAGAGGCTGTCAAAGGGGACAGCCAATCATAGGTGACAGAGGAATATGTGAGGCTTGGGGCAGGAAATGCCTCCACTGACTATATTGGCTATTCGCTTTGACAGCTTCCTTCTGGATAGCTCAGGCAGGTTTGGACTCAAGTCTAAGCATACCTGAGCTCATCCCTACAACTGAACAATATCATTAAGGGTTTGTTCACATCAGATGCTTTCAGGGTCATTTTTTTTAAAAGGCATCCTGAACACATACATAGAAAAATAAATGTTTTCCAATCACCCTAGTTGGCGCCATTATGTTCAGCTCCAGTGCTTTAACCGCTTCCTGACCGCCTCACGCAGACATACTGCAGCAGAAGGGCACGTACAGGCAGAATCACGTACCTGTACATTGCCCTTTAAGAGGCGGGTTGCGGGCGCTTCATGAGTGTGATCGCAGGTCCCGCAGACTTGATGTCTGCAGGGATACCTGCGATCGTCTCACGGAGAGGAAGAAGGGGAAATACTAATGTAAACAAGCATTTCCCCATTCTGCCTAGTGACACCGTCACTGATCACCGGTTTCTGTAATCGGGAGCAGTGATCAGTGTTGTGTCACACACAGCCCCTTCCCCCACAGTTAGAATCACTCCCTAGGACACATTTAATCCCTACAGCGCCACCTAGAGGTTAACCCCTTCACTGGCAGTCACATTTACGCATTAATCAATGCTCTTTTAATTGCGCTGATCGCTGTATAAATGTGAATGGTCCCAAAATCGCACCAAAAGTGTCCAATCTGTCCGCCATCATGTCGCAGTCACGAAAAAAATCGCTGATCGCCGCCATTACTAATTAAAAAAAGATTAATAAAAATGCCATAAAACTATCCCCTATTTTGTAAACGCTATAACTTTTGCGTAAAGCAATCATAAAACGCTTATTGCTAATTTTTTTTACCAAAAATATCTAGAAGAATACATATCGGCCTAAACTGAGGAAAAAAAATGATTTTTATATATATTTTTTGGGGGTATTTATTATAGCAAAAAGTAAAAAATAATGCCTTTTTTCAAAATTGTCGCAATTTTTTTGTTTATAATGCAAAAAATAAAAATCACAGATTTTGCACTTTCCAGCTTTAGTAAATAAACCCCATTGTGTACTTAAAAGTGGGGTATGCCTGTAAATGCAGAGATTGTGGTGAGAACAGGATTCCCTGTTGCAGAAATTAGAACTTGATGAAATTTCCCCCAAATTCCTATACCTGTGGCCACCTGTTACAAAGATAGAAAGTGAGAGCAAATCCGTGAACAGACAGCAGTAAAGACATGACAGAGATTCTAGCCCTTCCACGTTGTATTCAAAATAAACAGTATTCCTCTGTAAATATTTTATTCTTTACATTGACAAGATCACGTTAAATTCAGTACATGGCAGTACTGAGCATTCTCTCAGCTATCTTCTACTTTTCTGTTATCTGCTGTTTGAGCATCTGGAAGGCTTATGATTGTTCGAAACAAATATCTCTTTTGTCTTTCTATATAAAAGAGCTGCCATTTTTTTTGTCCAAAGATACATATATAAACATGCTTTTCAATATGCAATAAATTAAGGAAGAATTGATCAAAGCACCAAGTCTCCTATCCATCATATATCCAACTGTGTGGCAAACATCAAGGAATTAGAGATAGCTGTGCTTTGTTTGCTAACCCTGCTACTGTAATCACGAGCAGGTAGTAACTCCTATTCATTTGCACAAAATGTATTGTTAGGCCGCGTACACACGGGCGGATTGTCTGGCCAACTAAGTTCGTCAGACAATCCGACAGACAGTCCGTCCTACTTTTGAATGAACGGACTTGACCACACACGATGAACAGACAGTCCGCTGAAAGCTTGCGCGATGACGTGTACAGCACGTACGACGGGACTAGAAATACGACGTCCAATACACTGCAATGCAACCTTCGGCCGTGTAAATCCTTTCTGAGCATGCACCATACTTAGTCCGTCCAACTTGCCTACTCATGAGCGGACTGTCCGCTGAAACCAAGTTTGGACGGACTGTATTACGGAAATTCCGAAAGACTTAGTCCGCCAGACTGTCCGCTGAAAAAGTCCGCTGAAGCCCACACACGAGCGGATTGTCCGCTGAAACACGTTTCAGCGGACTAAGTTGGACGGACGATCCTCTCGTGTGTACGCGGCCTTACTCTTTCATTTAAAAAAAAATAAGCACATTATTACTATTTGTAACTAATAGGGAGGGTTATTATGAAGAAAACGATTATTTCATAGCAAGTAGGTCTCCAGTGCCATCAACACAATGGCTGGTGGTTATCACTTGCATTGTTGGTGCTTTGGTACTATCTGCATGATGATTGTGTGAACATTGCAGGAGTTTGTTCCAATTTTCAATCGTACATCTAAATCTGAAATTCGTACTTGGGAGAATGACCCAACAATTTCCTACTGCATATCATTGTGCAAAGAACAACCAATGAATCACAACAGTCACAATGTGATAAGTATTCAAGGAATAGAAGTATGTGTACAAATGAGCAACATTTTTTTAGTTTTTATTTCTTGAGAATTTTGATGAAGATCAAAGTTTTGGCAAAATGCATCTGAGTACCTAGGGTTTTGATGTTTTCTAAGGGTGAAATTGACTTCAAATGATTGCTGAAAAAGCCCTAATATTAGCTTTATTACTTAATATTTTTTTAACAAAAAGAAGAATAAAAAAAAAAAAGTAAAGCAACAGTACAATCAAATTCCCCCAAAAAATCTAATTAAAAATCGAAAAAGAAATATAGATTCAAAGAACACTAATGCCCCATACACACGGTCGGAAATTCAGACGGAAAAAGTCCGATCGGATTATGTTGTCGGAAAATCCGATCGTGTGTGGGCTCTATTGGCTTTTTCTGTCGGAATTTCCGACGGAAAAAGTTTGAGAGCTGGATCTAAAATTTTCCGACAACAAAATCCGATCTGACTTTTTCCGATAAATTCCAATGCACAAAGTGCCATGCATGCTCAGAAAAAATTTGGAGATGAAAGCTATTGGCTACTGGCCTCTACGTAGTCCCGTCGTACGCTTTGTCTTGTTCCCCGTTCCGAACGATTGGATTTTCCAACAACTTTGTGCGACCGTGTGTATGCAAGACAAGTTTCGGCCAAACTCCGTCGAAAAAAAATCTGATGGATTTTGTGGTCAGAATGTGCAACCGTGTGTATGGGGCATAAGACCCCTTTTATACTGAAGGCGCATTTCAGGCATTTTAGCTCTAAAAATAGTGCCTGTAAAGCGCCTGAAATGTGCCTCTCCAGTGGGCGGTGTGCTTGCAGGATGAGAAAAAAAGTCCCGCAAACAGCATCTTTGGGATGGTTTTGGAGCAGTGTACACGCCGCTCCCAAAACACACTGCCCATTGAAAGGAATTGGCAGCACTGCTGAAGCGCCTGCAAAGCGCCTGCAAAGCGCTTTTAATCCTTTGTTCTGCCCCTAGCGGGGGTTAAAAGCGCCCTGCTAGTGGCCGAAAAATGCTGCTAAAACGAAGGTAAAGTGCCGCTAAAACTATCTAACGTGGCGTGGCCCCAGTGGGGAAGGGGTCTAAGTGGCCTGTTTGTAGTGGAGATCGGATATCACTATTTGGCCTAGTCTATCGCCAAGGTTTCTCCATACTACAGCCTGTAATTTACAGACATTGGTGGATCCAGCAGGGTCCCAAAGCGTTCTCTCTGCCTAAATCTGCAGAAAGAACTCATTAATTGGAGTTTAGCTGGTCACATGACTTTGACAGGACACATGACTGGGCTCTCCTCCCTGTATTTTTTAAGTTATTAATTTTAATAGCACAGTCCAGAAGCACGTAAAGCAATAAGCACATTTGCAAAGCACACCACTGGGGTTGATTTACTAAAACTTGAAAGTGCAAAATCTGGTGCGGTTCTGCATACAATACCAATCAGCTCCCATTTTTTTAGTGAACAAGCTGACGTTAGAAGCTGATTGGCTTCCATGCAGAGCTGCACCAGATTTTTCACTCTCCACTTTAAGTAAATCAACTTCACTGTGCCTTATAAATGCACTATTTTATTTTTGCTGGTGTTCAAGAGCTTATGCTTTGTTGAAATGTTGTCATTTTGCAGCACAATGAACCTTTCCGCAGTCACTTCACTAGTCCTTAGTCATGAGGCAACATCAACTTAGCTTCACTAAGCAGACTCTGCATGTTCTGCATTGTCTTTTCTTAAAGCGGAGGTCCACCCTAAAGTGGACCTTCCGCTCATCGGAACCCTCCCCCCTCCGGTGCCACAATCGGCACCTTTCAGGGGGGAGGGGGGTGCAGTTACCTGGATAATCCAGGTAACTGCACCCACTTCCGGGATAGCTCTCTCCGGAAAGGGGCGTAACGTACGCCCCTTTCCGCAAGTGCCCGCCCCTTCCCGCAAGTGCCCCGCTGCCTGCTGGGAAACACACAGATCCCAGAGGCAGCGGGGAGCGTCCTTATTGCGCAGCGCGATTCGCGCATGCGCAGTAGGGAACCGGGAAATGAAGCCGAAAGGCTCCATTTCCTGATTCCCATACCCAAGATGGCGGCGGCAGGACCCGACAGGCGACCTAGAGATCGGCTTCGGGTGCCGACATCGCGGGTGCACTGGACAGGTAAGTGTCACTATTTTAAAAGTCAGCAGCTGCAGTATTTGTAGCTGCTGGCTTTAAAATAAAAAAAAAACGTGGAGTCCTGGTGGACTCCCGCTTTAAGTTCAGCAGAACAGAATTTTTAAGTAGTACATCTTATATTTCATATAAAGCATTATTGTTGAGTGATGGGGATATTGTATCCATAAGCCCATTCTCACTCCTATTACTTTGTCTAGATTTAATTATAAAGAAACAATATTGAGCAATCAATGCCGTCTTGATGGCTCTGATCATTCTATCTGCCAGCAAAGTAGAACTTCAAGTGTCTTAAAGACATCATAAAGAAGAGAAAATAAATTCAGAATAATTATGAAGAAAAGAATAACAATAAATTCCGGTGACATTTATCAAGCAAGCATTAAAAAAAAGATATAGCTATTGCAATATAACTAAACATTCCACATGCCCTACAGGGTTGAGGGCAGTGTAGATACAACCAGAAGTCAATGTTACTTAAATCTACACACATTTTGCCAATATATATAAGTATTTAGCCAAATCTTCCTCCCCCAGCTTGCTCTACCTGTCCTAAAGCATATCCCAAGTTGTTACACATATTTCAATGACTAGATCTATTGACTTTACAAATGTATTTAAGCCTTTTTTTATTATATTTTATAATTTATCCAGTTTCTTCAATGATCTGTGGAGCTGGATGTAAAAATTTTGAGATTCGCATATGTCTGGAATAGAAGGCGGAAGTAAATATTTTTTAAAAATGTGACTATAACCCCCTTATCTGAAAACACTAATGCAGAGGTGTGGATTTAAAACCAGTAAATTATTCTTGAATTGCATTGGGAAAATAAGGTGTTTTTCAAGTAGTGTTTCAGAAAGGCCATAGGAAAATGGAGTACATTCCTGGAAAATACTGTGCAGGCCACTATACACTGGCTTAAGATTTGTATCCTGCATTGTGCAGTGATCCCCACACTTATTGAATCTTTCAAAAGCTAAAATGTCAGTGCACGCTACCTGCACTGGGTCTGGACGGCCATACAGAGCCTCCCAGATGAATCATACTGCTAGTCAAGCCAGACATTTGTTGCTCCAGAGCTGAGCTATGGGTCACAAGCTTTACATTCAGCACACATAAGACATCTTGTAATGACACTCTTACTATGAATCAGTTTCTGCCTTGTGCCATTTCAAGGAATTTAAGAATGTAGCAAACTTACAGGGACCTGGGAAAATTTAGATATCTCCCTTCCTCCTTGTCATTGTTCCATACGGTAGCCATTTATAGGTGATCTAAACATACAAAAAGATTTTCTTCTGAAAGGAGAACTCCCCTATAACTATCCCCTATAAGCTGTCTTAATGAGTGGGCATGTAGCTAGGGCCCCTGGGCATGGACACTGCCCAGGGGCCCCAGCTACATGGAGGGTCTCTGCGCTTTCCCCAAAGCAGCTGGTCCTTGAGTCCACGCTGCCCCAAAATTGGGGGCCCCATGATGGCACTGAGAGTGATAGATACACAGGGGAGGCAGGTTGGCAGTGGTGCGCCGTGCTATGCAGAACGATACCTATTGTTTCACAGCCAGCAGGGAGGGGCAGGGATGTGATGCTCTGACCACGTGCCATGCAGCTTGAATGCTTGGGACTTGGAGGCTGCAGGGTAGGAGCTGGAGTGGGAGCTGCTGAGTCAGCAGCACTGAGAGCCCACCTGCGGAAGAAGCATTGTGGATGGTGTCATGGTGAGCCCAGCTGTCCAGCACTGTTTGCACCGAAGGGTTTGGTATGCCCGGAGGGATGCTACCTCCTCTGCCTCTCCTTCTGCCTGCTTGATTGGTATAGTGCTGGAGCTGTACCTACTTCATTTTCCCATCGCACACATTCCTGGATGAGCTCTCAAGTTTGGGTGCTGTAGCAACAACTAGCTGGATACTGGTTCAAGTCACAGTAAAGATATTTGCCAACACACCATGGAACAACATAGATAGAGTCCAAACAGGTGATTTATTCCATGATCACAACACAAGGATAATGCATAGTGGATAGTGCAACATTTCGGAGCCACGCAGGACTCGACATGTCTGACGAAGGGGTCCTGCGCGGCTCTGAAACGTTGCACTATCCTTGTGTTGTGATCATGCAATAAATCACCCCTTTGGACGCTATCTATGTCGTTCCATGGTGTGCTGGCAAATGTCTTCACAGTACGGGAGCTGGGCACATAGCCAAAAGTTTACATGCACTATATCTCCACTGGAAAAGGGGGTACTACATGGAGGGAATAATGGTGCTGGAGGTTATCAAGGGTGTATGGGGGAAAACAATGCTTGTATCCTGAGTGGCTATAGTGCTAGAGGTATCAGGGATGAAGTGGGGTCACAATACAAGGGGGTGCTGGGGGAAATATCTAGGGTGTAGAGGGGTCAGAGTACTGGGGGATATCCGGGATGTAGTGGGGTCAGAGTGCTGGGGGGATATCTGGGATGTAGAGGAGTCAGAGTGCTGGAGAGGCATCAATCTAGCAGATATTTTATATGCACAGGACAGCTTTGTTACTTTATGTATGTAGTATGTTCCCACTGATTCTTTGCTGTACAGAATGATTGTTCATGTAGTTAATGCGGAGCTCCACCCAAAAGGGGAAGCTCCGCTTGTCTGCCTCCTACCTACTTTTTTTTTTTTTATATTAATCTTTATTAAATTTTCACAATATACAGACCACATTTTAAAATAACGTTGCCAAGATTTCAATACATATTCCTTCCATTCAGGAGTCTGAGTTTTAAAGTTCTAGGAAGGGGGGGGGACATAAAAATACATCCATACTTCACATATAATTAACAAAATAAAAAAAACAATATCTAGACAATACCATAACCCCCATTATCCTTCCTCAACTGTTTTTGCAATTCCTAAATTTTTCCTATTGATATAACCCCCCCCTCCCTCCCACCCTTTCTATCAATACAACCCCCCCCTCCCCTCCCCCCCAATATATATGTTTGTGCCTTTATCCTACAATGTGTCGTAAATATGTTATAATGCTTCCCATACCTTTAATATACTCTACCCTGCTCCCTCCCAATACCCATCCCCCCTCCCCCTCTCTTCTTCCTTTTCCTATCGTGGTTTAAACTGGGGTATGCATCTCTTCTATCCACTCTCTCCAATTTCTGTTAAACTCTTTTAAGTTATTTCGTTTTGCATATACTGCTCTCTCCTTACATAGGTATTCGTTTACAGCACTCATCCAATCCTCTACTGTGGGGGCTAGATTTGATTGCCATCTCCTAGCGATCATTCTTCTGGCTTGGAATAGGCATTTTAGAATTACCGTTGTTACTCCCTTTCTCTCTACTTCCTCATTTCTATATCCTAAGATACACACTATGGGATTTAATTCTATCACAGTCCCAAAGGCCCTACTTATTGTCTCTACCACTCCTTCCCAGCCTCCTACCTACTTGATGTCTGTTTACCTGCGCTGCCTCCATTGTAAGGGCCCCAGAGCATTACTTTGCCCAGGTGCCCATGATGCTATTAAGACAGTCCTGCCTATAACTGTGTAGATCAAGATGCCAACGTCAGAAAATCTCAAATCTGGTATTAAGCTTTGTAGTGTTTTGCCTCAACAATATTTAATTATACTCAGGCTAAATGATAATAAAAACACAGCTAAGATTGTGAAAGGAGAAACAAAAGTGTAATAGTGCACTATCATGTATTTCAGACCTCAGAGAAAAAAAATGTTGGTTAAAAATACATCTGTACAAAACTTAAAAGGGTGAACAGGGACTTTAGGACTTTAAAGGCACCAATATAGACTTTAGAATACAGTGAACTATTTTTATATAAATTTATTCAGAGAATGAAAATATGCAAAATCAAGGATTAAAAACCATAAACAGAGATTATATACATACACTGGGATCTACGTCAGCAATAACATCACAATACAGCATAGTGAAATCCTAGATATATAATGGCTACGTATAAACCAAGTATAGTAGGCATTCAAATATATAATCACTGCAATGATGAGCTGATATAGCATCCCAAAAATATGCCCAACATGTTTTGCGTTCCAATGATGCTTCTTCTGGGGCGCACCTCCAAAACCATTATAGTTTATTAAAAAGCCAAGAACATACTTACAAACATGAGGAAATCACAAGCATATATGATCACAACTCCAGCCGGGTGGATACGAGATCACTGAAGATTGGAAACTGATGCGATTAACAAGACAAGCCCCTGTCCTGTGAGCTCTGAGGAAGGGTGCTTGTCTCCCGAAATGCATCAACTTTACAATTACAGTAATCTGGTATCCACCATGTTGGAGTTGTGATTATATATGCTTGCGATTTCCTCAGGTTTAGGAGTATGTTTTTGGCTTTTTAATAAATTGTAATGTGTTGGAGATAATGCACTAGGCTTTTGCGCCCTCCTTTATTTCTTTGAACTGTGGAGAAACAACTGATTCCTTAAACGTCATAAGAGTTGCAGTCAGTTATAAAGAAAAATAAATGAATATTGTCTAATCTCATAGAGTCCCTTCAATGTTGCATGCCAAAAACACATTTTGCCAGTCAATAAAAATCAGTATTCACTGTGAATGGGTATCTTATTTTAAATCCATGAATTTCATATTATAGAAGTTCATCCCACAAGCCCCTTTAGGGGTAGGGACTGATAATAATAGTTACTTTTTTTCATTATAATATGTCATTATGGGGTTCTGTGTGCATCCGCACATGCAGTCATAGGCCCCCTTCCATAAGTGCTCTATGCTTGGTTCACTTGACTCACCAAAATTTGTTTAAATCTTATTAAATATACTAGAATAAGCACGTTTCATGGTCATTGCAGATAACATGTTTACTTTCATATTGCGTCCCAATACAATAATAAAAAAAAAAACTTTTTCTAAATTTTATATTTTTGTACAGAAGGGTCTTCTTCTGGCAGGGGGCCAGGGCAATTGTCCCTTTTTGCAACCTTACAATTTCAGCACTGAATACTGTTGAATAATCCTTTACTCAATGCACGCCTTTTTTGGGTAAAGCTTCCATATTACGAGTTCTATTTAAGTTTATCCATTTATATTGCACCTTCCTCAGTGTTTTACGCAACAGTGAACCATTCACATAATTTTTTGTGTCAAAGAAGCCTACAATCGAATGTCTCTGTCAAACTCATGCAGACACATTAGTGCCAAGTAGAAATCCATGCAAACATGGGGAGAACATACAAGCTCCAGAGAGTTATGCCCTGTAAACACGGTTGGACATTCCGATGACAAAATCCATCATATTTTTTCTGACGGATTTTGGCTCAAACTTGTCTTGCATACACATGGTTTATTGGTGGGAAATGAAAGCAAGACCCCAGTGCTGCAATATCACCTTGCCACCTGTTTAGGATATGCAGAGTTTTGTACTTCTTGCCTTTGCCACAAAAACCTTGATCTGTTGCTGAAACTTAAAGTATTACTAAACCCAGGACCCTACATTCACTATATCTGGTCTCTCACACTACACAGAACATGGAAATGCAATTACTTTAGTAAATATAAACTGCTAAATACATTTTCTCATCAGCAGTTAGAGCAGTCTTGTGACTTCTATTCGTGTCCAGATAAGCACTGGTTAAAGCATGTAGGAGTAGTTTTCTGACAGTTCTGTGAGGATGCAGGACCCCTGACCCTCTGTATGGACAGTGCTGATTGGCCCTGTGCCGATCCCATGCACCCTCCCAAGAAGAAAAATACTCTCTAGCAATACACATCAAACTGAGCATGTGCAGCTGGACTGTGTTATCAGGGATTTATTAGGGGACAGTGGAAGGAGGGGAGGATTAGAGAAGCCAGAATCAAACAGCCTTTTTACAAAATGTGGAGGATTAACCCCTTGGGTTCCACAATGAGTATAACAAGCATGCTATACTGCATATAGAGACAGATTTTACTGTTATGGATTTAGTAACACTTTAAATGATTGCTGCAGAAGCAAGAGCAAATGACTTACACACTGAAGAGACATAGCTTTGCTCTTTATTAAAAGATATTTGCAGTCTATTTGCTGGGTTAGTCTGTGATTTTATGGTGATATGTTCTCACTAGCTTGAGTTGCCAGCCATAGGTTAACCTTCTGTTTGGGTAGAGTGAATCTTTCATGCTGGGGATGTGACCGTCTGCCTCTCAATAAAGGTAATGTATGCCTACACCCCCTGATGCCCTCCTCTGAGACACCTGAAAAATATCACCAATGCCTTAAAGGTTTTACTTAGAAAGCTTCATAAACTGGTTTACGATGCAGCAATTATAATGAAGCCAAAGAGCAAGTATATACTTCATAAAGCTACCCAATGATTAATCTAATCCTTATTCCTCTATTCCGATTTGAGTCGACATTGAAACTGCAGCTAATGCAGATTTCTGAATAGAAATGTTTAGTCTAGGTGATCTGGCAGCTTAACACATTTATGTAACTGTACTGTTATTTAAGGTCTAATTTATTTTTTGAATGACAGATTTATTCTTAATGTTGCACAAGTGGATTGAAATCTATAAATAGTGACATAGTTGGTACATAATATCATAACTGAACTGCCAGAAAAAAAAATTAAGGGGAACGTAATTATTATTATTATTATTATACACGATTTATATAGCGCTGCGCTTTACAACATTAATCTACAATTCTATTGTTTTAGAGATAAATTCTGTATATCAGTTGACTTTTTACAGTCTTAATGGTTTAATTGTGGTACATAAAAAAACATAAAAGATAAAAATATAAAGGTAAAATCCAACCAAAACATGTTTAAAGTTCTGGATGGCGTTTGGAAAGGGTTAGAACTTCTGTCTGGTTTCTATCGCTGCCTGTGTCCTTGTTGGGGAGATTGTCCTCTCTTTAGATGGGCAAACACAAATCAAAATTTGTCCTGTTCAGCAGGAACCAGATGAATTTTATTCTGCGTGTAGCTCTCTCTGTTCAAAAGAAGCCAATCCTCAGATCAGCTTTTGTTGAATGTTCCTGCTGGAAAACATCATTTGATGAGTCGCTGGTCAATTGTATTCTGATGGATGGAATACAATAGCACAGCAGGGGAGATCCCTACAGCCACATCGCTTGAGTGGATGAAGAAATCTGTGAGGTTTTTTTTGTTTAGCTCATTGGTTTAATGCAAAAAAAGAAAAAACGACCTCTTGGATCATACAGCAAAGAAAATGTGTTAAAGTCATTGTTATGGCTTAAACCATATATAAGA
This sequence comes from Lithobates pipiens, assembly GCF_037356315.1. Taxonomy (NCBI): domain Eukaryota; kingdom Metazoa; phylum Chordata; class Amphibia; order Anura; family Ranidae; genus Lithobates; species Lithobates pipiens. The sequence continues at coordinate 140,373,296 of NW_027507764.1, forward strand.
ACAATTTTCTATGTTTTATACATTTTATTGGAATTTTGTAATAAACATATAATTTCTATAAGTTTTGTGTGACCATCTCTCTCTGGTACCAGTAAAGTCCGAAATAGGAAATTTTTTGGTAGATGGTAATATAGATGGATGAGGTACCCCTCAAACAAGCCGACCACCCAGCCTTCCTGAGGAAATTAGGGGAAATTGCTCCAATTGGGGCACAAACTGCAGTCACAATCTGAGGTTCTAAGCCTTTCCCACTCAATCCAAAATGTAAAAAAAATACAATACGTAACAGAAAAGGAGGCCATGATTATATGGAGTTGGGCTACTAAATAAGTAGGAACTGTTCACTTAGCAGGTAAATGTCATAAATAATGTGAACCGGTGTTCGCTAATTACCCAATTTTAGTTGCTAGGAAAAAAAGAAAAAAAAAGATTTTTAGAAGCACATGTTTGAATGACTGAAGTGAAAACAGCTTTCCATTATTCTCTAAGCTAAGTAAATATTCACTTTGCTAAATGATCAGTTTCTATTGCATCAGTAAATATATTCCACAGACCTGCATTGTGAGAAGGAACAGTAAAGCGCAAACACTTTGGGCCCCAGTTATAAAGCAGCAGTATTACCTTAACTTGCCAAATCACCGTAAAGAAAACAAAACAAAACACGTATTTATAAAGCACAGTGATGTCATTTACAAACGCGTATCACACTATACTTGCTTCAGGACACCTGAAGGAGAGCCCATTCAAATGACCTAGCAAAGTCTTGTGAACATCCACTCATCCAATCATAGAATTCTCTCTGTAGTATTAAGTACAGAGAATTTAATGTGACACCACAGGCCCCACACTACGAACTGCATTTTATGAATTGATGCAGTGTGAAGTAATATAAGATATTGGTATTTGCTCTCCACTATAAATTAGGTCTATGTAGAAAAACAGAAAGCAACTCCTACATGTTATGGCGCCCCCTATGTACAGAAATAACCTATACCTATGTAAATGATTTTGTAAAACCTTAATGCACATTCATTACATGATTAATATCAAGCCAATCACTCTTACTCACATATCTAAACAAAAGTTTGGAATGATTATACTGTACATTGTAGTTTATTCTTTGTATCCTGTAACACTTACCATACATCTCCAGTTATCAAGCTTATACTTAAAAAGTCAACTTTTAGTGGCTTTACACTTAGTGACCTTGGATGCCCACTCCTAGTACCCCTCACAGGGAACACACTTGTCCTGGCCTCACTACAATCTTTGCTGTGAGCATTCCCAGCACCACCCAGCCTTTGGAGAAATCTTTGATGTAAAATTCCACTCTTCCTGCACATGTGCCAGCAGGGGCATTGCTAGGTCTACAAAAGATCTGGGGCTAGAGCCCATAACAGTGTAGTAAAGAAAGTCATATGCTTGGGCGGGCATACACATGTATATAATATACATAAGTAAGCGCGCGCGCGTGTGTGTGTGTGTGTGTGTGTGTGTGTGTGTGTATATCTCCCCAGAGAGCCCTCCACTTACATCAGGGTCCCCAGAGAGCCCCCCCATCCCCTTGAGGACCCCTGCAGAGACTTGGGGCTATGGCCCCAAAAGCCACCCCCTAGCAATGCCACTGTGTGCCACAATCTTCATTCTTTCCAGTGGAGAGTTTGTACTCCATCTGTCCCAAAATAAATTCTGTGGCACACATGTATTTTTTAAAGCATGGATCAATCTATTTATTATATTGCAGCGTACCAATTCCTAGTGGTGGCTACATTTGTTTTCTTTTGTGATTCAGCCAGTAAGTCAGTCATTCAGCCAGCTTGTTTTGTTGTACAAAACAAGCTGTCCTGCAGCTGTAGAAGTTAGAAGGTTGAAACAATCCATTTAACACTGATAGGGGTGCTTACAATGATAAACCTTTATTTAAGTAAAACCTTTATCCCAAAAGAAAAAAAAAACAGTTTGCTATAACTGCTTATCTGGTGTTGTTAGCTGGTGTTTAGCTTCAATTTGTTGGTATATCTAAATTTGCTAGTGTATCCACCCTACCTACACCCCCCTCCCCCCAGATCGACAATACTGCTGTCCAATGGTGCACCTGTGCCCATTAATGCAGAGTGTAGGCACTCTAATACAGGAGGCATGTTGCTGGCCAGATTACCAGATGAGGGAAGAAAGCCCCAAAAAAGAAAAAGAATGCAGCCACCACATCTAATGATTGGTAAGCTACAAAAGAATACATTTTTGGTTTTGTGATTAATACCACTTTAATAGACTGTTTCTTCCTAAACATAACAATGGAATAACTGGAGGGTTGTGGTAATTGCTACAGGATATACGTATATATGTAATATACAGAACAAATCTTAATTTACCTAAAGGGAAGGAAAGTATGTGACTTGTCAACGGTGCCAAAGAAAAGCATCCAAGGCTACGTGGTTTGGATATGAATTTTAAGTAAAAATGTATTTTCATTGTGAACTCATTTCAAGCTAATTTAAAGTCTGCAAAAAATGTATTAACTTTTGCAACCCTTGATTTTAAAGGTCAGTCTGGTAAATACAGAGTAAGAATAAACTTACTCTACCTCATTTTAGGATTAGGAAACTCCAGGAAGGGGGACTTCCCAGATGCCATGCTTACATAGCTAAGTACAATACCATATTAGTTACTATATCTAACATGGTAGATGTTGAAAGCATTTGGATGGCCATACATGGCCTGATCCCTCCCTTATCAAACTCAACTGATACAACACCTAAGCAAACTGATGTAACACCCAGGTAAGGATTGGGACATTTAGGACTCCCTTACGAGGCAATAAGCATCTCTTTCAAACAATTGCTTGTTATTACTGTGTGTGCCTCTACAGTCAATGGAGAAAGTTATCCAAGAAACAACAGAACATACCAGTACTACAGAAGACATGGAGATGCCAAACATTCTTTGGGAGACCTCTGCTTGTAGAAACTTGCTAAGCCCTAACTGTGGAAAAATCTAGTTTTTTTTAATGAATCTAAGTAATATAATGTTTTCGACAAGGCCCAATTTCTCCATAGCTTTGTATCCCAAAAAAAATAGTTGTTATAGAGTTGATGTCTAGTCCTAAACACACACATGCTCCAGTTTTCATTTTTGCAACCAGAATACACTGGAACCACCTGAAGCATGCCAAGATGGACATATTGTGATGACCTGCTCTGCCGCCAGGTGACAATCTACAGCATTAGGAAATCACACAATGGTTAGGACAGCTATCTCTTTGGAGGCAGGCATTGGGCAGAATGTGGAGGTCTGTATTTTCCAAATGAAGTTAGAAGTTCAATTGGTTAGTGCGTGTAGAAATATGCCAAACTTAGCAGGCATTAAAAATACAAAGTAAATAGTTTTACTTTGCTCAAATGTTTCTTTAGGTTATGAAGTTTTTAATTATGCGGTACTTAATGTAATATCCTCTTTAAGTAAACATACACAATTTACGCTTTCATGAGCAATAAATTAAAAAAATTAAATGAAAGCAATAAAATAAGCCATACAGTATATCGTTGTTATGGATAAAAATAAAAATGAAATTGTAAATCTAATGAAAGAGGTAAATGACTAAACAGACATAAAAGAAACAGATCATTAATTTTTACTAGCGGAGTTCACAATATATCTATGATGGACAAATCCTTCACAAGAGAGGACAAGGATGGGAACAGTAATATGGTTTTAACCCTTGGAAGGATGTGGAACTGTACACGCTCGCAGCCGGAGTGTGGCTGGTCTCTGATTATCTGTCTGTTACATGCCTCCCTCTGTGAATTCTCTTCTCATCATAAGTGAATACATCACATAATTAAAGCCATTGAAGCAGGAGAAGGATAACTAATGGCAAGTAGAAAGGACATTTGTTTCTATAAAAGATTAAACTTCCCAGAAGAGCAAGGATCTAGTTACACTGTGGTGCATTGTAGTAGCTAACTTTATTACTATTGACAGGATAGCTACTGTTACCCTTATTTATATGGTGCAATAATGTGATTCCCTAGATGTGTAAAACCATCGTTTTCCAAAGCTAACTTTACTTTATTTGTGTGTAACTTTCATTTTCTTTTTTATAACAGTACAATTTAACTAGCTATATCTTCAAAGGGCTACATGGTTTATAAAATGCATATTCACGCAACTCTATTTTTAACTCTAAGTAACCTGGTTAACAAACATGGAAGCTGCCTAGAGTTTGCATGTTCTCCCTGTGCTTGTGCGAGTTTTCCCCGGGTACTCTGGTTTCCTCCCACACTCCAAAGACATGCTGGTAAGTAATTGGCTCCTGTCTAAATTGGCCATTGTTTGTGTATGTATGAACGCAAGTTAGGAACTGTAGATTGTAAGCTCCTTGAGGACAGGGATTGATATAATACTATTAATGTAAATTTCATAAATTGTCGGTGCTATATAAGTACCTGCAATAAATAAATAAAATGGGAGAAGACGAAAACACCATAAAAAATAAATTAAAATGACACTGGCTGTTAGACATCACCCTTATCACTACATTACATATTTACATTACATATTTTTCATACAAAAGATTTTTCTTGTTAAACTGTAGACAATGTTTTTAGGGGCTTGATTTTGTGTAGCTATGCAGACAATCTTCAATATTAAGTAATAGGAAAAAGTAAATTAATAATAAAAGTTTGTTAGTTACAAAAAATATGCCTTTTAACAGCATAATGACAGTTCATTTTATATATCATGAATGTTAATTTAATTTAATTTACATTGTATATAATTTGACAACAATTTAAATGACTTTTTCTTTTTTTATCAGTCCAGTCACTAAATACTTATTTTTATTTATTCTTCAGAAATTTATTTTAAGTCTATATTAATGTATTATTAGAGGTAGCCAGGAAGATTAGTATGCAGAAACACTGACACCACAAATTGATGCTTCTAAATGCTGTCATTTATACATCAAAATAACTCAAACAAAAAATTGATTCAAATCAAAAATATATTTTTTTTCTCCATTGTATTGAATGCCTTTCAGACAAAAGAAATTAACAAAAAGATAATATTATAAAAAACATTATCAGTTTTTTGATAAATTGCAGGCCATGCTAGCCCCTCGTTGAAACTGAATTAGTCTTTAGCATCAAAGTCCACTGTGAATTTAAAAAAAAACTAAGAAAAAAATGAATTATCTATCTATCTATGTATCTATATTTTATTTTAAAAAAAAATGTTATTGTTATTATTTTTACATTTATTTTGCTCTTACTGTCTGCCATGTAAATCTGATTCTCTTATACATAGACTGTGATAATTACAAGTAGCAATCAAGTCTAAGCCTCATTGAACTGAAGTGTGCCAGCTTTCATTATAAGATATAACTTATTTGACTTTTCTACAGTACCTAATAATCCATAAAGAAACCCAAACACATATGGCTTCAGGGAATATCTAGAAAATTAGGTGGCCATTGGGGAACCGGGTGAACTTTTGAACCAGTGTAACAGTGAGGGAGAAATATTAGAGAGAACACGAGATTCCTAATGCATAGAGAAATATAAGGATGTGACCTTTTTGGTGCCTTGAAAATTACATTAGCATTATGAAAAATACTTATCATGTTTAGCATTCATAATGCATCAGTTTATATACTTTTGTTGGTATGAACTACACAGCAGAGAGTCAAAAGGACAAAATAAAAATAAGATGTAATAACAGACCTTGCCATGACCTGGGCTAATTTTGTTTCACTCGTTAAAACTCTGCCTGCTATACCTAATAGAAAACTCACAAGGACTGGGGGAAAAAAATTGGTTTCCGAAGAGATCTGCAATCTGCGACTGAACGTCTTTAACATTAATTGACAAATGCTTAATAGAATTAAGAAGCAAATTTTAACTTTTATTTAATATAGTATCTGAAAAAATTGCAAAAGTAACTGCGACTGACTCATCAAAACCCAACATTACAGCTGACATGCGGCATAAAACATCCTCTAAATTTTTAATTTCTAGATTGGTTGAGTGAGTAGCATGGTACACAGAGCTGTAACATGGTAGAAAGAGGAATCTCATACATCTGCCCAGAGCAGCCTAATATAGGTCAGCAGTTAACAGTCTAATTACTAGAATAAGTAATAAGACTTGATTTACAATTGGTTGCTATGAGAAGAAGTACATCATTGGTCTTTTCTTTTTGTTATTTAATAGGCCTCATAATCTGCTCATAGAGCTTTAAGGTTAGAGCGCACTCATTTTGTCCACCTGTTAAAATTTTTATAAAATGCTGGTTCAATAATTGGGATATCATTATAGAATTTTAAGAAATTAGTGCTAAGTTTGGCTTGTTTTAGAAAGTTTTACATGAACATGCTTTCATCCTCCTTTTCTTCTGAATTTAGTCAGCCAATATCCAATGAATCATTTTAGTGTAGCACTTTGAAATACTTTTAAAAGAAAACAGTGTAAAAATCTAGCAAAGTAAATCATATTTTGGACACAACAAGAAGGACTATACTAAATGTTCCCAAATATAGGGGTGAAGTCCTGAAGATGATAGAATACACCTCTCTGAATCGCTGAGCACTGTATTTATTACACTTGCATGCAGTTCACTTATTGCTGCTCTGCAATAGACATAATTTTATAACCCATAAAGGCAATTTATGTATCCAACGGGAATGATCTGGATAACATAAAACCTTGAGTGCTGTGTTGCTGTGTGAAGCATATTTTAGTTTGCCAATTGTACTGAGAGACAGCAAGGCCCTGCTTGATCATCATATCATGTCACAAAGCATTACTCATTCATAACTTTATAACCAACTTATAATGCCTCTACTCAATGCATGTAATTAAATCGCGGGAGCGTACATACAATACCCATGGAAGTTATTGCAAAATATCATTTGCTAAATTTTCCTAAATGGTTCTACATATACAGCATAATCCATTACTGACGTTTAGAAAGGAGAAAAATGAGACGTCAGTGCAATAACTTTCTGGAGCCAAATATTATTCTCTAAACTAAAGCAATATTTATCAAAGTATACTTCTGAATATTTTTCCTGAAATGTTTTACAATATATATAATTTATATATTTTATTTAGATAATGCTTCTGCATGTAACAGACAGTATTTCATTGAAAATATATTTTTTTAACATTTTAAAAAATGTTCAACAAAGTCTTAGATACTTCTTTTTTTTAATTTCTGCACAATATAACATTTTGTAAAACTTATAATTTACTGTAAGTAAGTAAACTGAAAATATAAGTAGACTTTCTTGTTTGATTTATTATGGATGTAAATACTTTAAAAAAACCATAAAAAATTTTCTCCGTTATTAAATTATTGGATTCTTTCATTTCCATTTTTTTATGTTTTTTAGAGCTAGGCAATTACTTTCGATCCTTTTATAGTTTGATTGAGAAATCTAGACTACTCAAACAAAATAATAAAAAACTATTTTAATAGAAGAAAATTGAAATCTGTCAAGCAACATTTATTGATTTATTACTGTTATTCATGTATTTAAAGAATTTATAAGGAAGCAGATGTGGGAAGGTCACTAAACTAAATGAAACAAACTCAGACTAAAATAAACTAAACATAATCAGCAAAGAAATATTGCTATGCAATAATATAAATACCACTAGAGGGAGCTCTTCAGTTCCTTACTGCAAAAAGAGAATGACTAAAATAAAAGCTGTTGTATGTTATCTCTGTGTTTTCTCAAACACTGTATTATATTTGTATGAATCTCATTGCATACATTTGTAGAAAAGAGTCATATATATCGAAAGATAAGTAGGTGCTTACCCTCAGAGCAGAACTCATCATCCTTATCACGATCAGAGGCCAAAGAAGTATTATCAGGAGGCAGTGGAAACCCCTCCTCGTCCAGATCCTCGAACTCTCCTGAAGAAAAAATAAATAAAAGTTTCTACTACTTGCAAAGATCAGTTAATAACCAGAGAGAACAGACTGTCATGCTCTAGATGTTCACAATAACTTTTCGTGTAGTCTTTGTAAATGTAACTTTTTTTTAAATATGGTAAATTCTAACAGTTAATTTAAAAAATGTTACAATTTGTAATTATCTTTAATAGCTCTTAGCCCTTGTACACATGGTCGGACATTCCGACGGAAAATGTGCGATCGGACCGTGTTGTCGGATAATCCGACCGTGTGTGGGCTCCATCGGACTATTTCCGTCGGAATATCCGACCGCCAAAGCTTTAGAGCTGGGCTTTAAAACTTTCCGACAACATGATCCGATCAGACTTTGTCCGATTGTGTGTAGAGAATTCCGATCGGACAAAGTGCCACGCACGCTCAGATCAAATTCCTAGATCAAAGCTATTCGCTACTAGCCGCAACATAGTACCGTCATAACGAAATAACGTCATCACATTACGTACGATGGGATTTTCCGACAACTTTGTCCGACCGCGTGTATGCAACACAGGTTTCGGACAAAATCCGTCGGACAAAATCCAATGAATTTCGTTGTCAGAATGTCCGACTGTGTGTACAAGGGCTAATAAATGTTGCACCATATGCAATTTTAGGTTCCCATAGGATGATGAGATGTAATAGCTCCAGCTGGTTTGTTTACTTATTAGTTCTTTGTTCACTTATTTATCGGTAATTAAATGTAGTCAGCACATACAGTTAAGATATTTACTCTTGCTGAATTTACACCCAAAACTGAAGTATTCAAAGGTCTATATATACAAAGAACAAAAAAAGGTAGCTCTCACCTTGCCTTGGACACTGCACCTCATAGACTAACACCCCAACCACTCATCATCTGAAAGCCAGGGTCATTCAACCCATTTCCTTCGAACCCAGGCTGTCATGTACATGCCCCTTGAGGGTGCATAAACGTGTCAGTCTTGGCTCACAGTACAATATTGCAGACAGCAGTGCTGACGTTATAAGTAGTGCTCTCTGCAGTATTGAAAGCCACTCCATGGGACTACAGAGAAAAGGGAAAGAACACTCAAGGATGTCAAGTAACCAGGCAGACTTCTGAATAAATGGTATGTATAAAGAGTATTTTAAGCGTGGGTGCAAGGAGTGGGAATCTTTTGTTAATTCACCAGGGTTCTGCTTTAACCCAAAAAATTAGCTCTAACACTTACTCCCTGCCACATTAATTTTATAGATGTGCATGATCCAGTTAAGGGGAAATATACCCTCACTTCCTGTCCCTATGACAGCAGCTTTAAAACAAGCCCTCACTTCTGTAGCTACAGGCAATGTGGAACAATTCATTCTTAATGCTCGCAGCAAAAGTACTGAAATTGTTCAAACCTTTCTCCAGCTCAGCTCACTGGCTCCTCCCACTTAGAGCACATTCTTTGTGTTTGCATTAGAGATTACAGGCTGGAATGCCATTTTGTTTTGCTTTTTAGACCTTTTTAGTATCAAACATTACTGACTCTCAGTTTCTGATTTTGTGTGCCTCCTACACTTACCTTAAACTTATTTCCCTACAATGCTTGCCTGCCATTTGCTGTGACCTTCAGTTTGCTTCCCTACCATGCTTGTCTGCCTCCTACACTGACCTTGAATTAGTTTCTCTGCCAGTTTACCCTGACCTGCATTTTATTTCTCTTCCCGGCTTGACTGCCTCCTGCATTGACCATTATTTTGCTTTCCTGCCTAGCAAGCCTGCTTATTTCCCTCCCCATTTTGTTTTCCTGCCCTGCTAGCCTGCTCATTGTCCTTATCTTCAATTTGTTTCCCTGCCCTACTTGCCTCCCCATTGCCCTTACCTTAATTTTGTTTTCCTGCACTGCTAGCCTGCCCATTTCCTTACCTACAATTTGCTTTCCTGTCCTGCTTGCTTGCCCATTGTCCTGACCTTCAGCTTATTTCCCTACCATGCTTACGTGCCAGTTGCTTGGACTCTCAGCTTGTTTCAGCACCATACATACCTGTTATCAGTGCTTGCTGCCCTTTGCCCTAACCTTTAGCCTGTTTCCTTACCCTGCTTGCCTTCTGGCTTCTCTAGCCTTCAGTTTGTTTCCAGTGATAAATTTGCACTTTATTCATCTATGAGGATGATCTGATACATGCCAGTTTTGCCTCAGTGAGAGCTTTTTACCCTCTGCTGCAAGACATGGCAAGTCCAACAACTAGAACAAGAAATAATTACCATGAAATAAATATTTTTGGTGTAAGAGTAAACTTTAATAGCTTGTATATCATGGTAAGGGTAAGTTTGACAACTACATTGTAAAGAAACTTTCAATGAAAATGTAATATTTTCACCTCATAGGTATTCTATTGATGGCTAGGGTAAGTGTTCAAGGCTGTTATTTGGGGTTAGGTTGACTGTTATATACGTATGCATGTGCCATACCTGGCTGATACCTGTGGAAGCTGGAATTCAATGTAGTAGTCATCACTAGCTTTTGAGTACCATGCCAATAGACTGCCTTGCTCACGCATCATGCAAAGCATTCTCTGATTGGACAAGGTGGAGAGGCAGAACAGTAGCATCATGATCTTTGACCAAGCAGCAGGGCAACTAATCGTCACAGTACCCAAATGTTAGCGGTGATCACTGTTGTAGCAGTGATTTCCAGCTTCCCAGAAGATATGCCAGTTATGACACATACATACCAAGCAGGGCCAATGTAACTGTAAAAAAAGTATCTATACTAAACTTCAGCTTTAACGGGCTCCTGTATAAACTGGCCCTGGTATGTGTGTATGTAAGTGAGAGAGGGATCTTAGACAGGAAGCTTTTTGAAGGCAGGGACGGATGCGATTGTATATGTAAAAAGAGCTGAATAAATTGTCAGATTGTATAAATACCTAAAATAATAATAATAATAAAACGTTCTGTGTAACAACTAGTTAACTCTCATAACATGTATGCAAACTCCAGGATCATTGCCATTTCTTTTTTGGGGACCCACCATACTTCCCCTTCATCAGGGCTACAAAACAAATGCAAATAAAAAAGTCATACATATAAAAATATGCAAATAAAAATGATAGATATAAAAATTTGCATATGATAGCTGAATCTACTGAATTACAGACTCAGAAGTATTGTCTCGTATACAAATACCGAAGATCACAACACTTCACTGGCAAACAGTAAAACTACTAAAATGATAGGCAATATCTCAAGAAAAACTGGACAACATATTGGGTATATACCCCTTGACTTTTATATCAACTATCTTTTATTTGCATATTTATTTCTATACATAGAGTATCTCACAAAAGTGAGTACATGTCAGAAACCATGAATCAGACTGAGACAGAAGTACAGTTAAATCCCACTTGTTTAATAATAATAATAATAAAAATGTAAACAGAGTAAACGTAGTAAAAATATAGCCAGAGTTCAGGAACCAGAACGGATAGACAGACAAGCCAAAACATCAGGGAGCCAGAGATGAGTGTAGTAGACCAGCAAAAAGGATCTGGAGCCAGAAGGAATGTCAGAGGTTGCGAGATGACAGCCAGACCCTGTCCCCAAACTGGTAGGAAGGCGCAGGCAGGCTTCAGAGTCAGAATGGAGTCTGCACCTACCATTAGCATGTCGCAAAGCCTCCTGGACTTGTGACCAAGTGGAACTAAGACGACAGAGCTGCTCCTCTAATGCAGGAATGCTCTGCAGAACAAATGAGTCAGACAACATGGAAGTTTGGAAACCATAGTTCGCCATAAATGGGGGCAATCAGGAAGCAGAATTCAAGGCACTATTGTGAGAAAACTCTGCCCACAGTAAGAGGCCTGACCAGTTGTTAAGATGGTCAGAAATATAGCAATGTAGGAATTGCTCCAAGGACTGATTGGCTCATTCTGTGGCCCCATTAGACTGCAGGTTAAAAGCAACTGTGCAAAAAAGGCTTGCCAGAACCGGGACACAAACTGACTACCCCTGTCCAAGACAATCCCATTGGGTAGCCCATATAAGCGATAGATCTCCCAAGCAAAAATGGAAGCCAATTCCTTAGTGAAATACAATGGGACTTTTTCGAGAACCGTCAACCATCATAAGGATAACTGTGTTAGCCATGGTTGTTGGGTATCTCCACAATGAAATCCATAGACAGGTGGGTCCAGGGCCTCTCTCTATTGAGTATGATTTATAGGAGGCCCACTGGAAGGTGTCATGGAGTCTTACTCTGAGCACACATGGAACAGGCAGCTACAAAGTTGGTTATACCAGCACATAGAATAGACCACCAGAATTGTTGGGAAATGGTCCAAAAGGGTTGATTCCTCCTAGGGTGGCCAGCAGCCTTGGGAGAATGGTAAGTCTGGAGCACGGCTGTATGGAGACCCTCTGGGACAAAGCAGCAGTCACAAGGTTTCTCAGGAGGAGCCTGAGCAGCAAGAATTTTGTCACCCAAAGGAGAAGCAAGACTGGTGCGAATGAGACAATGAAATTAAGTGTCAAGGGGGCTCAAAAGACCAATGATAATTGAACTAGATTGAGTGTTCAAATATCTCAAACAACTACATTAAATTGAAAAATAATAATTGTGCATGATCAGTGATACACACAGGTGGTGAAACAATACATGAACCAAAAGGCCATCAATCAAAGTCCCAAACACAAATATGTCTTCTGTGTTGATCCTTCTAGTCAATACAAATAGTGGATATTCCTTCACCAACTGAGAGAAATGCACTGTATGTTTCATATGTGGATTCTGCCTACCAGGTGGTGGTGACCCCTTTAATTAAAAAGCAGGTCAAATGTGCTTTAGCAAGATATTGCTTGCTGCAAATGGTGAAGACTGTGGATGCAAAAAAACATGATCCTGTGTGTATCACTGATCATGCACAATTATTTATGGCACTTTGCACTTTAATTTTCAATTTAATGTAGTTGTTTGAGACATTTGAACTCTCAATCTATGCACAGTTCAATTATCATTGGTCTCTTGAGCGCCCTCTACACCTAACTTCACTAGTATTTATAGTAGTGTACCTACCTAATTAGGGTGGGGGGCTGTTTTATATTATTAGTTTTTGTATATATTATATCAGCTAGTTTTGGCGCGAAGTACACATTTTTTATCAAGAATGAGACAATGTCATTGAAACTAGACAAGAAAGGAGCTCATCTCATACTTCTGGGAGAGAGGCATTTCGCCTCAGACAAGAATATGAGATTCTTATGGTCAGTAAGAATGAGAACCTGCACAGTAGTACCTTCAAGGAGATGTCTCCATTCTTTCAGGGCTAAAATGATCGCCAACAGCTCTCTGTCACCAATCTCGCAATTGTACTCTGCAGGTGACATTTTCTTGGAAAAGTAGCCACAAGGATGCATAGCGCTCTCAGAGGTAGGTTGTTGAGACAGAAGGGCGCCAACTCCAGTCTCAGAAGCATCAACTTCTAGGATAAAAGGTAACATAGGATCAGGGTGTGCCAACACAGGAGCAGAAACAAAGGCACCATTGAGACTCTCAAAGGAGAGTCCGGAGACCAACTCTGTGGGTTACCGTCCTTTCTGGTCATATCAGTCAGGGGCTTAACCAGAGACAAGAAGTTAACACTGTGCTGGTTCTCATTCTTACTGAGCATAAGAATCTCACATTTTTGTCTGAGGCTAAATGCCTCTTTCCCAGAAGGATGCAATGGGCTCTTTTCTTGCCATTTCCCAACAATTCTGGTGGCCTAGTCTACCTGCTGATGTAACCACCTTCATAGCTGCCTGGTCCATGTGTGCTCAGAGTAAGACTCCACGACATCTCCAGTGGGCCTCCTACAACCCATACCCAATGGAGAGAGGCCCTGGACCCACCTGTCTTTGGATTTCATTGTGGAGTTACCCAACTCCCTGAGCAACACAGTTTGTACCGGAGCAGCCACATTGGGAGAGTCCAGATGAGCCGGGCGGAGAAGCGTTTTTAACGCCATGGCAACCCGATCCATGCGGGGATCCTGCTCATCCAATCTGCCTCCCAGACTGACCACCAACATTCCCTAGGGCTTGCCCACAGGCCATCCCACTGCATCCACACAGGTCACCTCACCTGTATGCATTCACCCCCCTCAATCCTGTATATATGTCAGCCCCCCCACAATCCTGAATATATGCCAGCCCTCCTCACACCTGTATACAGGGCCGCCATCAGGGGGGGACAGCTGATACAACTGTAAGGGGCCCAGGACCCTAGGGGCCTGCCCAGGCCAGAAGAAGGAATGACAGGTGAAGGGGAGCCGTGTTGTGCACTATAGAAACAATTTTGCAGCTTCTGCTGTTCTTTGTGTCATTGAGCTCAGACATCAAGCTCTTTACTGCCACCTCTGGCTACTATATGCATGCACACCCCTTGTGCGTGAGCTGCCTGTACTCTGCTCCTCTGTGTCAGCAACATGTCAGCTATGTCAAAACGATCTGGGATTAGGTAGGAAGATTTTCTTTACAAGTGGGGCTGTGAAGGAAAAGGGGGGTGCTGTTTGTGTACAGGGAGGGGCCAGACCCTTGTGTGTTTTCAGATTTGTGTATATGGGGAGGCTGACATATAAATACAGGTGTGAGGGGGGCTGACATATATACAGGTGTGAAGAAGGCTGACATATATACAGGTGTGGGGGACTGACATATATATATATATACAGGTGTGGGGGGCTGGCATATATACAGGTGTGAGGAAGGCTGACATATATACAGGTGTGAGGAGGGCTGGCATATAAACAGGTGTGGGGGCTGACATATATACAGGTGTGGGGGGCTGGCATATATACAGGTGTGGGGGGCTGGCATATATACAGGTGTGGGGGGGATGACATATATACAGGTGTGTAGGGGGGTAGGGTTGCCACCTCATTCCTTTAAAACCGAACACATATTCATTACACAGGTTCTGTGGCTGATTAAGGTGGTAATTAAACCCACTTGGTGCCTTATCTGCATTAAATTAGCTTCAGAACCTGTGTAATTCATATGTTTTCGGGGTTAAACGGATGAGGTGGCAACCTTAGCGGGGAGGCTGACATATATACAGGTGTGGGGGGGTAAAAAAATACGGGTGTGAGGGGGGCTGACATATACACAGGTGTGTGGGGGGGGGGGGGCTGACATACAGTGCTGTCAAAAAGGATTTGCCCCCTTCCTTATTTTTATTTTATTTTTTTGCATATTTCTCACACTTAAATGATTCAAATCATCAAACTATTATTACACAGAGATAACAAGAGTAAATCCAAGATGCAGTTTTTAAATTATTATTTCATTTATTAAGGGGAAAATGCTGAATCATGAATGAACTGTGATTAACCATCATTTTTTGGAAAGCTGAGTTAAACTTCACTTGCCACACGCAGGCTTGATTACTGGCAGACCTGTTGAATCAAGAAATCACACAAATAGCAGCTGACTGACAAAGTGAAGCATGCTAACAGATCACAAAAAGCCACACATCATGCCACAATCTAATAAAAATCAAGAACAGATTAGAAACAAAGTAATGTACATGTATCGGTCTAGAAAGGGTTTCAAAGCCATTTCTAAGGCTTTGGAACTCCAGTGAACCACAGGGAGAGCCTTTATCCACAAATTGAGATAACTTGTAACCTTCCTAGGAGTGGCCAGCCTACAAAAAATACTCCAAGAGCATGACAACGACTCATCCAGGAGGTCATAAAAGAACCCAGAACTACATCTAAAGAACTGCAGGCCACACTTGCCTCAGGTAAGATCAGTGTTTATGATTCAACAATAAGAAAAAGACTAGGCAAAAATGGCATCCATGGGAGAGTTCCAAGGCCAAAGCAACTGCTGATGAAAAAGTACACAAAGACTCATCTCACATTTACTAAAAAACTTCTTGATTATCCCCAAGATATTTAGGCAAATAGTCTGTGGACTGATGAGACAAAAATGTAACTTTTTGGAAGGTGTGCGTCTAATTACATCTGTCATAAAACTAGCACAGCATTTCATAACAAGAACATCACACCAACAGTCAGACATGGTGGTAGCTTGATGGTCTGGGGCTGCTTTGCAGCTTCAGGACCTGGATGACTTACCTTAATTGATAGAACCATGAATTCTGAGCTCTAACAGAAAATCCTAAAGAAAAATGCCCAGCCATCAGTTTGTGACCTCAAGCTCAAGTGCACTTGGGTTATGCAGCAGGACAATGATCCGAAACACAACAGCAAGTCCACCTCCAAATGGTTCAAACAAAGCAAAATTTAGGTTTTGGAGTGGCCTAGTCAATACCCGGACTTAAATCCTATTGAGATGCTGTATCATGACCTTACACAGGCCGTTCATGCTGGAAAACCCTCCAATGTGGCTGAATTAAAACAATTCTTCAAAGAAGAGTGGGCCAAAATTGCCCCACAGCAATGTGACAGACTCATTGCCAGTTATCGCAAACACTTGATTGGAGTTGTTGCTGCCAAGGGTGGCACAACCAGTTTTTAGGTTTGGGGGCAATTACTTTTTCACATAAAGCCAGGCAGGTTTGGACACCTTTTTTGCCTTAATAAATGAAAATATAATTAAAAAACTGCATATTTGCTTTGTTTCGTATTTACTCTGATCATCTTTGTGTAATAATAACATTTGTTTGATGATCTGAGCCATTTAAAGTGGAAGTAAACCCATGGATTTAAACAGTTAAAAAAAAAGGCATGCCGGGAATGCTAACTGCACATTGGCTGTGCTCTCAGCCAAACTATCAAACCATCCAATGGCTGGTGTCATAACGAATCACATGTGCAGCACCAGTTGAAGATTAAACAGAGGCAAAGATGGCAGCTTCCTTGGCTGAAAATGATAGGGGAGTTTACTTCCACTTTAAGTGTGACAAATATGCAAAAAATAAAATAAAATCAGAAAGGGGGCAAACACTTTTTCAAAGCAATGTATATACAAGTGTGGGGCTGACATATATACAGGTGTGAGGGAGGCTGGCATATATACAGGTGGAGGGGGGGCTGACATATAGTCAGGTGTGTGTGTCGGGGTGGGGCTGACATATATACAGGTGTGAGGGAGACTGGCATACATACAGAGTTGAGGGGGACTGACATATATACAGGATTGAGGGGGGCTGAGTGCGTACAGGTGAGGTGGTCGGTGTGTGGATTCAGTGGGATGGCCCATGGAATGTTAGTGGTCAGGCTGGGGGGGGGGGGGGTGGGGACAGGTCTAAAGCAGTGAAAGGGCACCCAAAAATTTCTGATGGCTGCTCTGACTGTATATATGTCAGCCCCACCCACCTGTATATATGCAAGCCCCCACACTCCTATTTATATGTCAGCTCACACCTGTATATATGTCAGCCCCCCACACCTGTATATATGCCAGCCCCCTCACGCCTGCATATATGCCAGCCCCCCCCACACCTGTATATATGCCAGCCCCCCCTCACACCTGCATATATGCCAGCCCCCCCACACCTGTGTATATGCCAGCCCCCCCCTCACACCTGCAAATACTGTATGCCAGCCCCCCCCTACACCTGTATATATGTCAGCCCACCCTCTACGGTTGCCACCTCATCCCTTTAAACCAGAACACATATGAATTACACAGGTTCTAAAGCTAATTTAATGCAGATAAGGCACCAAGTGGGTTTAATTACCACCTTAATCAACCACAGAACCTGTGTAATTAACCACTTAACCACTTTCAGACCGGACCAATTTGCTGGTCAAAGACCAGACCACTTTTTGCGATTCGGCACTGTGCCGCTTTAACTGACAATTGCGCGGTCGTGCGACGTGGCTCCCAAACAAAATTGACGTCCTTTTTTTCCCACGAATAGAGCTTTCTTTTGGTGGTATTTGATCACCCCTGTGGTTTTTATTTTTTGCGCTATAAACAAAAATAGGGTGACAATTTTGAAAAAAACGCATTATTTTTTACTTTTTGTTATAATAAATATCCCACAAAAATATATAAAAAAAAATTTTTTTCCCTCAGTTTAGGCCGATACGTATTCTTCTACATATTTTTGGTAAAAAAAATCGCAATAAGCGATTATTGATTGGTTTGCGCAAAAGTTATAGCGTATACAAAATATAGTTTTATAGCATTTTTATTAATAATTTTTTATTATTTTTATTTACTAGTAATGGCGGCGATCAGCGATTTTTATTGTGACTGCGACATTGTGGGGGACCCATCGGACATTTTTGACACATTTTTGGGACCATTGTCATTTATACAGTAATCACTGCTATATAAATGCACTGATTCCTGTGTAAATGACACTGGCAGTGAAGGGGTTAACCAGTGGGTGGCAGTGTAGGGGTTAAGTGTTCCTAGGGGTGTGTTACTAACTGTGGGGGGGTTGGGCTTTCATTTAGTGAACACTGATCTCTGCTCCAATCACATGGAGCAGAGATCAGCGTCACTAGTTGCTAGGCAGAATGGAGAAATTCTGTTTACAACGGCATTTCTTCATTTGGCCGCTCCGTGAGACGATCGCGGGGATTCCCGCGGCGATCGAGTCCGCGTGTCCCGCGACCGGACTCACGGGGGTCCCAACCAGCGCGGAAGCACGCCGCCGGCGGCGCGCTCCTGATGGCAGGGCGGCAAATTTAAAGGGACGTACATGTACGCCCACTTGCCTGCCCCTGCCATTCTGTCAACGTACATCGTTGTGCGCTGGTCGGCAAGTGGTTAAGGACCAGCCTCGTTTTGAGATTTTGGTGTTTACATGTTTAAAACATTTTTTTTGCTAGAACATTACTTAGAACCGCAAACATTATATAATGTTTTTTTTTTCTAACACCCTATAGAATTAAATGGCGGGAATTGCAATACTTTTTTTCACACTGTATTTGCGCAGCAGTCTTACAAGCTCACTTTTTGGGGGGAAAAAAATCACCTTTTTTAATAAATAAAAAAATTCTACAGGTTGCATGTTTTGCATTACAGAGGAGATCTAGAGCTAGAATTATTGCTCTCGCTCTACCAATCGGGAAGATACCTTACATGTGTGGTTTGAACACCGTTTTCATATGTGGGCGCTACTCAAGTATGTGTTCGCTTCTGCGTGCAAGCTCGGCAGGATGGGGCGATTGAAAAAAAATATATATTATTATTATTTATTTTACCTTTTATTTTTACACAGTTTAAAAAAAAATCACTTTTATTCCTATTACAAGGAATGTAAACATCCCTTGTAATAGAAAAAAGCATGACATTACCTCTTAAATATGAGGCCTCAGATCTCATATTTAGACTAAAATGCAATCAAACAAAAAAAATGTAATTAAAAAAAAATCATTTAAAAAAAATTGTCCCTTTAAGAGCTGTGGGCAGAAGTGATGTTTTGACGTCGTTTCCGCCCAGCAATTGTATGGAGACGGGTGGGGGGCATCTTCCTCTCACTCGTCTCCATAATGAGCTATCAAGTGGACGTGATCGCCTCTGCCGACAGCTCCGGTAAGTGGCTGAAAGCACCGGATCGCCTCCGATAAAAGTGATCTCACTGTGAAACCGCCGCAGAGACTACTTTTATCTCGTAGCGGACCACCCGCTGAAGAAGGGCATACCAGGGTTATGGCAGCTAGCTGCTGCCATAACAACGATATCCTCCTTCAAACAGCTGCCGTAAAACTAGGGATGAGGTGGCAACCCTAACCTCCCACACCTGTATATATGTCAGCCCCCCCACACCTGTATATACAGTATGCCAGCCTCCCTCACACCTGTATATATGTCAGCTCCCACACCTGTATACATACCTCCCAACTTTTTAAAATAGGAATGAGGGACACCTATTAGCAAAAGTATGCAGGCCTAGGACACACCTCTGCCACTCCCCCTTAAAGGAGAAGTGTACAACAGAAATTGATTTGTTAAACCCACAAATGCTTTTTTAACACTACTATTCTCATTATATTGGCTTTTGGAATTTAAAAATGCAGCAATTTAGAAATTGGATGAAAGGTTTAGCACTGTAAAACACTTTTTGATAGATAAAGAGTGCATTTTATATACAACTATATAAATCAGACCAAAATGAGGGACGAATGAGGAGGAATGAGGGATAGAGGGGCTTTCTTCCAAATCCAAAGGGACATGTTCCATGTTCCAAAGGGACAGTCCCTCGAAATCAGAGACAGTTGGGAGCTATGTGTATATATGACCCCTTTCACACTGAGGCATTTTTCAGGCACTTTTGGGCTAAAAATAGCATCTGTAAAGTGCCTGAAAAATGCCTCCCCTGCCAGAGTGCTTTCACACTGGACACGAGGAGTGCATGTGCACATAATAGCCAGAGGTGGCAGTAAAGAGCTCGATGTCTGAGCTCAATGACACAGAGAGCATCAGAAGCTGCAAGATCTCTATAGATTCAAGATTTCTATAGTGCACAACATGGCTCTCCTTTACCCGTACTGCCTTCTTCTGGCCCGGGCAGGCCCCTTACAATTGTTTGGCTGTCCCCCCCCCCCCCGATGGCGGCCCTGTATGGCAGTGAGCGAGTGCATGCACAGTACCTAGTGGCAGTCTGGAGTAGGCCAGATGCTGTATGTAGCGGTAGTGGCAGGATAGTGAGCAGTATGTAATAGAAGCGATGTTCAGTTATCAGTATATAATGACAGTACAGTGAGCTGCATGTAGTGTCACTGCGGGATAGTGAGCAATATACAAAAGCAGTGCAGGGCAGTGAGCAGGTTAGAGCAATGAGCAGTATGTAGTGGCAGGTGAGGGCAGTGAGTAAAAATGAGTTCCGCATTGTAGTTGTTTTACAACACTATAATCTTACTTTACATGTGAGAGAATTACTTTAATACCCTAATGTATTATAATGTATTAAAATTTGAACAAAGCAGATGTCTACATAATTGTGCTTCATAATTAATAGGCCACATTTGTATTTTTAGGCTGTTTGCTAAAGCCTTTTAAAAAATATTAGCCTGCAGCTGATAATGAAATGTATTGAAGTTATGTATCATCCAGGTTTGGAAAGTCACCCTGTGGCACAGTTCCATCTAGTAAAAAGGGACAGTTGTGTTTGCAAGTCATAATTAAACTCTGTCATCATTTTCAAGTTGTTCTTGATGCATCTGGCTAACCATGAATGCAAACACAACAATTGTATGGACAGGTTTTTCTACCTCTGCTTATCTAGGTTGCACTAGGACAAAATATTGTATGAATTTGTCATCATTTTGTAGAAATGGCACTGCCAGTTTTTTGTCTGAAATTGCTTAAATATTGAAAAAAAAAAGATTATGATAAAGGCTTTTGAAAAACAAGCAAATTAAAAACAAATGTTGTATATCAGTAACCTTGGTACAAAGTCAGAAACTTCCTAAAATGGACATTTGTGAAAGATAGGTGATGTGACTATGCCACAAACAGTAATAAATTCATGCAAAGCATAAAAATCATACATTTGTTGCTCTGTTCATAAAGCACATAAAAGCTTGATCAGAGCATGTATGTCCTGTTAATGCACAATGAGAGTTTAGAGAATGAAGATTATATGAAACAATCATTAAAGTGATTGTAAAGTCTCGTTTTTTTTCTCTAAAAATTATAAACATGTTATACTTATGTAGCAGTGGGCTCCTGAAGAGCACGCACTATGCGTTTTTAAACTCTACCTAAACTGCAGTTAGGTTTGGGTTTATTCGTCTAAATTGGACTTCAGCATCAGTCTGACTGAACTGTGAAATGTTCAGCCTGGCCACAAGGGGCACTGTCTCTTCTGGCAGGCGTGGAACTATGGTCTGGTCAGGTGCTTAAATTACTCTTTTTCGGAGCCAGGTCAGTGGGGATGGCCCTCCCTCTGCGCCCTCTGGGAGAGGGTATTTAAGATGCGGATGTCACATGGTTCGGGGTTCCGGTCCAGTATGAAGTGCTGATTACATGGTCCTGTCCTCCTGACCAACCCCCAGGAAAGCTATGGACTGGGGTGTGGATCCACCCCACTTTAATGTCTCGGGGCTGGCTAGCCCAAGGCAAGGAAACTAAAGGAGGATTCCGAGGTGGTTGGGTGCTGTCTACGATTTGGGGCATTCCAGGGGAGCACTCTTAGAAGAACACCACGTATGGGTTGGTTTTCTTAACAAGAGCCTGGAAGGGCTGAAGTAACCAAGAGAATCCGGTCTTGTGGATATCACCAGACAGGCTGAAAGATCCAGGTATCCTACAAGTGTTCTAAAACGTAGTTTCCCTACATGTTCTGCAACAATGTCTATGACTAAGACTTTGTTCCTGAGTAAGCACCTTGTTGACTGCTAGGCCTTGTGAGAGAGGGACTGTCCAACCTGAGTGTTCATCCGGTGGCGAATGGCTATTCTCTGGATGCAGTCAAAGCAAACAAGTTCTTTAACGTTTTTGGACTTTGACATAAGTGTACCTGAACCTCCTTTCCAACCCTCTGATCCCAAGTTGAAAGACTGTTCAATTGTCTGAGTTTGCAAATAAAATCAATTCAAGTGGATCTATTGTCAGTCTCAAGTTACTGGGCCATCTACCACGGGACATCCCCTAGATGTGCAATAAGAAGAATGGAAGGTAACGGTAAGCCCAGAAAAAAAAACAGAAGCTCCTTCGGGGTTAGTGCTACACTTACTTGCCCTGTGCAGGGGTTTTTGCACAGAGCAGCCTGGGTCCTCCTCTTCTCAGTTCCCTCTTCAGCTCTCCTGGCCCCTCTCTCCTGTTGATTGCCCCCACAGCAATCGGCTTGCTATGGGGGCACCCGAGCCAAGTCACACCTCCTTGTGTCCATTCAGACATGGAGACCCAGTTCGGCCTCGCCCCTCTCTAGAATGCATTAAGATAAAATAACCTTCTGACTTTACAACCACTTAAATGCATGTTTAAAGGGAAATTATTGGGTTTTGAAAGATCCAAGGCACTTCTGTCTACCTCTAGTTCTAAACAGTTGTGGAGCATATAATGCAGTTCTGCAAATTGTGGACATATTTTGTCGGCCGCTTCAGTGGGGTTATGTTTCTTTTTTTTGTCATTCTTTAATTTTAAGTAATTTACTAGGTTCACACTGCAAAGCACTGCTCAAAGTCAACCAAGCTACACTCCATGACAATATTTTGAGGAGTAATTATGTACTTCTTATGACAGACTTCTTTTAAACTGGCAGATGAAGGGCACCGCAAAAGCTTTTCATAACTTAGTAAAATAATATGGAGAAAGTGGCACTTCAAAATAAAACAATCCCACCATTAGTGTAGTATTTATCTATGTAGGCTGGCTACAGATGCCTCTTTTTTTTTTGTTTCCATCAGCCAGAGGGCTGATGGAAAAAAAAAATGATGGATTCCTCCACCATGTACATGTGAGGTGGATGGAGGAATCCCCCCCACTCCCCACTGTGCCATTGTATTCTGACAGCAGCAGTCTTCCACTATCAGAACACACTGATTGGTGGCTGTAGCTAAGGCCAGCCATAGATGGTTTGAATCTCGGCCAGTTTAGCAGGAACCGGCCAAATGGGCAGGCTGAATGTACCCAAGATGACTGATCGATCAACTTGGGTACAACCAGCCTGTTGGATTTTACATGCAATTATCTCTAGCATATGGTATAGTCGCTAGCAATAATCACTGTGTTCTCATGGCAGGGATGGCTTCCCCACCACTTCCTGTTGGCCTGCCACTGGTTCAGTCAGGCCTAGGGTGAATTCCTTTTGCAGGCAGGTACCTGCCTGAAAACGATCCACTGTATGGACTAAATTGTGAATTTTTTTTGGCATAGATGACCAAAAAAATCCCTTTGCTCATCAGTGATGAACTGTTGACCATGATTATTGTAGTCACACTACCAATCAGCTACTGAAACTATATCACTGATAGAATCAGTCATTTGCTTTATCATACAGATCATCTGGAACAGGAGCCTTGTTCCCAAGGTATTGCAGGTGTAGCTTTCCTCCTCACTGGGTATTTCAGGATGACCATCTAGATCAGGGGTAGGCAACCTTTTGAGCACAGTGTGCCGAAAA
Organism: Lithobates pipiens; assembly: GCF_037356315.1. NCBI lineage: Eukaryota > Metazoa > Chordata > Amphibia > Anura > Ranidae > Lithobates > Lithobates pipiens. The sequence continues at coordinate 140,397,232 of NW_027507764.1, forward strand.
AATGTTTTCAATGAAATTGAGTGTGCCGATTTTAGAACAAAAAAATGTCAACTTCAAACTCTCAGTCACGAAAATATTTTTTTAATAAAGTAAATGCTGTAAACTACTTGAGTAGTAGTGAGATATTAACATCCTGCACTCCCGCCTCAGATCAGCCCCAATTCATGCACCTTCACACCTTAGATCACTGCCCCCCCTGCAAATATGTTTTACCACTGTACCCCCCTGCACATCTACCCCACCACTGTAAGCCCCTGCACATCTGCCCCACCTCTTTACCCCCTGCTCTTCTGTCCCACCACTGTAACCTCTTGTACATCTGCCCCACCACTGTACCACCCTGTTCTTCTGTCCCACCACTGTAACCCCACTTCTCATCTGCCCCACCAATGTACCCCCTTTCTCATCTGCCCCATCACTGTAACCTCCTGCACATCTACCCCACCACTGTACTACCCTGCACATTTGCCCCACCACTGTACTACCCTGCATATCTGCCCCACCATTGTACTATTCTGCACATCTGCCCCACCACTGTACCCCCCTGCTCATCTGTCCCACCACTGTAACCTCCTGCTCATCTGCCCCACCAATATTCCCCTATTTCTAATCTGCCCCACATTGTACCTACCTGCACACCTGCTCCACCTCCATACCCCCATGCTCTTTTGTCTCACCGGTGAACCATTTTTGCCTCTGCCATAACACTGGACTTATCTGCTCATCCGCCCCACCACTGTAACCCCCTTTCTCCTCTGCCCCACCACTGTACCGCCTGCACATCTGTTCCACCTCTGTTCCCCCTGCTCTTATGCCCCACCACTGTAACCCCCTGTTCATGTGTTCCACCCATGTACCTCCTTTCTCCTCTATACATCTGACCCACCTCTGCCCCACCGCTGTAACCCCCTGCTCGTCTGTCCCACCAATGTACCTCCTTTCTCTTCTGCCCCACCACTGTACCCCCTGTACATCTGCCCCACCTCTGTACCCCCTGCTCTTCTACCCTACCACTACACCTCCCACTCATCTTTCCCACCACTGTGACCCCCTTCTCATCTGGACCAACACTGAACCCCCCCCCGCTCATCTGTCCCACCTCTGTAACCCCCCTGCTCATCTGCTCCATCACTGTACCCCCCTGCTTTTCTGCCCCACCATTGAACCCCCTTCTCATCCGTCCCACTACTGTACCCTCTTGCTCTTCTGTCCCACTACTGTGACCCCACTGCTCATCTTCCCCATCAACGTACCCCTTTTCTCATATGCCCCACCACTGTACCTCCTTGCAGATCTGCTTCACTGCCATATCCCCATGCTCTTCTTTTTTACTACTGAATCACCTTCTCATCTGTCCTAACACTGAACCCATCTGCTCATCTGCCCCACCACAGTAACTCACTTTCTCACCTGCCCCCCCCCCCCCATGTACCTTCTGCACATCTGTCTCACCTCTGTTCCCCCTGCTCATCTGTCCCACCAATACATCTCCTTTCACTTGTGCCCCACTGCTCTACCCCCCTGCTTTTGTCCCACCACTGTAACCCCCTTCTCATCTGTCCCACACTGAACCGCCCTTCTCATCTGTCCCACCACTGTAACCCCCTCCTCATCTAGCCCAAACTGAACCCCCCTTTTCATCTGTCCCCCCACTCTAACCCCCTTCTCATCTGGCCCAACACTGAACCCCCTTCTCATCTGCCCCAACACTGAACCCCCCTGCTCATCTGTCCCACCAATGTAACCCCCTTATTATCTGGCCTAACACTGAACCCCCTTGCTCATCTGCCCCATCACTGTACCCCCTGCTATTCTGTCCCACAGCTGAACCCCCTTCTCATCTCTTCCACCACTGTACTTCCCTGCACAACTGCCCCACCGCTGTACCCTCCTACTCTTCTGTCCCACCTCTGAACCCCTCCTGCTCATTTTCCACACCGCTGAACCTTCCTGCTCATCTGCTCCACTGTTGTACCCTCTTCTCATTTATGATATGCATGATATGCAGAGTGGTGAAAGGAAGCAGAGATGAGACATATACCTGTCCTTGCACACTCATACTGCTTATCCACCTCTCACATCCAGCCCACGCGCTTGTATGTGATGTCACATACAAACATCTGGAATCATGGATGAGTAATGATGAGCTCAGGTCAGGGGCATTTTCTGAAATCAGTGGGCCTGTGTGCAGGATCATAATTGGGCCCCCACAGCCGAGGAAAGGTGTACCTCGCAACAAAAGTTTGGCGTGATTGGCTGTGGCTTAAAAGGAGTGCAGGGCAGAGGAGGTGCACAATGGCTGCATATTATGGGCACAGAGGCTGCAATTTATGGACACAGTGGCTGCATATTATGGGCACAGTTGGCTACATTTGCTGGGCACAGTGGCTGCATATTATGGGCACAGAGGCTGCAATTTATGGGGCACAGTTGGCTGCATTTGCTGGGCACAGAGGCTGCATATTATGGGCTCAGTTGGCTGCATTTGATGGGCACAGAGGCTGCATATTATGGGCACAATTGGCTGCATTTGATGGGCACAGAGGCTGCATATTATGAGCACAGTTGGCTGGCTGCATTTGATGGGCACAGTGGCTGCATATTATGGGGAGAATTAGCTGCATTTGCTGGGCACAGTTGGCTGCATATGATGGGCACAGTGGCTGCATATGATGGGCAAAGTGGCTGCATTTGATGGCACAGTGGCTGCAATTTATGTTTTTGGTTCAGTATTTTTCAGTTCCTTTGCACCCCCCAAAAAATTTTGATCACCAGCCGCCACTGGTGCAGGGGTTGAGTAGTAAGTGATGCAAAGGTTCTGGAATAAATTCAACAAAGTTCCCAGAAGTTCAACAGTAGGGATGAGCCGAACACCCCCCGGTTCGGTTCGCACCAGAACTTGCGAACGACCCCCGCGTTCGGTACGAACGTTAGAACCCCATTGAAGTCTATGGGACTCGAACGTTCGAATTGGAAAGTGCTAATTTTAACGGCTAATATGCAAGATAGTGTCCTAAAAAGGGTTTGGCGACCTGCCTCCTGCCTCAGGGGACATGGGTCACTGCAAAAAAAAGTTTTAAAAACTACCGTTTCGGTGGGAGTACTGATTTTAATGACGATTAAAGTGAAAAAAAAAAGTGAAATATTCCTTTAAATATGGTGCCTGGTGGGTGTCTGTAGTATGCCTGTGAAGTGCCACTTGTTTCCCGTGTTTAGAACAGTCCCTGCACAAAATGACATTAAGCAGAAATAACACCATTTAAAACTGCTTGCGGTTTTAATGTTATATCTGGTTCCTGCAATATGGTTGAAAATCATTCAGAAAAATGGCATGGGTAGCCCTCCCTGCCCATTACCAGCCTATTTGGGTCTTGTACGCATATTAAGGGGAACCCTGTACCCATATTAAAAAAAGGAAATGCGTGTGGCCCCCAGGCCCTATATACTCAGAACAGCAGTATACAGGCGGTGCAAACAAGACTGGGACTGTGTAGGTTTGTTGTGTTAAGTTGAATCTGTTTGTAATTTTCAACTGGTACATTTTTAAAGTGTAGCTCCAGTCAAAAAAAATATTTTTAAGCTTTTTGGAAAACATAGGGAAGGGTTATCACCCCTGTATAATTTGTTTTGTCGTCCATCTTTTTTCATCTCACTTGCTGTTGTCTCCTTCCGTTTGCAAGTAGGAGATGTTTGTAAGTTGGATGTTTGAAAGTAGTGGCCTGCCCTATATGCTCTGCAGAAATGGCGGAACAAGGTGTTGGTTTTGCAACAACATTGTAAGCCCTCAAAGTGACTCTTGGTGGGCGCTGGAGCGCCCTGCTGTGAACGATTATATCAAGAATTGTAATTACATGCCATTGTTGAACAGTGGTAGAAAAATTGACCTTTGGTGGTTGTGGTGCTGGTGCCACAACACTATAAGTCCTCACAGTTACTCTGGGTGGGCACAGGAAGGGGCCCTCCTGTGAAATATTATATCAAGAATTGTAATTACATGTCCCTGTTAAACAGGGGCAGAAAAATTGGGCCTTAGGCACTGGTGCCATCACACTGCAACCTCTGCCATACACTCTAGTTTTTTTTGCAGGAATTAGCCCTGCTGCAAAGCATTGCATCAAAAATTGTACTTAAACGCCCCTGTTAAACAGGGGCAGAAAAATTGGGCCTTAGGCACTGGTGCCATCACACTGCAACCTCTGCCATACACTCTAGTTTTTTTGCAGGAATTAGCCCTGCTGCAAAGCATTGCATCAAAAATTGTACTTAAACGCCCCTGTTAAACAGGGGCAGAAAAATTGGGCCTTAGGCACTGGTGCCATCACACTGCAACCTCTGCCATACACTCTAGTTTTTTTGCAGGAATTAGCCCTGCTGCAAAGCATTGCATCAAAAATTGTACTTAAACGCCCCTGTTAAACAGGGGCAGAAAAATTGGGCCTTAGGCACTGGTGCCATCACACTGCAACCTCTGCCATACACTCTATTTTTTGCAGGAATTAGCCCTGCTGCAAAGCATTGCATCAAAAATTGTACTTAAACGCCCCTGTTAAACAGGGGCAGAAAAATTGGGACTTAGGCACTGGTGCCATCACACTGCAACCTCTGCCATACACTCTAGTTTTTTTGCAGGAATTAGCCCTGCTGCAAAGCATTGCATCAAAAATTGTACTTAAACGCCCCTGTTAAACAGGGGCAGAAAAATTGGGCCTTAGGCACTGGTGCCATCACACTGCAACCTCTGCCATACACTCTAGTTTTTTTGCAGGAATTAGCCCTGCTGCAAAGCATTGCATCAAAAATTGTACTTAAACGCCCCTGTTAAACAGGGGCAGAAAAATTGGGCCTTAGGCACTGGTGCCATCACACTGCAACCTCTGCCATACACTTTAGTTTTTTTGCAGGAATTAGCCCTGCTGCAAAGCATTGCATCAAAAATTGTACTTAAACGCCCCTGTTAAACAGGGGCAGAAAAATTGGGCCTTAGGCACTGGTGCCATCACACTGCAACCTCTGCCATACACTCTAGTTTTTTTGCAGGAATTAGCCCTGCTGCAAAGCATTGCATCAAAAATTGTACTTAAACGCCCCTGTTAAACAGGGGCAGAAAAATTGGGCCTTAGGCACTGGTGCCATCACACTGCAACCTCTGCCATACACTCTAGTTTTTTTGCAGGAATTAGCCCTGCTGCAAAGCATTGCATCAAAAATTGTACTTAAACGCCCCTGTTAAACAGGGGCAGAAAAATTGGGCTGCTGGCATCACCCAGAACCAAAAATGTTCTTCCAACATATCAGCGGAGGAGGAAGAGGATAGACAATCAACATAACAGGACAGTCACTCAGCATCAGCATAGGCAGTCTTGAAGGGATGTGGTATTTCAAAAAAAATTATTCGGTTACATCAGCTTCAGGTGCTTGGTAGCTGTAAGTGATCCAAGACTGATTCATCTTGATGAAGGTCAGTCGATCAACTGATTCGGTGGACAGGCGCACCCTGTGATCGGTAACAAAGCCACCAGCAGCACTGAAGGTGCGTTCCGAAAGAACGCTGGATGCAGGACAGGCCAGTAGCTCAATTGCATACTGTGCAAGCTCTGGCCAGTGATCCATCCTCAAGACCCAGTAAGCCAGAGGATTTTCAGTGGGAAAGGTGTCCAAGTCTGACCTTGCCCCTAGGTATTCCTGCACCATGTAAATTAGACGCTGGCGATGGGTGCTGGAACCAATCATACCTTGGGGCTGCGGACTAAAAAATTGTCTGAAAGCATCAGTCAGACGGCCACCTTCTCCACCGCTCCTTCTGACTGATGCCTCAGCAACACGTTGTCCAGGACCAGGAGTTTGTGACCTCCCAGTCTCTGGGAACGCGTTGCACAGAGCTTTCTGCAAGGCCTCCCGGAGATGTCTCATCCTCTGCTCCCTCTGCGATGGCAAGATAAGGTCGGCAACCTTACCCTTGTACCGTGGATCAAGGAGAGTGGCCAGCCAGTAATGGTCCCTCTCCTTGATCCGAAGAATACGAGGATCCTTCCGCAGGCTTTGCAGGATCAGGGAGGCCATGCAGCGTAGGTTAGCTGAGGCATTCGGTCCGGAGTCCTCTGGGTCACTAAGGACAACATGATCCGCAGCTACCTCCTCCCAGCCACGTACAAGTCCACGTGTTTCTTGGGACTGTAAATCATCCCTATAAGACTGCTGCTGCTGATGCTGAGTGCCAGCCTCCACCTCCATGCTGACACAATCATCCTCCTCCTCCTCTTCCTCCTCCTCACCCTCTTCCTGTGTGATGGGTGGCACAGCAGGAACACTGTCTGGATAAAGGGGGCCTTGAGAGGCAAGGAAGTCCTCCTCTTCCTGCCTCTGTTCTGCCTCAAGTGCCCTGTCCATTATTCCACGCAGCGTATGCTCCAAGAGGTGGACAAGAGGTATAGTGTCACTGATGCATGCACTGTCACTGCTCACCATCCTTGTGGCCTCCTCAAACGGTGACAGGACAGTGCATGCATCCCTGATCATGCCCCACTGGCGTGGTGAGAAAAAACCAAGCTCTCCTGACCCTGTCCTGGTGCCGTAGTCGCACAGGTACTCATTGATGGCCCTCTGCTGCGTGTGCAGCCGCTGCAGCATGGCCAATGTTGAGTTCCATCTGGTGGGCATGTCACATATAAGGCGGTTCTTGGGCAGGTTCAACTCCTTTTGGAGCTCAGCCACCCGAGCACAGGCATTAAATGATCGGCGGAAATGCACACAGACTCTCCTGGCCTGTTTCAGGACATCCTGTAAGCCGGGGTACCTGCCCAAGAACCGCTGCACCACCAGGTTAAGGACGTGAGCTACACAGGGCACATGGGTCAGTTGTCCCTGTCGGAGGGCGGAGAGGAGGTTGGTGCCATTGTCGCAAACCACCATTCCTGGCTTAAGCTGGCGTGGCGTCAACCACCTCTCGGCCTGCCCCTGCAGAGCTGACAAAACATCCGCCCCAGTGTGGCTCCTGTCCCCCAAACAAACCAGCGCAAGCACGGCATGGCATCGTTTTGCCTGCGTACTTGCGTAGCCCCTGCAACGCCTACGGAGCACCGCTGGTTCTGAGGACAGAGCACTGGAAGAGGCCATGGAGGAAGAAGAAGAGGAGGGGGTGGAGGAGAGAGGTGTGTCACAACCAATAGTAGCATTTTGGAGGCGTGGTGGCGGAACAACCTCCAATACTACTGCACCTTGTCCTGCATCCTTCCCAGCAGCCAGAAGAGTGACCCAATGGGCCGTGAAAGACAGGTAACGTCCCTGTCCATGCCTGCTGGACCATGAGTCAGCGGTAATATGCACCTTACCGCTGACCGCCCTGTCCAGCGAGGCAAGGACATTGCCTTCCACATGCCGGTAGAGAGCCGGAATTGCCTTCCGTGAGAAAAAGTGGCGTTTGGGGACCTGCCACTGAGGAACCGCACATTGTACAAACTCACGGAAGGGGGCCGAGTCTACCAACTGAAAAGGCAGCAGTTGAAGTGCTAGCAATTTAGCCAAGCTAGCATTCAACCGCTGGGCATGTGGATGGCTGGGAGTAAATTTCTTCCGCCGGTCCAGCAGCTGGGGCAGGGACATTTGTCTGCTATAATCGGACGTGGATGTACCACTAGCAGAGTGCCCGGAAGCACTTGGCTGTGACACACCTAATTCTACACCTTCATTCCTCTCAGAGCAGGTTTCAGAGAGGACTGAAGGTCTAGTGGGGTTGGAGATGCCAGCTGATGAGGAGCAAGGAGAGGTCCGCTTTGTTCTTTGGTGTGGGTCTTTGAGGTATGCTTGCCAACGAGCTGCATGGCAGGTCAACATATGTCTGGTCAAGCATGTGGTGCCCAAGCGGCTGATGTTTTGGCCACGTGAGATACGCTTGAGACATATGTTGCAAATAGCAGCGGTGCGATCTGATGCACTCTTCTCAAAAAAGGCCCACACCAAAGAACTTTTAGAATAACGCGCAGAGGAAGCGCTCTGCGCAGAGGAAGCGCTCAGCGCAGAGGAAGCGCTCTGCGCAGGCGGAGCTCTGCGGTGTGATTCAGTCGGTGTGCTGCCCCTAAGCTGGCCCCCGGAGGGCATCCTGCCTCGTTGGACATGTGCCTCCTCCTCCTCCTCCTCCTCCTCCCTCCTTCCAGGCACCCACGTGGAGTCAGTGCCCTCATCATCCCCTCCCTCTTCATCGCTGTAGCAAACCTGGCAGTATGCTGCAGCTTGTGGAACATGACTGCCAGATTGCTGTCCTTCTTGAGCATCCCCTCTCTCTGTGCTCACGCTACTGCCTTCCTCTAGCTGAGTGTCATCATCAGAGCCCACCAAACACTGGGCATCCTCCTGGAGCATGTACCCAACACTGTGCTCAAAGAGTTCAGGAGACTCCTCAGGAGGACGTGGTGGGTCTAGGGAAGGAGTCACTGATGATGACATTGAGAGGAGGGACGACGATGTGTTGGCAGCTGCTTTTCTACTACCCTGAGACTGGGTGAGAGAGGATGAGGAGGATGAAGAGGGCTTGGTCATCCACTCTACCAAGTCGTTGGCATGTTGCGGTTCAACATGTCCAGCTGCAGAAAAGAAGGACAAGCATGTCCCATGGCCACGTGCTGATGACAATGCACCGCGTCCATGACCAGCACTGTTGTCTCTAGACACAGAGCCTGCTTGCCCTCTTTTATCGGCTCGCGCCTGTCTGCCTCTCCTTGCTGGCCTTCCAGACATGGTAATGGCCTGAAGGGAGTTGGGTAAAACAGTAGTTGGGTAGTTTATATTGTGCTGGAGGCACACAACACCCACTAACTCCTGCAGATGCCTTTTTTATAGAACAGCAGAGTTAAAGGGGTATATACAGATGTATACTGTGCTGTGCTGGAAGCACACACAACTTCCAATAACTCCAGCAGATGCCAATCGGGCCCAAATAGAGAACAGCTATGTAGGTGGATAATAGCGGTATGTACTGGGTACAGAGCAGGCACACAGCACGCACTATCTCCTGAGTGACACTACTGACTGCAAGCTCTATTGTTAAAGATGGACCACTAGCTATATAGGTGAGGTGAATATCACGGTGTATACTGCGGTCAGGGCACGCAGACAATAACCAGAAAACAGCAGAGTTAAAGGGGTATATACAGATGTATACTGTGCTGTGCTGGAAGCACACACAACTTCCAATAACTCCAGCAGATGCCAATCGGGCCCAAATAGAGAACAGCTATGTAGGTGGATAATAGCGGTATGTACTGGGTACAGAGCAGGCACACAGCACGCACTATCTCCTGAGTGACACTACTGACTGCAAGCTCTATTGTTAAAGATGGACCACTAGCTATATAGGTGAGGTGAATATCACGGTGTATACTGCGGTCAGGGCACGCAGACAATAACAAGAAAACAGCAGAGTTAAAGGGGTATATACAGATGTATACTGTGCTGTGCTGGAAGCACACACAACTTCCAATAACTCCAGCAGATGTCAATCGGGCCCAAATAGAGAACAGCTATGTAGGTGGATAATAGCGGTATGTACTGGGTACAGAGCAGGCACACAGCACGCACTATCTCCTGAGTGACACTGCTGACTGCAAGCTCTATTGTTAAAGATGGACCACTAGCTATATAGGTGAGGTGAATATCACGGTGTATACTGCGGTCAGGGCACGCAGACAATAACAAGAAAACAGCAGAGTTAAAGGGGTATATACAGATGTATACTGTGCTGTGCTGGAGGCACACACAACTTCCAATAACTCCAGCAAATGACAATCGGGCGCAAATAGAGAACAGCTTTGTAGGTGTATATAGTGGTATGTACTGGGTACAGAGCACGCAGACAGCACGCACTAACACTACTGACTGCAAGCTCTATTATTAAAGCTAGATCACTAGCTATATAGGTGAGGTGAATATAGTGGTGTATACTGCGGTCAGGGCACAGACAGTAACCACTACACAAGAGCAAAATAGTAAATCAGCCAAAAACGATTGGTGTGTAACTGTGTTGAAGGTACACAGAACACCCACTGCTTCAGATGCTAACAAACACTACACGAGGCCGCCTGAAAGGCAGCTTTATATAGTGTGGGGCGTGCACTACACAGTCTGAGCTATGATTGGCCACAGGCAGGATGCCTGTGGCCAACCATTGCTCTCCTCGCTACTGGCGCTGCGATTGGCCAAGCATGCGGGGTCACAGTGCATGCTTGGCCAATCGTGAGACAGCAATGCATTGCGCCATCGCAGTGCATTGTGGGCCACACGAATTTTGCCGCGAACGGCCCAAACGTTCGGAATTCGGCGAACGCACGAACGACCGATGTTCGAGTCGAACATGCGTTCGACTCGAACACGAAGCTCATCCCTATTCAACAGTAATTCCACAAACTGTCACCTGATTGTGGTTTTCTCAATCACAGTAAAATCCCTTCTTAGATTGGTAGTGACTTCCTCCAGAAGTGAGTCATCTTTCTCTAGATGGTGGGCGGGGCTAGCAGGACTAAGATTGGCTTTAGCAGGGGCCAATAACAGTCCTCCTCCTCCTGGAAAGAGCGACCCCCCCAGCAGAACTGCACCCAATTTCTCCCATCACAAAAGCTGACGATCGCAGCTACAGCAAAGTTAGAGAACCAATGTTTGCCATATTTTACAATGTGTGGGGGCACAGTGCCTCCCCCTCAGTGCAGGTGCGACGTGGGGAATTCTGAAATTGGAATGCATTAGTGTCTCACTGACACTTCCCTGCACTGCTCTGCTGATGGAAAGGGAGTCTAGGGTTACTGGCAAAAAAGGCTTTGCATGCCTCTTGCAGAACCCATGCCGGGGGTTGCCTACCCCTAAACTAGATAGTGTAGCTGGCTAGCATTTAACCTCTCAAGGTGGAATCATTAGTTGGCTTTTTGTGGGGTAGAAAAGAAGCTGAATACCAGTCACATTTGTCTTTTCATGATTTTATTTGCTCAATAAACAGTGGAGAGAGAGTTGGGGGTGCAGAATACCCAAAAATGGCAAAATAGCTCTGGTCTTCTAACTGCAGATAATGTAGTTAATAGCAGCCAAGCAGACCACAATGACTTTATGAGAGCAGTCACTGCCTGGTGTTAAAGGTCAAATGAATCGTCCTTCTTTCTAAGCAGATTTCTGGACCTTTACCCTATGCGAATAGACATAGATATCTTAGTTGACAAAAAGTTAAAACTTCTTATAATGTCCACAACCAGCAGCTTCTCTTTTACACTCCAGAACACACTTTAACACAGATGACTTCTCAAACAATTCTCCATACAGACAGCTATCTTCCTGCACAACTCCTTCTGGATGTACCATCCATCAAGGCAGCCCTAGCTTCTGTAGCACTGACCCTGGGCAGGGCCAGGGCTCAGAGAGCTAGACCCTTGTCACCATGGCATCCCAACCAGGCAGAAGAGAGTAGAGAAGGACCTTTCTGGAAGTCTGCGCCAAATATTTATCACCTCCCATCAACTCACAACGTTGGACCTCAACCTTTTGTGGTTGGCTAATGTGGATACAATTTAAAAATACATACACTGTCACCTGTACGTTGTTACAATAACTACAGGAGACATTCAACAGCAGCCACAGAAATAATAAATGACCTGAGCTTAGATGACACCTACCAAGCACAGAAGATATAAACAAAGCTCAGGCTAGCTACAGGTTATAGCTAGTCTGAGCTTTGTTTATGTTTTCTGTGTGTGATAGGTTTCTCCTAAGTTAAGACTTTTATTATTTCTGCTTTCTGCTGTTGAATTGCCTCCCTTAGTTAGCATGTCCCTGTGGCCCTACTGGGGAGTCATGCGGGGATGTAGGGGGATATATGAAAGAACCGGCACATAGCAGGGAACAAAGGCATCTGTTGATACTGGAGGCTTTAGCCCTATAACAGAGCAGAGGTAGGGAAAACAGGTCACCAAATCTACTTTAACACACCATAAAATCGAATTTGAGGGTTTGCCTATTTGAGAGCAGATACTTTCAAAGTGAGTTTTCAATCTTGCCTTAATAAATCAGAGGCAGGGCAAATTTTTAGTGGTCTACTCATCTCTACCTAATTCTGCAATGTTTTGAGATATTTGCACAAAGCTAACCCTCATGCTGAAGCATAGGGAATACACGTGACCCGAAATTTCACAGAATCAAAGTTCTTCTTCACTATAAACTTTGCCCACATGGAAAAGGGTCTATTGAATGTTCTTTCAAGTGCCAGATGAATGGACTTTTGTTATGTAAAAAGCGTAGCATCAACTCTGACTACTGAATCCTTAACCAATAAAGATGTATTATATAAAACATACCATTTCACAAATAATGTTTTCATGTAACCAAATTTGTAGTGGTAACAGGTGCACTTTAAATATAAAAGTTTACCACATAAAGATTTAACATAGATTCCTCATTCATGGCAAATAAAAATCCAGAACTGGAAAAAGTTCCCCTTTCACACCCCAGATCTGACTCCTCTAAGTTTAAATCTTATGCATTTATTTGAATGAACTGCAAGCAACCTCTTTTCTGGACCAACAATGTGGGACTGATTCCTCATCCATCTTTGTCCAAAAGCACCTAATATCTGTTACTTGTATTTTGCCAAGTAATGCTGTGATTGAAGTTTATGAGCATTATAATTAGGAACATTACACACTAATCGGACATTGAAATGAAATGTATGTTCAAAAGAATGCTTAGAGCCCCATTAGTTCACAGTCATTCTATTACAATCAGAAATATTGTCAGTGGTGCCTTGAGCTTGTGCCAATGACAACAGCATAAATTCTGCATCTCATTTCTGTGATCATAAAATTAATGATCAGTTTAAAAATACCTCTTTGTAAAAAGTTATGGCATAAGAGAAACGTTGAGATCTCAGCTAGAGGCATTGAGGGATAATTAAAACTTCACAGCTTATTAAAATATCTTCAGCCTTTACCAAGTACATTGCACGGGGCTATGACAATTCTGCAGAAAGTATCAGTAAGTGCAAGAGACAGGTGGAATAACAGCCATTGTCTCATTCTTCCATTAACATAGCTTATCATACATTTTTTTATTCTTTTAAGTATAAAACAGGAACCGGGGGGGGATTTCTCCAAAGTGAGGAAATCCCTGGTTGTCAGCTAGAACTAGTTCCCCCATTGGAAGGTTTCCCATCTATTCCTGTTTTGGTCACAACCCTAACTCTTCCCTTTCATGGTCAGTGAAAATGGTAAGTAAGACAAATAGGGAGGGTGAGTCTCCCAATGGGGACACAGAGAACACAAAAAGTTTAATGGGTGTTCTAATCCCCCCAACCATAACAAAAACCTTACTGAAGCACTATAATAATCATTTAGCTCCAATCAAAATATCAGTAATAGCTCTGGAATATACAGTAGGATGTGATATAGCATACCTCCCAACTTTCTGAGATGGGAATGAGGGACACCTATTAGCAAAATGATTTAGGCATAGGACACGCCCCCTGCCATGCCCCCTTAACCGATTCACGCAAATTGCCCTATGTCAGTACTTTGACGCTAAATTCCACTGTTATTGCAGCAGATAGCTGCTATAACCCTGGTATTTTCAGGAACAGTGTGCGTTTTTCTTTAAGATAAAAGTGGTCTCTGGATTCATCACAAGATCACTTTTATCGTTGGTGGGAGAGAGCCTCCCGCCACGCTCCGGCCGTCTCCGCCGCTTGCAATCCCTGAATGCCAAGGGAAAAATGGCCCCCGCTTGGCTCCAAAGCATTGGAGGATGGAATCGATGTCAAACGTCACTTTCACCCAATGCTCTTAAAGGGGAATTTTTATTTCTTCTTCTTTTTTTTTAAATTACATTTATTTTTTTGTTTTTATTTTTTTTATTGCATTTTAGTGTAAATTTGAGATCTGAGATCTTTTTGACCCCAGACCTCACATTTAAGAGATCCTGTCATGCTTTTTTTTCTATAAGCCCACGTACACACGGTCGGAGATTTTGCCAACCAAATCCGTCGGATTTTGTCCCTCGGATTTAGTCCGACGGATTGTGTCCGAAATTGTTGCATACACACGGTCGGGCCAAGTTGGCGAAAAATCCGATCTTTCAGAACGTGATGACGTAATTTCGTTACGATGGGACTACATTCAGGCTAGTAGCCAATAGCTTTGATGTAGGAATTTGATCTGAGCATGCGTGACACTTGGTCCGATCAAAATCCTCTACACATGACCGGATTAGGTCCATCCGGCCCAGTTGGTTGGGAAATATTTCCAACATGTTGGAAAATTGGGTCGGACGGAGATTCGGACGGAATCAGTCCGATGCATACCACACACAGTCGGATTATCTGACGACATGGTCCGATAAGACTCATTCCGACAGATTCTCCGACCGTGTGTACAAGGGCTTATAAGGGATGTTTACATTCCTTGTAATAGGAATAAAAGTGACACATTTTTATTTTATTTTTTTAAAGGACAGTGTAAAAATAAAAAATAAACGGTAAAATAAATAAGAAAATGTATTATTTTTTTTAAAGTGCCCCGTTCCACCGAACACCTAGGTAAGTCAGTGCCCACATAAAACAGTACTCAAACCACACATACGAGGTATTGCCATGATCGATAGAGCAAGAGCAATAATTCTATCACTAGACCTCCTCTGTAACTCAAAACTGGTAATATGCTGAAATTTTTAAACTTCGCCAATGGAGATTTTTAAGTCCCGATGTTTGTCGCCATTTCACGAGCGGGCGCAATTTTGAAGCGTAACATGTAGAGTATCAATTTACTTGGTGTAACATTATCTTTCACAATATAGAAAAACATTGGGCTAACTTTATTAAATTTACTGTTGTCTTATTTTTTAACTCAAAGAAGTGTATTTTTTCCCAAAAAATTTTTGTAAGACCACTGTGTAAATACAGTGTTGCATAAATTATTGCAATGACCACCATTATATTCTCTAGGGTGTCTGCAAAAATGTATATAATATTTGCGGGTTCTAAGTAAATTTCTAGAAAAAAAAATGATTTTAAATTGTAAACAGCAAGTGCCAAAAAGAGGCTCGATCCTTAAGTGGTTAAAGGAGAATTGTACAAAAAAAAATATTGGTTAAACCCACAAGTGCTTTTTTACTACTACTATTGCTTTATATTGGCTTTTGGAATCTACAAATTAAACAATTTAAAAATGGGATGAAAGGTTTAGCACTGGGAAACACTTTGTCATATATGAGTAGTGCATTGTATATCCACTTCCCGACTGGCGCACGCTGATGTACGTCGGCAGAATGGCACGGGCAGGCATATTGGTGTACAGGTACTTCCATTTTAAAATGCCGCCCTGTCATCGGGACCCCCGTAAGTCCGGTCGCGTATGCCGTGGACTCGATCGCCGCGGGGATACCCGTGATCGTCTCACGGGTGGCTGAATGAGGAGATGCTGTTGTAAATAGCATCTCCCCGTTCTGCCTAGCAACAAGTGACGCTGATCTCTGCTCCATGTGATTGGAGCAGAGATCAGTGTTCACTAACACAAAGCCCAGCCCCCTACAGTTACTAACATGTCCCTAGAAACACTTAACCCCTACACTGCCACCCCCTGGTTAACCCCTTCACTGCCAATGTCATTTACACAGGAATCAATGCATTGTATAGCATTGATTGCTGTATAAATGACAATGGTCCCAAAAATGTGTCAAAAATGTCCGATGTGTCCGCCATAATGTCACAGTCACAATAAAAATCGCTCATCACCGCCATTACTAGTAAAAAAAAATTATTAATAAAAATGCCATAAAATTATCCCCTATTTTGTAAACGCTATAACTTTTGCGCAAACCAATCAATAATCTCTTATTGCGATTTTTTTACCAAAAATATTTAGAAGAATACATATCGGCCTAAACTGAGGGAAAAAAAATGTTTTTTTTATATATTTGTGGGGGATATTTATTATAACAAAAAGTAAAAAATAATGCGTTTATTTCAAAATTGTCGCTCTATTTTTGTTTATAGCGCAAAATATAAAAACCGCAGTGGTGATCAAATACCACCAAAAGAAAGCTCTATTTGTGGGGAAAAAAGGACGTCAATTTTGTTTGGGAGTAACAACCGCGCAATTGTCAGTTAAATCTACGCAGTGCCGAATCCCAAAAAGTGGTCTGGTCTTAAGCCAGCAAAATGGACCGGTCTGAATGCGGATATACAACTATATAAATCAGACCAAAATGAGAGACAAATGAGGAGGCATGAGGGGCAAAGGGACTTTGTTCCGAATGAGGGACAGTCCCTCAAAATCAAAGACAATTGGGAGATATGATACAGAATCACAGCAGCCTACAGCCTAAAAAAGAGCATACAGCTTACAAGAGAGCAATAATCCAGTGTTTTCTAACGAGATTGTTATACAAGTAATTTGTGCATTATACATGTATACAGTAGAAGCTGCCAACATTACTGCATGCCATTCTGATTGAGGATTATATTACCTTCTCAAACATGTGATAGTCCAATGAGGACCAAGTAATTCCCTTCATTTTCAGGGGATTTCTTCTAACTTCCTGTTTGGCTATGGGATAGGAAGTGAAGGGAAATATCTGCAATTGGATACACATGGCGAAAAAAAAAAATCTGACAAGGGTTATAACCCTCCCTTTTCTCTATCCAAAATTTCATAAAAGGTTATCCTATATAGTTACATAGTTATATAGTTAGTCAAGTTGAAAAAAGACACAAGTTCATCCAGTTCAACCTTAAAAGTATAGTTTTATACTATAACCTATAGTTCTTCTTTAACTAAAAGTTAGATTGTGTAAAGGACAGGGGAGACATTTGGGTCTATTAGATCTGTCACCTGCCCAATGCTATTACAGCAATCAAGTAAAAATAAATAAAAGAAAAAAGGTTTTAAAAATAAAATTATAATAAAATGTAGGTGTGCACATGACTAGACTCACAAAAGAACATAATAAAGCAAACCTTGTTCATCTCTCTCAGCCCCACATCATAGGGTACTGCTCACACAGATGACTGGACACTTTGTATTTTGAATGACATCTGCAAGTCTTTCAATAGTTGATGTAAAGCTCTTCTCATGAGTATGTGTTTAAATAGATCCGAAAAATGTACCTGGATTATATTTTCATCAACTACATAATTGCTTCTTTCTCAGAATACTTGTGTTACTTACAAATTACATCTCTAGGTTTATTATTATCATTATTGTAAGGGACAAGGGACCTGTGCGCTCTAGCTATCTCAATAGAGTGGTATGACATGTCCCCTAAAATACTATTGAAAATGTCACTAAGGGTAGGCCTCAAATCTTTCATTTTTGTGGCTTCAGGAAGACTGAGATCCTAACATTTTGACATGGCTCCTGTTTATATCCAAAGAACAGGAACAACCTGGAACAAAGGGCAAGTATGGGTAGTGTCCAAATGTGCCCCCTTCCAAACTCCCCCACACCCCTCACCACTGGTTCATCACTGTAATGGACAGCCTCCTTGGCCAATATGAATGTGTGTGAAACAGGATGGGTCATGCAAACAGCGAAGTGCCATAACTTTGTTTGTTCAGAAAGTCAGAATTTGGTTTCAGCAGAGGGGGAAAAAAACGATGGCAGGTAAAGGCAGGCACCTCTAGATACTTGCATGCCTAGGATTTGATAGCAGCTTTACTTTAAGTTGCTCATGGGACATTTTGGCATGTTGTGGGTTGTGTGTTTTTTATGGTGCATTTTGCTTGTGTTTGCTTCTGCGTTTGATGTGTTGTTAACAATTAATGGGACTGAAAGTGCAACTAGGTAATTTTAGGTGTATAAAGATGGCCATATACTATAAAATCTGATTGCACAATCTCTGTACAATCTCCTTTAGATTTACCAAAACTATATAATAGGGGGACACACCATCTATCCAATGACTCTGTATGCAATCAGACAGGCCCTTGTACTACATAGTTGATGTTAGATCTAAAGGAGACTGCATAGGCTGTTATCTGATCTCTCAGCACACTGACAAATAAACAATCTATGCAAGATGAAAGTGTAAAAGTGGGTACTCCTGCGCTAAAATGGATTTGTGAATATAAAAATAACAAAGAAACAAGTGCTGCATACACCGTATGGACCAAACTCGCGTCCAAATTTGTGTGAAGTGTAAAAGAGGGGGTGGTGTTGCGCTCCTATTTGATATGTTTAGTACAATATTAACAAAGTAGTGCAATTAGCTATCTAATATATAGCGCAATAATAGGTAAAGTGCAAAACAAATTTCATTCATAAATAAATATATATAAAAAAACTACAATAATTATGACACTTGTGCAAAAATAAATAAAACAATTATTAGGTGATATAAAAAATAAATAAATCCACATTGAAGGTGCAACTATAGGTGATTATATCACTGTGCAAAATGTCACACAGTGTCACCTATAAGCCAAAGACAGTGATACACTGTGTTCCAGCGAAACACTATGCACGTTTGCACTTATATTGCACATTGGACTAAGGATTTTAAAGTCCATACCGCACTGGCTATTTGTCTAGCTAGATGATTTAAATTACTACTTTTCTGTCGTTTTAAATTTATTGCTAATTTGTTTTAGATATTTCCATATCAGTCACCATATGAATTATTCACGTATGCGTCATACATTTTGCACAGTGATATAATCACCTATAGTTGCACCTTCAATGTGGATTTATTTATTTTTTATATCACCTAGTAATTGTTTTATTTATTTTTGCACAAGTGTCATACCGTATATACTCGAGTATAGGCCGACCCGAGTATAAGCCGAGGCCCCCAATTTACCCCCAAAAAACTGGGAAACCTATTGACTCGTGTATAAGCCGAGGGTGAGATATGCCTGTCCATCCCTGTGTGTGTCCGTCCATCCCTCTGTGTCCGTCCATCCCTGTGGGTCCGTCCATCCCTGTGTGTGTGTCCATCCATCCATCCCTGTGTGTGTGTCCATCCATCCATCCCTGTGTGTGTGTCCATCCATCCATCCCTGTGTGTGTGTGTGTGCGTCCATCCATCCATCCATCCCTGTGTGTGTGTGTGTGTGTGTGTGTGTGTGTCCATCCATCCATCCATCCCAGTGTGTGTGTGTGTGTCCATCCATCCATCCCTGTGTGTGTGTGTGTGTCCATCCATCCATCTCTGTGTGTGTGTGTGTGTGTGTGTGTGTGTGTGTGTGTGTGTGTGTGTGTGTGTGTGTGTGTGTGTGTCCGTGCAGCCTTGTGTGTCCAGCCTACCTGTGCCCCGAGCCTCCGTCCGGTCCCGTCCCGAGCCTCCGTGTCGTCCCGTCCCGAGCCTCCGTGTCGTCCCGTCCCGAGCCTCCGTGTCGTCCCGTCCCGAGCCTCCGTGTCGTCCCGTCCCGAGCCTCCGTGTCGTCCCATGCCAGGATCGCCGCTCTTCGTCGGCGCCCTGGCGGCCATTCCCCTGTTCAAAAGCCGCGCCTCCGCCTCCGCCTATGATAGGCGGAACACTCAATTTCCCAGCAGTCAGTGTTCCGCCTATCACGGACATCGGCTCATCCGAGGATGAGCCGATGTCCGTGATAGGCGTAACACTGACTGCTGGGAAATTGAGTGTTCCGCCTATCACAGGCGGAGGCGGAGGCGCGGCTTTTGAAAGGTAGAATGGCCGCTGTCTGTCTGCTCGACACGCTGTTCGGGCAGTCAGACAGCGGTGACTCGAGTATAAGCCGAGGGGGCACTTTCAGCCTCAAAAAAGAGGCTGAAAATCTCGGCTTATACTCGAGTATATACGGTAATTATTGTAGTTTTTTTATATATATTTATTTATGAATGAAATTTGTTTTGCACCTTACCTATTATTGCGCTATATATTAGATAGCTAATTGCACTACTTTGTTAATATTGTACTAAACATATCAAATAGGAGCGCAACACCACCCCCTCTTTTACACTATGCAAGATGAAAGTTAATATATAAAAAAAATGATGCCAGTGTATGTATTTAGCAGGGATTAGCTTTATGTTTGAGTCGAACATGAGTTCAACTCGAACATTGGCTGTTCGCCAGTTCGCCGAACAGCGAACAAGCTTCGAAAGCCGTGAAACACCCTTTAAAAGTCTATGGGAGAAGTCAAAAGTGCTAATATTAAAGGTGCATGGTATTGTCATAAAAAGTGTTTGAGGACCTAGGTACTGCCCCAGGGGACATGTTTCAATGCAAAAAAAGTTTTACAAATGGCATATTTTTTCGGGAGCAGTGATTTTAATAATGCTTAAAGTGAAACAATATTCCTTTACATTTCATACCTGGGGGTGTCTATAGTATGCCTGTAAATGGGAACATGTTTCCCGTGTTTAGAACAGTCTGACAGAAAAATGACATTTATAAAGGAAAAAAAATCATTTGGAATCCGTGGTTTAGGTTTAGACTTCTGAATTAACTACGCTAGTCTCTCTTCCTCCCTTTCCCTCTTTTATGTTTTGTATCTTTCTTGTAGTTGATTTTTTTATTTTTATTTTTTTTTCTCTTATTTCTCTTCTTTTATATTGGCCGAGGTTTGCCTTTGACATTGGCAGCTACAGAGGCTGCGGCCCTCAAGGATATACCTGATCCATGCAGATGTTTAGTTCATGATTGTACATCCCACTACTGGTTATAAGTAGTAAAATTAGCAGTTGACGATTATTTCAATGCTTATATACGTTACTGGACTATCAATATGTAACATTGATTTTCTTTTATATAGTTCTGCATGGGTATCTTTTAACACCCATATGTTTGTAACTCTGTTTAATTCATTTCAATAAAAACTTTTGAAAACAAAAAAAAAAAAAATCATTTAAAACTACTCGCGGTTACAAAGAATTGTCGGTCCGCAATACACATAAAAGTTAATTGATAAAAACGGCATGGGGATTTAACCCCGAACCAAAAAAAATAAAAAGCGTGGGGGTCCCCCTCAAAATCCATACCAGATCCTTCAGGTCTGGTATGGATTTTAAGGGGAATGCTGCACCAACATTTTTAAAACAAATGGCGTGGGGTCCCCCCAAAAATCTATACCAGACCCTTATCCGAGCACACAACCTGGCAGGCTGCAGGAAAAGAGAGGGGGACGAGAGTGCGGCCCTCCCTCCTGAACCGTACCAGGCCACATGCCCTCAACATTGGGAGGGTGCTTTGGTGTAGCCCCAAAGCACCTTGTCCCCATGTTGATGGGGAGAAGGGCCTCATCCCCACAGCCCTTGCCCTGTGGTTGTGGGGGTCTGCGGACGGGGGGCTTATCGGAATCTGGAAGCCCCCTTGTCCAGATTCCGATAAGCATCCCGCCTGCAGACCCACACAACCACCGGGCAAGGTACTTTGGGGCTAACCGTTTACATAAACGAGTGACCCCGCCCCACTCTGACATCTCGGGGAAAGTCATAGGGAAGTCCTCGTGTCGGAGGAGGTGCGGAGTCACCGGGTGGCCCCGTCCTCTGTTATTTAAGAAGTGTCAGAAGAATTTAAGCATCACAAGGCTGAAGACTCCCACTGAGGCGGATTGTGCGAACGGAGCGGAGAAGAAGCCGGAGTAAGATGCGGGACGAGAAGAGTGGAGGAAGAAGAAGATGAAGAAGTAGATGGAGAAGAAGAAGTTGGAGGAACAAGAAGAACACTGAAGGAAGACCAGAAGAAAGAAGATGAAAGAAGAAGTGTAAAGAAGAAGAAATTAATAAAGGGCTTGTCAAAAACCGTCTCTTGTGTTTTTTAACCTTTTTGTCACTTTTTGTTGTGAAATGGTAGGGGTAAATTTGTACCCCATTACCAATTCACACAGGGGGCGGGATCTGTGGGTCCCCTTGTTAAAGGGGGCTTCCAGATTTAGATAAGCGTCCCGCCCACAACCACCGGGCAAGGGTTGTGGGGATGAGGCCCTTCTCCCCATCAACATAGGGCTACCCCAAAGCACCCTCCCAAAGTTGAGGGCATGTGACCTGGTACGGTTCGGGGGGTGCTTTCTCTTCCTCCCCTCTTTTCCTGTGGCCTGCCAGGTTTGCGTGCTCGGATAAGGATCTGGTATGGATTTTTGGGGGGGCCCCACGCCATTTTTTTTGGTGCGGGGTTCCCCTTAAAATCCATACCAGACCCTTCGGGGACCCCCACACATTTTTTTTTTTAATTGTGGTTCAGCGTTCCCCTGTGGGGAAATCCCCATGCTGTTTTTATCAATGAACTTTTACAACTTTTATGTGTATTGCGGACCGACAATTCATTGTAGCCGAGAGTAGTTTTAAATGACTTTTTTTCCTTTAGAAATGCCATTTTGCTGTCAAACTGTTCTAAACACGGGAAACATGCGCCTCTTTACAGGCATACTATAGACACACCCCAGATACGAAGTTTAAAGGAATATTACACTTTTATTGTTTCACTTTAAGCATTATTAAAATCACTGCTCCAGAAAAAAACTTCAGTTTTTAAAACTTTTTTTGCATTAATACATGTCCCCTGGGGCAGGACCCAGGCCTCCAAAAAATTTTTATGAAAATACCATGCATATAAGCCTTTAAAATGAGCACATTTGATTTTTCATGTTCATGTCCCATAGACTTTAACAGTGTTCGCATGTTCGAACAAATTTTTTGCCTGTTGTTTCCCTAGTAATTAGTGAGAACAGTGATCACTGATTGCATTTCATTTTAAAAAATGTGCACATGGAGATGGGTGATAGCTAGGAGGGTAGATGATGCAGGGTGTGTGATAATGAGGTCAGCTGGTGGTCCACTTCTTCCTGTGTCCTGACCTAACGTCTGTCCAGGAAAAAAGGCAGAAGTAATGGAGTGGTGTTTTCAAACTATCCATGAGGATAGTGAGGTAAGCGTGTGTAGAATAAATGGAAAGCTTTGTTATTTCTGCAAAAGAAGTTCATGAATGTTACTGTATATATGTACATAGGGGAGCTGGAATTTAGAAAAAAAAGTGAACTTAGCCTTTAATATGAGATTCAGACTGAACATATTATACCCCATTTTAAACTAAATGACAAAAAAAACTGGTTGTGGCTAGACTTCCACTTAAGTTATGGAAATAATATAACAAATAAAAAGGACAGTTTCATTGTTCCTATGTAAACTGTAACATGTGCCCTCATTATATTGCCCTTTGAGAAAACAAATTTACCTTGATACAATTTTAACACATTCCATGCCTGTGTGTCCCATCCTGCACTGCTGTGTGACCTCTAGAACACTGAAGAATAGGAGTACAATGTATGTACCAGTTTGTTTACCTTTCACACTATGTGCTCAGTACAAGCCTTGGACATTTTAGTCTGTCTTTGATTTTTGCAGCTGCAGTTTCCTTAACAAGTACTGACACATTTGTCTAAAACGTTTGCTACACAGTATTAACCATACACAGTGCAAGGAGTCAAAGCAGAACTAAAATAACATGTTTTCTCCAAAATAAAAGTTGTGATTTGATTTCTTCTGTAGAAATCTGGTATGTGTCTTATTTAAATAGTAACTTCTTTATACACTGAAGACAAGTACATTCATGTGTACAAATCATTGACTCCATTGCAAGTCTTTTTTTTTTAATCGAATGTATTAAACTTTTAAAGCTCAGACTAGCATTGAAATAAATATAACAATTGTCATAAAATGTAGAAAAAAAATA
The DNA here is from genome assembly GCF_037356315.1 of Lithobates pipiens. Lineage (NCBI taxonomy): Eukaryota > Metazoa > Chordata > Amphibia > Anura > Ranidae > Lithobates > Lithobates pipiens. The sequence continues at coordinate 140,420,878 of NW_027507764.1, forward strand.
GTATTTAGAGAACATTGTGAATTTGCTAATGTTTGAAGAACAGCAGAGTTGCTTTAAACTGACAATATGTATGCATTATACTTATCTATCCAGCAGGTGGCACTGCAGTGTTATAGTGTGTTATCTATGGTAATGTAATGGGAGGAAGTACTGTTTTTCCTCTGTGTGCACTTGTTTGTGTTCCTGCTTCCTGTTCCATGATAAAAAACATGCTGTAAAGATATGTTCTGCTAATCCTCCATGAAAGTAAAGCAATCCTCTGCATACAACAACAAGCTTCCAGCATATTATTTCAGTACTCTGACAACAGCTAAAGCCAGAAAAGGCCACCCAGTTGACTTTAGTTTGGGTTTTGTATAATCCTGTGCAACTTTGATTCTGGCAAGCTTTTACATATTTTGCTGAGTGCTGTGCCATATTCCATCGTCCATCTTTTTTACAATCAAGAAGCCACCAAAAATTTACATTAAAAATACTCGGACTTTGCATTTACACCTGTTAACAGAACTAAGAAATACCAGTACTAGTAGAGTCATTGATGATTTTTTGTACCACAGCAATGGCAAAATAAAAAAGTCCTGAGCAAGAACACAGTGTTTTCTAGTCTTGTTAACCCCCCATGTCTGCCAGGGGCAGCTGCAGGGGAGAAGAGAGAGCCCTCAATGGCTGTGAAAGTCTGGGAGGAGTGACATCACCCACAGGCTTCAATAGCCCATCTGTTTTCACCAGTCCCCTGCAGCTATTGCTAACTGTCACAAGGGAGCTGGATCATCTGACTGAACCAGATCAGGCTGAAATTAGGTAAATATATATATTTTCTTACACATGTTAGCCTGGAATTCTACTTTATTTTCAATATTTGTATTCAAAGTTATAATAATCACAAAGAGTATACAATAAGGCTTATAAAAGAAGCAAACATTTGAAATCAACTGAATACAAGAAGTGCATATTTAAGAAAGAGATACCAGGTTACAGGAAGAGCGCAAGAGAAACCAGGTGGGGAAATGCATCAGACTGAGATCAATGTTATGAAATACAATTATAGTAACAAAATGCTGCCTTGTGGCATGAATCATATAAACATTCTATAAGATGGAGTTTCAATTTAAATTACTAAGGAACATAGCAAAAATTTAGTTACTAGAGGCAGGAGAGTACCAGTGGTTACATTGGGATGACCCACTCTCAAGATGCTCATCTATTAATGGTAGTTTTGGTGGTGTGAGACCCCATAGTGGGAAAGCATAGTCATCAAACTTAACCTGCCAAAATCCTCAAAAGGGCCTATGATACTACAAATGACTCAAACAGGTGAAACTTGAGAAGAAATATCATTGTAGTGGAAGGTATGTTAAATCAAATAGCATTTCATGCCTCATGTGTAGCTATGAGGGATTATTAACACAATGAGCTCCTTTAAATCCCCCAGAACCATCAGCAGAAATAAATATGGAGTAAAACAACACTTTGGAACAGTCCAGATATACAATTCAAGTAGTAACTAAAAAAGTAAGGAGAAAGAAAAAGGAAAGAAAAGTTTGAAAGGGGCATATAGAGGAAAGTATAGGATGTGGTAAGTCGAGGAAGTTAATTGGTGTTTAGGACGATGAGAGAATATGATTAGCCCAGGGGTCCCAAATCGCAATACATTTCTTAACTGTGTTTTGGAAAATACCAATTGCTTTTTCCTGGATCATTATCCAAGGAGTTTTCCATTTTGCTACTGGAAAGAACACAGGTTGTTTCCAGGCCTGGGCCATGGTGGCTCTTCTCCCCCAACAGCATATAATAGATACATTTTTGAGAGCACATGGGTATCTTATTTGCCTAGATGACCAGGGGGTGCCCCGGGTAGATCTGTACTATGCGAGAAGGAACCTGATACTAATGTGTTAGAAGATTAACACTAACCTCTACCAGGGAGATATTTACAATACCTTTAAAGGAGCCTACAAAATGATACCTGATAGCAGGTTTTTCATCCCAGTCTATATTTAATTCCTGTTCCCATAATAGTGCATATGAAGGTTTTCCTGAAGTCTCTGACAATGAGGAGTATATCAAAGATATACTCCCTTTTTGATCCTTGATCTCAGAGCTGGAATTCTACTTTAAAGCTTTATAAAACAATGGGTCCTGATGATATTCATCAGAGAGTTCTAAAAGAACTTTGAGTTATTGTTGTTGAGCCAGTATCTGATCTTTTTAATCAATCGCATCTAACAGGAGAAATTTCTCATGACTGACAGACAGCTAATGTTGTACCTATACACATGATGGGTACCACATGCAGCCTACATACCACTCCCTCTGTGAGAACACCACCAAACATCTCCTGACAAAACACTCCTGTGTACAGCCAGATCAAAAGGGGACCAAGCCTGTTATTAGGTCAACCTGACTAAAAGCACTAGATTGTTTGGCTGCCGGAGTTTTCCCCAGATCAGGCTTTAAATGCCTAAATAGGGTATCTAAGTAGCGTGGGTTCTTCTGTATTCCTTTGCTGTGATGACACCGCCTGTGTGGACCAACATTGTGGCCAGACCACACAAGTCCTAAACCACCCTTTAGAAACCTGTAACTCCTCACCAGAGGCCTCGTGGTGCCCTTAGCTAAACAAGTTAATGCTGTCTGTGTGGACTTGTACTTAGGCCAGACCACACAGGCCCTCAACCACCCCCGGTTCCCCTGACTCCCCAACATAGGCTGTCTACTTCCATGGATAACTCTTGTTCTTAACCTGACCCTGCTGCCCTGTGAACCTGCTGCCTGTGTGCTATGTTGGCTTCCTGCTGTGTTCCCCTTACAGAATGTGCTACATTTGTGGACCTAAGTTGGGGCCAGGCCACACTGGAACCCTATGATATACTGCTCTATAGGAACCTTCATGCTGTGTTTTCCTCCTGCAATGTGCTACCTGCATGCATTTGAGTTTAGGCCAGGCCACACAATTTGGAATTTGCTTACAGTATTTTAAATGATTGCAAAATAAGCAAATAGTGTGACCAGGCAGTAGAAAAGTGACTAAAATTCAAAGGTGCATAACTAGAGTATTCACCAAAAGGATTACGGAGGTCCTGATTTACACTATATAGATTTTTAGTTAGACGTCATTTAGAATACTGTGTAAAGTTATGGAGACCTGACTTGCAAAAATGTATTATTAAAGTGTTACTAAACCCACAACAGTAAAATCTGTCTGTATATGCAGAATAGCATACTTGTTATACTCACTGTGGAACGTAAGGGGTTAATCATCTGCATCTACACTATATGGGCAGATCCTTCCCTCCTGCACTGTCTATCTTGGCAAGGCCATATAATACAGTGAGGGTAACCGTCCTACACATGCTCAGTTTAGTCTCTATTGCTGGAGAGAAAATTTCCTGTTTCAGTTGAAATGTTCAGGTCACATGATATTGACATCACAGGTGTGGGCGTGTATACAGCCTGTAGTGGAAATCTCCTCCTACCTGAAAACTCGGCATTGGACAAACGGTGCAGTTTATCATGTGGCTATGGTTTATAGATCAGCAAAAAAGGTATATAGTGGCAGTATTTTAATGTAAAAAGAGGATTTATAAGCTGTGGGTCCTTGGGGGGGGGGGGGGGGGAGGGGCAGAGAAACTATTTTCATATTACTTGGTTTAGTAACACTTTAATATAGAACAAAAATGGTAAAAAGTCTGGGGAATTAAAAAAATATCAGGCAAGACTACAGGAACTAACATTGGGGAAATATTTTTTTTGATTGCAGTGGAGGCCACTTATGAGGCCTCCCCCCTAATCCATGCGACTTCCCCCTAATCTCCATGCAGGGAATCAGACACATGAATTTCCATGTGGGTTTTTTATTTAAGCACATGATTAGAGCCCAGGAAGAGATGCAGGGGGAGGCCGCTGATGCCACGACTTGGATGGGGTAAGTGCAGGTCTGGCGGGTGGACGGGCGGACGGGCGAGAGGCCAATGGAACAAGCGACGGGGGCTGGGTTGGTCCTAGTGAGGGGGCCAGGTTTGTTTGCCGCCTCCCCAAGAAAGAAATTGAACACTAGCCACCGCTATTTGATCCCCTGCATATTTTGTATGTTTGCCCACTTACAAAGAAATGAAGGTCTATCATTTTTATCATAGGTGTATTTTAAATGATAACGATAGAGTATCAACCAAAAATCCAGAAAAAAACATGATATAAATGTTATAAATTGAGTTGCATTTCAGTGAGTAAAATAAGTATTTCATCCCCTACTAACCAACAATAATTCTCGCTCCCACAGACTGGCTACAGTATGTGCTCATGTGGTACACAGATTAGTCCTGTCAGTTTAAGAAGGTGCTCCCAGCGACAACTCGTCATGTGTATAAAAAACACCTGTCCACAGAATCTCTTTCTTACATTCAAACCTCACCATCATGGGCAAGACCAAAGAGCTGTCAAAGGATGTCAGGGACAAGATTATTGACCTGCACAAGGTTGGAATGGGCTACAAGACCATCAGCAAGAAGCTTGGTGAGAAGGGGACAACTGTTTATTATTATTCGCAAATGGAAGAAATACAAAATAACCATCAATCGCCCTCGGTTTGGAGCTCTATGCCACATTTCACCTTATGGGGTAAGGATGATCATGAGAAAACTGAGAGATCAGCCCAGAACTACATGGGAAGAGCTTGTGAATGACCTTAAGGCGGTTTGGACCACAGTCACCAAACAAACCATTGGTAACACAATATGCCACCATGGATTGAAATCCTGCAGCCCCCATAAGATCCCCCTCCTCAAGAAGGCACATATACAGGCCCATCTGAAGTGCTGTGGTCAGATGAGACCAAAATTTAGCTCTTTGGCTTTAATTCGACTCACTGTGTTTGGAAGAAGAAAAATGCTAACTATGACCCTAAGAACACCATCCCTACAGTCAAGCAAGGAGGTGGAAATAGTATGCTATGGGGCTGGAAACCAATTTACCTCATTAGCCTCAAGAAAGCCAGATACTGCTAGTCAGTAGGAAATGTAGCTAGTACACTGAACTATAATGGATATTACTAGAACAGATCTATTGTAGGCTATATGTAATCAGGCAGTAAATGTATAATGTGTTGACTAAAGGAATACTAATTTTCACGTTTTTGTTTTTTTTCTGAAAAGGTGAACGAACACTTTAATACTATTTCATTAAATTGATAGAAAGTTGAAGAACCTGCACTACATCACTTTATCATTTAAACTATTAATGTCAATTTACAAGTTGTCTCAGGAAATGTTTTGCAGGATTTGTCTTCTGGATCTCTCCAGCTGTTTTCCTGCCAAAGATTAGCACTGTACAAACAGACACAGAGCCTACGCCATACATATGTACGACATGCATGCTTCTTTGCAGGAGAATAAATTGGCATTACTTTGTTTCAAAATGGCAATCTTAAAAGATATCATGCTGTTTATATAAGGTAAGAGAACTGTCAGTACCCTCTCGTGTTATCAGGTGATGCTAGAATTCCTTCCACTAAACTAACTGGAGATGGCTGGGAGATGCTAAATAATACTTCATGCTGCAAGATTCTTTGATCACATTCACAGTCTATGATGTTGTGCAACACATAAGTATGAAGAAACCATAATCATAATGAATCCTGACATTTGGGGTTTTCCCAATTTGCTGAATTCATATCTGCATCTAATTGTCCTTATTCCTTTAGGAGAGACAACATTTTTGGATGCCAAAATGAGAAGGACTTAACAAGATGAGCAAATATGTTGAGATGTGAGTATGGTTTTTGGATGTTTTAGATGATATGAGCTTTAATGTCAATGATTTGTATTATTAATGTTGGTGAGTGTTTCACACTTTAAAAGCTTTGTAGGCAGTGTGAGGGTTAAGTAATTATTGCTCTGAGTGCTCCTTCCATATTCCAAAAACGTGCTGGTAAATTGATTAGCCTCTGCTAAATGACCCCTAGTGTTTGTAGAGGTGTGGTAGGGATCCGTGGAATCTGTAATTAAAGCCGTGGGATCTGTAATTAAATAAATTTGATAGAAGATGTGGAAATCTGGGTTGCAATTTTTTAAGGCCCAGATAAAAAATTACAAATATTTTATATTAATATATTGCATCTCATGGAAACAACAGTTTTTTGTGTTTTATCACCTGCTCATTCTGCCAACAGATGGTATTTTCCCCCTCAGCCAAATTCTTGTGTCTATTCAGTACCACCTGCTTGGCTTTCTGTAGCCTATCCTAGTGCTCCTGCACCTAGGTGCTAGGTGTCCAGGACGTCACATCATCAGGAGAGCCCAGTAAGAGATCCAACGGTAGCCATCCATAGCACCAGAACATCGAGAAGAAGGGCGTGTGACCAGTAGCCCGATGCACAATATTGTTGTAGGCCCACACCACAGCCCCCATACTCTGATGTCATTTGTCTTGGTGCCCTTGTTCGAGAGTCTGCAATATACCCAGCAGGGTGCGGTTGAACTGCTCACAAGCTCCATTACCCTGTGGATGGTATGTGACTTCCTGATACCACTGAGGTGGCACAGCTCAGACATAATCACTGACTCAAAGTTTGGGCCTTGATCTGAGAGTATCCATTTGGAGCAACCGTAAGGTTGGACAACATGCTCCCAAGATAATTTGGCCATGGTTGGGGCTGTCTGGTCCTTGGTGGAGACTACCACTGCAAGCTTGGTAAAGTGGTCGACAAAAACTAGGGCATAGTGATATCCTGAGGGTGAGCTGAAGAGTGTTAAAATGTCCATGGTTACCAGCTCAAGTAGTCGAGGTGGTAATGGTCATTGCGTGGTCCTTTCAGGCAGAGACTTATGTACAGAGCCAGTCTCATATTTTCATCAAAACTTCTGGACCCACTCCGACAGCTGCGGGCAGAAGAAGTACCTTCTGACCAAGGACTGTCAGCCCCAAAGTGTCCACTGACCATAGTATGTAGTACTTGGTAGACTTAAAGAATGAGTGAGTGAGGGGACCACAATTTGCAGGATGTTCTGCTGTATGGTAGAAATGCGTGTCTGACAGTATAGCACATTGTTCTACATCTCGAGTCAATCCCATTACCTTAGAATTGCTCAAGCTGTGTTAGACAGTCTCTGACACTCACTGGAGAAAGGCTTACACCGCAGAGAGAGTGAGCGCTGCACCTGCATGAGATCTGGAGCCTTCTGTTGAATCAGCATCCATTCTTCTTGGCTGTAAATTCCAGTGGATTCAGCCAGAGGAACCATTTGCTGTTCCTTAAGAGAGCATGAGGTGGCCATCATGGGTTGCCCCCAACTTGATGATCTGCACCACAACCTTGAGGAATAGCCAGGAGGCAAGCAGATGGTTTTGTGTCCCAAACCGCTTGGCGTAGAAGTCATACACCCTGACAGTGTCCTCTAAACCAGTGACCTCTTGTCCATTAACAAGGGCAGCCACCATTGGACTTGGTGCGACCATAGACTCTGGTTTGCTTGGACCTTGTGTTAACGGCGGTCAGCGTGAGCTTTAAAATTCAGGCTGGCCACAGTTCTTGCTTACATGTTCAAAACAGCTGCACTGCCAGCACTTCGCAGTCCTCCACTGGGTCCCTTTGTAATGGGTTCCCATCCTTGGGGGAGGGAGCTGAATCTTGCTTGAGCGAGGACAGTTCTTGTTTCAGGAAGGACAGGTCCAGAAGCACTGTGTGTATGGCTGGCAACTATGTTAAGCTAGGGCCTCCTCTTTAATTTTCACTATCTACAGGCATCCATAAACTGCAGAGGCAGTTTGTTGGTAAAGTTGAACTAAACCTTTAAGCCTTTTTCCAAAAAAAAAGACCTATTGCTGTAATTGGTACATATTTAGGCTTTAATTGTTTTGTCTTTTATTTAAAGTCCATTTAAAACTACATGTCCATCTAAGACTACCCTGTCCAGGGTGATAATGTTATTGTACATTGTCCAATTTAATAATATATTATATTATGATAGGCTATTATCTAATATAATACAATATAATATAATATATTTATATTAGTGTGGGACTCAAAAAAAGAAAAAGAAAAACAGCTTTGTTAATACTGTTAACAGACTGCCACTTCACTTTTGCCCACTTTAAAATCGATCCACTACAAATAATTCTTTCTTTTTTATTGGTAGTTTGATAGGCCAAGTCACCTTCAACTTTCTTATTTTCCTAAAGTGTTGTTATCTTCAACCCATAGGTATACGATTTATTCCTTGGGTGTTGTCCATAAAATATTAACAATTCTAATTCAATTACTGTAGCTGAGGTACAGGCTTAAAGCAGACCTTCAATCCCTAGATCTTCTATAGCTCCCTACATGCCCTTCCTCCTCTGCAATATAAATTGCTGCTTTTTAAAAATTATTTTATTTGTTTTGTTTTTTTACTATTTTTGCCTGGCCTCATCCACCCCCTGAGGTGTATTAATATTATCCTTTCTTGCTTATTGGTTTTATTTTATTGTTTTATTGCAAAATTATGCTAACCTTTATTCTGTTTGCAGTCATATAGGGACTATAAACCAGTTATCAAACAGTTAACTTTGAATGGCAATACACTGCAACACATATCTTTAGTAGGAATGGGCCGAACACCCAACAGTTCGGTTCAAACCAGAACATCTCGAACAGGCAAAAAGTTCTAGCGAACATGCAAACTCTATTAGATTCTATGGGACACAAACATGAAAGATCAAAAGTCCTAATTTTAAAGGCTTATATTCAAGTTATTGCCATAAAAAGTGTATGGGGACCTGGATACTGTACTGGGGGACATGTATCAATGCAAAAAAAGTTTTTAAAATGATAGCTTTTAAAAGAAGCAAGAATTTTAATGATGCTTAAAGTGAAACAATAAAAATTAAATATTCCTTTAAATATCATGCTGGGGGGTCCCTTTGGTCTGCAGGTAAAGTGGTGCATCTGTACAATGTATAGAACATGTATAATGACATTTCTAAAGGAAAAAATGTCATTTAAACTTGCTCGTGGATACTGGCATTACAGATTTAAAAAAATGGAAAATAAAATGGTGTGGAGGCCCCCCAGTCCATACCAGGCCCTTCGTGTCCGGTATGTATTTTAAGAGGAACCCCACACCAAAATTTAAAAATAAACAGCGTGGGGACCTCCAAAAATCCATACCAGAACCTTATCTGAGCATGTAGCCTGGCAGGTCAGGAAAAGGGGGGGGGGGGGGGGGTGAGAAAGTGCCACATGCCCTCAACATGGGGGGTGGGTGCTTGCCTCCATATTGACAAGGGCCGCTTCCTGACAACACTTGGCTGTGGTTGTTGGGGTCTGCGGGTGGGGGCTTATCCGAATCTGGAAGCCCCCTATAACAAGTACATTGTACCCCTACCCAATCACCAAAAAAATATCAAAACGTAAAAACTATAAGAGACAGTTTTTGACAAATCCTTTATTAAAAAAGAAAAAGTGTCCTGTGATGTAAATCCACTGCCAATCATGCAGCCCAACGGACCCAAAAAATTGTAAAGATGGAAAACGATCCACCTCCATGGGGGGCCTCCTACTCTCTCTTCGCTTTGACAGCTCTTATATAGGCAAGGGTGGGATCATCCGGTGACGTAACCGGATGACCCCACCCCTTCTGACATCATGTGACGTCACATGACATCAGAAGGAGGCAGGGTCACCCGGTTATGCCCCGCCCTTGCCTATATAAGAGCTGTCAAAGTGAAACGAGAGCAGTTGGCGGGAGGCCTCCCATGGAGGTAGAGCGTTTCCATTTTTGCCTTTTTTTATTTTGCCGTGGAGTTCCCCTTAAAATCTATACCAGACCCAAAGGGCCTGGTATGGATTTTTGCGGGACCCCATGTAATTTATTTCTTAATTCTGTCTTAGGGTTCCCCTTAACCACTACAATACATTGTATTATATACTCTGCACTGCACTTTATTATATATACTCTACACTGCACTATATACTCTGCATTGCGTTATATACACTACACTGACTTCACTATATACTCTGCACTGCACCATATATACTACAATTACTGCACTATATACTCTGCACTGCATTATACACGCTACACTGACTGCACTATATACTCTGCACTGCCTTATATACACTACACTGACTGCACTATATACACTACACTGACTGCACTGTATACTCTGCACTGCAATATTTACACTACACTGACTGCACTATATACTCTGCACTGCGTTATATACACTATGCTCAATCCACTAACTACCTTGATTAATCTCTCTCCATTAATGCACTCTATACACGGCCACCCTTGGAAGCAGCCTTATATAATGTGGGGCATGGACTTAGCCCCTGAGCCATGATTGGCCAAAGGCACCCTGCCTTTGGTCAATCATGGCTCTCACTGTACATCGCGCTGTGATTGTCCAAAGCATACAGGTCAGGTGCATGTTTTGGCTAGTCAGCAGCCTTCAATGCACTGCGATCTCGCAGTACATTATGGGAAGCTCCACTGCAAGCAAACATACAGAGAGCACCCCATATTTTAATTTGTTCTATGAACAAACGAACACCCAATGTACGAGTCGAACTTACGGTAGACTCGAACATTGGGCCCATCCCTAATCTTCAGTGCATTACCTTGTTTTGCAGAAATGTGCAGTATGTGCATGTATCATTCTAATGCTTGTCTGGCTCATCTGGCTGTATGAACAAGCCCTTAGTGGACCACATAAACATGTGTTGTATTAATTAATCTTATTATTTGTTACCAAATTTAACTTTGCCAGTTGTAGTTGTTGCAAAGGTTCCTGTGATTCTACACAGGTGCTTTTCAGGCGCGTTTGTTTTTTTCAAGCAAGGATGAAGGGTTCAGAGATACAGTCCCTGAAACACGTTGGGTTTGAGAACATTTTAATAATGAAGTAAACTTGTATTTGGGCTAGAATATTATCGTGTGATGTTTCGATCCTTAAACACTCAATAATAAAAAATGACTTTAATTCCACTTTAAAGCGACATTAAAGCCTTGTTTTTTGTTTTTGTTTTTAAATGACAAACATGTTTTACTTATCTGCTCTGTGTAATGGTTTTACACAGAGTAGCCCAGATCCTCCTCTTCTTAGGTCCCATGCTGGAGCTCCTGGCTCCTCCCTCCTGCCGGGTGCCCCCACATCAAGCAGGTGCACTCTCAACCCATGGCTCTGTGTGTCTATTCACACACAGAGCCACGGCTAGGTCCGCCCCTTCTGTATTCTGAGTGGCCCACTGGCTCCCGATGTTGCCAAAAGCCAATTAGGAGTGCAAGTCCCTGGAGAGGCAAGGATCTCGTGGGCATAGCTGGATCGATAGGGGGCTCAGGTAAGTATTAGTGGGGACTGCTGCACAAAGAAGGTTTTCTACCTTCATGCATAGAATTCATGAAGGTAAAAAACCTTGTGCCTTTACAACCACTTTAAGACTGCAGATGGCTACTTCAAACTATGGTGGCAGAGAAAGCACAGTCTAGCAAAGGATGAAGAGACTCAGATTTACAACATGCCTTAGGACCAAACAGCATCGATCATCCACTCCATCAATTCCAAATATCTCCCAGACTCATGGGTAAAGGATAACCCCTATAAATGATTTTGCCAGGCCAGAATCTGCAAAAAGATTGTGTGTGAGTCACTTACCAAAGGAGGAAATCCATTACACAAGAATTCCATGTACACAATACAATACTTGTGGTAGGAAATCCTCTCCTTGGATGTTTACTACATACCTATTCATTGTCCATAATACTTTTCAGTTATGTAAAGCATACCAACACTTAGCAGGCTGCAAGAATTTTTTTTTTTATAATCTTTATAATACTCACAAAATATTTGGCAAAAGCTTAGATTAGCTGAGGATGGGAGGGGTTGTCCTGTGTAACCCTACTTGACTTTTAAAAGCCACGCTAATTAGGTAAAGTAAAGCAGTATCAAACCCAAAAGCAAACATTTATTATATTGCATCTTACCAATTCTTAGATGTGATTGCTGTATTAGTTTCCAATTTTAAGCATTCTTTCTTCTATTTTATCCAAGGCCCTGCCTAAAAACAACCCGTCAAGTAAATACGAAAGTCTTCAAATAATACTCCCAAAGTGCAGGTACCCTGTGTTGACTGCAAGTGTCCTTTTTCTTCCTAAATTGCCTTCTTTACCCCCTCTTCAGTCTATCATGAATGCTGCTGCCAGACTCATCCACCTGTGGATGGACTTTCCCAAATATAAACCTGATTCACTGTTAGAAAATTGTTTGTTTGAGAAAAAATTTCCACCCTGCACCTCCGAATATTTTTGTCACTGAGGTTGAAAATAGGCCCACTATTATGAAAAATTAACAAACGTTCTTAAAACAAAAATTTTCAAACAAAATTCTACAATTGTATAGCCCTTTCATGACTAAGCCCATTTCTGACATTTGTTGTTTATAAGTTAAAATCTGTATTTTTTGCTAGAAAATTACTTATAGCCCCCAAACATTATATATATATATTTTTTTTTAGCAGAGAATCTAGATAAAACGGCATTTGTTGCAATATTTTATGTCACATGGTATTTGTGCAGCGGTGTTTTAAATGCAAATTTTTGGGAAAAGGGACACTTTCATGGATTTAAAAAAAATGAAACAGTAAAGTTAGCCCAATTTTTGTATAATGTGAAAGATGATCTTACGCTGAGTAAATAGATACCTAACATGTCATGCTTTATAATTGCATGCACTTGTGGAATGGTGAGAAACTACGGTACCTAAAAATCTCCATAGGCGACGTTTTACATTTTTTTACGGTTACTAGGTTAGAGTTACAGAGGACGTCTAGTACTAGAATTATTGCTCTCGCTCTGACGATCGCAGCGATACCTTACATGTGTAATTTGAACACCATTTACATATGCGGGAGCGTGACTTCCATATGTGTTTTCTTTGTTGAGCGAGCTCGTGGGGATGGGGGCACTTTAAAAAAAATTCTTATTTATTTTTATATTATTAACCACTAGAGATCCGCGCTATAGCCGAATGACGGCTACAGCACGGACCTGCTTTGCCGGAACTACGTCTATTGACGTCGTCCCATGCACGAGCGGCCTGCGCGCCCTCCTTATAGATAGAGCTAGAAAGGGAGGAAACTAAGGGGAAAGCAATACTGGCAGTATGCTATAGGCCCCCTAACCAGAGGGGGGAGGAGGAGCTGGATTGCTATCACAATTTGGATTAGCGGCAAGAATGGGAAGTTTCATTATAATGGGGGATTTTATTTATCCAGCTATAGACTGGGTAGAAGGAACCGCACATTCATCTAAGCTCGCCAGTTCCTAAATGTCTTGCAGGAGAATTTCATGGGTCAGATGGTGAATGCACCAACTAGAAACAAAGCATTATTAGACCTACAGATTACTAACAATATAGACCTGATCACAGATGTGGAAATGCGGAGTAATTTTGGAAACAGCGATCACAGGTCAATTTGTTTTAGTATACATTACACAAATAGGAAACATAAGGGGAATACAAAGACACTGAATTTCAAAATAGCCAGCTTCCCTAAACTACAATCCTTGCTAGAAGATAATAACTGGGATAAAATCTTAGGAACAAAGAGCATGGAGGAAAAATGGGTATGCTTTAAGAGAATATTTAATAAGGTCATTAGCGAGTGCAACCCAATGGGAAATACGTTTAAAAGAGCTAATAAAAATCCTGGGTGGCTTAACTCCAATGTAAAAATGCATATAAAAGCAAAAGAGAAGGCCTTCAAAAAAAATACAAGGCTGAGGGTTCATCATCAGCATTCCAGCTTTATAAAGAATGCAACAAGAAATTTAAGGGTGCAATCAGGGCAGCTAAGAAAGAACACGAAAGGCACATAGCGGAAGAGATTTAAAAAAAAAACAAGAAATTCTTTAACCTCCCTGGCGGTATGATTCAGTCTGGTTTTAGGTACAATTATTTTGCATGGAAATTTGGCGTTTTATATTGTAGTCCTGTAATTCTTAGGAATAACTCTCTTAAATCTGTTCAAACCAGAGTCTAGCAGACATCCCGGGTATGATAAAGTTTATAATATAATAAATAATAATAAAAATTATTCAATAATGTAATCAAATCCTAAAACACTGAAAAAGGGACACTTTTTGGTTGCTATGGACAATCTCCAAATTTCATGCAGAAAAAACGGTATTTATAATATAAAAGTGCATGCAGGGCATTGCACAGACCACTAGGGACAAAGGGGGTGTGTAATTTTGTAATACAGTACTGTAATCTGTAAGATTACAGTGCTGTGTGTGCTTTGTGCCTTTTTACATTTTTGAATTTGCCGCCATTCTCCGATCACGTGCGCCGTTACGTCGCAGGGAACGGAGCTCGGTGGCATTCGGCACTGTGAATCGAGTGGAGGACAGCTGGATCACACAGCGCGGAGGACATCACAAGGTAAGTAACTCTCTCTGTGTCCTCCCCTGCATCCAGCGATGCGATCCCGAGTCTGGCTCGGGGTTACCGCTCCTGTTAGTAAAATCCCAACCCGAGCCAGACTCGGGATTACCGCTAGGGGGGTTAAGTACATAAATAGTAAGAAAGGGAGGTCAGATCATATTGGTCCCATAAAGAATAATGAAGGGAATCTGGTTACTAAAGATAGAGAGATGGCGAAGGTATTGAATTTATTCTTCTGCTCAGTCATCACACGGGAATTGGGTGGCTTCAGTAACCAAAACTGCAATGTTTATCCTCTTTACATGTCACAGGAAGCACCCTCATGGCTAACAAAGGACAGAATTAGAAATATACTTGATAAATTCAACATTACTAAGTCACCGGGACCAGATGGCTTGCACCCGAGGGTCCTTAAGGAACTCAGTTAATTGCCAGACCATTGTTCCTAATTTTTACGAACAGTCTACTGACTGGAATGGTACCAGCTGATTGGAGAAAAGCCAATGTAGCAGGCAATGTAGCACCAATATTTAAAAAAGGGCCAAGATACATCCCTGGGAATTGCAAACCAGTTAGCCTATCATCAATTGTATGTCTTGGAGGGGATGATAAAGGACTATATACAAGATTTTAGTTTAGCAGTAATCAGCACAAATTCATGAGGAATCGTTCTTGTCAAACCAGTTTATTAACCTTCTAAAAAGGAAGGCCCATAGACGTGGTGTATCTGGATTCTGCAAAAGCATTTGATGCAGTTCCCCATAAATGTTTACTGTACATTGGCATGGACCATAGGGTGAGTACATGGATTGAAAACTGGCTACAGGGGCAGTTCAGAGGGTAGTAATAAATGGGGAGTACTCGGAATGGTCCGGTGTGGAAAGTGGGGTCCCCCAGGGTTCTGTCCTGGGACCAATCCTATTTAATTTATTCATAAAAGACCTGGAGGATGGGATAAACAGCTTAATCTCTGTATTTATGGATGATACTAAGCTAAGCAGGGAAATAACTTCTCCGCAGGATGTGGGAACCTTGCAAGAAGAGCTGAACAAATTAATGGGGTGGGCAACTACATGGCAAATGAGCGTTAATGTAGAAAAATGTAAAATAATGCATTAGGATGGCAAAAATATGAATGCAATCTACTTACTAGGAGGAGAACCTCTAGGGGAATCTATGATGGAAAAGGACCTGGGGGTCCTAGTAGATGACAGGCTCAGCAATGGCATGCAATGCCAAGCTGATGCAAGCAAATCAAACAGAATATTGGAATGCGTTAAAAAGGAGATTAACTTCAGAGATAAAACAATAATTCCCCATTCTGCAAGAATCTGGTCTGGCTGCACCTGGAGTATGCTGTCCAGTTCTGGGCACCAGTCCACAGGAAGGATGTGCTAGAAATGGAGAGAGTCCAGAGAAGGGCAACAAAACTAATAAAGGGACTGGAGGACCTTAGTTATGAGGAAAGGTTACGAGCACTGAACTTGTTCTCTCTGGTGAGGAGACACTTGAGAGGGGATGTGATTTCAATGTACAAATACCGTACTGGTGACCCCACAATAGGGGGTACCCCGCTACCTGGTATGGACTTAAAGGGGAACCCCAACGCCGAAAAAATCGGCATGGGGGTCCCCCCCAGGTCCACATCAGACCCTTGCCCGAGCATGCTACCTGGCCGGCCAGGAAAGGGGGGGACGAGCGAGCGCCCCCCTCCTGAGCCGTACCAGGCCGCGTGCCCTCAACATGGGGGGGTGCCTTTTTTTATTTACACTTTTTTCATCAGGTGAATGGGTAGGGGTACAATGTACCCTATACTCATTCGCATAAGGTGGGGGGCCGGTACCTGGGGACCGTCTTATTAAAGGGGGCTTCCGGATTCCGATAAGCCCCTGCCCACAGACCCCAACAACCAACGGCCAGGGTTGTCGGGAAGAGGCCCTTGTCCTCATCAACATGGGGTCAAGGTGCTTTGGGGTGGGGTAGTTACAGGGACACGTTCATTATTGCAGGACATCAGCTCCTTATGCAAGAATCCTGCCTTGGAAGTCCCTGAGTATTCTGCGTTTTTGCAAGACTGTTTTTTTCTGGTCCCTAAATACCTCCTATGGTCACCTGCAGTCCTTAGCTTGTTGTGGCATTGGTAGACTCTTTGAATCTTCATTGATTGTAGTGTATACATTTGTCTCAATGGGAAGGCTTGTGCTCCAAGTGGACAGCATCCCCCGAGGAAGCCCAGATTAAAAGAGAAACATGTTGGGAACTGCATCAAATCTGTTGTATCCATAAGGATTGTACTTTATGTACTTGTTGTGGAATTGTTTTTAGACAATTTTTTAATCATTGTTTAAATAAAATGTACGGTATATTTTTTTTATATACTTCCTTGGATCAATTTATTAGTACATGCACCTTAAAAATTCCACAACTATTCTTATATCTATTTATCTTTCAAAAAGTGTTTCACCAGTGCTAAACCTTTCATCCAATTTCTAAATTGCTGCATTTGTAAATTTCAAAAACCAGTATAAAGGAACAGTAGTGGTAAGAAATCTTTTGTGGGTTTAACTAATCTTTTTTTGGTATAATTTTCCTTTAAGGGGGGGTGGCAGGGGGTTTGTCCTATGCCTACATACTTTTGCTAATAGGTGTCCCTTGTTCCCATCTCAAAAAGTTGGGAGGTATGTGAATGTGGTGTGGGAAACCTCTGCCCTTATGTTTAGGTCTTGAAAAATGGAAAAGGATGCAGACCATCTTCAGTCTTTTTTCCAGACCTGGATGGACTGGGAGGTAATTGGATGTAAACACTGCCCACAGACTAATGCTGGCCATACAGTTGAAAAAACTGTTAAAAAAGCTGTTAGATTTCTAAAGATCTGTTGAACGTGCATGTGATAATGTCATAATTGTATCAATATATGTTACCTAATTATCAACATAGTTTAAATCTTTAACAGCATAAACTGTACATTTTTAGTGGATGGATTACACGATCCAGGGTTATATTTTAACACGTGCATGTGCTGTAGATTTTTTCAAACTGTTTTCAATCTATTCCACTACTAATGTTTAGAAAACAGAAAATGTTTAGGCTCAGAAAATCAGACATTACAGTTTCGATAATCGAAATTAGCAACATTTCGAACATTTCAAACATAAGCAATATTTCGAAAAGTCGAACGATCGAGCGGATGGAATGCTTTATCAAACGACCAGCATTACATGGAGCGTCTGATCAGTTCCACCAGAAAAATTGCCAGGTAGTACTGTTTGTACCACCTGTGTTGAAATGTGTACATTAGTTCATAAATTAGAATTCATGGTGGGCACACACATTTCAGAGTTATAATTTGATCATTCAGATTCTGATTACTTTAATAATCCCAAAAGGAGATTATTAACAATACTGCAATAGTTTAATGATGATAATGACAATTCAATAGTTTCATGACTGATGATCACAATTCAAGTTTGATGGAATGTACAAGAAATGTAAAAATATTAACTGTATTTTTTGGATCCAAGTTGCAGAGTTTTTAACACTTGTCTTTAGGCTTTCAACACATATGGTTTACTTCCCCGTTGTGGGCACATGCAATGAAAACCATTTCTTGCATCTGTTAAGGGTTAATGATCGCAGGCAGGAAGTACATTCTTTAAAAAAAAAAATGGTCAGTATTGGGCTGCAGTTTCACTCTCTGACAGTAGGGTGTGCTATGATCCTCATTTCTGTACATTCTGCTCTAAAGTGTGTAAAATCCATTTGTCTATAGCAGTAAAACAGTGACATAAGGCTATAAAGTCACAACACATTACCTTTATCGTTAAAATCTTGGGAGTGGCTAGAAAAAAAAAAAGAAATGCATACATTAAATTTATGTTTTGAGGTTTTTTTAATCAGAAAAAAAGCTTATACTGAAAAATAACATTAATACATATTGTTATCATCACTATAACAGTGTAACAAAATTCAGAGGTTTTCCTACTGTCAGTGTCACCTGTATTTTATAATATTTAATATGACGAAGAGTTCCTGTGGCATTCAGTGTCTGAAATATCTTGTCACTGCTTGCTAACAGTAAAGGCCAATTTTCAACACTTGATGTGCGAAAAAGTGTTGTAAACATGCATGCCCTGGTTGCAGCGCCCTGCTTTGTGGTGTGAATGGGCCTTTATGGCAAACCAAAATGAATGATCATATTTATTACAGGCATTTTATATAATACTGACCATTTACACAGCGCTTTACATACTGTAGACTAACATTAAGTCCCTGCCCTCAAAGTGCTTACAATCTAAGGTCCCTATCACATGTGCATATATACACACACACATACTAGGGCCAATTTGGAAAGGAGCCAATTAACTTACCAGCTTGTCTTTGGAGTGTGGAAGCAAATTTGTGTACCTGGAGGAAGCCCACGAAAACCACAGGGAAATCAAGCAAACATCATGCAGATAGGAATAGGGATACCAGTGCTGCAATGCAGAAGTCCTAACCACCAAACTCAATATATAAATTAGAGTATGTTCACATACAGGACAAATAACCTTCAGAAGAAACTTGGGAAAAGTAACTCGCAGACCCTATAGGGAAAAGTAATAGGGTACTTTTAACTCAATGATAGATACCCTCCCCTAGCTCCATACGCACTCCATTCTCCTGCAGGAGCTCTGATTCTAAGCCTTTTGTACTGCAAGTGTACAGTCTCCAGTAATGAAAAGCACTCTACAAATTAAGGAGTTGTGTATGCAGTTACCGCCTAGTAATGGAGTAGTGATGCGGATTGCCCCTTTTTAAGGTGAGAGTAGCTGGGGATTTTGGTCTTCTGGGTCGGCAGGTTGCTAAGGAGAGGTATCATGGAGGGTTTTGCTTGTGTTCTACCCTCCAAGGGAGGGGCAGAGGGTATGCTGCAGAAGAATACCTGTGTGAAGCCCTAGAGAGACAGGGATATTTTGGAGTACCACAATGTTACTGTCATACACACACTAAAGTATGCTAATATAGAAAAGTTGTGTCATGATTTAGAATATTTGTCACTGGAATTTGGACTGTTTTGTACTGCTTATTTGAAATAAGTAAAGACATTTTATTGCAACAATAACTGTTAAAGTACAGCCAATTCCTGGGGTGAGGAGAGTTCTGTGTTTTACAGGTGCAAGCCTGGGATGCTCGGAAATGGGTTTTGATGGAGGAAATGGAGTCCCACGACTGTCAGTCAAAGAGAACCCCCTCCTGTGCCATGTATCAGGTGGACCAGGGCCTCATATCCCAAGGGCCTGGGCAATTGATTGGCTTCCTGGAGCTTTGTCTGAACTACGTGTCAAACATAGGCCTATAGCTGTGAGTACGCCATTTAGGAAGGAGTAACTAGGAGGATGGGGAAGAGAGGTCTAGGACCAACATCGGTGCACATACAGCATGTGGTTACGGTTGATCCTCTCGTAATGCCCTGCAAACCTATATGTATAGGTAGAGCCCTCAGTACAGTATCTCACAAAAGTGAGTACACCCCTCACATTTTTGTAAATATTTTATTATATTTTTCATGTGACAACACTGAAGAAATGACACTTTGCTACAATGTAAAGTAGTGAGTGTACAGCTTGTATAACCATGTAAATTTGCTGTCCCCTCAAAATAACTCAACACACAGCCATTACTGGTATTTTTGAAACAAAAGTAGAGGGACTTTAAATATGCCAAATGAGAACAGAGCAAAAAAATTAAATAAAAATCTATATAAATTTTATTACACATATAACATTGTCATAGACACAATATTAAAAGCATAGATATTCATAAAGAAACTTTGCAATAAATACAAAAATATTTAAATCTGATAGATAAATGTACTTGTAACTGGTGTACACATTACGCGGGAACCCCCCCACGCTTCTTCAGGACCATACATATATTGCAAGTGTGTTATATACAGAGTTTCTTACTCAATATCATAAATCATGAAAACAACGGAGGAGAGGAATATAGGATCTGTCTCAGATGTTTTCCTATCGGCCCATAGGATATAGGATATAGTCCGGACCTATAAAGGTAGAGGTAAACAAATATCCAAGAGGGGAAAGTATCCAGTGTATAGCAATATACTTCGAACAATGTGACTCCCAGTCTCTATTTAAGACAGAGGGGATCATTTCAAAATACCAAGAAAACCCAGGCATCGCTGTGACGATGCCTGGGTTTGAGTTATTTTGAGGGGACAGCAAATTTACACTGTTATACAAGCTGTACACTCACTACTTTACATTGTAGCAAAGTGTCATTTTTTCAGTGTTGTCACATGAAAAGGTATAATAAAATATTTACAAAAATTTATATATATATATATATATATATTACACACACACACACATAACATAGACATGGCAGGGGGACATGGTTTCTATCTTGGGGGGTCTGATCGAGGAGGGAGGCAGTCAAAATTTCCTCCTTCCCCGGAATTCTTTCTTCTCTCCCCAATTCACCAGCTCTGAGCTGGTGAATCGGGGAGTCTGACACAGATCGTCAGTGAAGTGCTGAGATTGCAGCTTCATAAACTGGCATTTTCTGTGTCAGTCAGTGACAGCTTCTCTGCGTGCGGAGATGATCAGCGGAGAACATGTTCTTCCTCAATTATCTCTGTTTCATAAACCATTAATAAACTAAGATCAGCGGCGATCCTCTGGATCAGCACTGTTCACAGCAGGGGCAGATCCAGGGGGGCAACAGGGCAATTGCCCCCTCTGAAAATGCGGATGGCTCCGCGGGTGATCTAGCAGGCGGCTCCGTGGGTGACAGCCCGCAGGTGGTTCCGCGGGTGTCGTTCTGGGCGGGCGGCTCAGCGGGTGACAGCGCGGGAGGGTGGGGGGGGCAGCTGGGCGGCTCAGTGTTTGAGCAAGGGAACAGGGAGATGACATCATCTCTCACTGCCCTGCATCTCTGCAGTTCCGCCCTCACTGTGCGGGAAGTGGTGGGCAACAGAGAGATTACATTATCTCTTTGCTGCCTAATTTCACTCTGGGAACAATCCGCAACATATGGCAGGCGACGTGGCAAGTGACAATCCGCAATGTGTGGCAAGTGACAATCTGCATCGTGTGGCAGGCTACGTGGCAAGTGACAATCCGCAATGTGTGGCAGGCTACGTGGCAAGTGACAGTCCGCAATGTGTGGCAGGCTACGTGGCAAGTGACAATCTGCAACATGTGGCAGGCTACGTGGCAAGTGACAATCTGCAATGTGTGGCAGGCTACGTGGCAAGTGACAATCCGCAATGTGTGGCAGGCTACATGGCAAGTGACAATCCGCAATGTGTGGCAGGTGACGTGGCAAGTGACAATCCGCAATGTGTGACAGGCGATGTGGCAAGTGACAATCTGCAACGTGTGGTAAGTGACAATCCGTAATATGTGGCAGGTGGGGTGGAAAGTGACAAACCGTAATGTGTGGCAGGTGACGTCGCAAGTGACAATCCGCATTTGGTGATAAGTGACGTGGCAAGTGACAATGTGCAGTGTGTGGCAAGTGACGTGGCAAGTGACACCCTCAGGACTCCCACTGATTCTGCATTATGGGGAGTTGAACCATTTATTTTTATATTACAATGTAATAATAGAAATAATGCGCTTCAATCATCCTGACACCATAACAACCATGGTGCCGTGATGATTGAAGCGCCAATACCAGCCATTTCCCTGATAAATTGCCCCCAAAAAAAACATATTTTCTAGCAGTGCCCCTCCCGAGACTAGACTCTGGATCCTCCCCTGGTACACAGTTTCATAAACAGACACCTAAGTGCAAAGTTTATCAAAGGTGGCTGTAATAACTGAATAAACTGTTTACTCTAAAGGTCCCTGAAAAAGACATGCAGCCACAATCTGAGGTCGGAAGAAAATAAGAGTTTTCACCTTGTATTGTGTGGGTTCTTTACTGTTAGAGCAATGAAAATATGCACCTCCCTTCCCAAAGGAACAATATTAGCTGGGCGTTTTGATAAATTTAAAAAAAACTAAAGTTTTTAGATGTTTTCGTCAGAAAGGAGAAGATTGTAGAGGGCTATGGACTTTCTTAGAGTCTTAAAATCATGCACAAATATATGTTGAACTGGATGAACCTCTGCCTTTTTTTTACCCATAGCTTCTATGTAAAAAAAAAAAAAAAAAAAAAAAACAAGCTGTAACTTTTACTGGCTATTTATAGCTTTGAGATGGGCTTTTGCCATACAATATACCTTCTATGATCTTCATATGCCACTGGAAAGTTTTTTTGGAGGAAATACCAGTGGTCTTCTGGTACCAATAAGTCAGTACTGTCTATCAGATTTATACCTGCCATAGAAAATGACCGCTGGAATCTGGCTCTCAAATCGGATTGGTGGTCGTGAGGACATTTCTTAGCAGTAACATTTGGTCACATGAGTACCACGGTGGCTGATTTATTGAAATTGAAGCAAAGTGGATTTATTAACCATAGCAACTACATTCTAACTGTTACTGTATGTGTATTCATTATTAGGTACAGTCAAGGAGCTAGGTGGTATATAAAAAAATGTTCACTTTTCCCTTCTTCTATAAGAGTTTATTTTTATGTATCAACATATCAAAATTATTGTTCAAACTAGATGGTGCTTATAAATCTATTCCTAATTGGGCTCCATTGTGGATATACTTTTTGGCTTTATCTTGTTTATTCTCGCTGGACTTGATACTACACTGACATCCTGTTTTCAGGGTGATATTGGAGTATCCATTTGTCAGGAGCTAAGTGACATGTTTGTTCATGTGACAGCTCTTATGTGTAAAATGTTACATAAATGATATTTGGCTATTTTGCTGGAACTGTAAAATTAGCATTGGGTCAATCGATGCGTGTGTATGTTTGATCTGTATGTGTCATGAATAATGTCAGAAACTGGATAATGTCGACATGTAGATAATGGATGATTGGAATTAATTATTGCTGTTAGAGTCACATTTATGGCTGCGAGCAGAAGCCAGTACAGATGTCTGGGACAGATGTGTATGATAGATGTTAACTGTCTTTGTTTGGGTTTCTACAAAACCATACAACAAAAGCAACGCATTTAAAATATGGAATAACAATAAATAGTGATGGACGAACGTTTCGCCCGGCGGTCGTTTCGCGGCGAATTTCCGACATTCGCGGTCCGCACGTTCGAACGCCTTTTTCCGTCGTTCGCCGCGGCGGACTTACGTGTTTAATGTATACAAGAACTTTAACCTTTGGTGACACGTTTATCATGTGATACAGGACAGCCAATTGAGACATGACAGCACATGGACACTTGGACATTCCCCCTAACCTATAAATACACCCGATCCGGTGGCCATTTTACATTCTTTCTTCTGTTACGATAGGGACAGGTTCCTGTGTGGAGTAGGGAGAGATAAACCACTAGCTATTTGGTACACAAAAGTTCTTTTCAGGACTGGTATAGGTGTTAGGTGTTGATAGGTTTGCTGTGCTGCTGATTCTTGCAGCAGCCTGAGTGTCTTTTGTTAGTTTAGAGAAAGGGAAAGGACGGTGTATGCTACAGGGACAGCCAGATTAGTCTTTCATCATCATCATCATCATCATCATCATTAGCTGTTACTATCAAGGTCCACAAAAGAGCTGTTCCAGTAACCACTAATCGTTCTCTTTTTTTGCCAATTTGTATAGGGACAGGAAGGAAGCAGTGTTGTCAGGCAGTGAGGGTAATTTTAAAGACTTGCTGTTATTATTAGTTCCACAAAGGTTCTTTTCAGGACTGGTATCAGTGGTACAGTAATAGGCTTGTACATGTATAATATTCTTTCTTCCAAATATAGAAAGGATATTATACTTGACTGCTGCCCTTCTGCTGCAGTCTGCTAAACATTCACAACTCACTTGTTCCACAAAAGTTCTTATAAGGACTGGTAACTTGGTATAGGGTGCTACGGTACATAGGCTTGAGTGCGGTACAGTCTGCTGTTCTGTAAGGACCGCTATCGGTCCACAATAGATAGGGTTGACGTGCACCACTGCTGACCGCTGCCCTATACTGCAGCAGTCCTTCAGCGGTATAGGGACTGACGTACAGTCTGCTCACTTCCTTGACCCAAAAAAGCACACCGTACTATATGCCCCTACCCTCCTCTTTGAAGAGGTTGAGCGGTGTCATATTTCTACTGGGGCTGCTTATGATATCCCTGTGCTGTGCTGACTTCCTCCTGGGGGTTCTTATTATGAAGGGATCACACTATCCCTGTGCTGTGCTGACTTCCTCCTGGGGGTTCTTATTATGAGGGGATCACACCATCCCTGTGCTGTGCTGACTTCCTCCTGGGGCTGCTTACGGTGCTGCTGTCAGTGCTGTATGTCACGGTGCTGCTGTCAGCGCTGTATGTCACGGTGCTGCTGTCAGCGCTGTATGTCACGGTGCTGCTGTCAGCGCTGTATGTCACGGTGCTGCTGTCAGCGATGTATGTCACGGTGCTGCTGTCAGTGCTCTGTATTACGGTGCTGCTGTCAGATGCCTCTATCACGGTGCATGTGTCATTCCGGTATGTCACGCTGCTGGTGATCATCTCCTGCACCCTCTTCTTTGCCTACCCTGGTCCCTGACCTTCCCTCTCCTCCATTGCCTTCATTAGCTCCATAGTCCTGAATTGTTAGAACAATTTCCCAAATAAAATAAAAATGCTTGTAGTTATCGATCCCAAATTCACCTCATACATGTATTATGTCATTGTCCAGATGGTGGGACTACGTTTTACCCCCTAATAATTACCACGTGGCCGCAAATTCGACATGAAGGTTTGCAAAGTTCGCCTCCCATTGAAGTCAATGGGGCCCGCGGCGAACGTTCGGTTTCGCGAACGTTTGGGTCCGTTCGCATTTCGCTTTCGCGAAACGTCCCGTCGGAAGTTCGTCCATCACTAACAATAAATACTTCTGTACTTCTACATCATTTGAAACCAAGAACACAATAGTATTATCTATACATGCCACCCCCATATACCAAAAGTCCATTAAAGAGGGTCTGTGCTTCTAAAAAATATAGTCAGGTTCTACTTTCCATAATACTGACAAATTTTCACATAAAGTTTTGTGTGAGGTTTAAGAAATACAGTCTATGCAGCTGCACAGGGTCTACAAAATGAAAAGGCCATTTAAGTCCTTGAATAGGAAAGCTGCTTTGGGTAGTCTAGGTGGGCATTTCATCCGCAGAGCCACTAAAACCTGAGCAGAATGATTAAAGAGCATCTAAACCAAAGAACAAAAATGTAATATATTGTAGCTCATCACTCTTTAGATGTAGTGGCTACATCCATTTTTTTTTCAGGCTAGGTACATTTTCCAAATCCAAGTCCAAATCTGGAGAAAAATGCTGCTTTTCCACAGATACATTAAAGTGAGTGAGGGACAGGAAGAAAATAAAGGAAAAAAATGCAGATAGCAAATCTAAGGACTAGCCAGATGCAATATATCACAGTTTATTTATTTTTTTTGGTTAGCAATCCTAGGATACTACTTGAATGATGACAAGACAAAGCAGCAGGAACTTATTAAAAAAATAGTTCCAATTATTAGGTGCAGTACCCCACAGCAATCAATCAGGTTTCTATTTCTTGCTATTGGTTAGGCCACTTTCCACTTATTCATCCTAGTGCATTAGCTGGGGAATCAGAAAATTTTGAGGTCACCTGAAGTCAGCTGTTTGACAAGTACCATGACTGATAGGAGACAGGGTATAATGTCAGGCAGTAGCCGTAGCCAACAGAACCAACGGTTATACCTCAAGTAACTTCTGCCTATGTGATTGCCTCAATGCTCTTTATTGCCTAAGTTCACTTTAATGGGATCCAGAGAGATAACATTGTAGAACATGGCACAGGAGTGGCCTGTTGTAGTTCCTTTTTTGCCACCTAATGTCCCCATAGCCAGGAGTCAGCGAAGAAAAGGAGTTAGTAGAGTTAAGTGTAGTCCTGCCCCTGCTAGGGGAAGGGACTCTGGATAAAGGTATATTAGGAAGACAGAAAGCTTCAAAGGGTTACATTTCCATATGGAAAGTGATTACTGGATTTCCCTGTGACGTTGGGTATGATTTGTTTAGCATTCCCTGAGGGAGAACATAAGAACTGTACGCATTTTCTAATTGCATCTTTCTAATATGGGATACTGGACTTTGGGATGCCCCTTCTTTAGGCAACGGATCTCTCATCTCTCCTGCAATACCACTTAACGCTGAACTATATATACATTCGGCTGTAATTGCTTAGTGCCGCCACAACCATGGAATGGTGCTATCTCTGCTTCTATTGATTCAGTAAACTGTTAAAAGCACCCCCTGTATAGACCCTTCCTTCTCCCAATCTTTATATGTGGACGCCCATTGGAAACTAATATTGTTCTCAAGGGGGAAAGTGGTGTCAGTGGGTGTATTGCCTGAAGGAGGTTTCCAGATAGTTCTCCAAGTGGCACTGGCTTCTCAACATAATTATATGCAGAAGATGCTGTGTTCATTATTGCAAATGAAGGTGGTGAAACATAAAAATACCTTCTATGTTACTGCTTATATAGTCACAAATTATTTTCTATGATGGTCCTACAAATATAATTGCCACAATTTCAACTATCCCTTTGGATGACCAGGTTGTGGAACCATCATGGTTAAATACCTATCCATTCCTCTTCATAATGACATCTAACAGCATTACTTGGTGTCATAATACCATAAATAACTCACCGGCTGTTTTTGGGTCATCTTAATTTATTGTAAACATCATGAGTCTTCGCATTACCATAATTGCTAACTGTCCCCGATTTGCTGGGATAGTCCCATTTTTTTAATCATTAGTCTATGACTGCTTTGTCCTGGGCTATGCCCCAGGAATACATTGTGAGTCTCACTTAGCTTATATTGGTTTAGTGTTACTACATATACACCATTCACGTTATTGACCATCCACCATTGTTGCCCAGAACCTCTCTCTACACCTTCCTGCAGGTAACATCAATGCACTCTATACAGCTGGGGAGTGTGGCAGGCATTGTTCCCAGACAGCATGAAGTACCGGCTTCATAACAGGCAACTTTAATGTACTAGTGCCTTTCTAAATTGTAAGCACCCACTGATTGATTCTGAGCGGAGGTCTGTTTTTAAAATAGATACTATATTTTTTTTCCATTTAAAACTTAATTTTTATGTTATGTTTTATTGTGAACATGTAATTGTAGAAGTTTGCAGAGAGGAGCACTGTTGAAAGAAGGTAGCTAAGGAAGCAGAGGTGAGCAGTGTTGGAAAAGTGTAGCAGGGGGTGCAAAGGTGAATGGTGTTGCAAGAGGGTTGCAAGTGATGCAGAGGTGAGCAGTGTGGAAGAGGTTGAAGGAGGGCTTGGATGAACAGTGCAGGGAGGGCAAAGGTGAACGATGTTGGAAGAAGATTGCAGAAGCTGCACTGGTGAGCAGTGTTGGAAGAGGGTGGCAAAGGGTGCAGAAGTAAACAGTGTTAGAAGAGTGATGCAGGGGGTGTGGGGTGAACCCTAGTGCTGGAGTTACACACTTGTGGAGTCTGCGAAGTTAGAATCTGGACTCTCAGGAGACACCAGTGTCCCCTATCCACCTACAGCAGTGGCACAGAGATTGGAGGAGTCAGCGCCAGCAGTGGCACTAGCACCATAGCAGTATTAAGCCCAACATCAAAAATGTAATATATTGGCGTTTAACAATCAGATGTTGTTCCTGCATTAGTTTCATTTTTTTTCCCCTCTGTTTTTACCTGGTGATCTGTCCAGTAACACACCTCCTGTATAGTATCCTGTGCCACCGCTCTGGATGAAGGACCACGGGGGTTACTTTTGGACAGCAGCATTGTCATTCTAGGTAGAGGGGAGTGTTAGATGTTCTAGCAGGTTTAAAAGACTAAAAAATCAAAACCAAACTCCAGCTAATACTTTAAAATCAGTTACAACAAACATTTTTTTTTTCCTTTTGGGATAAAGGGTTTGAATAACTAAAGAAAAGCTGATCATTGTAAGCTGACCTGTCAGCGTTAAATAGTTTGTTTTATCCTTGTAACTGCTTCATCTGCAGAATAGTGTGTTCTTTTGAAAAACAACAGACATAGTGGACAGATCACCAGGTGAAAATAAAGGAAAGCAAGTCTAAAAGAATAACATTAATGCAGCCGCTACATCCAAGAATTCGTAAGCTGCAACATAATACATTTGCTTTTGGGTTTAATACAGCTTTAGGCGATCTGCTGTTGGATGTGCTGCCTGTTTAATACTTGTTATGAATGACATTTTGTTAGTGAGTTGCCGCATTTAAAAAAAAGATTGCATGGTTGTAGCTAGCATATACAATACATAAATAATTTTACTAATGAACAACACCTTCTTTGCTATGTTTCTTTACTTATTATAATAAACCTTCCTGTATATACGGTATGTTAAAATTAAATTGTGCAATGATGTGTAGTGTATACAGTGCTACGTAAATTACAGGTGCTAAATAAATGCCTGTATTAAATAGGTTAATGGTATGCCTCTTGTAGAACCATGGCCATTTTAAATGGGCAAACAGCAACAGGTGTCCCTGGAAATGTTTTTTTAAACATTGGCAACTATAAACTACTAAATACAGTTATTTTCCTTCTGTTTGATTTTACTCACTATTAAAAAACATGAAATTTAACGGATTGTGATTTCAAGTGTACTTACTTAAGTTTAACATCCTTAATTTTCTTTATCAGGCTCTCTTTCTTATCTTTTGCCTTCTTTGATAAATTTTCTCCTTTTAACACATCTGATAGAAAAGTTTCCAACTCTAGAAATGAATAAGTTAAATTAGACAAAGTTATAGTGACCTTCATTCATATAATATCTCAATATATCACTACAAACATACCACATGGCATTTTGGCCTCTTTTCTTGAGTATCCTCATTTTCAGTGAAATAGGGGTGGAATTTTAACAGCTTTATTTTCCTTAATATATTTTTTTCATTATTACAATATAAGGAATAGCACATGAGTCCTTTTTCATATGTAAATTTTTTAGTACAAATGTCCAGGCATCATGGATCACAGTGCAAGTATATTGCATTATTAAGTTGACGTCAATATCTAAGTGATAGTATTGTATTGCCATCATACTACTATTTCTGTATTTATATGAACTTTAAGGCTGGGTTCACGCTGTGTGCAGCGCGGCTCGCAGCAGGGGGTCTGGTTTCAGGTCCACATTAGGTCAGAATTTTTGCCTGAATTCGGACCTGAAAGGGAGCCAAAGACACACAAGACTCTTCTGCAGTGCGATACGTGGCCACCCTGGAGATGTGTGAACCGGTTCCATTGAGACCTGGTCACACTCTCCTGTCATGCAAATTCAGGGCCGTCTTTAATTTTGATTGGGCCCTGGGCAAACATTTTCTTGGGGCCCCCCCTCCATTCTGAGACATACAAAAAATAGCAGGTAGACTCAAAATCAGTTTACTGCAGCAGATCACGCAGTGATTGCAATTGTTTGCCAGAGGTTACAGCCTATCCTTACTGCTCGCTGGCTAGTTGCTAGAGGTTAGAACACATAATTTCTGCTTGCCGATTGGTTGCTAAAGGTTAATGCACATCATTACCACTTACTGATTGACTGCTAGAGATTAAAGCAGATCACTACTGTTCGCTGATTGGTTGCTACAGGTTAATGCACATCATTACCTCTCACTGAGCAGTGGAGCAATCCTAAATAATTGAGCAAGTAAAGGGGCACATTAATACACATACTACAGGAGAGTGTCAGAGAGTGCAGACATACTACAGGAGAGGTTCAGAGACTGCAGACATATTGCAGGAGACAATCAGAGACTGGGGACATACTGCAGGAGACAAGCAGAGACTGCGGGCATACTGCAGGAGACAATCAGAGACTGCGGACATACTGCAGGAGACAATCAGAGAATGCGGACATACTGCAGGAGACAATCAGAGACTGCGGAGACTACACAGAGGACACGGGAGGCTGTATTCCTGCGCTAGCCAGCTGAGAGGGGGCGGGGCTGTGAGCTCCACTGACGCTCTGACCCCGCCCCGTGCAGCCTGTATGCTCGGAACAGAGCGGCTGTAGTGAGAGCCAGTGATCGGAGTGGGAGCGCCAGTGGAGCTCCTGGCCCCGCCCCCTCTATACTGGCTGGGGAATACAGAGGTCTGGGGGTGGGGCCGGGAGCTGCACTGAAGCTCCCACTATGATCACTGGCTCTCACTACAGCCGCTCTGTTCTGAGCATACAGGCTGCACGGGGACAGGGTCAGAGCGTCAGTGGAGCTCACGGCCCCGCCCCCTTTCAGCTGGCTAGCACGGGAATACAGCCTCCCATCCCGTGTCCTCTGCGCACTCTGCAAAACCTTCATTGGTAGCAGTGCGGGCCCCCCTACAAACATTGGGCCCAGGGCAAGTGCCCCGTTTGCCCTGCACTAAAGACGGCCCTGTGCAAATTGGATGCGGGGAAACCTGCATACAATTCACAATAGTGTGAATCCAGCCTAAAGCTGAATTCCAGACAAACAGCTAAATAAACAGGGAAAATACTGTACATGTATGTATAGGTGTGCGCAGCCCATTGCATTAAGGTGTGCACCCCAAAGCTCAAACACGCATGCCTTTCACTGCAGCTTCAGCTGCACAGGACAGGGAATGAATGGGAAGTGCTCTATGCTTCAGTTTTCTATGCTTCAGTTTAGGGCTGATACGATTAATCGATATTATCGATAATAATCGATAATGAAAATCGTTGTCAGCGATTTTCATTATCGATTAGTTGGTGTGCACTGTGCACCATGCGATCAGCAGAGCGGGCCGCGGCCTTAGGAAAGGCCTAGCTCCGGAGCTGGTGGCCATCTTGGTACACCCGGCGGCGGCGAGCTGCGCACTAACGTCACCCCCAGCACGGCGTTCAGCCTGTGTCAGCCCAAGTGAAAGAATTCTGGAGGAGTCACGCTGGATGCCTTGCCTGCCCTCATTCAAAACTTCTTTTATGCAGGTACCACTACATTTATTACCTAATCTAACCTAATAACTAACTACTATCTATTAGATAGTAGTTAGTTATTATCTAATCCTATCTATGCCTTTCCACTTGCTTGGCACAGCCACATTGTTGATTTAAATAAAAAGGTACAACACTATCTCCCCCCCCCCCAATAAAATGCAGCTTATGACAAGCATAAAAACATAGAATATCACTGACGATTTGCGCCAATAGGCATCCCGGGACTCATCACGGCAGTCTGTTTGGAGGAACTTTGATCGGTGGTGAGCTTGGCGCAAATCATCAGTGATATGCTGACTATGTTTTTATGCTTGTAATAAGCTGCATTTTATTGGGGGGAGATAGTGTTATACCTTTTATTTAAATAAACAATGTGGCTGTGGGGGGCGGGGATAGTGTTATTTTTTTTGCTGATCCGAAAATTGATCCGATCCGTGACTCTAATGCGAGGAACGATCAGATCCGTGAGTTTTTTGATCCGTTGCACCCCTAGTCTGCACCTTCCCCCCTGCCGGTCCGTTAGAATCCTGTGTATCCTCCCGTGTCCTCCACATGCACCACGTCCATGACCACGCAGCTATGCCTGGTTGCATTCTCCACCCAGCTGACGTCCCGCCAGCAACGCGCCTGCGCTGCTTTCAGCTCCTCCTCCCCCCTCTACCCAACAGCCTTCCGATAGACCCGCCGCAGAGCGCAGGAGCGTTAAGCCCTCGCCGGGCCGCTTTCCAGTGCTGCCGTGATTGGAGGTTGTGCTCTGCACATGCGTTCATCCATCTCCCGGCTTCGGGGTGTCCTTCACTTCATTTGGAGGAGTCGGCCGAGAAAGGGTGGTCCATTAATACAGCTACAGTCTATTCTTGATTACCAAAATTGTATGGTGAACCTAAAGTGTTTTCAATGGCTGGAGCAGCCATCAAAATTAACATTGTGGAAAACAAAAATGTTTTAACAATGTTCTTCTTTATTTGCTGTTGTCTTTTATACCAAAGTACTAAGGGAAGACCAAAACACTCCACGTCCCTGTAGAGTACATTACCAGTTTTAAGACTTTCCTTGTGTAGTGAATAGGTTTTGCGGTTCATTTTTCAGTGTACTGCTTCAATAACCCTCCTCCACAGTTAATCTGGACCCTCAATAAACTTCTACAAAATGTGACACCGGTGATGAATGACCTTTTCCAGTTAAGTAAGAAGGCTTTTAGGAAGCACCATTCTTGAGGAAACATTTTTGTAACATTGCAAGCAATGACACTGCATTGTTCTGTTACTTTTCCAAACTACTTACCATCAGTGATCTAAAATCTTACAGTTAAAGTAAGTGTACAAGCCAAACATTTTCTCTAAAACCATATATATTTTTATATATGTGTATGTATATATATATATATATATATATATATATATATATATATAAATACATATATACATATATATATATATATATATATATATATATATATATATATATATATATATGTTTAAGAGGGTGGACAGCACTAGCAGACAAAAAGTAATCAGATATAAATAAATATATATATAATATAAGGGAATTACAGTACAGTAAGTATAAACGAATAGCTATAAGTTTACACATACTGTGCTGTGACCCCCTTGTAACATATATATGTATATTACGTATACAATATGTATAAGATGTGTTTAAAGATATTATTATATACAGTATGTTAATGCAATGCTAAAAAAATAAATTATGATTCCCTTATTTATTAAAGCTAAACACGGGGTAAACAGTTACATAAACAGCCAACGTGGATACAATAGGGACAGCTTTGAACCCCCAATAGGTTTTACTGCTATGCGAGGTTTCATTCGAGAAATCTCCCCTAACTTTATGTCTGTTTTAACTAGACAGAAAGTTAGAGAAAATCTGCAACAGGGAAACAAACAATAATAATAAATACATTTGTGTATACTGCGCTGTGAGTCAAACTTTAGTTAAGCAGCCAACACAGCTATAGACAAAAAGCGTGAAGGTACTAGAAGAAAAATATGTGTAGCGCTATACCAAAGTACTAAATCATAAATATACGTGAAAACATATATATATAAAAAAATACAAACTTGGATTTCATTCATATATGATATGTAAATCCAAACATAGTGATCAGAACAATATTCAGTGAAGAAATATTATTTTAAAAATATAACTTAAGTAGTCCATAACCACTTTTTAAAGTGCAAGTACCACTACAGTCTCGAAAAAAGGAAATTCCAGTGCCCAATTTGAGTAAACTCTTCCAAAAGTCTACTCTTCCCAAGTGCAACACCACCACCACCTTGAGAATGGAGGAGGCTTACCAAAGGACTTGGACTTACCTAGGCATATGCCCCCCAAGTCAAAAAGGTTGTGTACAAGACTCAGCCCGATAAATATAGGTAGTCCTCAGTCTCAGCTCACACCGCGATTCGTAAAAACATCAATTCGCAGATAATCAATATTTTTCCAAAGGTGTCAGATAGAAGAGGGGATAGTAGTATTGTGCATGGAACCATGTAAATAAAAGTCTAATATAGCGTAATACTGTCACACAGAAAAGCTTTAATATAAAAGATAACTAAAAACACTCACATTTTAGGAGTATCAATCAGCATATAGATAAATGCAAGCGATGTATGCAAAGAGGTCCACCCTCTTCTAATAATAATAAATAAATAAAAAACAGATAGCAGTTCTAGCATTCACCAACATAAAACATTTTACTTCTGTCTGCATTATCCACTTGCCAACCGCATACTTTAGTTATAATGCTACAATGCGGGCCTGCTGCTTAGAATCACGTATGTGATTTTGCATTTCTGGGTAGGAGGCACACACTTGCACGGACGCTCACCCGGCTGTGCTGTCACTGGCTCCAGCACATGCTGATCACCGGCCCTGGCCAATGATTTATGGCCAAGACCCTCCAATCGGTAGAGCGAGTGACAGGAGAGAGCTCTGTTTATGTAAACAACACAGAGCTCTCTATTGACAGAGGCGATGTGCCAGTTTTTGTTTCCCTGCAAATGGAATAAAAAACCGGCACATCCCTTAGTAAAAGCACCACACAGCAAACACTTTACACATTACTAGGCACACTGTTAATCCTTTGATTGCCCAATATGGTAACCCCTTCCCAGCCAGTGCCATTAGTTTAGTGTCAGTGTAATCAGTATTATTAGCACTGATCACTGTATTAGTGTCACTGGTGATATCAGTGTCAGTTAGCCAGTCCCCCCCCCCTCCCCCAGCACGAGCGAGTGTCAGATTGCCTGCTGTATTATCATAGTCCTGCTATAAGTCACTGATCATCGCCATTACTAGTATTAAAAAAAATGTCAAAAAATTCCAGTATATAGTCTACAGTTATAAGCTGCTATAACAAACCACACAATCACACAAACCAATTAAAATACCCATATTGGAATATTTTTTTTACCAAAACTATGTAGCAGAATACATTTTGTCCTAAATTTATGAAGAAATTCGATTTTTTAAATGTTGTTATTGGATATGTTTTATAGCAGAAAGTAAAAAATATTGTTCTTTTTTCAAAATGTAAGTTATTTTTTCATTTATATAATAAAAAATAAAAAACCCAGTGGTGACCAAATACCACCAAAAGAACTCTCCATTTGTGGGGAAAAAAGGATATAAATTTAGTTTGCGTACAGTGTTGCATGACTGAGCAATTACCAGTTAAAGTAGCGCAGTGGTGAATAGCAAAAAATGGCCTGGTCATGAAGGGTCGTAAATCTTCCATCAAGTGGTTATTATTAGTGTGATTTATCTTCACTTTTTTTTTTTTTTTGATCAGATAGATAGTGTAGGAATCATGAGATGCGTTTTAATCCTTCTTCACTCTATCCAAAGCGTTAATAAAAGCTTTGAGTATAGATACAGTTCACTTCTGCTGTGCGCTTTAAAATGGGGAAATGGTAGATCAGGGCCGGGACAAAGGGTGGGCAGGAGGGGAGGCTGCCCTGGGCACTGTGGTATCATGTGAGGTAAGGGGCACCACAGGGCTATTGGGGGGTATTTGTGGTGGAAGAGGGAATTAGGGGGAGCGGCAGGGGGTAAGTATTGTTCTATGTAGGGAAATTTGGGGGGGAGTGATCATAGTGGTGACTTAGGAGGATTTGTGTTGACAGGGGTTATGGTGGAAGACGATTTGTGCTAGGAGGGGGTATTTGGGGAGAATTTGTGCTGGGAGGGGGTATTTGAAGTGTGTGTGGGGGGGAAATGTTTACTAAGAGCGGACATTTTAGTGGTAGAGGACTTGTGCTAAGAGGGATTCATTTTTGGGAAGGGCATTTGAGCTGGGGGGATGAAGGGGGGGGGGCAAATATTTGAGCTGAGAAGGGGTATTTAAGCAGGGGGGTGGGTTTGCACTGGGAGGAGGGGGGATTTATGCTTAGGGGGGATTAGTGCTCAGTGGTTTTGTGGGTGTAATTTTGCTAGCACAAAATGATCATACATCTTGGGGGAGGGGGCACAGTTTGGCATGTTCGCCCTGAGCTCTAGATGACCTTGTCCCAGCACTGTGGTGGATACATATTTCTGGAGAGCTGTTTGGGAACAACACTTTAGAAAATACACACAGGAAACCTAGTGTGCCCATGAATGGCCATCTTTGATGGCTCAGATCACAGGCACGATGCACAGAAGCGATTGCAGCGGTTTTGTATCTTGTGATCACTGTGATGACTAATCACAGCAATCACAAATGTTAATACTCCTCCTTTCACAATAGAGGGGGATTTATGATGATTTATAAATATTAGTGAAAGAAGGGATCAACAGCAACAAGAATCCAAGGTGCATGGTTGTAATGGACCGATATTGCCTTTTTTAACCCCCCCCCCCCCCCCCATATATCATATCTCCATGAAATCACTGTGTAGGACCCGAAGATTAATGATGTGCTGTATCAAGCACATCATTACCAAGCTCCATGTTTTATCCAACTCGAAACAAGCATTTTTACTTATTTTCAAAAATTTCTTTTAAACAATGAGGTCTCCATGAGGTGTCTACTTTCTAAAAAAGTGTCATTTTGTACAGACCTGGCATTCTTATTTGACAAACTTTATATCAAAAAGTAATGGAAACTTTCAAAATTCTAAATCTCGGTGGCTTTTAAATACCATCAAAAGAAAGCTCTGTCTAACAAAAAATGATGCGTCATTCACATACACAGATTTTAGCTGGAATTAATTATATATCAAGGATGCTCTCCAGGCCTGAACCAACACAAATGTGTAATTGTGTTTACCATTTAAAGTTTCAATCTTCACAGGCCTGGTTCACACTAGTGCAATGCAATTTTAATCTGATTCCAGGCGTGATTTTATGCCTTGTAGTCAAGGCATACTGCTGCTACTATATAAAAACCTGTAATAAATGAATACCTACTACTAATACTACTTTCTTTTGAAGGACCAAACATTTGCCTGGAAGGAGTTTAAGGTTAAAAAAATTAAATTGCTTTTAAAATCGCATTAGAATTGCAGGTACATACAATCTCTGTGTGTTTTAATTGAAGTCTATGGGGTCAAAATTGCACTGGAATTACCCCAAAGTAGTGCAGTCACTTTTTCCAAAATTGTTCTGTGCTGAGCCGCACTGATGGGCACCATTGAAAACATTTAGTTGTCATTTAATTCTGTGCAACTCTTCACATATAGTCGTACACTATGGTGCCTGGGTCTGCAACCAAAACAAATATTTGAAGGCAGCAGGTATGACATTTATTGCTGCTGGGTTTAGGGATCACTCCCACTTAAACACTTGTCCTCTGCCCACAGTAGATTTATTTCAAGTGGGCGGCACAACCAGGCAACTTTTTTTTTTCATGCCCCCTGCTGACCCATGCTGTAATTGGACACAGCATGAGTTTATCAGCAAGTTTCAGCCAATGATTTTGGCAGAAACCTGCTGATCAGCTGTGGTTAGTCACAGTACAGAGTTCTGTGTTTACAAACACACATAACTCTGTGTACACAGAGCAG
Organism: Lithobates pipiens; assembly: GCF_037356315.1. Taxonomy (NCBI): domain Eukaryota; kingdom Metazoa; phylum Chordata; class Amphibia; order Anura; family Ranidae; genus Lithobates; species Lithobates pipiens. The sequence continues at coordinate 140,458,338 of NW_027507764.1, forward strand.
CGATCTGGCTGTTTCTTCTCCCTGAAAAGCAGGAAGAAAAGCAGCCAGATCTGTGAGTAAATGCAGCACACACTATACACATTACACTTGTTAGGCACACAGTTAACTCCTTCATTGCTATTCCCTCTCTCCAAAAATGCTAGATACTTGTCTGGGTGGCTCCTCCTCCAGCTTTAATACCCTGAGTTACTGACCCAGAAGAAATGCAAACATAAGGACTTTTCTGTTATTATTTAAATGTGCATACTTGTTCCACACGTGTGACTGCCACCATAAAAACCAGGCAACTAGCATAAAAAAAGGGTCAGCAGTCTTAAATTCCATGAGGACTTACAGCACAGGTTGGTCTTTATGTTATATATTTAGCTTGATGCAGAAGCTTATTCAGCCCTCTTGGCATTAGACCCTCTCTCAAGACAGGGGTGTCAATGATCAGGAATGCAGTGTCAAAAGCACGACAGTGCGACACTATTATTTTTTCCATGAAACTGTATGTTCTGAGTTTGGATTCTAAAGACAGCATAGGGCTGCAAACAATGTATGTGGTTTTCCTTAATTACTATACTATAGTACACTATTTCTAATGGAACACAGAAATGATTATCTGGACTTTGGTACGCTGCACTTCACTATACTTATGGGGGGCTATCCCATTCATAAAAATGGGGCCCCAGTGTGCAGCTAGTGGAGCCCCATGGAGTTCTTTCTCCTTATCAGAGCACAGAGAGCCCTGTGATGTTTAAGTCCACCATTACCTAATACTAGCAACACATACAATCAAGACTGGTAAAACTAATTTTAAGGCACTGTACTTTAGGGAAGGCATGAAATAACTTCCTCAGTTGCCCATCTGCTTCTCTTTGGTATGGGAATAGGAAAAGGGAAGGCATGTAGAATCTTCATGTTCCATTTTCTTAATATCCATCCAGATGAGTACAGCAGGTATAAGGGAAGGACTGGGAAGCCTGGGGCCAATTCTAACCAAGTCCTTTAAGGGTAGATATCTCTGGGCTGAAGAAAATGTACCATATAATGTGTGCCATGGTGCTTCATTGATTGGTGTACACATACCTCCCAACTGTCCCTGTTTTTGAGGGTCTGTCCCTGATTTGGAGCAATGTCCCTCTGTCCCTCATTCCTTCTCATTTGTCCCTCATTTTTGTATGACCTATATAGTTGTATATAAAATGCACTTTTTATCTTTCAAAAAGTGTTTCTCAGTGCTAAACCTTTCAACAAAATTCTAAATTGCTGCATTTGTGCATTTTAAAGCCAATATAAAGGAATACTAGTGGTAAAAAAACACTTGTGGATTTATTTAACCTTTTTTGTTTTTTTTTTCTCCTTTAAGGGGGTGTGGCGGGACGTATCCTATGCCTACATACATTTGCTAATAAGTGTCCCTCATTCCCATCTCAAAATGTTGGGAGGTATGTGTACATAGTGAAAGGAGGGTGTTCATAAATGTTGGAAACTTGCTGAAGACATGACCCTTGCCAATCAGATTGTGCTGCACGCATGGCTGAGCTCTTCTTGTTTTAATGGAAAACAACAGAAACACAGATGCCAAATATTAAATCCTAACCATGTAATTCCACTAGGAAGAACAATACAATACAATAAACAAGCATTTCAGCTGACGCTACCACCTAGTGGCAGAACAGTATAATATATGAGAGTGGTTGTTGCACCTATGTCTGTCTGTCGGCACAGCAATTAAATTTCTCATCTTGCAGCATCAGTTCCCTTTGGGTCTTTAAGCCCCTTTATGGCAAAGGGAGTCTATGTTGAAAGACTTCCCTCTACAACATGCTGTGATTACAGGTCTGAATGGGGAGTAGATAGCTATATAATGTCCACTATTTGTTCTGATCAGTGTCTGAATAGCTAAGTACCTCTACTCAGGGCCTTCAGTTTAGTATTTATAATTAATACTGGCCCAGTATGTGAATGCCCCACAGCATATCTCCCAAATTTTTGAGATGGGAACGAGGGCCACCTATTACCAAAAGTATGTAGGCATAGGACACCCCCCCTACCACATCTCTTTAAAGGAGAATTCTACAAAAAAATGATTAGTTAAAAAGTGCTTTTTTTTACCACTACTATTTCCTTTCTACTGGCTTTTTAAATTTACAATTGCAGCAATTTAGAAATTGGATGAAAAGTTTAGCACTGGGAAAAACTTTTTTTGAAAGATAAAAAAGTGCATTTTATATACAACTAGATAGATCAGACCAAAATGAGGGACAAATGAGAAGGACAGAGAGACGTTCCAAATCAGGGACAGTCCCTCCAAATCAGGGACAGTTGGGAGCTATGCCCACAGCCTAGCCTATTATTAGGGTGCAAGTTTTAGCGCCAGTAGTGGGATGGGGCACTGTTCACAGTCATGGTCATAGCACACTAAAGTGTATATTTATTACAGCGTCAAATAGCGCACCTCAACATACCATGTCTATTTACTGTGTATAAACACCCTTATTAAGAACATGGTTATTAAAATTTCAAGCAATCCAAAAGCAAACACTACACCACTCCAGGTGGGTTTGCCTCCAAAGTAGCCCTTTTTTCTGTCTTCCATCAGAGCGTGCCATTCCGGCTCGCAACCATGAAGACTTGTAAGAGAAAAATGTGGATGACCGCACACGGCTGTATAGGAGATCCAAATGCTTTATTGTATCAATCCATAGTTAAAAACATTACAGCCTCTTTCAGCGGACAGTTTCAGCGGACAGTCTGCTGAACAAAGTTTTTCGGAAATTCCGAAAAACTGTCCGCTGAAACTTTGTTTCAGCGAACAGTCCCCTCGTGTGTAGGCTTGTTCGTCAAACTAAGTTCCTAAGTTCCGCGCATGCTCAGAAAGGATTTACACGCCGAAGTTTGCATTGCAGTGTATAGGACGTCGTTTTCTAGTCCCGTCGTACGTGCCGTTCACATCATCGCGCACGGTTTCAGCGGACTGTTCGTTCGTCGTGTGTGGGCAAGTCCGTCCATGCTAATTTTGAGCGGACTGTCCGCTGAAACTGTTTGACGGACAAAGTTGAGCGAACAGTCCCCGCGTGTGTACGCGGCCTTACATGATTAATAAAATTGCCTCTTCTCTTCTCATTAGTGGTGGATCTGTCAATGCTTAATGCTCCCTCACTGGTGAGCATGATCCAGCAGCATATCTACAGAGAGGAAGTAGCACAGTTTGGGTAGGTGAAGATTCTTGTTAGCAAATTGTACCCAATGGCCAGAACACTGGTATATTCATAAAGTAAGTGCTTTTGTTTTACTATACATGTCATATAAGCAAGAACCAACATTTTGGATACACACAGTTCTTCTTTACGAAGGCAGTAGACATGGACAGTTGATATTGTCATTAGCAACCTGTACATGTATTCTTTGTGAAAGACCATGTGTTCAGGTAAAGCCACCCTTGCTTGAACATCCCTAAATAACCAGCACCATAGGTAAACTAAGCAGTTGAAAGGAGTGCTGAGCTCATTAATAAGTACTACCAGTGGCAGCTGGTGCTCAAATTTTTTGGGGGGGCACAAACAAACTGAAAAATTCTGAAAATAAACCCCCATCAATTGCAGCCTCACTGTGCCATCAAACACAGGCACTGGGCCCATCAAACGCAGCCACTGTGCCCATCAAACGCAGCCACTGTGCCATCAAACACAGCCACTGAGCCCATCAAACGCATCCACTGTGCCCATCAAACACAGCCACTGTACCATCAAACACAGCCACTGTGCCATCAAACGCAGCCACTGTGCCATCAAACGCAGCCACTGTGCCCATCAAATGCAGCCACTGTGCCATATCAAATGCTCCCACTGTGCCATCAAATGCTGCCACTGTACCCCATCAAATACAGTTACTGTGCCCATCATATGCACCACTGTGCCCATCTTATGAAGCCATTGTGGCCCATCAAATGCAGCCACTGTGCAGCATCAAATGCAGCCACTGTGCCCCATCAAATGCAGCCTCACTGTGCCCCATCAAATGCAGCCCTGAGCCTCACTTACCTTACAGGCAGCTCTGCTCACGCCGTGCGTTGCACGGAGCTGCCAACGTCACTTCCAGTTTCCCTGGAACAGGGAAACCGGAAGTAACCTCTTCACTTGAACAACAAAGCTCCTGCCCATAGTAATACTATGGGTGGAAGCTATTCGGGGCTTTGGATTGCAGGTCAAAATCGTCTCGTCTGCAGTCTCCTGATTGCATTGATGTGGCGCATCCCATAATGCACTGTGTCTGGCGCCCAAACACAGTGCACATAAAGAACATTTTTTTCTATTTTTCTATTCTAAGGGACAATTTAAAAAAAAAAAAATTGTGACTGCTGGGTGTGGGTGGAGGGGGGGGGGGGGCAGCACCCGTGCACCCCCTATGGATGGGCCACAACTGAGTACTATGCAGAATCTCTTAGCAGTTCATGTTATTATAGAGGTGGACTTGGGACATGAAAACCAGGTTACCCTTCATGTACATACCTGAGTTAAAAACAGAAATACAATTCATTTTTAAAATGGTTTTAAGGTGTCTTAGGAGGATACATTTTGAAGAATGAACCCAAACATGCAGGAGTTTGGATGCGCTCATTCACAGTGCACTACATGTAAGAAATCATAACTTCAGTAATAATGCCAGACAGTATTCCCAAGTTACATGCAGCATGGTGCACTGCTATGTTTTGATGTGTGAGCAAGTCCTTAATTAAGCTGGCCATGAAAATTCAAATGTCGAGCCAACCATGCTGACACTACCTGGCTTGTTAAACCTCAATTGAGAAATTAAAGGAGCCAGACAGAAAAAAGCCAATCAGCTTCAATTACTGTTTGTTTTTTCTGTTTAGGCTAAGCTGCATTTTTACCTCCTCACAACTGCTCCCCCTACGCTGCAAATGCAGCCATATGGGGGTATACACATGGTGCAGCCATGAGCGAATGCGATGTGATAGTGGTGCGATGCTGCAGGCTTTTAGGGGTTAAAACGGAAGATATGGAGGCAACAAAATGCCTCCTCACAGCCTGTTAAATACCCTCTAAAAAAAAAAAATTCACTGTGGAGTTATCTTTTATATCTACTATGTTACAGCATATTCATATATTTATGCTAAACTATTATTTTACCTAATTTTTGGTATACTATTATGTATTTTTGGTGTACTATGGAGCAGATAGTGGTATATTACTTGCAGCTTTAAACTGGCATGCACTCGAACTTCAGCCTGATTCCTGCGATTGTAAAGGCTTGTTTTTTTTTTTTTTTTAAATAACAAACATGTTATACTTACCTCCTCTGTACAGTTGGTTTTGCACAAAGCAACCCAGAACCTCTTCTTTCTGAGTCCCTCTTCAGCTCTCCTGGCCGCTCCCTCTGGTGAGTGACCTCAGCCAGCAGCTTGCTACAGGGGGCACCTAAGCCGAGTCAGAGCTCTGTGTATCCATTCAGATACAGAGCCCTGACCTGGCCCCCTCCCCCTCTCTCCCCTGATTGACTAACCGATTTTGATTGACAGCCATGGGAGCCAATGGCGCCACTGCTGTGTCTAAGCCAACCAGGAGGAGTGTCTAGGACAGCTAAGACATTTGTGGACATCGCTGTAAAGAGAGAAGGGGTTCACGTAAGTAATTAGGGGTGTGCTGGGGAGGCTGCTACACACATAAGATAAAAAACCTTCTGCCTTTACAACGCCTTTAAGCTGAGTACATACTATGAGAAAATTGGGGATTCCTCGATGTTTCACTGCAAATCAGAATCGAGCAAGGGAATGATGTACGAAAATTCTCATACAACAAAGGCTTTTTTTGTTGTTGATTATTGTTTCTGATCATGCGCATTCATATCAGATTTTTCTCATACGAGAACACTACACATTTAACGAAAATCATTTGTTCTGTTCACATACAAGAAAAATTTTGAAGTTTGTCCTTTCGGAAGATTTTAGTTTGCAAAGTCTGAATCAGATGTCGAAAACTGTGTAGACACTATACAAAAATGGAACAATCGTGCCTCGTATGGAATATGTGCGCAAAGATGACTCAAGCCCCATACACACCATTAGATTTTCTGCTGATTTTTTCCTTCAGATTTACCAAAACCATATACTATGAGGTCAAACCTTAGGAGTTTCAATTTGTATGCAATCAGGCAGCCCCTTGTACTACATGGTTTTGGTAAATATGAAGACAAAAATCAGCAGAAAATCTGATAGTGTGTATGGGGCTTAACAGATCAGTTAATCATTTGTCTTATTCATACTTGTCATGGTAAAAGCACAGGATTTAAGGTTTATATTTAGTGATGGACGAACTTCCGACGGGACGTTTCGCGAACGCGAAACGCGAACGGACACAAACGTTCGCGAAAACGACCGTTCGCCGCGGGCTCCATTGACTTCAATGGGAGGCGAATTTCGCAAACCTTTAGGTCGAATTTGCGGCCACGGGGTAATTATTAGGGGGTAGCACGTAGTCCCACCACCTGGACAATAGCATAATACATGTATGAGGTGAATTTGGGATCGATAACTACAAGCATTTTTTTTTTATTTGGGAAATTGTTCTGACAATTCAGGACTATGGAGCTAATGAAGGCAATGGAGGAGAGGGAAGGTCAGGGACCAGGGTAGGCAAACAAGAGGGTGCAGGAGATACAGAGCACTGACAGCAGCACCGTAATACAGAGCACTGACATCAGCACCGTGACATACAGCGCTGACAGCAGCTCCGTGACATACAGCGCTGACAGCAGCTCCGTGACATACAGCGCTGACAGCAGCTCCGTGACATACAGCGCTGACAGCAGCTCCGTGACATACAGCGCTGACAGCAGCTCCGTGACATACAGCGCTGACAGCAGCACCGTGACATACAGCGCTGACAGCAGCTCCGTGACATACAGCGCTGACAGCAGCTCCGTGACATACAGCGCTGACAGCAGCTCCGTGACATACAGCGCTGACAGCAGCTCCGTGACATACAGCGCTGACAGCAGCTCCGTGACATACAGCGCTGACAGCAGCACCGTGACATACAGCGCTGACAGCAGCTCCGTGACATACAGCGCTGACAGCAGCTCCGTGACATACAGCGCTGACAGCAGCTCCGTGACATACAGCGCTGACAGCAGCTCCGTGACATACAGCGCTGACAGCAGCTCCGTGACATACAGCGCTGACAGCAGCTCCGTGACATACAGCGCTGACAGCAGCTCCGTGACATACAGCGCTGACAGCAGCTCCGTGACATACAGCGCTGACAGCAGCTCCGTGACATACAGCGCTGACAGCAGCTCCGTGACATACAGCGCTGACAGCAGCTCCGTGACATACAGCGCTGACAGCAGCACCGTAAGCAGCCCCAGGAGGAAGTCAGCACAGCACAGGGATGGTGTGATCCCCTCATAATAAGAACCCCCAGGAGGAAGTCAGCACAGCACAGGGATGGTGGGAGCCCCTCATAATAAGAACACCCAGGAGGAAGTCAGCACAGCACAGGGATGGTGGGAACCCCTCATAATAAGCAGCCCCAGTAGAAATATGACACCGCTCAACCTCTTCAAAGAGGAGGGTAGGGGCATATAGTACGGTGTGCTTTTTTGGGTCAGGGAAGTGAGCCAAATGAATTAAGAAGGTCTGTGTGCTTGATTCCAAAAATTGTTTATAGACATATACATGGTCTACTGATCACATGTGTTGAATTCCTCCGAGATCCATGCCTCATTCATTTTTAGAAATGTGAGGTAGTTAACACTGTGGTGAGCTAGGCGAGTACGCTTATCGGTCACAATCCCCCCTGCTGCGCTGAACGTCCTTTCGGACAGGACACTGGATGAGGGGCAAGCCAACAGTTCGATTGCAAATTGGGCAAGCTCTGGCCAGAGGTCAAGCCTGCCCACCCAGTAGTCTAGGGGTTCATCACTCCTCAGAGCGTCCACATCGGCCGTTAACCCAATGTAGTCGGACACCTGACGGTCTAGGCGTTCCCTGATGCTGGATCCGGATGACACCTGTCGATGGGTCGGCTGAAAGAATGACCTCATATCCGAAGTCACCAACACATCTTCAAACCGGCCTCTTCTTGCAGGCGCTGTTGGATTGGTACCCGCAAATCCTTCTCTGGGAGTGGGAATTGCTCCTCTGCCAGCGCACGCAAAAGCAGAATGCAGCATTTCTCGAAGCAAGGCCTGGAAGTGCTGCATTCTGACAGCCCTCTGCGACGGCGGTAACATTTCCGCCATTTTGTGTTTGTACCGGGGGTCTAAGTACGTTGCCACCCAGTACTGGTCCTTGACCCTCATGCTTTTTATACGGGGGTCCCTATTAAAACACTGGAGCATGAAGGCCCCCATTTGCACTAAAGTGGAAGCGGTGTGGTGGCCTGGCTCCTGCTCATCATCCAGGATAATGTCGTCCTCTTCATTCTCCTCTCCCCATCCTCGCACAACAGGGATCCCAGAAAGGTTTAAAGCATGCTCTTCTTGCTCCTGCTCATCCGCCCCGGCACCATCCTCCTCTGACTCCTCATCAGACTCCTGTTGTTGACTTGTCTCAGATAGAGTAGCCCCCCCTGGGAATTCATCCAGCATTGCGACTTCCTCATCTTCCCGCTCCTGCTCCTCCACAGCCTGATCAATGACACGACGCAATGCACGCTCCAGAAAGAAGGCATAAGGTACCATGTCACTGATGGCGCCATGGCTGCGACTGACCAGTTTGGTGATCTCCTCAAATGGCCGCAGAAGTCTGCATGTGTCGCGCATGAGCAGCCACTGGCGCGGTGAAAAAAAACCCAGCTCCCCAGAACCGTTTCTTTCGCAGAGTTCATACAGGTAGACGTTAACTGCACGTTTCTGCTGGAGCAGCCTATCAAGCATATAGAAGGTTGAGTTCCATCGCGTCGGGCAATCGCAAATAAGACGTCTGACCGGCAGATGGTGTCGCCGCTGAATGTCAGCAAGGCGAGCCATGGCCGTGTAAGATCTTCTGAAATGGGCCGAGATTTTCCTTGCCTGCCGCAAGATGTCCTGGACCCCAGGGTATTTGACAAGGAATCGCTGCACGACCAAGTTTAAGACGTGTGCCATGCACGGCACGTGCGTGATTTTGCCCTGTTTCAATGCGCTAAGCAGATTGGCACCGTTGTCACACACCACTTTACCAACTGTCAAATTGAGCGGTGTTAGCCACTCATCTGCCTGTGAACGCAAAGCTGAAAGGAGTGCCGGGCCAGTGTGGCTCTTTGCTTCCAGGCACAACAGACGCAGCACGGCATGGCAACGTCTCACCTGGCATGTGGAATAGGTTCTGGGGAGCTTGGGCGGTGCAGTGGAAGAGACGCTAGCAGCGGAAAAGGAGGAGGCAGCTGAGGAGGAGAGGGAGGAGGATGGAGTAGGAGGAGGAGAAGAAGAGTCAGGCCTGCATGCAATCCGTGGCGGTAAAACCAAATCTACACGGGTGCCACGGGTTACATGCTTGACGGCCGTCAGAAGGTTCACCCAGTGGGCAGTAAAACTGATATACCTTCCCTGCCCGTGTTTGCTAGACCACGTGTCTGTGGTCAGATGTATCTTGGCACCGACACTGTGTGCCAGAGATACATTCACTTGCCGCTGAACATGGCCATATAGCTCTGGGATGCCCTTCTCTGAGAAATACTTCCTTCCTGGGACCTTCCATTGTGGTGTTCCAATGGCCACAAATTTGCGAAAGGCCTCCGAGTCCACCAGTTTATATGGCAGTAGTTGGCGGGCTATGAGTTCTGACAAGCCAGCCGCCAACCGTTGGGCAAGAGGGTTATCCGGCGTCATCATTTTTTTACGCTCAAACATTAGGCCCACGGAAGCCTGCCTTTTTGCAGAAAAATGTGAGCTTGGCGTGATGGAAGGTGGAGTGGAGGACAATTGTGAGGAGAGAGGAGAAGGAGAAGTAGAAGACGAGGCTGGACGGTGAGAGCCTGCAGTGTGGCTTTGTGTGTTCCGTTGCTCCCACTGGGCTCGGTGATGGCTGCTCATGTGCCTTCTTAAGGCGGTCGTCCCTAGGTGAGTATTGGGCTTACCGCGACTAACGCGTTGACTGCAAAGATTGCAGATGGCAACGCTATTGTCAGCAGCGGACACGTTAAAAAAAGCCCACACTGCGGAGCCATGTGCCGGTGTCCTGGGAGCGCCAGATGTGACCGTACATGGTCGATGACTCGCTCCTGATACATTTGCAGTCTGCTTTGTCCCTGCTGTGCAATGTAAGTCATTGCTGCTTCTCCTCCCTATCTGCTGGTCCATATCTCCCTCTGAACTCCCCTCCTCTTCCTCTCTTGTGGGCACCCACGTGACATCACTAGACACGTCATCATCAACGTCACCTTCCCCACCGCTATAAGTAGAGTAGGCAGCAACACCGGGGACCAACCTCCTCCTTGGGCTGATCTGGGTACTGGCGTCAGACTGCTGAGTAGCGCTTGTTGCTACCTCCTCTTCCTGATCCAATACCAAGAGTGGCTGCGCATCAGAAATGTCCTCTTGATATGGATCGGAAAATAATTCCAGTGACTCAAGCGGAAGGTATGTGGTGGTGGTGGTGGTGGTCGTGTTGTTGGTGGTAGTGTCTTTGGGGGTGCACATAGCAGAGAGTGAAGAAGAGGGTGCAGATCGAGAGGATGAGGAGGGTGCAGAAGAGTAAGGCTGAGCGAGCCACTCAACCAAGTCTGGTGCATCCTTTAAAGTAATTGAACGCACCTTCTGCAACTTCCCACTTTGGCTCAAGCCTGTTGCTCCTGCCCTACCCCTACCACCCCTGCGGAAGGGCCTGCCTCTTCCTCTGCATGTCATTTTTTAAATGACCCTGTGACAAAACTCTTAGTCCCTATACCGCTGAAGGACTGCTGCAGTATAGGTGAGCGGTCAGCAGTGGTGCACGTCAACCCTATCTATTGTGGACCTATAGCGGTCCTTACAGAACAGCAGACTGTACCGCACTCAAGCCTATGTACCGTAGCACCCTATACCAAGTTACCAGTCCTTATAAGAACTTTTGTGGACCAAGCAGGTTGTGTATTAGTGTTTAGCAGACTGTACGTCAGTCCCTATACCGCTGAAGGACTGCTGCAGTATAGGGCAGCGGTCAGCAGTGGTGCACGTCAACCCTATCTATTGTGGACCGATAGCGGTCCTTACAGAACAGCAGACTGTACCGCACTCAAGCCTATGTACCGTAGCACCCTATACCAAGTTACCAGTCCTTATAAGAACTTTTGTGGACCAAGCAGGTTGTGTATTAGTGTTTAGCAGACTGTACGTCAGTCCCTATACCGCTGAAGGACTGCTGCAGTATAGGGCAGCGGTCAGCAGTGGTGCACGTCAACCCTATCTATTGTGGACCGATAGCGGTCCTTACAGAACAGCAGACTGTACCGCACTCAAGCCTATGTACCGTAGCACCCTATACCAAGTTACCAGTCCTTATAAGAACTTTTGTGGAACAAGCAGGTTGTGTGTTAGTGATTAGCAGACTGTACGTCAGTCCCTATACCGCTGAAGGACTGCTGCAGTATAGGTGAGCGGTCAGCAGTGGTGCACGTCAACCCTATCTATTGTGGACCGATAGCGGTCCTTACAGAACAGCAGACTGTACCGCACTCAAGCCTATGTACCGTAGCACCCTATACCAAGTTACCAGTCCTTATAAGAACTTTTGTGGACCAAGCAGGTTGTGTATTAGTGTTTAGCAGACTGTACGTCAGTCCCTATACCGCTGAAGGACTGCTGCAGTATAGGGCAGCGGTCAGCAGTGGTGCACGTCAACCCTATCTATTGTGGACCGATAGCGGTCCTTACAGAACAGCAGACTGTACCGCACTCAAGCCTATGTACCGTAGCACCCTATACCAAGTTACCAGTCCTTATAAGAACTTTTGTGGACCAAGCAGGTTGTGTGTTAGTGTTTAGCAGACTGTACGTCAGTCCCTATACCGCTGAAGGACTGCTGCAGTATAGGGCAGCGGTCAGCAGTGGTGCACGTCAACCCTATCTATTGTGGACCGATAGCGGTCCTTACAGAACAGCAGACTGTACCGCACTCAAGCCTATGTACCGTAGCACCCTATACCAAGTTACCAGTCCTTATAAGAACTTTTGTGGAACAAGCAGGTTGTGTGTTAGTGATTAGCAGACTGTACGTCAGTCCCTATACCGCTGAAGGACTGCTGCAGTATAGGTGAGCGGTCAGCAGTGGTGCACGTCAACCCTATCTATTGTGGACCGATAGCGGTCCTTACAGAACAGCAGACTGTACCGCACTCAAGCCTATGTACCGTAGCACCCTATACCAAGTTACCAGTCCTTATAAGAACTTTTGTGGACCAAGCAGGTTGTGTATTAGTGTTTAGCAGACTGTACGTCAGTCCCTATACCGCTGAAGGACTGCTGCAGTATAGGGCAGCGGTCAGCAGTGGTGCACGTCAACCCTATCTATTGTGGACCGATAGCGGTCCTTACAGAACAGCAGACTGTACCGCACTCAAGCCTATGTACCGTAGCACCCTATACCAAGTTACCAGTCCTTATAAGAACTTTTGTGGACCAAGCAGGTTGTGTATTAGTGTTTAGCAGACTGTACGTCAGTCCCTATACCGCTGAAGGACTGCTGCAGTATAGGGCAGCGGTCAGCAGTGGTGCACGTCAACCCTATCTATTGTGGACCGATAGCGGTCCTTACAGAACAGCAGACTGTACCGCACTCAAGCCTATGTACCGTAGCACCCTATACCAAGTTACCAGTCCTTATAAGAACTTTTGTGGAACAAGCAGGTTGTGTGTTAGTGATTAGCAGACTGTACGTCAGTCCCTATACCGCTGAAGGACTGCTGCAGTATAGGGCAGCGGTCAGCAGTGGTGCACGTCAACCCTATCTATTGTGGACCGATAGCGGTCCTTACAGAACAGCAGACTGTACCGCACTCAAGCCTATGTACCGTAGCACCCTATACCAAGTTACCAGTCCTTATAAGAACTTTTGTGGAACAAGCAGGTTGTGTGTTAGTGATTAGCAGACTGTACGTCAGTCCCTATACCGCTGAAGGACTGCTGCAGTATAGGTGAGCGGTCAGCAGTGGTGCACGTCAACCCTATCTATTGTGGACCGATAGCGGTCCTTACAGAACAGCAGACTGTACCGCACTCAAGCCTATGTACCGTAGCACCCTATACCAAGTTACCAGTCCTTATAAGAACTTTTGTGGACCAAGCAGGTTGTGTATTAGTGTTTAGCAGACTGTACGTCAGTCCCTATACCGCTGAAGGACTGCTGCAGTATAGGGCAGCGGTCAGCAGTGGTGCACGTCAACCCTATCTATTGTGGACCGATAGCGGTCCTTACAGAACAGCAGACTGTACCGCACTCAAGCCTATGTACCGTAGCACCCTATACCAAGTTACCAGTCCTTATAAGAACTTTTGTGGACCAAGCAGGTTGTGTATTAGTGTTTAGCAGACTGTACGTCAGTCCCTATACCGCTGAAGGACTGCTGCAGTATAGGGCAGCGGTCAGCAGTGGTGCACGTCAACCCTATCTATTGTGGACCGATAGCGGTCCTTACAGAACAGCAGACTGTACCGCACTCAAGCCTATGTACCGTAGCACCCTATACCAAGTTACCAGTCCTTATAAGAACTTTTGTGGACCAAGCAGGTTGTGTATTAGTGTTTAGCAGACTGTACGTCAGTCCCTATACCGCTGAAGGACTGCTGCAGTATAGGGCAGCGGTCAGCAGTGGTGCACGTCAACCCTATCTATTGTGGACCGATAGCGGTCCTTACAGAACAGCAGACTGTACCGCACTCAAGCCTATGTACCGTAGCACCCTATACCAAGTTACCAGTCCTTATAAGAACTTTTGTGGAACAAGCAGGTTGTGTGTTAGTGATTAGCAGACTGTACGTCAGTCCCTATACCGCTGAAGGACTGCTGCAGTATAGGTGAGCGGTCAGCAGTGGTGCACGTCAACCCTATCTATTGTGGACCGATAGCGGTCCTTACAGAACAGCAGACTGTACCGCACTCAAGCCTATGTACCGTAGCACCCTATACCAAGTTACCAGTCCTTATAAGAACTTTTGTGGACCAAGCAGGTTGTGTATTAGTGTTTAGCAGACTGTACGTCAGTCCCTATACCGCTGAAGGACTGCTGCAGTATAGGGCAGCGGTCAGCAGTGGTGCACGTCAACCCTATCTATTGTGGACCGATAGCGGTCCTTACAGAACAGCAGACTGTACCGCACTCAAGCCTATGTACCGTAGCACCCTATACCAAGTTACCAGTCCTTATAAGAACTTTTGTGGACCAAGCAGGTTGTGTGTTAGTGTTTAGCAGACTGTACGTCAGTCCCTATACCGCTGAAGGACTGCTGCAGTATAGGGCAGCGGTCAGCAGTGGTGCACGTCAACCCTATCTATTGTGGACCGATAGCGGTCCTTACAGAACAGCAGACTGTACCGCACTCAAGCCTATGTACCGTAGCACCCTATACCAAGTTACCAGTCCTTATAAGAACTTTTGTGGAACAAGCAGGTTGTGTGTTAGTGATTAGCAGACTGTACGTCAGTCCCTATACCGCTGAAGGACTGCTGCAGTATAGGTGAGCGGTCAGCAGTGGTGCACGTCAACCCTATCTATTGTGGACCGATAGCGGTCCTTACAGAACAGCAGACTGTACCGCACTCAAGCCTATGTACCGTAGCACCCTATACCAAGTTACCAGTCCTTATAAGAACTTTTGTGGACCAAGCAGGTTGTGTATTAGTGTTTAGCAGACTGTACGTCAGTCCCTATACCGCTGAAGGACTGCTGCAGTATAGGGCAGCGGTCAGCAGTGGTGCACGTCAACCCTATCTATTGTGGACCGATAGCGGTCCTTACAGAACAGCAGACTGTACCGCACTCAAGCCTATGTACCGTAGCACCCTATACCAAGTTACCAGTCCTTATAAGAACTTTTGTGGACCAAGCAGGTTGTGTATTAGTGTTTAGCAGACTGTACGTCAGTCCCTATACCGCTGAAGGACTGCTGCAGTATAGGGCAGCGGTCAGCAGTGGTGCACGTCAACCCTATCTATTGTGGACCGATAGCGGTCCTTACAGAACAGCAGACTGTACCGCACTCAAGCCTATGTACCGTAGCACCCTATACCAAGTTACCAGTCCTTATAAGAACTTTTGTGGAACAAGCAGGTTGTGTGTTAGTGATTAGCAGACTGTACGTCAGTCCCTATACCGCTGAAGGACTGCTGCAGTATAGGGCAGCGGTCAGCAGTGGTGCACGTCAACCCTATCTATTGTGGACCGATAGCGGTCCTTACAGAACAGCAGACTGTACCGCACTCAAGCCTATGTACCGTAGCACCCTATACCAAGTTACCAGTCCTTATAAGAACTTTTGTGGAACAAGTGAGTTGTGAATGTTTAGCAGACTGCAGCAGAAGGGCAGCAGTCAAGTATAATATCCTTTCTATATTTGGAAGAAAGAATATTATACATGTACAAGCCTATTACTGTACCACTGATACCAGTCCTGAAAAGAACCTTTGTGGAACTAATAATAACAGCAAGTCTTTAAAATTACCCTCACTGCCTGACAACACTGCTTCCTTCCTGTCCCTATACAAATTGGCAAAAAAAGAGAACGATTAGTGGTTACTGGAACAGCTCTTTTGTGGACCTTGATAGTAACAGCTAATGATGATGATGATGATGATGATGATGAAAGACTAATCTGGCTGTCCCTGTAGCATACACCGTCCTTTCCCTTTCTCTAAACTAACAAAAGACACTCAGGCTGCTGCAAGAATCAGCAGCACAGCAAACCTATCAACACCTAACACCTATACCAGTCCTGAAAAGAACTTTTGTGTACCAAATAGCTAGTGGTTTATCTCTCCCTACTCCACACAGGAACCTGTCCCTATCTTAACAGAAGAAAGAATGTAAAATGGCCACCGGATCGGGTGTATTTATAGGTTAGGGGGAATGTACAAGTGTCCATGTGCTGTCATGTCTCAATTGGCTGTCCTGTATCACATGATAAACGTGTCACCAAAGGTTAAAGTTCTTGTATACATTAAACACGTAAGTCCGCCGCGGCGAACGACGGAAAAAGGCGTTCGAACGTGCGGACCGCGAATGTCGGAAATTCGCCGCGAAACGACCGCCGGGCGAACCGTTCGGCCATCACTATTTATATTTAAAAACAGAAATGTAAAGTGGACCTGTCATTCTATAGTAAGTATACTACAGGAAAGGAAGAAAGTTGAGCAGGTGAGAACTCCACCTTGTTTTTTCTTTGATGGAAATCTATAGTGTATTTTGAAGGGTTGACATCTTTTTAAACTCTGACCATATAATATTTACAAATTACTATGGGAATGTTAAAAGGTTGGATTAAAACAAGGATCCTTGTCCTTGCTTTGCAGGAACACAGGGTCCATGCCTTCCCTACTGACAGAATGGCAATTTGCTTTGCTTATACAGTATAGGCAGAGTGCTGTTCTGCCTCTGTAAGCAATGATTGGTGAGAGCCGGCAGACATCGAGTCTGCTGATTGACTCCCACTGTGGGTATGTATATAGATGATATATATATATATATATATATATATAAATACAGCAATATTAGCCGCTAAGACCCCTTTCACACATTCGTGGTAAAGCACTGCTCCTTTTAGCAGCGCTTTGCCACTGTTTAAGTGGTGCTTTTCCGCCCGCTAGTGAGGCGCTTTTAAACCCACAGAAAGGCTTAAAAACTTTGGTGTGGCGCCGCCTGAAAAGCGCTTCGGAAGTGCTGCCCATTCATTCCAATGGGCATGGTGTTTTGGGAGTGCTAAATACAGCACTCCCAACCTGCCCCAAAGATACTGCTTGCAGGAGTGTACTGCTCGAGTGTGAAAATTCACACTTGAATGAATAGGTGGTGGTTTTCAGGCGCTTAGCAGAGGCTATTTCCAGTGCCAAAGCACCTGAAAACTGCCCTCAGTGTGAAAGGGGTCTTAGGGTGCCCGAAGACTCCGGGGTTTGTCATGTTGATATCCCAGGAATATATGGGAAATCCTAATGACATTGCTTGCCTAGGCGGCCGGGACTGGAAGTACCGCAATTTTTTTTTAAAAAAGATTCTTTCAAATAATAATAAAAAATATAATATCCATTTGTTAATGCACTATGGAGTGGTCATTGTGATGAGGATAATTGAAAAAAAGGAATATAGTAGAAAACACCTGTAGTAATTTCCCAAGGTGGTGAGCAGTCTGTGCACTGGCTTAGGCCCCTTTCACACATGTGGACAGTATGTCCGTATTTCATCCATCCGTTTGCGGATGAAATACGGACATACATGCATTCCTATGGGATAGCGGGTGTCTGCGGATGAACATCCCCATAGAGGAGAGCGGAGAGCTGACAGAGCGTTCCCTGCACAGTGTGCAGAGGCCGCCCTGTCCGCCGCCGGCTCAGCGGGGACAACATCACGAGGCAGATCATTACTGATCCGTCCCGTGCGAAAGGGGCCTCATAGTGTCCTCCTAGCACGCAAGCAAATGTAGATAAAGGAAAGCCAGCAGCTTGATCTTCCACATTGAATACATTTATTAATCCATGTGTGGTCCAAAATAATACAGGGCTTACGCATTTTGGCGTGTAGCCTTTGTCATAGCCATGGCTAAGCCCTGTATTATGTTTTATCAATCCTGGATTAATAAATGTATTCATTGCAGAAGATTGGGCTGCTAGCTTTCCTTTCTCTAACTTAAAAAAATGGGTGAAAATTCGCTTTAAGAACGCGATCTGTCCTACCTTTTTTTTTAAAAGACACTATTGCATATTGCGCATTGGTGTGCATTAGAACAATAGGACATTAACCTCCCTGGCGGTATGATTATGTTGGATTTCAGGTGCTGTTTTGCATGGAAATTTGGCGTTTTATATTGTAGGTCTGCAATTCTTTGGAATAACTCACTTAAATCTGTCCAAACCAGAGTCTAGTAGACACCCCGGGTATGATAAAATTTGAAAAACAAAATCATAAATTAAAATATAATAAATAACTATAAATAATTATACCAAATAATAATATAATAATAATAAAAATTATTCAATAATGTAATCAAATCAAAAACACTGAAATTTGCTCAGTTGCAGAATTGTCGCTGTCATTACTTTTCAGTATTTGATGATGGATCTCCCCACAAATCACTATCGCTCAATTCTGCGAGTGATTCTAATTTATTATCGCTGTTTTCTAACTGGTCTAAAACCACTTTTGATGTAAAGGGACAGTTTTGGTTGCTATGGACAATCTCCAGTTTCCAGGCAGAAAGATCAGTTTTTATAATATAAAACTACATGCAGGGCACTGGGCAGACCACTAGGGACAAAAGGGATGTGAAATAATTACATACAGCAATGTAATCTGTAAGATTACATTATACTGTATGTAATGTGTGTGTTTCACTTTTTGAATTTGGCGCCGTTCTCCGTCCACGTGTGTCGCAACCCTCACAGGGAACGGAGCCCGGCTCCATGATAGATCGAGTGGAGGATATTGTTGGATCCAGGGGATAAGGTAAGTATACTCATCCTGGATCCTGGGATGCAATCCCTGGCTCGGGGTTACCGCTAATGGTACTGAATTTTCACCCCGAGCCAGACTCGGGAATACCGTCAGGGGGGTTAAACAAATCACCTTGTCTATGTATTGGGACTGCGATGGGCAACACTGCCCTATGGGGCTGGTATTAATGAGCCCCTGGGATAGCCAACTCAGGAACCAGGTTAACCAGGAAAGTCTAGCTTAGATAAGCAAGAAAAAAGTATAAAATGTTAACACCACATTCCTTCCGAAAATAGATAGCGTTATTTGTTTAGCTACTGTTTACATTACCAATCTTGACTGGCTCTGAGTTCCCTCCAGAGAGAAAATGTACTGCTATACTTAAAGGAACAGTTAATACAGGCGCAGAGGGATCCAAGTAGAGATAAGTGATAACATACCATTTACAAATTACTTAGTGTCAATTACAGAGAGAAATGATTTGTGAAAAGAGAGATAAAATGTACCACAAGCACTTGGGTAAAAGAGAGCAGGGGAAAATGCTTTAGAATGAAATAGGATGATCACCTCAGACAATCTTAACTGCTTAGATAAACTGCATATGCCTTATGTATGGGATTATATGAAGATGAATACACAGGCATAAATATATATGCAGGTGGGAATTTTAAAGGTGAAGTCTTTGGAATGCAGCCTATAGATGAACTCTTGATAGATATAAAAGACACATGTTAAAGTAGCTCTGTAATCATTAATTTGTTGTTAAAGATTTTTTTTAAATGGAAACAGTGGAAGCACCTGAATTTGACCTGGTATCAAACCCCCCCCCCCCCCCCCCCCCCGCCCGTATAGCAGAGCTGGAGTGTGGGAGGAAGAAGCAGTACAAGGATCCAGTCAATACATGTGCAATAAGAAGCATTGTGATGGCAATAGAAAACAGAGAGATGAGCTCATTGCTGTTCTGCTTCTCCTTTCACTGTCCAGTCCCAGCTGGAGGTGGGTCCAGGATGATCGGGGCTGAATCGGTTGAATTATGTTGGCTATCAGACTGAGGACATCTAGTGGCAGAAAAACAGTACTGCTGGGAAATCTCTGGATTGACAGTGAATTGCAGCATAAGCTAGTTTTATTTTTTTCTGCTCATTTTTGTCTTGTTATATATTGCTGAAGTTCTGCTTCAGAAACTGGTAGAGCTCAATATATTAAAAATAGCTAACTAAGCAATGCATTTAGAATGCTGTAAATGAAATAGATGTACAAATGTAATTTTTTTCGTATTTAAAAACAAGAATCTGTCCCAAATGGAGTTAGCAATGGCGCAGTTGATTTGGTGCGAAAGAGCTCCAGAAGTAAATTGTGTCTGTGAGATTTCTTTTTCATTTATCAGGTCAGTGGGTGTCGTTCATCATGACTGAGTTTGAACTGTATCATTGGGTGATTCGATTGATGATGGATGTACTTCGTAGGCCAGGTTTTTTTTTTTCATGAAAGTTTGGTGTTGTTTTTACTATTTACATTTTTTTGCGAGTAGGGGTGCCCTGGGGGGTGGTATCTGGGTGCCCCCTCATTTTTAAAGAAGATCTTCCAGATTCTTAGAATCCCTACCAACTACCACCAAGTTGAGGGGAAGAATCCCTTGTCCTTAAACATATAGAGACAAAGTGACTTGCCAGGAAGAGCACCACCCCCCATGTTTAGGGCATATGCCCTGGTATGGTCTAGGGGGGCGCAAGCTTGTCCCCCTCTTTTTTCGCCAGGCTGCATTCTGGTCTGGCATGGAATAATGGTGGCAAGGGGAACTTTTTTCATCTTGTATTTGTAAATTGTAAATATTTGTATTTTGCATAAGGGGACTCCCTCCTAAAATTCATGCCACCAGTGTGGATTTTGGGGGGACTCATGCCTTTTTTTTCACATGTGGCCCATGTTGACATCTATACTAGGTCGTCATCAAGGATAAGGATCTCATATGTATTTTTAGGAAGAACCCTGCATCCTTTTTTTTGGTGGGATCCTCCATTACCATCCACAGTGGGTATAGAATCACATGTTGTTGCTTTGCAGCCTGAAATTGAAATGATTGTAAAAGCTAATTTTTTTTTTTTATTACAAAAATGTTATACTTACCGCCTCTGTGCAGTTTGTTTTGCACAGAGCAGCCCAGATCCTCCTCTTCTGGGGTCCCTCTTTGCTGCTCCTAGCCCCTCCCTCATTTGAGTGTACCCTCAGCCAGCAGCTTGCTACGGGGGCACCCGAGCCAAATTAGAGCTCCGTGTATCCATTCAGACATGGAATCCCGACCTGGCCCACCCCCTCTCTCCCCTGATTGGCTAAATGACTTCAACTGACAGCCATGGGAGCCAATGGCACCACTGCTCTGTCTGAACCAATGAGGAGGGGTATACTGGATGGCTGAGGGGATCATGGACGTCGCTGGAGAGAGAATGAGCTCTGGTAGGTAATTGGGTGGGGGGGGGGGGTTCTGGGGAGGCTGCTTTGCACAGGAGTTTTTTTTTTATCTTAATGCATAGATGCCTTTACAACTTCTTTAAGACAGGCATGGTTTTTGTTTTAATCTAGCTGTACTTACCCAGTGCAACTTATAACATCCAAATGACAACATGTCAGAAAACAATTAAAAAATTTAAAAACTGAATCAACGAGTTGGAAAAAGGATCAACCTTCCTTCCCTCCTAAAAATGACTTGTAGGTGTAGCTAATCACCTTCTCAATGGCACACAAAGTCATTTGACGTTCAACTATGGTCAGCTGTGGTAATTTTGAGCATGAAAAGAGCTTACCTGGAGCATTTCAGTCCCTGGTATTAAAACTGAAGCAAAGAATCAGCTATGGGTGGCAAGGAACTGTCAAACTATTTCTGGAATAAATTTGTGGACAGGCACAAGTCAGGAGATGGATATAAAAAAAATGTTTTAAATATTTTATCAATGCCTAGAAGCATAGTAAAGTCTGTTAA
Source organism: Lithobates pipiens (assembly GCF_037356315.1). Lineage (NCBI taxonomy): Eukaryota > Metazoa > Chordata > Amphibia > Anura > Ranidae > Lithobates > Lithobates pipiens. Next base: position 140,479,914 of record NW_027507764.1, read on the forward strand.
GAAGTGGAAGGTATTTGGTACAACATAGACTCTCCCTGGATCAGGACATTGCTCCAAACTGGATGAAAGAACCAGGAGGAAACTGGTCAGAGAGGCCTACAGCAACTCTGAAGCAGTTGCAGGAATTTATGACAAAGAGTGGTCATTGTGTGAATGTGACAACAAGATCACTATGTCTCCACTAATGTGGCTTGTATAGGAGGGTTGCAAGAAAAAAACCACTCCTCCTCAAAGGCCACATGCAGTCATGACTGAGCTTTGCCAAAATGCACCTTGAAGATTCTGAGGCCACATGGAAAAAGGTATTGTAGTCAGATGAGTCTACAATTTCATTATTTGGCCTCAACACCAAATGATACAGTAGAAGCAGAAATCCAATACAGCTCACCCTCCAAATAAGACCATTCCTACAGTAAAGCATGGAGGTGGTAATATCCTGTTATGGGGGTGTTTCTCTGCAGCAGGGACTGGATTTGTTAGGATAGAAGGAAAAATGGATGGGGCAAAATACTGTCAACTTCTTGAGGAAAATCTGCTATCCCCGGTCAGAAAGTTGTCAATGGGAAGGTTTACCTTCCAACATGACAATGACCCCAAGTGCACAGTAAAAATGACCACACGGTGGTTAAAGGAGAAAAAGGTGAATACCCTTGCATGGCCTAGTCAGAGCCCAGATTTAAACCCCATTGAAAATCTGTGGAATGACCTGAAGACTGCAGTCCACAAACATTCATCATCAAATGTAACTGAATTTCAGCAGTGCTGCAAAGTAGAGTGGGCAAATATTGTAAAGTCTAGATCAACAAAGTTAGTAGAGACATATTTCAACACACTAAAGACTCTAATTAAAGCAAAAGGTGGACAAACAAAATAATGACCAACTCAATGATTCTGTTTTTGAATATTTTTTATTTTTTACTGACATGTTGGTGTTATATGTTTTATTTGGATGTTATATGTTCTGTTTTCATTTCAGACTTCAAAGCAACAAAATGTGATTATTTTGAAGGGGGTGATTCTCATCTATACCCACTGTAGATGGTTATGATGGATCTGACCCAAAAAATGGCATGGGGCTCCCCCTAAAAATACATATGAGATCCTTATCCTTGATGAGGGCCTGGTATAGATGTCAACATGGACTGCATGTGAAAAGAGTGGTATGAATGTTAGGGGGACTACCTTATGCAAAATACAAATATTTACAAATTACAAATACAAGATGAAAAAAGTTCTGCCTGCCACCAAATTCCATACCAGACCAGAATGCAGCCTGGCAGCAGGCCAAGAAATAGGGAGACAAGCTTGCACCCCACAACACCCCCCCCCCCCCCCCGACCATACCAGGGCATATTCCCTAAACAAGGGGGAGGTGCTCTTCCTGGCAAGTCCCTATTTCTTTGAGGACAAGGGATTTTTTCCCCTCAACTTTGACTCGGTGGTTGTCGGTGGGGATTATCAGAATCTGGAAGATCCTCTTTGAAAATTAGGGGGCACCCAGATATCACCCCCAATGTGAATAAGTGCAGGACACCCCTACTCATTTGCAAAAAAATCCCTGGCCAATAAAGTCCCACAAAGTACATCCATCATCAATTGAATCATCCAATGATACAGATCTATCTCAGTCATGAACTCATGACGAACGATACCCACTGACCCGATGAAAGAAAAAAAAATCTCACTGACACTATTTACTTCTGGAGCTCTTTCGCACCACATCTACTGCACCATTGCTAACTCCATTTAGGGCAGATTGATACTGTTAAATTTGATTTTTATTATTTTTTTACATCTATTTTATTTACAGCATTCTAAATGCATTGCTTAATTAGCTATTTTCAATATATTGAGCTCTACAGGTTTCTAAAGCTGAACTTCATGATTTCTAACACACGCAGCTCCCAATGACTTCAATAGGGTTTGAGCTTCAGTATATTTTTGACTTCTTGTCAGCATATGAACAGATTGGTTTCTTGTGCTACTTTTTCATCTCTCACTCTACCTCTGCTATATAGAAACTGACACCAGGTCTAATTGAGGTACTTAGACTCTTTGCATTTAAAAACATATTTAATGATCATGTAGTAGTGATTACAGAGATATGGAAGGTACATTTTGCTGGAAATTACACCAGAGATGCAGAAAGGATTTTGTTCAATGCTTGAAAATGCAGTGTGAATCAATTATTGTGAAGGTGTGAATCAATTAGTGAGATATCTGCACTTGAGTTCCTGGCTCTGCACACTTGCTGAGGCCATAATGAGAGGTTCCCACTAAACAGGAGAAGCTATAACAGTTTAGGGTGGGCAGAACACCCAAAACCTTCAGTTGGACAGGAAGAAAGTCAGGAAATTGCAATATAAAGTAGACCTCACTGATGGAGTATCCAAGATATATAAGAGAGCAGTAAATGACTCATGAAACAGTGCGACTTCCACATTTATTTGCAAATGTTGTCTAAATATGCAAATAAAACCTTTTTTTTTTTTTAACATAAATTTGTTCTTCTTTTTTGTTTTGTTTTGAGTAATACATTTTGTTTTGTTTGCTATGTGCATAGCTCTTCCATTGCCTTAAAGAGAAAGTAAAGTCTTCCACTTTAATTGTACCTACAGGTAAGCCTATAGTAAGGCTTACCTGTAGGTACTCTAAATATCTCTTGTCCTGCTTATATTTACCATATACGCTGCTGCCGAAGTCATCGGCGCATACGCCCTGAAGGAACGACCCGCTCAGGCCCTTTCTTCAGGGCCCGTGTCGTGACTGGCGGCACCCATGCTTTTCCCTGGGAATGACGTCATCAAGGCTCCAGCCAATCATAGCGCCAGAGCCCGCAAACCTGGAAGTAAGAAGCAAAGAGGAGTCCTGGACGGCCGCACACTGATGCAACATCTTTATTGATCATTTAAAATCCAAATCCAGTCCATATGGTACAGAGGTAGAGCTGGATGACTAACGCGTTTCACACCGTATGTTGGTGCTTAATCATAGCTATAAAGGTGTTGCATCAGTGTGAAGCCATCCAGGACTCCTCTTTGCTTCTTGATTCTATTGCAGAGCCTGCACCTGTAAGCCTTGCTAAGGCGTGTGCTTCAGGGAGCTTTTGTCTGGAGTGGTAACATTTTTTCTTTTGTCTAAACCTGGAAGTAACTCGGAGAAAGATGGTGGCAGGGCATCGATCTAAGGTAAGTATTTCAAAGTGCTCTAGTATGCAATGCATACTAGCTCATTATGCCTTTTTCTTGCAGTTTTTTTTGTTAAAATTATTCATTCAATTATAGGCTTCCACTTATAGATAAATTAACAGAATACAAAATGACATCACATGCCGTTACATGTACAGATTCTGTTTAGGATTGGCTGGAAGAACATGTAGCACCCTCCTAGCATAGGATACTAGGCTCCTTCTGTAGTCAAGGGAGCAGTGATGGTTTGTTCTTGCCTTTTCAGGGTTTCACAGATAGGGAGTATGATTGCTTCCCCTACCTCTGGTAGAAGCTTCCAGAACATAGGGAGCGAGATTCAGATGATCAGCCTAAATATTTATCATGGCTTAACCAATCCCTGAGTGTTCAGAAGGTGGCTAGGGAGGTTATAAATAGTCTGAAGCCCTAAAGAAATTGTTTGCTTTCCCCAGGGAGCTTCCAAGCCTCAGTAGGGCTGCTACCCCTCTGAGAAAGCCGGTAGAATGTGTAACTGTTCTTGAGGCTTCAGTGATGTCAGGGCTTAGGGCCTGGAGTGAACTTTCTGAGTAGCTGGCTGTGGGACTTCACCATAGGGATTAGGTCTGGAGAAGCACTGTCTGCCTCACTGGACAGAAGATGCACAGCTGTCCTAGGACTTGTGAGTCAGTTGGGACTGTGTGTACTTTTGGGATAAAAGGTAGTTTGGACTGAGACAGCTCTCATAGGGTCTCATAGTAGTGGCCATTCCCCTGTCCTCAGAAGAACCCTGGAGCGTGAGCCTAGAGAGTCCTCCTGTTTACTGCATAGCATTTTGGAGTATGTGATATCATAGTCCCTCTCATGTTTAAAGTTCTTCAAGCAATACATTTCAAAAACACATGCCCTAGACTGAGTTATTGGAGTCAGAGGGCCTTGCTAGCAGTCTCCACTCTAATTGATTCCAAAGGTGTTCTATTGGGTTGAGGTCAGGACTCTGTGCAGGACAATCAAGTTCCTCCACCCCATCCATGTCATTATGGACCTTGTGTGTGCACTGGTGTGCGGTGATGTTGGAAAAGGAAGGGACCATCCCCAAACTGTTACCACAAAGTTGGGAGCATGAAATTGTCCAAAATATCTTGGTATGCTGACTCCTTAAGTGTCCCCTTAACTGGAACTAAGGGGCTAAGCGGAATCCCTGAAAAACCACCCCACACTATAATCCCCCCTCTACCAAATGATTTGGACCAGTGCTAAAGCAAGATCCATAATGACATAGATGAGCGAGTGTGGGGTGGAGGAACTTGACTAGCCTGCACAGAGTCCTGACCTCAACCTGATAGAGCACCATTGGGATGAATTAGAGTGGAGACTGAGAGCCAGGCCTTCTTGTCCTCATCAGTGCCTGACCTCACAAATGCATTTCTGGAAGAATGGGCAAACATTCCCATAGACACACTCCTAAACCTTGTGGACAGTCTTCCCAGAAGAGTTGAAGCTGTTATAGCTACAAAGGCTGGGCCTACTCAATATTGAACCTTATGGACTAACACTGGGATGTAGGAATGGGCTCAGGCGTGTTAGGGATCCCACCTGCCTGATCCCGCCAGGAAGCCAACACTGCACACCACTAGTCACAAATGTCTCACTGCCTGTGATTAGCTGTGTGTGGTGTCGGCTTCCTGGCAGGATCAGGCAGATGTGACCCCAAACACACCGGGGCCATCTCTACTGGGATGCCATTAAAGTTCATGTGTGTGTAAAGGCAATCATCCCAATACTTTTTGGTAATATAGTGTATATACCTAAACTATCAAATTAATCTTTAATCTCGCCAACATTATAAACACACATGCATTTATACAACAATCATACCAATTGTCCACTTTTTAACCACTTCGACCCCTTAGGGTGTACTCGTGTGTCCTCGGGTTGACGTTGCTGTACCAGAATGATGTCTGCAGCTATTATCCTGTTACCAAAATTTTCAGCAAATTATAGGCTTTTCTGTAGAGGTGATCCAAGTGGCTCTACAGCAGCACGATCATTTTTACAAGGCAGGAAGAACCCCTCCCGCCACCTGCTTGTACAGGGTTCTCCAGAGCAATTGAGGAGTCCAGAACCACCCCTCACTGGGAAAGTAGGAGGGTGCATTTGTACCCACCTCCTCACTGTGATGACTGAAACTGGAAGGGGTTTGTTGTTTACAAGCCACTACCAGCTTTTACAACATCTGATTAAACCAATCTTGATTTGATCAGATGCGTTGGAGGCCAGAGAGGAGGTATGGGGGTCTGATGCCTTGTACACGTGGTCAGACATTCCGACAACAGAATCCATGGGATTTTTTCTGACGGATTTTGTGCCAAACTTGTCTTGCATACACACGGTGGGACAAAGTTTTCAGAAAATCTGAATGTTCTTAACGAGGTGACGTACAACACGTACTTCGGGACTATAAACGGGCCAGTAGCCAATAGCTGTGGTCTCTTAATTTATTCTGAGCATGCGTGGCACTTTGTCCGTTGGAATTGTCTACACACGATTGGAATTTAAACGATTGGATTTTGTTGTCGGAAAATTTTAGATCTTGCTCTCAAACTTTGTGTGTCAGAAATTCAGACGGAAAAACAACACGATCTGATCGCACCTTTTCCTTCGGAAAGTCCGACCATATGTACTGGGCATAATAGACCATTAGAGAGGGCCTGTCATGGGCCATGCTATCACAAGGAACGTTGTTCATCCTTTGTGATAGCAATAACTTTGTAAAAATGTATTACAAAAAATGAAAGGGACAGTTTAAAAATTTTTAAAAATAAAATAAATAATAAAATGTAAAAAAAAAAAGTTAAAATGCCCCTGTTCCCCCATGCTCACGCACAAATGCACACACATATGTAGGTCCTGTGTACATATGTAAACAATGATCACGCACATAGGGCGAGAGTGAAAATTCCAGTACCACACCTCCTGTGTATCTCTAAACCTGTAAAGGCTTTCAAAACATCGACTATGGAGAGATTTTTAGGTTCCATAGTTTGTTGCCATTCCACGTAAATGAGACATTTTTAAGTGTGACATGTTAGGTATCTATTTACTCAGCATAACATTGTCTTTTATATTTTTAACAAAAACTTGTTTTTTTTTTTATTGTGTTTGCATGCACTTAAATTAATTTCATTATATTTTACCCTGAAAATGTTTGTTTTAAAAATGGCTGCACAATTATTGTTTGACATAATATTGCAACAGTCACCATTTTTATCTCCAGGGTCCCTGCTTTCTAAAAAGGATATAATGTGTAGGAGTTCTAAGTAATTTTCTAGTAAAAAATGTAAATTTTTGCATGCATGTGAAAAGTGTCAGAATTAGACAGCGGGGGGGGTAGGGTGGTTATTTACTTTTTATTTTGAGATCTGTCAATATTAGGGGAGTTTCAAGGAACCTCTGAAACCTGGAGGCAGAAATAATGGATAGCTGGTAATTATGTTACAAGCTTGGTGAGAGGAGGTGAAGGAGTTTGTTTCATACATATAGGCACTCTTAGCCCTTGTACACACGATCGGAGATTCCGACGGAATGTGTCCGATCGGAGCGTTTTGTCGGATATTCCGACTGTGTGTGGTCTGCATCAGACTGTTTCCATCGGAATATCCGTCGGACCAAATTTTCCAACTTGCCGGAAATATTTTCAGACAAAATGCTCCGATCGGACATACTCCGATCATGTGTAGAGAATTCTGATCGGACAAAGTGCCACGCATGCTCAGATCAAATTCCTACATCAAAGCTATTGGCTACTAGTCCCGTTGTAACGAAATAACGTCATCACGTTCTGAACGATCGGATTTTCCGACAACTTCGTCCGACCGTGTGTATGCAACAGTTTCGGACAAGATCCGTCGGACAAAATCCGACGGACAGAATCCGACGGATTTGGTTGTCGGAATCTCCGACCGTGTGTACAAGGGCTTACTGAGGATTAAATCATGCAGGATGTGTGCATCTCTTGTGCAAGGGAAAAGAGACAATCCAGTGCTTACTCCAAAATATGCCTTTTTAAGAAGAAAGAAGTAGCATCATTGCGATATCATGTAAAAGTGGAATAGGATTTGTTTATAAAGATAGGAGTTTATTAGCTCAGTAATTACTGGGGAGCTTCACATTCACCCCACAACACTTTCAGAGAGTTAAGAAGCAAAAGAAGGAACTTCTAATTACTGTAACTTGCCAATATAGTTATTGTAAAGAGTACTGCTTAAAAAGCCCTATGAGTTTAACCACTGAAGACCAGATTATATAGGGAAACCCTACTGCATAAAGGCCAAGTAAATATCATTTTAAATGACAGAAAAGTTACGTAGATGAGCCAAGGTAACACATTTTTCTCAAGCACATTTTTCTTACATACAATATATGTATGTGGAGGTTTCTCCATTAAATACATTAAATATTTATTGTGTGGCTGTTTAGTCTTATAAATAGGTAGTGATTGCACACAAGTTGCTTTTGAGGACTGAAGTTTAACCTGGTTGCCAATAAGATGACAGATTTTATAGGCTGCAATTGGTAACTACAGCGCTGTTGTTGAGTTCTATGGGAAACTGCAAAATGATTGATCACAGCAAGAAAAGGGTGGAAATGGGTATAATGAAAACCCATCGCACCATTTGAGGACAAATGACTTTTATAAGGCTACCTAATTTATAAGGCTACCATCGTTATAGTTTAGTTACACTAACACTTGTACAGGAGTAGTGCATTGTTGTCTAAAAGTTATTACTGGAAAATGCTTGATAAAGTGAAACATCCTTTAATCCCTGGCGATATGATTATTTCAGATTTTTGGTGCTGAAAGCAGTAAAATTATTTTGCATGAAAATTTGGAATTTTATATTGTAGTCCTGTAATTCTTAGGAATAACTCACTTAAATCTGTCCAAACCAGAGTCTAGTAGACATCCCGGGTATGATAACGTTTGAAAAATTAATCATAAATTATAATATAATAAATAACTATAAATAATTATAACAAATAATAAGATAACAATAATAAAAATTATTCAATAATGTAATCAAATCAAAAACACTGAAATTTGCTAAGTTGCAGAATTATCACTGTCATTACTTTTCAGTATTTGATGACGGATCTCCTCACAAATCGATGTCGCTCAATTCTGCGAGTGTTTCTAATTTATTATCGCTGTTTTCTAGCTGGTCTGAAAAACCACTTTTGACATAAAGGGACAGTTTTTGGTTTCTATGGACAATCTCCAAATTCCAGGCAGAAAAAACAGTATATATAATATAAAAGTACATGCAGGGCACAGGACAGACCACTAGGGACAAAGAGATGTGTAATTTTTTTATACTGTACTGTAATCTGTAAGATTACAGTGTACTTTATATGTACTGTGTTTTTACTTTTTTTAATTTGGAGCCGTTCTCCTTCCCCGTGCGTTGCAACGCATGCAGGGAATGGAGCTCGGCGGCACTTGGCTCTGTGTGAATCGAGCGAGGAGACAGCTCGCACACACAGCGGGGAAACATCACAGGATCCAGGGGACAAGGTAAGTAATTCCCTGTATCCTGCGATGCGATCCCGAGTCTGGCTCGTGGTTACAGCTAATGGTACTGAAATTCCACCCCGAGTCAGACTCGGGAATACCGCCAGGGGGGTTAATGAAAGAAGTGAAATGAAGACTATGGGGTTGATTTACTAAAACTGGAAATTGCTAAATATGGTGCAAGTATCCATGGTAGCCAATCAGCTTCTAACTTCAGCTTGTTCAATTATGCTTTGACAAAAAAACTGGAAGCTGATTGGCACCTATGCAGAGCTGCACCAGATTTTGCACTTTCCAGTTTTAGTAAATCAAACCCTATGTCTTTGCTAATGAAACGGTTCAAAGAGTAGAGTGAGCAGTAAGCCATCAGATTTCATTCTGTATCATGCTTCAATCAGCTGGACAGATGGGGAGGGCAGAAACTTGATGACATCTATGTCTAAAGATATATCTAGGACTAGAAAACTTGTCACCAGGAAGTGCTGCTAATCTTATTATTTTACACTTATCCTCACAACCTAATGCATTTAGGAGTGGGGCATCCAGAGTGCTGTGCATATTATTTTTAGTCTTTAACCACTTAAGGACTGGAAGTATTACCCAAATAAAATTGACGCCATTTTTTTCCCACAAATAGAGCTTTCTTCTGGTGGTATTTGATCACCTCTGCGGTTTTTATTTTTTGCGCTATAAACAAACAAATGCGCCATTTAAAAAAAAATTCAATATTTTTTAAGTTTTGCTATAATAAATAAATATTCCCCCAAAAAATATAATAAAACTAATTTCTTCCTCAATTTCAGCAGATATATATTCTTCTACATATTTTTAGTAAACAATATCGCAAAAAGCATATATTGATTATTTTTTGCAAAAGTTATAGCGTCTAGAAAATAGATAATAGATTTATGGCATTTTTATTATGGCATTTTTTATTTTTATTTGTTTCACTATAAATTACAGCGATCTGTGATTTTTAGTAGGACTGTGACATTGCAGCGGACAGATTGGACACTTTTGACACACTTTTGGGACCATTGACATCTATACAGCGATCAGTCCTATAAAATGCACTGATTACTGTGTAAATGTCCCTGGTAGGGAAGAGGTTAACACTAGAAAGCAATCAAGGGGTTAAATGTGTTCACTGCTAGGTGTTTCTAACTGTGTGGGGAATTAAATTTACTAGAGGAGGAGCCAGATTGCTGTTCCTACTTAGTAGGAACACACGATCTGTCCCCCCCCCCCCCCACACACATCTCCATTCTGTCTCTCGTGACCGTGATCGGGCATGGCCCGGCGGACATCGTGACTGTGGGCCACGCGCATCATGTGCCCCGCTGTGCTAAGACTCTTATAGGAGCCGACATACAGTTACGGCGATTCGTGGGAACGTGCTGACCTGCCACAGTACAATCACGGTGGCTGGTTGGTAAGTGGTTAAAGTGTCTTTTGCAACCAAAATTGGGCTTGCATTGAGAAGAAGCTCAGCTTTTCCCCACTTTGTCCCTTTACTTTCACTTTTATATTACCCACAAAGTCCTTCTCCAAAGAAATAACTAGAAAGGTAAGATTTTCTTTTTAAATTTTTAAATATACTGTGTGAATGCAAACACTTGACCAACATGTAGCCAGGGCCATCTTTAATATTGATTGGACCCCGGGCAAAAAAAAATTGGGGGCCCCCTCCCATGCAATTTCACTCTCCAACTGAGCTGAGACATACAATAAATAGAAGCTGGACTTAAAATCAGTTTACTGTATCAGATCAGGCAGCAATTGTGATTGGTTGCCAGAGGTTACAGCATATCATTACTGCTTACTGACTGGTTGCTAGAAGTTACAGCACACATTACGGCTCACTGAATAGTTGCTAGAGGTTACAGCAAATGATTTCTGCTTGTTAATTAGTTGCTAGAGATTACTGTATAGTAATACTGCTCACTGATTGCTAGAGGTTACAGCACATCATCTCCTTACTGCAGGGAAGCATGATGTACATATGAATGCCACCTTTATTTACATATCAATGCAGATGGCCACGGCTATTTACATATGAATGCCAGTTATTTACATGTAAACACAGAGTCTGCAGGTGAGTGATCTGTACACAACAACAGGGCTAAAACTTCAAGGGACAAGGAAATTTAAACTGGGATAGTTGGCAAGTATGAGGAAGCTACTTTGGGCCCCACAACAATGACAGGGCCCAGGGCAGCTGCCCCTTTTGCCCTGCCTTAAAGACGGCCCTGCATGTAGCGATTGATTTACTAAAGGCAAGAAGACTGTGCACTTTGCAAAATGCAGTTGCACACTGTAAGGGCAGTTGCTCCAGAGCTTAGTAAATGAACAGAAGCTCGGCTGTCTAACATCAACCAATTATGTGCAAGCAAAAATTCCTTTTTTTTTTGGCTTCCACGTGATTGGATGCTCTTTGCAAAGTGAAGCTTCACATCATTTACTAAGAAGCACTGAGGCAATTGTCCTTTGCAAAGTGCACAGTCTATTTGCCTTTAGTAAATCAACCCCATAGTGTACTGGCTGTGGCTGTACACAAACATGGGGCACAAAAATAAAAATAAATTCTTGTTGTAATGTGATTAAGCCCTAATCCCGAGAAATCATTGCCTAAAAACTCTTTTTAATTTGTCTCTTCTGGGAGTGTTGGATTCCTGGTCTTTGTTCTGCTCTGTGGTTCCTCTTGCTGACCCCTAGATCCCTACAGATTACAGTACTAGACTAGCGGCTCACAGAAGGAACCCTAAGTTTCAGTAGGAGACCAAGAAATTTATACCACTAAAAGTGTGGGATTCTGAAGGGTCTTAAAGAGGGATTTCACTGAAAAAAAGATTATTCAAATCCAGCAGCTATAAATACTGCAGCTGCTGACTTTTAATAAATGGACACTCACCTGTCCCAGGGTCCAGCAATGTTGGCAGCCGAGGCCGATCGATCGCTCAGCTCTCGGCTTCTGCCGCCGCCATTCTAGTTGAGGGAATCAGGAAGTGAAGCTTTGCGGCTTCACTTGCCGGTTCCCTACTGCGCATGCGCGAGTTGCGCAGCGCAATAGGAATGGTTCGTGCTGTCTCAGGGACCCGTGTGTGTCCCAGCAGACAGCACGCCGGGACAGGAAACGGCATAGACTCCTGTCCTCAATGCCCAGAAGTGGGTGCAAATACCTGTCTTAGACAGGTATCTGCACCCCCCTCACCCCTGAAAGGTGCCAACTGTGACACCAGAGGGGGGGGAGGGTTTCCGATGAGGGGATGTTCCACTTTAGGGTGGAATTCAGTGACACAGCAGTAGGAATCAGTACGAAAGGTATTCTTTGCAGGGTTTCACTTTAATGCAATAAAACTACATTTTAACTTAAAAAAATAAATCACCCTACTTTGTTAGGAAGGCATAAAAGGCAGGGTTGGAAACTTCTTATAACTTCACTACCAAAGGAGTTATTAACCTGCAACAAGCATAGAGGGAAGGGGTTCAGACGTTCAGACCTCATTGACTGCATGCTTACTGAGGGTCTTTGACCCTCAGTTAACACATTTTCTGACCTTTTTACAGAAGTCTACAAAGTCCAAGGTGAGCTTACACTGGTGGCTCAATGCAAGGCTGCACAGGAGGGATTAAATGGTTAAATCTGTGGGCTTAAGTCTATATGTGAACATGGGCCACCAAAGAAATGTAAAATGTGATTGTTAAAAATGGAAAAAAAAATACTATTAGTAACAAACTGGCAAGTGCAAAAATAACACATGGATTCATGGAAATGTTTGATGGAGGCATATTTCTCACAGATAATATAGATATGAAGGTAAACATACTGCAGAGGGTTAGTAAGTACAACTAAATCTTCAGACACATAAGTAGCATGGATAAACTTGCCAGTTCATGAAATCATGTAACAGATGAAGAATTTCAGTTATGAAGAAAGACTTGTTACACCTGAGAAGCGTTGGATGGAGAATTGCTCTACTTATATTTAACAGGCTTGTCATGGCGAGTGCCTTGAGGTGACAAGAAAAAAATGTTACAGTTGTAGTAATTTTTTTGTCCATAAGTATATTAACATATGATGACTGATCTACATCAGTTGATAAATGTTTACATAAAGTGAACCTGTTTGATTGTCTATGCAACTAAAGGCATCCCTGCAGCATCTCTTTGTTGAGCACTCCTCGAAGAAACCCCATGTTGTTCCTAGTAAGGAATTCTCACCAGAGTCGCCAGAACTAGTGTCCCCATTGGAAGATTTCTCTATTATTGTTCTGATTTCAACCTAACATTTAAGACTTTCTTTTGCTTTTTACTTTTCGAGCATATTGGTAAACCAAACAGAGAGGGTGAATTTCCTTAACGGGGCACATACAGCAATAAAAACCTGACAGGTGTTTTAATCCCTCTCCACTCTATCAAACTAGTCTCGCTTTAGTTCACTCAACAGGATAAATATGGTTGAAAGGCATGAAGCTATCTATGCCTGATCCATCTGTTTACAGGTCTGATCAGACAACATTCTCATATCTCTGCACAGCAGAAGAGTATAACATACTGTACACAGGTGGCTGAAGGATTTGTGGCGTGGAGTACACAGGTGGCTGAAGGATTTGTGGCGTGGAGTACACAGGTGGCTAAAGGATTTGTTGAGTGGAGTACACAAGTGGCTGAAGGATTTGTGGCGTGGAGTACACAAGTAGCTGAAGGATTTGTGGAGTATAGCAACTGTTCTTTTTGATAAACCAGCCTCAAAGATGTTGATCCAAAGCTACCTCTTCTACCTTTACAGTATAAATATATGAGCTGGGTCAAACAGTTAAGTGTTTATCAGGAGATTAACCAGATAGTACCTGCAGTGCTGGGAGAAGGTCATCCAGTGCCCAGGGCAAAGACACCAAATTGCGCTCCCCTTTCCCTTAGGGTCAGGGTGCCCCCTATCCCTGCAATAAACCATTGCGCCAGGGGCAGATGTCCCTCCTGCCCACCCCTTGTCCCGGCCCTGAGAACCTGCATCTAGCTAATACAATTTTTAGGCACGATGCCTCATGATGTGAGAACAATAACTAACCTTTCAGGTGAAAATTAGAAATGTGCACCTGTTCTTGTTTCTAGTTCTCAGACCTTGCTGTTATCTCCAGGTCTCCCCCTAGCTGTCCTGTGACCGCTTAAACCAGCACTTTTTAAATGAATTAATTTTTTTTAATATAAATAAAAGTGTTATGTCCTTAACAAGCATTTAGGTAGGCAAATCATTTATAGAATCATTGTCCAATTAACACATGTTAACCCATACCAACGCTGCTAAACTTGATCTGGGCTTTCAATGACCTCTGGTCACGAAGGGGTTAAGAACCCTGAGGGTTGTTGAAATATGTCAGAACATCTGGTGCCTTCTAATGTCTATAGCAGGGCTCCAAATAAAGACAGCCTGGGGCATATACAGCACAGTGACACTCATTTATAAAATACGCAAATCAAAAAGGAGATATACTGTGCCTTGAAAAAGTATTTATACTCCTTGAAATGTTCCACATTTTGCATTTTACATCAAAATCGTAAATATATTTTATTGGGATTTTATTTGATTGAGCAACACAAAGTGGCGCATAAATGTGAAGTGGAAGGAAAATGATAAATGGCTTTCCAAATTTTTTACAAATAAATATGTGAAAATTGGGGAGTTCATTTGTATTCAGCCCACTGAGTCAATACTTTGTAGAACCACCTTTCACTGCAATTACAGCTGTAAGTCTTTTTGGGGATGTCTCTACCAGCTTTGCACATCTAGAGAGTGACATTTTTTGTCTAATCTTCTTTGCAAAATAGCTCAAGCTCTGTCAGATTGGACAGAGAGCATCTGTGAACAGCAATTTTCAAGTCTTGCCACAGATTTATGGTCTGGATTTTGATGGGCCATTCTAACACATGAATATGCTTTGGTGTAAACCATACCATTGTAGCTCTGTTTGTATGTTCAAGTTTTTTGCCCTGCTGGAAGGTGAACCTCAGCCCCAGTCCCAAGCCTTTTGCAGACTCTAAAGCCCCATACACACTATCAGTTTTTCTGATGATATTTGTCTTCAGATTTACCAAAACCATGTAGTGCAAGGGCCTGCCTGATTGCATACAAAACTCCTAAGGTTTGACCTCATATTATATGGTTTTGGTAAATCTGAAGGAAAAAATCAGCAGAAAAACTAATAGTGTGTATGGGGCTTAATGGGTTTTCTTCTAAGATTCACCTGTATTTGGCTCCATCCATCTTCCCATCAATTCTTATCAGCTTCCCTGTCCTTGCTGAAGAAAAGCATCCCCACAACATGATTCTGCCACCACCACGTTTCACAGTGGGGATGGCGTGTTCAGGGTGATGTGCAATGTTAGTTTTCCACCACACATAGCGTTTTGCTTTTAGACCAAAAAGTTAAATTTTGGTCTCATCTGACCAGAGCACCTTATTCCACATGCTTGCTGTGTCCCACACATGGCTTCTTGCAAACTGCAAAAGGGACTTCTTATGGCTTTCTTCTTGTCACTCCTCCATAAAAGCCAGATTTCGATAACTCCACCTGAGCTGTGGATCACTTCAACTCCCCCCAGAGTTACCATGGGCCTCTTGGCTGCTTCTCTGATTAACGTTCTATGAGATGTTCAAAGCTTGGGTTATTTTTTATAACCTAATCCTGCTTTTGACTTCTCCACAACTTTATCCCTGACCTGTCGTGTGTGTTCCTTGGCCTTCAAGATGGTGTTTGTTCACTAAGGTTCTCTAACAAACCCTGAGGACTTCACAGAACAGCTGTATTTATACTGAGATTAAATTACATGCAGGTGGACTCTATTTACTCATTAGGTAACTTCTGAAGGCAAATGGTTCCACTAGATCTTAGTTAGGGGTATCAGAGTAAAGGGGGCTGAATACAAATGCATGCCACACTTTTCACATATTTATTTGTTAAAATAAATGAAAATCATTTTATATTTTAAATATTTATCCTAGCTGGTGATACAATATTGGGTAAACCAATGAAATAGGTTGCTGATTATGTGATATATGGCCAACCAATCATTTTTTTGCTGTTTATTTTGCATTAGGTCTGACAGTGATGCTATTGTATGCTGATTAACTGCAGCACAATTCAATACTGTTTAAACAAAGTGGCCCTCTATGCCAGTTTCATATACAAAATATATGGATCTCTACAAATGAACATACTTGGAATATGATTTGGCAGACCACCAGACACAAAATATTATTGCAACTGACCATGTGATACAGGCTGAACATAACATTCTAGCTGGCTCAATTATTTGTTTTAAGGAAATGCTAAGGGATGTCCAATTAGGAGATCAGGAAGGATTTTTTTTACCCTGGTGGGGCAAATTGGACCTTAGAGTCTTAGGGCCTTAGGGTTTTTTTTGCCTTCCTTTGGATTAACTGTGAGTATAGGGTTCTGTAAGTGGAGGTTTTCAATTTACCCATTATTTTGTTTTCTATTGATTGAACTAGATGGACTTGTGTCTTTTCTCAAAGTAACTTACTATGTAAATATAAAGAAATTAACTATTCAATTCAGTGGCTAAAGTGCACCACACATGCCGGTACTATCTACTTTAGATCTACCAATAACTATTCAGTACAGGCAGGGTTTTCTTTAATATTGATTGGACCCTGGGCAAAAAAAAATGTTGGGCCCCCCCATGCAGTTTCACTCTCCACCTGCTTTGAGACATATAATAAAAATCAGCAAGACTCAAAATTAGTTTACTGAATCAGATCAGACAGTGATTGTGATTGGTTTCCAGAGGTTACAGTGTTTTATTACCACTCACTGACTGGTTGCTAGAGGTTACAGCACATCATTTCTGCTTCTTGCTTGGTTGCTAGAGATTACTGTACATCAATACTGATCATTGATTGGTTGCTATAGTTACTGCATATCATTACTGCTTACTGATTGGTTGCTAGAGGTTACAGCACATCATCTCCTCCCTGCCTGCACACCGTGGACTGGGGAGTTGAGGGGGCCCATTAATAGACATTAAACTCCTAGGGATCGTAGGACTCCTGGGCTCAGTGGCAGTGCAGTGCAGATTTTCAAGCATGCCCCTTCACCTCCCCAGTGGGCAGCATTCAGTATAGGTGATGGTGGATATGACCTCAGGGGGGCATGATATACATATGAATACCGCCTCTATTTACATATGAATCTTTCCGGTCTGCCTCTATTCACATATGAATGCAATCACTATTTACATATCAGTGTTGGTATTTACATATAAACACAGGGTCTGCAGGTGAGTCATCTGTACACAACAATAGGGCAGAGCTGGGCAGCATTAGTAACAGAACTTCACACTGAGATATCAGGATACAGCATGGGACTAAAATCTCAAGGAACAAGGGAATTTAAACTGGGATAGTTACCAAGTATGAGGTACCTGCTTTGGGCCCCACAACAATGACAGGGCCCAGGGCAGCTGTCCCTTTTGCCCTGTCTTAAAAACTGCCCTGAGTACAGGGGCCTGTCTGATTTGGATACAGTTTGAATAGATAATTTAGGTATGTCCTCATATTACACAGTTTTGGTAAAGCTAAAGGAGATTGCACAGTGGCAGTACAGTTAGATTGTAATGTATGTGGCAAGTTTATAAGAATAAAGGTATGCATTTTTGCAAACTAAAGCATATCTGTTACTAGTTTACCTTGAATAATTTAATAAAATTGTTGTAAAGAATTTTAAAGTGTAATCAGTATAATTACCATTTTATAAGCATTTTACATAGTTTAGTCAAATTTTAAAGACTATTTAGTTAGGCCTTATACAGTATAGTAAGGCTTACTGTCTGAATGTAGGCAGGTAGAGGTTATTGCTGCCCCGGTTGGGAAAAGTATGATTAACTATGTTCCTGTGGTTTTTTTTCCGGCGGGCTTTGTTGGGTCCATCCCACTGGTTCTGTGTGCTATAAATAGAACCGGGGATCCCCAAGGGGGCTAGGATTTTGAGCCAGAAATGTGTGCTTCCCATCCATCACCAGAACCTGGATCGCCAGTACCATGCCGAGAATTCCTGCTATTAAGTTAGACTGCTAGGACTTGCAGTGCTCCTGGAAGAAACCTTTTATAGACTCCACTAAGTATGGACTTTCATCCTGTGCAAGTATGCTGGGCAACCACAAGCCTGAAGTAAGAGACTAGAGATGTAGGAAAAGACTCACTTTATGTTGAACTGTTATCTTGTGAATCTCACCATGCCAAATTATTTAAGTAAAGCTTTTGTAACTTTGCCTTTGCCTGGTCTGAAGTTAATAAAGGGCTGTGATGCAAATAACCAACACATATAGTCTACAGCTAGGGTCACATTGGGGTATGAAGATAATGGTACAAGAGTTGATACAGTGAGAAGATACAGTGGTTACCAAGAGCATGGTTGTGAGCAAAGGGTGTTCCACCCTATACCCTTATCGCCCTGTGTGGTACAGATTGCTGATTGCCCCTGTTTAGACCTTTGATATTTCACCACAAAAATAATTGCAAAAAAATCTATTTAAAAAATAAAATTGTAAAAAATAAAATAATAAAAATAAAAACTACTGACACCAATCTCTCCCCTAATGACACCGTCCACTGCTCTACTGACACCATCAGTATATATACATATGCACACACACATATGTGTTTGAGCTTGGGGTGCACACCCTAATGCAATAGGCTGTGCACACCTATGACCAAGGGTAATGAAAGTTTCTCTAGCAGCCTGTCGTAATCGTATACATGTGACAGGTGAGATAGCCTCTTGCAGTAAGAGAGATGTTGTCGGCACTCCATCTGCAGCAATCCATCTCTCATAGCTATGGGAGCAGATCTGCACTGGCAGGGCCCTCAGCCTGTACACAGGTACAGGAAAAGCAAGAGTTAAGTGAAGTGCATGCATGGAATTGGCGCTAGGTGCACAACAGGACCCCATACTGCTACTGGAAGTGAGGTAACAATGGTACGCTGAATAAGTGGAGAGGACAAGGGCTCTGTGTGTCCCTCCTAAATGCACAAGTAACTGTGGTGAAGTTCAGAACATCGAGAGAGTCTAATCAAGTTTAATCATCTGTTCAAAGTAAAGATACACAGTGTGTACAAAGTGCCCAGAAGAACCCATATCATGTAGCCCTTGCTTGGCGCCCAACGAGGAGGGAAACATAAAGGATGTGACAAGACAACCACCCTATCACATCACATCCTGCCCCAGCGCACATGTATTGCCACAATCCCACCAATCAGGTTCAAAACTGCACTGGAAATCACAACTGTTTACAAGAAAACTTGTTGAGCTGTATCAAATATTCTTATTTATGACGATAAATAAAGACTACATTGTTTATTTTTAAAAAACTTAAACCCAACAAATTATTAAAACAATGAAAATCAACATATTTTTAGCACAATGGAATGAGAAACTAAACCTTGACACTTTCTCTTGGGGTGCATATGTTCACTTGGTGTTTATTCCTGTACATTCCTGTACTTCTGTCTTTTAGTAGAATCTCTTATGTTATTTTGCTTTCTGTTGTTTGTGACACTAATTGAATATGCTGCTAGACTTTTTGTTATGTATATTGTGGATATTTAAGAAATGAAACCCCAGATGACTTTCTATAAACTCTTTGGCTTATTATTGATCTAGTTTCATAGTTAAATCATTAGCTGTCTGCAGGTCTAAGTACAAGCTTTATGAAATATTCATCTGACCAGCGTGGTTACAAGTTATGTGGTTTGCTCGAAAAGTTCTATTTGAGGAGTTTGTCTTTAGTCAATAACTCTTAAAGGATAAGTACACGTTTACAGAAAATGCACTTACCTTTCCTGTCCCATCCTACTGACCTTTACAAATAAATAACCCTACCCTGTCAGAGATGCACATTTACCCCAATATCAGAGCAATGTTGACAGACCACAGCCAAAATCTTCTTTTTGTTGCAGATAAAAAGAAGTCTTCTCTAGCATTGTCTCCCAAGCTTGTCAGTCTAGGAAGATGGCCCCATAGACGTCTATGGGAATTCAACTGAGCAGGCTAGCTGACAACATTGCAGAAGGCCAACAGGCAACACTTTGATAAAAAAAAAGTTTTTAACGGGTATATTTATAAAATGTGCCGTGTGAATGTCTCTTCATTTGCACACTTGTCACAAATCATCCCACCGACGTGCTTAATGTATATATTTCTAAAATGCTGTATTTTCTTGATTGAGATATTGATTGATTGAGATAGTTTAGGAAAATACTGCATTGAGGCTTTTAGACTTTTAGATAGAGCTGACGATCATACGAAATAACACTGAACATGCTATGGGGATCATTTTTGTTGGTTGTGCAATTGATGAGGAACCGTTTTGGTAACCTTTTGGCACCAGGAACTGGTTTTGTGCAAGAAGGTGTTTCCAAGAAATGGAGGGCGGGGTGAATTTGGGAATGGGGCAGCTTATTTTCCTGCAACCTGAGTGACTTGCCACAGTAGCCTGTCACCGGATGCATCATGTCACTTATCATAGTAACCTGCCACCAGATGCAGTGTGTAACTGTTGCAGCCTGCCACCAGATGCAGTTTGTCCCTAACCTGCTACCACAGCCACCAGATGCACCATGTCACTAGCCTGCCACCACAGCCACCAGATACAGCATGTCCGTAACCTGCCACCACAGCCACCAGATGCAGCATGTCACTAGCCTGCCACCACAGTCACCAGACGCAGCATGTCACTAGCCTGCCACCACAGCCACCAGATACAGCATGTCCGTAACCTTCCACCACAGCCACCAGATGCAGCATGTCACCACATACAGCATATATATATATATATATATATATATATATATATATATATTATGGTCAGTCTAGTATATATATATTTATATACATTTGTGCTCATAAGTTTATATACCCTGGCGGAATGTATGATTTCTTGGACATTTTTCAGAGCATATAAATGATAACTTAAAAAATTTTCTTTCACTCATGGTTAGTGTTTGGCTGAAGCCATTTATTATCAATCAACTGTGTTTACTCTTAAATTATAATCACAATAGAAACTACCCAAATGACCCTGATCAAAAATGTATATACTCTGGTGATTTTGGCTTGATAGCATGCACACAAGTTGCCACAAAGGGGTTTGAATGGCTACTAAATGTAACCATCTTCACCTGTGATCTGTCTGCTTGTAATTAGTGTGTATAAAAGGTCAGTGAGTTTCTGGACTCCTGAGAGACCCTTGCATCTTTCATCCAGTGCTGCACTGAGGTTTTTGGATTCTGAATCATGGGGAAAGCAAACAAATTGTCAAAGGATCTGCGGTAAAAGGTAGTTGAACTGTTTAAAACAGGAAAGGGTTATAAAAAGATATCTAAGGAATTGAGAATGCCAATCAGCAGTGTTCAAACTTTAATCAAGAAGGGGAAAATGAGGCATTCTGTTAAAACCAAACCTTGGTCAGGTACACCAACTAAAATTTCAGCTACAACTGCCAGGAAAATTGTTTGAGATGCAAAGAAAAAACCTCAAATAACTGCAGGTGAAATACAGGACTCTCTGAAAACATGTGGTGTGGCTGTTTCAAGATGCACAATAAGTAGGAAAGATGGGCTGCATGGTCGAGTCGCCAGAAGAAAGACATTATTACGCAAATGCCACAAAGTATCCCACTTACAATATACCAAACAGCACAGAGACAAGCCTCAAACCTTCTGGCACAAATTTATTTGGAGTGATGAGACCAAAATTGAGCTTTTTGGCCACAACCATAAATGCTTCATTTGGAGAGGAGTCAACAAGGCCTATGATGAAATGTACACCATTCCTACTGTGAAACATGGAGGTTGATCGCTGATGTTTTGGGGATGTGTGAGCTACAAAAGCACAGGAAATTTGGTCAAAATTGATGGCAAGATGAATGCAGTATGTTACCAAAAAATACTGAAGGAACATTTGCATTCATCAGCCAGGAAGCGTACTTGGGCATTCAATATGACAAAACACAAGGCCAAATTGACCTGTCATTGGCTGCAGCAGAATAAAGTGAAGGCTCTGGAGTTGCTATCTGAGTCACCTGACCTCAATATCATTGAGCTACTCTGGGGAGATCTCAAATGTTCAGTTCATGCAAGACAGCCCAAGAATTTACAGGAACTGGAGGCTTTTTGCCAAGATGCATGGGCAGCTTTACCATCTGAGAAGATAAAGAGCCTCATCCACAAATACCACAAAAGACTTCAAGCTGTCAGTGATGTTAAAGGGGGCAATACACAGTAATAAGAACTGGGGTATGTATGATGGGCATGGTGAGGCTGCATTGGTGGACACAGTGAGGCTGCATTAGTGGGCACAGTGAGGCTGCATTGATGGACATGGTGAGGCTACATTGATGGGCACTGTGAGGCAGCATTGATGGGCATGATGAGGCTGCATTGGTGGGCACAGTGAGGCTGCATTGATGTGCACGGTGAGGCTGCCTTGATGGACACAGTGAGACTGCAATTGGTGGGCACAGAGAGGCTGCAATTGGTGGGCACACATAGGCTGCAATTGGTGGGGAGAGAGGCTACAATTGGTGGGCAAAGTGAGGCTACATTGGTGGGCACAGAGAAGCTGCATTGGTGGGCACAGCGAGGCTGCATTGGTGGGCACAGCAAGGGTGTACTGGTGGGCACAGAAAGACTGCATTGGTGGGCACAGTGGAGCTGGATTGATGGCCACAGTGAGGCTGCAATGAAGTATATATATATATATATATAGCCCTATGTCAGGGGTGCCCAACCAGTGGCCTGGGGGCCACATGCGGAGCCCTATGATGTGGTCCGCGACCTCCTGCTCTGGGATGGCAGGTTGGCAAGCCCAGATTGCAGGTTGCCTACCTGCCATGCCAGAGCATCAGTGTTGTGAATGAAGTCAGTGGTAGAGAAAGCAAGCAGCTGCGAAACAGAGCTGCATAACCCAATCCTTCCTGTATAGCGCTGGCTGCTGTCATAGGTGGAGTGATACCTAATGCACTCTGCCTGGGACAGCAGGTTTATTACTAAAATCTGTGTATATAGGGACATATCTGTTCTGCAGTGGTTGCTGGGCTGCTTTCAAACTGATTGTAGGTGTAGTGCAGAGCACTTGTGGCTTACCTGCACTGAGCCATAGACTTCTGGTTTTAACTGTGGGTTTGGTGCACTTTCAGAAAGTGCACCACACCTGTAGGATATAATAGAATTCTATGGCAAAGTACAGCTAACCCGCAGAAAAGCCACAGGTGCACTGTGTGGGTAGACCACAGACCATCAGTATCTGACCCAATCGAACCCTCCATTTACCTCTCTGGAGTGGCAGATTTAAACGGACTTGTGTCCATTTATACACGCCTATCTCCAATCGGATCTGCTAAAAAAACAGAAGTGGATTTGTCCCCTTCCATTTGATCAGATCAGAGGGCCCATAGAGAAGAGTGGGCTGTGTCTGTGCCCACTTTGCATAGACAGAGTGGATGCAGAGCTGTCATCTGCCCACTCTGCTCATTGTGGCCCACAACTGGTTACGAAGTCGTTTATGTGGCCCTCGCTCTTCAAAAGGTTGGGCACCCCATGTGCTTTCATATCTGCCTTCTATGTATATATAATACACTCTTCAAATGTGCTTTAAAATGCATGGTTTTCCCTTTCATGAACAAGGAAATAATGAGGTTATGATGTTGGGCTGGTATAATAATGCTATGGGGCTGGTATGATATTTTTTCCAGGGCTGGTTTTTATTCCCAGTCTGAAGTGAAAGAAAAGTTTTTGTGTTATATTCATATTCTCTGAAAAATGGCCAAGAAATCATAAGTTATGCCAGGGTATGTAAAGTTATGAGTACAACTGTATATATATATATATATATATATATATATATATATATATATATATATATATATATATATATATATATATATATATATATATATATACTCTGCATTCGGTGTAGCCTATATATACAGTGCATTTGGTGGTACATATGTGCACACTGAAATATTTAGTTTCAGAATTTCGATTTCGTCTGAAAAATAAATGTATTTAGTTATTCCCGAAATTCGTTTTTATTTATTTTGTTCCGTTTAAAAATACATTAGTCTGAAAATCCAAATTGATTAAGGTTGAATCTGACAGTTGAAGGATTATGTTGTCTGTTGGATATTCTAAGAAGATTCAACGAAGCAGCTAAACTGTACGACGCCGCAATCGTACATTTGTGGTCAAATGCTCCGCCTACAAGCTATAGTAGAATTCTAATGTTGTATGACTAGTAATAATTATATTTATTAACCACTTGACAACTGGGCACTTAAACCCTCCTCGTGACCAGACCAATTTTCAGCTTTTGGTGCTCTCACACTTTGAATGACAATTAATCAGTCATATAATACTGTACCCAAATAATTTTTTTGTCCTTTTTTCATACAAATAGAGCTTTCTTTTGGTGGTATTTGATTACCTCTGGGTTTTTTATTTTTTGCGCTAAAAATGAAAAAAGACTGAAAATTTAAAAAAAAAACGAATTTTTCTTTGTTTCTGTGATAAAATTTTGTAAATTATTAATTTTTCTTTATACATTTTGGCCACAACTTATGCTGCTACGTCTCTTTGGTAAAAAATAACCCAAATTAGTGGATATTATTTGGTCTTTGTGAAAGTTAGAGAGTCTACAAGCTGTGGTGCAAATCATAAAAATTTGATCACACTTGATGTACTGGTGGCCTAGCTCATTTCTTGTGACTCAAACAAGCCAGAAAAGTACAAATATCCCCCAAATTACCCCTTTTTTGAAAGTAGACATTCCAAGGTATTTAGTAGGAGGCACGTGAGCTTTTTGATGTTGTAATGTTTTAGCACAATTCTTTGAAAAATTAAGATTTTTTTTCCCCACAAAATTGTCATTGTAATAGGTTATTTCTCTCACATGGCATGTGTATACCACAAATGACACCCCAAAATACATTTTGCTACTTCTCCTGAGTATTACGATACCACATGTGTGGGACTTTTCCACAGCCTAGCCACTTAGAGAGGCCCAACATGCAGGGAGCACCATCACATGTTCTAGGAGCATACAGTGGTGTGAAAAAGTGTTTGCCCCCTTCCTCATTTCCTGTTCCTTTGCATGTTTGTCACACTTAAGTGTTTCGGAACATCAAACCAATTTAAACAATAGTCAAGGACAACACAAGTAAACACAAAATGCAATTTGTAAATGAAGGTGTTTATTATTAAAGGTGAAAAAAAATCCAAACCATCATGGCCCTGTGTGAAAAAGTGATTGCCCCCTAAACCTAATAACTGGTTGGGCCACCCTTAGCAGCAACAACTGCAACCAAGCGTTTGCGATAACGTGTAATGAGGCTTTTACAGCGTCCTGGAGGAATTTTGGCCCACTCATTTTGCAGAATTGTCCTAATTCAGTTACATTAGAGGGTTTTCGAGCATAAACGGCCTTTTTAAGGTCATACCACAACATCTCAATAGGATTCAGGTCAGGACTTTGGCTAGGCCACTCCAAAGTCTTCATTTTGTTTTTCTTCAGCCATTCGGTGGTGGACTTGCTGGTGTGTTTAGGATCATTGTCCTGCTGCAGAACCCAAGTTCGTTTCAGCTTGAGTACACGAACAGATGGTCGGACATTCTCCTTCAGGATCTCTTGGTAGACAGCAGAATTCATAGTTCCTTTTATCACGGCAAGTCTTCCAGGTCCTGAAGCAGCAAAACAGCCCCAGACCATCACACTACCAC
Organism: Lithobates pipiens; assembly: GCF_037356315.1. NCBI lineage: Eukaryota > Metazoa > Chordata > Amphibia > Anura > Ranidae > Lithobates > Lithobates pipiens. Next base: position 140,505,442 of record NW_027507764.1, read on the forward strand.
CACCATATTTTACTGTTGGTATAATGTTCTTTTTATGAAATGCAGTGTTCCTTCTACGCCAGATATACTTGGACACACACCTTCCAAAGAGTTCCACTTTTGTCTCATCGGTCCACAGAATGTTGTCCCAAAAGTCTTGGGGATCATCAAGATGTGTTGTGGAGAAATTGAGACGAGCTTTGATGTTCTTTTTGCTCAGCAGTGGTTTTCTCCTTGGAACTCTGCCATGCAGGCCATTTTTGCCCAGTCTTTTCCTGATGGTGGAGGCATGAACATTACCTTAACTGAGGCAAGTGAGGCCTGCAGTTCCTTGGACGTTGTTGTGGGGTCTTTTGTGACCTCTTAGATGAGTCGTCGCTGCGCTCTTGGGGTAATTTTGGGCGGCCGGCCACTCCTGGGAAGGTTCACCACTGTTCCATGTCTTCGCCATTTGTGGATAATGGCTCTCACTGTGGTTCACTGGATTCCCAAAGCTTTGGAAATGGCTTTATAACCCTTTCCAGACTGATAGATCTCAATTACTTTCTTTCTCAATTGTTCCTGAATTTCTTTGGGTCTCGGCATGATGTGTAGCTTTTAAGGATCTTCTGGTGGACCTTACTGTGTCAAGCAGCTCCTATTTAAGTGATGCCTTGATTGTGAACAGGTGTGGCAATAATCAGGCCTGGGTGTGGCTAGAGAAATTGAACTCAGGTGTGGACAACCACAGTTATAGTATGTTTTAACAAGGGGGGCAATCACTTTTTCACGCAGGGCCATGATGGTTTGGATTTTTTTTCACCTTTAATAATAAACACCTTCATTTACAAATTGCATTTTGTGTTTACTTGTGTTGTCCTTGACTATTGTTTAAATTGGTTTGATGTTCCGAAACACTTAAGTGTGACAAACATGCAAAGGAACAGGAAATGAGGAAGGGGGCAAACACTTTTTCACACCACTGTAAATTACACATCGAACTTGTTGACTACCTATTACACTTTTGAAGGCCCTAGAGCACCAGGACAATGACATGTGACATTGACGTGGCACTGATGACAGATGACACTGATACGTGGCATTGATGACACGAGACACTGATGTGGCACTGATGACAGATGGCACTAATACGCGGCACTGATGGCAACCGCTGCAGCCGTTCGTCTCTCCCCCCTCACATGCTGTCTCTGTGTGAGGAGGGAGAGTCGGGGATGAGAGACGATCTCATATGTTTACAGCCGCTGTGATTGGCCATTTACAGCAATCTGTGACTGGCTGTGTCAAAGGGACACGGCCAGCACAAAATCTTCCCAATGAGCGCGCATCACAGAAGTAAACAGGAGGATGTCCAGAGACACTCCCTCCCAGCAATTGGCATCCACGCTGTAGCCGTCTTTCAGCTATAGTGCGGGCGCCTAGTTGTTAATTATTATTACCAGGCGGTATATATATATATATATATATATATATAAATGAGGTATTACTATGGCCTATGGGTCACCCACTCAGTGCCACCTTAATCCTACAGTGTCAGCAGCAGGTAGATGTGTTGAACTATTCAATATCATATGTCGATGTTTCAGACATTAAAATAAATATATATATAAATAAACATATAAAATTACCAATATAAAATAGAGATTAATAAGCTGCGTGACAGTTCAGGCAACCATCTGCATTATATGGTGCAGGAATATCTATGGGCAAGAGCAGACTTGGAGACCTTTCCAACAGAGCATCCACTGGGTTACTGGGTCTTGAGGATGGACCACTGGCCAGAACATGCTCAATATGCAATCAAGCTACTGGCCTGTCCTGCATCCAGCGTTCTTTCTGAATGCACATTCATGACACTGTAGGACGGAAGCAACATCACTTCCGCCCATAGCTCTTAAAGGGCCATTTTTTTAAATACTTTTTTTAAATGACAATTTTTTTTTTTTTTTTATTGTAAGTCTATTTGACTCCATTTAAGAGGTCCTGTCATGCTTTTTTTCTATTACAAGGGATGTTTACATCCCTTGTAATAGGAATAAAAGTGACACAATTTTTTTAAAATGTAAAACAGTGTAAAACAGTTCTGTCGATCTCGCGTGCAGAAGCGAACGCATACGTGAGTAGCGCCGCATATGAAAACTGTGTTCAAACCACACATGTGAGGTATCGTCGCGATTGGTAGAGCGAGAGCAATAATTCTAGCCCTAGACCTCCTCTGTAATTCAAAACATGCAACCTGTAGAATTTTTAAAACGTTGACTATGGAGATTTTTAAGGGTAAAAGTTTGTCGCCATTCCACGAGCAGGCGCAATTTTGAAGCGTGACATGTTGGTTATCAATTTACTCGGTGTAACATTATCTTTCACAATATCAAAAAAATTGGGCTTACTATACTGTTGTCTTATTTTTTTAATAAAAAAAAAGTGTATTTTTTTCAAAAAAAGGGTGCGCTTGTAAGACCGCTACGCAAATACGGTGCCACAGAAAATATTGCAACGACCACCATTTTATTCTCTAGGGTGTTAGAAAAAATGTATAATGTTTGGGGGTTCTAAGTAATTTTCTAGCAATAAAAACTGTTTTTAATCTTGTAAACAACACATTTAAAAAGAGGCTGGTCCTTAAGTGGTTAATATTAATACCAGACTCAAATGGCCTGCTAATGGACTGGGGGGAAAACCATGCTGTTTTTTTCAATGATTTTTATCTATATTACCGGGAGCTGACAATACATTACAGCCGCAAGCAATTTTAAATTACATTTTTCCTTTAGAAATGTCATTGTGCTGTGGTACTGTTATAAACATGGGAAAAATGCGCTACTTTACAGGCAGAATAAGGAGACCCCCCAGGCACGATATTTAAAAGGAATATTTCATTTTTATTGATTCACGTTAAGCATTATTAAAATCACTGCTCCAGAAAAAAAATGCTTTTTTAAAACTTTTTTTTGCATTGATACATGTTCCCTGGGGCAGGACCCAGGTCCCCAAACACTTTTTATGGCACTAACGTGCATATAAGCCTTTAAAAATTAGCACTTTTGATTTTTCTTGTTCGTGTCCCATAGACTTTAATGGTGTTTGCACAATTATTTGCTTGTTCGCAAGTTCAGGTGTGAACCGAAAGGGGGTGTGTTCAGCTCATCCCTACTGTAATTATCAGCAGGGGTTTCCTGAAACCAGAAAGGTAGGTATATAAAGGAATAATGTCTCAATGACATAGAGAAGTGAGTCTATTCAGCTAACCAGTTAAAAGCATCTACTGTATACAGACTATTCAATGTTGTACTGAAGTACTTTTTGTTTATTTCTCCAGGCACTTTTTTACTATTTCCCAGTTAGATTTATCTTGCCTCATCAGTTTTATCAATTTATTTGCCTATTAATTGTTCTTAAATAGGATAATAACAAGTTCTTAGGTTTGTAAAATGAGTAAAATGTACAGTACAAGCTTTGAGGTTTTACTTGTATTCTGCCTTGTACATAATAAGCAGAACAGAGTTTCCTGTTGTATTTTTAAACATTTTAATGAGGTCTAGTGCTTACTGTAAACTGAACTATTTTAAACATAAGCTAATGCTGCTTTAACCACTTTCAGACCGGACCATTTTGCTGGTAAATGACCAGAGGTCTTTTTACAATTTGGCACTGCGCTGCTTTAACTGGTAATTGCGCGGTCATACAATGTTGTACCCAAACAAAATTTGCGTCCTTTTCTTCCCACAAATAGAGCTTTCTTTTGATGGTATTTGATTGCCTCTGCGATTTTTATTTTTTGCGATATAAATGGAAAAAGACCGCAAATTTTGAAAAAAAATGATATTTTCTACTTTTTGTTATTAGAAAAATCCAATAAACTCAATTTTAGTCATACATTTAGGCCAAAATGTATTCAGCCACATGTCTTTGGTAAAAAAAAAGTCAATAACTGTATATTTATTGGTTTGCGCAAAAGTTGTCACATCTACAAACTAAGGTACGTTTTCTGGAATTTACGCAGCTTTTAGTTTACGACTGCCTATCTCATTTCTTGAGGTGCTAAAATGGCAGGGCAGTACAAAACCCCCCCAAATGACCCCATTTTGGAAAGTAGACCCCCTATGGAAATTGATAAGTGGCATGTTGAGCCCATTGAATATTTTATTTTTTTGCCTCAAGCGATTGAATAATGACAAAAAAAAATTTTTGATTTTCTTTTTACACAAAGTTGTCACTAATTGATATATTGCTCACACATGCTATGGGCATATGTGAAATGACACCCCAAAATAAATTCTGCTGCTTCTCCTGAGTACGGGGATACCACATGTGTGGGATTTTTTGGGAGCCTAGCCGCGTACGGGGCCCCGAAAGCCAAGAACCGCCTTCAGGTTTTCTAAGGGCGTAAATATTTGACTTCACTCCTCACTACCTATTACAGTTTTGAAGGCCATAAAATGCCAAGATGGCACAAAACCCCCACAAATGACCCCATTTTAGAAAGTAGACACCCCAAGCTATTTGCTGAGAGGCATGTTGAGTCCATGGAATATTTTATATTTTGCCACAAGTTGCGGGAAAATTACAAACTTTAATTTTTTTTTATTTTTTTTTCACAAAGTTGTCACTAAATGATATATTGCTCACACATGCCATGGGCATATGTGAAATGACACCCCAAAATAAATTCTGCTGCTTCTCCTGAGTACGGGGATACCACATGTGTGGGATTTTTTGGGAGCCTAGCCGCGTACGGGGCCCCGAAAGCCAAGAACCGCCTTCAGGTTTTCTAAGGGCGTAAATATTTGACTTCACTCCTCACTACCTATTACAGTTTTGAAGGCCATAAAATACCAAGATGGCACAAAACCCCCACAAATGACCCCATTTTAGAAAGTAGACACCCCAAGCTATTTGCTGAGAGGCATGTTGAGTCCATGGAATATTTTATATTTTGCCACAAGTTGCGGGAAAATTACAAACTTTTTTTTTTTATTTATTTTTTTCACAAAGTTGTCACTAAATGATATATTGCTCACGCATGCCATGGGCATATGTGAAATGACACCCCAAAATAAATTCTGCTGCTTCTCCTGAGTACGGGGATACCACATATGTGGGACTTTTTGGGAGCCTAGCTGCGTACGGGGCCCCGAAAACCAAGCACCGCCTTCAGGCTTTCTAAGGGCGTTACAGTTTTGAAGGCCATAAAATGCCAAGATGGCACAAACGCCCCCCAAATGACCCCATTTTGGAAAGTAGACACCCCTAAATTTAGGGATACACTAGTGAGACTAGGTAATAAATGGCGGGTGCCCTGAAACTATAAAAAAATAACTAACCAACCAGCGTCACCTGTAACCGTTATATGGTGATCACTGGTGAAAGGGTTAACTAGGGGGCAATCAGGGGGCTTTATGCGGTAGTATATGGGGGTCCCTGGTGCTATAAAAAGCTGCGGCGAACCTAAATACCTACCTGCCTAACTAGCGTCACCTGTGACACTAATACAGCGATCAGAAAAACGATCGCTTATTAGGCTGGGTTCACACTGGAGCGATGCGGGAATGCCACAAATCCGCGGCGGGTTCCCGCATCGCATGCCTCCCGGCGGCAGTTCACACTGCCCTATGCGAACTGCTGGGAGTGTCAGTGAAATGTTAATGACACCCCCAGATCAGTTCGCATATCGCAGTGCGATCTGCAAACTCGGATCGCATGGTGTGAACACCCATGCGATCCGATTCTGCTGCGGACCAAAAAAAGGGTCCCGTGCGAGTTTGCGGCGGGTGCGGCGGGTGCGACACGAATTCAGCCAAACTATCTGTATGGCTGAACTCGAATCGCACAGAGATCGGATGTGATTTGCACTGCAGTGCGGTGCGAATCACATCCGTTCTCAAACCGCTGCAATGTGAACCCAGCCTTAGTGACACTGGCGACGGGGGGTGATCACGGGGTTAAACCTTTATTGGGGGGGATAGGGGGGTACCTTAGAACTAAAGGGGGCTAACCCTAACTGCCCTAACAGTTATTACAGTCACAAATGACACCCGCCGGGTGATCAGGGGGTTAAACCTTTATTAGGTAATAAATGGCGGGTGCCCTGAAACTATAAAAAAATAACTAACCAACCAGCGTCACCTGTAACAGTTATATGGTGATCACTGGTGAAAGGGTTAACTAGGGGGCAATCAGGGGGCTTTATGCGGTAGTATATGGGGGTCCCTGGCGCTATAAAAAGTTGCGGCGAACCTAAATACCTACCTGCCTAACTAGCGTCACCTGTGACACTAATACAGCGATCAGAAAAATGATCGCTTATTAGGCTGGGTTCACACTGGAGCGATGCGGGAACGCCACAAATCCGCGGCGGGTTCCCGCATCGCATGCCTCCCGGCGGCAGTTCACACTGCCCTATGCGAACTGCTGGGAGTGTCAGTGAAATGTTAATGACACCCCCAGATCAGTTTGCATATCGCAGTGCGATCTGCAAACTCGGATCGCATGGTGTGAACACCCATGCGATCCGATTCTGCTGCGGACCAAAAAAAGGGTCCCGTGCGAATTTGCGGCGGGTGCGGCGCAAATTCAGCCATACTATCTGTATGGCTGAACTCGAATCGCACAGAGATCGGATGTGATTTGCACTGTAGTGCGGTGCGAATCACATTCGTTCTCATAAACCGCTGCAATGTGAACCCAGCCTTAGTGACACTGGCGACGGGGGGTGATCACGGGGTTAAACCTTTATTGGGGGGGTTAGGGGGGCACATTAGAACTAAAGGGGGCTAACCCTAACTGCCCTAACAGTGATTACAGTCACAAATGACACCAATGCAAAAAAATAAAAAATGCAATTGGTGTCACTGTGACTGGGGGGGGGCAGGGGTAATTGGGGGGGTGATCGGGGGGTAAAGGGGGGGTGTGAGTGTGCCTGGCATGTTCTACTGTACGTGTGGTGTGTTGGTGCAACTCACCGATCCTCTCTCCTCGGTGCCGGAACGAAAAATACCGACACGGAGGAGAGATCACATCACTTCCTCTCCTGTGAGGAGAGGAAGTGATGTCACGGAGCATTTCTATTCGTCGGGAGCGATCGCGAGGGGGTGGCCATGAATGAATGGCTGCCCCCTCATCCCGTATCGCTCCCGAACGAATGCCGACCGCCGCAGGCACCGGGGGGGGGCCCGATCGGGCCCCCCACCCGCGGGAAGGCAGGGACTTATATATACGCCCATATGCCTGCCCGTGCCATTCTGCCGACGTATATCGTCGTGCGGCGGTCGGCAAGTGGTTAAAGAGGAGCTGCACCTTAAAAAAAATATTAAAAATCAGCAGCTACAAATACTGCAGCTGCTGACTTTTAATAAATGGACACTTACCTTTTTCAGGGTCCAGCAATGTCGGCAGCAGATGACCAGCATTCGCTCGTCTCCCAGCTGCCCCCCGCCACCATCCTCTGTCAGGGAATCAGGAAGAGAAGCGGCTTCACTGCCTGGTTCCCTACTGCGCATGCGCGAGTCATGCTGCGTGTCTCCACTGGTCCCCACTGTGTCCTGGGAACTGTGTGATTCCCAGAACACAACGGGGGGGGGGGGGGGCATCTGCGGCTAGTTGCATTATACAGCTGGATTATACAGGTATCTGCACCCCCTCCCCCTTGAAAGGTGCCAATTGTGGCACCGGAGGGGTGGAGGGTTCCGATGAGTGGACCTTCCTCTTTAGGGTGGAGGTCCGCTTTAAGAATTACTGTATAGATTAAAGTAACACTTTATTTTCCAAAAATAATCCATACACATATACTACTTACTGATCCTGTAATTTATTTTTTTCATGGCATTGTTTATTACTGTGTTTTTCTGCCTCTTGTAATGCCCTCTGTAAGATCCTAGACCCCTCGTTTTTCCCTTCACTTTTGATTGTTTGGAACTGCTCTATGCACACTACCAGGGCCGCTGATAGGGCAGTACAACCAGCCCTGTTGTACCGGGCCCGGCCAGCAGGGGGGGCCCGAGCAGCTTTTAACTTCTAGCTAAAAAAAAAAAAAAAAAAAAAAAAAAAAAAACGAAATAACTATATTAACCTGCACCCACTTGATTACTAACATATATAAGGAATATATATTCATTTCCTGGGCCCCATCAGGTTACCAGAGGGGCCCAGGAGGTGAAAGCAGAAGAGGGACTTTTTTTCTATTTTCGGGTGCAGGGATACAATGCTGTGCCGCATGCTGTTCTCAGTATACCTGCACAAACTAAAGTTCTTCCTGCTCACTGTATGCCTCTCCGGCGGATGGATATTACTGTTATACGGCTCCCTTCATCCAGTAAGTGCTGCAGCTTGAGGGACTTATCACTGGGACGGCTGAGACAGACAGAGCAGCAGGAGTAATCTGGACAATGGCAGTGGTGCACAGGCAAGCAGTCCCCTGCACACACACACACACACTGACAGGTCACACTATTGTAGCATGTGCAGTCCCTAGACTCTGTGTGCTCATGGTTATTATCATTATGATGATCAGGGCACAGTAGGTGCTGTATGGCTCTGTCAGTGTAACATGACTGTGTGGTGCTGACTTTCCTGATATATGACTGTACTGTGTGTTACAGACTATAACTCAGCACAGCCATAACAAAGTCAGCATCACACAGACATGTTACACTGACAGAGCCACACAGCACCTGCTGTGCTCTGATCATCATAATGATAATGACCATGAGCACATAGTGAGATGCTACTTTTACACATGTGATGGGGGAAGGGACAGTAAAAATACATAGCCAAGCTGCATTTTTAACACCCCCAAACCACTCTCCTTTCATAACCTTTCACCCAAGCTTTGCAATTAGGTCCTTTTTCATGCAGACCTGATTGAAAGCTCCGTATGAAGACACAAACTGAATGGGCACAGATGTCAAAACACTGACATCTCTCCCATTCAGATGCAGTTATGATTGGTGGGGCGCTGTAAATGTTAAATGTTCCAGCTCCTGCCTCCTGCCCTGACAGCGTGGAGGCAGGGGTGGGGTTATGGGCGGAGCCAGGATGGGTTGTGGGCGGGGTCAATGGGGCCCCGTCAGGTAGGCTGTATGGGGCCCCATGATTTCTAACAGCGGCCCTGCACACTACCAATCACATAGTCCATAGTTTCTAATCAATCTCGGGAGCAAAAAAAGAAAGTGTAGCTACTGGACTACTAAAGGACAGCAGAAGTAGCAAGCGCTCAGGGGCCCATGGGCATAAGTGAATCTGCTACTGATTCAAGAATATTGTTTTTCCCCTAATCGAACCAATGAAATCAAGTTAATGTTGTGTTTAACTGACTTCTTGCCCTGAGATAGGCTTTTGTATGTATGGTGGATGTTAATAATGAGGGTATTTAAAACTGTGAGGAAGGCAAAGGAGATATATTAGCCACTAGAAAGATTCCAGCAGCAATTTTCCAGGTGGGTTAGCAAACAAAAACTGACTTCTGACTGTCTTTTTCTATTTTCAGTAGTTTGTAGCACTCTTTAATGGTTCCATCTGAGTTGTTGCCATAGAAATGGTTTGTCATTCATTATCCCTGGAGAGAGGATATATTTTAGAAGGATATATAGAGTAGAAATGGTGGCACAGGGGGAGTGGCCTGGTGCTTCATGGAGTAGGATGCTTGAATTAATCTGTGACCCTACAATCTCCTGCTCTGCTTGCTGTGTCCCCTGTGGAACACACAACCTTTCCCACCATGTCACCGCTGAAAAAAATTACAGAAATTGGCTCCAAACTGGATCACTTTCGGCAGCAAGGTAAGAAGGCCTCTGGAGAAGATGGCAGTGCCTCGGCTGGGGAGACATAACCATGGGAAATAACACAGAAAAAGTGCTGGAAACTATTTCATCCTGCCAGACTGCACTTACTATGAAGATAGAGGAGATAAAGGTAGACATCTCCCTTATTCATCAAGACCTCAAAAAACTTACCTCAGACCGCCTCCAGCTACAACTTGGGGGAAGGGCAATACCCCGTTTGGGAACGTCAAGGTCACTGTATTCCCTGACTTCCCAGCAAAGGTGCAGCGCAAATGCAAAAACTTCTACAAAGCCAAAAGACGCCACAGGATACAACACCTTAAATATTCCATGTTGTTCTCAGGTGATAACCGGGTCCACTTTTTTATAGATCCTAAGGCTGTCCTGACCTGGGTGGGACACAGAAATGGTGGCATAGTGAAGAATCTGAAGGAGGAGGAAGTCTTTCTCAAGGGAGATAACATTTTGAAACCAAAAATGTTAATGGCTAAAATTTGAGCTCCACTATAGGGGAGTCGGGCTTCCCTGGCTGGGCATGGGGTTGAAGAGTTACATTTCTTCTCCTAATTATTTCGCCAAATGGTGATTCTAGAGCAGGGATCCTCAAACTACGACCCTCCAGCTGTTGTGAAACTACACATCCCATGAGGCATTGTAAAACTCTGACATTCACAGACATGACCAGGCATGATGGGAATTGTAGTTCCTAAACAACTGGAGAACTGTAGTTTGAGGACCCATGTTCTAGAGACTGTGTAAACATTTGTTTCTTCCCATAAAGTATAATTATGGGAAAAAAAAGATGTACAACCCTGATCACATTAAAACCTGTTTCTAAGTAAAGCTTCATTTACTAAGCAAGAACAACCAGTAGTGAGTCTTCCTTGATAGAGGGGGGAAGAAGAAAAGTTGAGAACAATGTTTACCTTGCTGGTTGTGATAATCTCAAGAGGTAGGGGACTGAGACTTCAGGGGTTTGCCTCTGGTACTTCCCAGTGTTTGTAGTATCAACCAGAGAGAACAGACCTTCCAGTGTGTCTCTAAGTGCTGAGGTTGAGGGGAAAGAATTGTAACCATCGCCAACAGGAGTATGGGCAGCTAAGGTTGATCTGGAAAGGCTTAGGCTGTCAGTGTCTGAAAGTAGCTGCTAAGCCCTGTGTACCATGGTAGGTATCTGAATCCAGGCTACTAATATAAGAAGAGACACATTGGCAGCAATGGTGTGGAGCAGAGGTGGAGCACCCTCTTACCCCCTTAGGTGTAGGACCCCCCCCCCCCCCAATCCCAGCAAGTTACTAGATTTTGCACTTGGTGAAATGTTTAAAATTTCTCATAAAAGCAGTGCAGTTACCGTTGTTTTACTCAAAATAACGCAGAATAAGTAAAAGCTAGTAGGTAAAAAGGAATCAAAGACTTCACCTGTTCTCCTGCAGAATAGGGGATATTCATTCCCAGCTGTGTTATCAGAGTAAGACGCCCTTGGTATTTACGGTCAACATGATATCAGTGTTTTCTGATAAGTACTTTGAAAAGCAAGATAGCACAACATTTTCCGATAATACTATATTTAGACTGCCAACAGTGATTAAAACAGTAATGCCCCGTAAACACGATCGGATTTTCAGACAACAAATGTTGGATGTGAGCTTGTTCATGCATGCTCGGAATCAAGCAAAAGGAGCCGCACTGGCTATTGAACTTCCTTTTTCTTGGCTCATAGTACATCTTGTACGTCACCACCTTCCCACGTTCGTAATTGTTGGCCAACATTTGTGTGACGGTGTGTATGCAAGACAAGTTGGAGCCAACAACCTTCAAACAAAAATCCACGGTTTTGTTGTCGGAAAGTCCGATCTTGTGTACGGGGCATAAGAAAAGGCAATTTTTTTTTACATTAGGTAGATTCAAGCCTCTGTTTGTACTGGTGACCATTTGCACCTAGACAGAAAGGGGAGATCCCAAATTATGCCAGCAGAGCAGGAGGTAGGCATAAATCATCCAAGAGGATCATTGTTCAAGTGGGTTGCTGATTGGCCAACTCTGCCTGAATGCCAATTCCTTATCACTTTTGGCAGAGACCACATGACCAGATGTTGCCTATAGGACCCTTTTTTCAGATATGTATTTCTGTTTCAATCATTTTTTATTTTTTAAAAACAAAAACAAAGAAAGAAGATAATTTGGTAGAGCAGCAAAGCATCCTTGCACGCTCCAAACATGTAACAAAAGAAACATATAAATGTGAGGCTTAGTAGGAACTAGTAAAGACCATAACACACAGGTTAGATCTGCCATGAGGCCCCCTGACACACATAAACTTGTGTATAAGGAAAGACAGTAACTGATTATAAACTACATATAAAGCATTTGAACATGATAAACTCTGTGAGGCAACCATCCGGCTAACCACCTAGTGAATCTTGAGATAAGTATTTCAACCCTGTTATTTCCTATTTACCAGTCCTACGAAGTCTGCCGTTTTTTTTTTTTAACAATGAATTCTGGAGAAAACAAAAATCCTTCCTGCCAGTAGGGCTGCCTTTAAAAGCCAGGACTTAATTCTTACTTACATTTAGGGTACCTAAAAAAAGCAATTTTTCTTACCCAATGACATATGCCTCCCCGACGTCATTAAAATATGGGGGGGGGTTTAGTGTGGTTTAGTCAGGGAGCTCCTCTCCAAATTCCTTGTCAGGAGTAGCTACTGTAGATAATTACTAGGGATCCATTGACTTCTCCTTAAGTTTGACCTGGTTGTACTTTCCTCTTCTACCACCAGGTGGCCAGGGACTTGGAGGTATTAGATTGAGAAGGACAACTCAAGGTCAGGTTATAGGTATATGGGGTATCTCAAGCAATGGGCAGGGATTTTGTTAAATCCCTTGGCCTGCTGGGAGAGCCTATATATTCGGTGAGGTCAGGTGTGCTGTCCGCCCTGGGCTGCTAGGCCAGAGATTGAGCCTATCCCAGGGGCATCGGGCTGCCAGTCTGTGTGAGGGCCTATTCAGAAGAAAGAGGGCAGTGCAGGGTTGGGACTGCGGCTTGCAGTCCAACCAAAAGTGACGGTTCTGCCAGCCGGAGAACCTGTCATGGTTGGAGGTAGAAGGGAAGCTGCCGCCACTAAGGGACAAATCGCCTTTACCAGGAACCACAGTGACTAACTGAAGCAAGTATCGGAGCAGTATTCTGGTGGTGATCTAGTCAGGGACCCAACCAGTGGAGGTGACGCTTGCAGAGAAGCCTTGTGTGCCAAGCTAGGGACCGAGCCAGTCAGCAGGGGTGAAGCTTGAAGGTATCTGAAGTGCCAAGTATGGACCCAGCAGGGAAGAGTGGATGACGCTTGAGGGAGATACCACCACAAAAGCCTTGAGGAGCTCACGGGATTCAGAGTCAGCGAATCAGATGGTCCAATGAGAGACCAGGAGCTCAAGGAGCTGAAGAACTACAAGGTGAAGTTGTAGTACAGCTAAGAGAACTGTTACTTTGAGTTAGGAACTGTTTAAGTGCTGTTGCCATAGGAGATAGCACATGCAGAAGTGGCACCTTGCTGGGGCCCCTCCCTGTACAGTTGTCCTCTTGTTGAAGTCTCGGAGTCTGCCATCTGAAATTGCAACTACTTAAGGGTGTCCTGACCCTAACCCTCTTTCCCTTGCAAAATATAAAAAGGACTGTTTTACATCCAAGAAGTGTCTGGTGCCCAATGAGAGAATTCTCATTAGACTGGAAGAGGTCAGAGATTCTGCTACAAGTATAACTAAAGGCAAAACTTTTTTTTTAGTTTTGGATAGAGTGGAGAGGAATTAGAACACCTACCAGTTTTTATTTCTGTCTGTGTAGCCGTTAGGAAGAGTCACCCCCTCTATTTGTCCTCTTTACCATTATCATTGAAAGTAAAAGAACATTCCAAATTTTGGGTTGTCCACAAAAATCTTCTAATGGGGACACTAGCTCTGATGACCTGGGGTTCCCCAAGAAATTCCCTTAAATAGCAGGGATTTCCACTTGCTTCCTGTTTTAGCCATCCTTTACCATGCATTAACATATGAAACCATGACCTATTCTTATAATATAAAAATTATTGGTAACATAACTTATTTATGGGAACATTATACTTCATATTAGAAAAAAGATGGAATATGCAGTATATATCAGAAATTACAAAGGAATTATGTGACCATATGCATTGCCTTGAAAAAGCATTCATACCCCTTGAAATTTTCCACATTTTATCATGTTAGGGCCGGTTCACACAGCGAGGCGAGGCGAGGCGACACGGCTCGCCTCGCCTCGCTCCCGCAAGTTGCCCCCATTCAGTACTATGGAACCGTTCTGAGAGGAGCGACTCGAGTCGCTCCGACTCAGAAAAAAGGTTCCTGTACTACTTCTGGGCGACTTCGGGGGTGACTTGCATTGACTTCTATACAGAAGTCCTCTGCAAGTCGCCGCTGAGCTCCCCGCAGGTCGCGGCGAGGTAAGTCGGAGACGCCTCGCCGCGCCTCGCTGTGTGAACCGGCCCTAACAATCAAAATGTAAATGTATTTTTTGGGGATTTTATGTGATAGACCAACACAAAGTGGTACATAATTGTGAAGTGGAAGGAAAATGAAAAATGGTTTGCAACATTTTTTACAAATAAATATGTGAAAAGTGTGAAACTAAATAACTAGATTAATGAATCTAAATGAAACAAAACTATTTTTTTGTCATGCACATGTCTATTTGTAATTGTAAATTAAGAAATGTTGTTAAGAAATTACTTGTTAAAATTGAAATTTTGTGAAAAAAACAACAAATTTTATTAAATGTCATAATTTTCTAAAAAACATTGACAAAAATCTCACCCTGCCTCTTAATAAATACAGTGGACTGTCTATGTTTCTAAAAGGGGTCATTTGGGGGTGTAGAGGGTTAGCCTGGGGCAGGGTTTAGAGGGGGTTAATTGAAGAAGGCAGTTACTTCCCCTTCAGACCTGCTTATGGTCAGGTAGGCTGAAAGTGTCAGTGTGGAGCTGTTAAGTAGGAGAGAGAGACTCAGCAGCACACTGTGTGGAAACGTCCATTGCTGGATGGTGTACCCGCTGGGTGAACTTAAACCACAAAAAGACTGTAGCTCTGTTTGGAGCCATGAACTGTTACCTCTAAGCCTGTGGGCTGATGAACTGTGAGCTGTACCTGTGTGATAAGACAAGTCTGTCTGCTCTTATGTTTTTTTGCTGTTTTGCTGAATAAAAGCCACTTTTATTTTACTGGACTGCCTCTGAGACAGCTCTTCACCCCTCTGATCCCCTACAATTGGTGGAGCGTGCATTGGGCAGTTTGACGGGTCTAGTCTAATCCCATGTCCTGGGTTAAAGCTGCACAAACAGTGAAATCTTCTGAACAAGCCATGGAGGATGTGGATAAGCAGCTGGTACTGGCTAATACACAAGCACAGGCCTGCCATCAGGAGGTCCCGGCTCGGCAGGAGCAGATCCTGATGCAGACAGTCGCTGTACAACAGGAAACAAATCGCTTACTGAGTGAACAGATAGTGGGATTACAAAAGATGGTGACCCAGCAGGCTGAAATAATGAAAAGTGACCCCGCTGTTAAGAGTGACCCCCGGAAGGCAGTGCAGCGGACACTGCAAAAGATGACGGCCTTAGACAACGTGGAAGCATACCTAGCTATGTTTGAACGGGTTGCAGCAAGGGAGGGTCTGCCTGATAAAGACTGGGCAGATGTACTGGCTCCTTTCCTGACCGCAGACCCCCAACAAGCATACTGTGACTTGGCCCCTGGCTCAGCATGCGATTATAAGCTCCTGAAAGCAGAAATCTTAGCAAGGCTGGGAGTGACTGTCGCTTTAAGGGCGAACAGAGTCCATGACTGGCGCTTTGACAAGGCTAAGCCTGCCCATGCACAGCTCTACCACCTGATGCACTTGTTCCAAGTTTGGCAGAAACCTGAGGAAAAGACACCAACTCAGATTGTGGAAAGAGTCGCACTCTATCATTTCCTGCATGGACTACCCAGGGAGCTCCACCGATGGGTGGCTCAGTCTGAGCCTCAGTCCTTGGATGAGATGGCTACAGTTGTTGAGCTCTACAGTTGTGCGGAAAAGTTCCAGGAGAGTTCCTCTGTCACAAGAGAGCTGGTCTATTTCAAAGAAGTGCATTACAGCACTAGTGTGCCTCCCGGGGATCGCATAGTGGCTGCTCAGAGGGATAATACAACTACCAGGAGCACCCCAGGACCTAAGCTTCCAGGGAACCGACAGGGGGAACCCCCGTGAGGTTCACTATTGGTCCTTCCATCAACTGGGTCATCTGACGGCCCAGTGCTCAAGTCGGGAAGACTTTGGCACCACCAGGGAACAAGCCACGGTCTTAAACGGTGAACCACAGCAGCACCCTGGGGCGGACGTGAAGTTCCTCCATTTTGCTGTGAATCATGACTTGTTGTACCGAGTAACTAAGGTCAATCAAGAAGTGTTGGAACAACTGGTGGTGCCCAAACCTTTTAGGTCTAAGGTTTTGCATTTGGCTCATAGTCATGTACTTGGGGGTCACCTTGGAGCTGCTCAAACTCAGGAACGGGTTTTACATAATTTTTTTTGGCCCAGGGTATATCGAGAAATTAAGGACTACTGTGAGTCCTGCCCTACCTGTCAAAGAACCGCTCCAATACCCCATTTTCGCAGTCCGCTGGTACCGCTTCCAATTATCGAGGTTCCCTTTGATCGCATAGCCATGGACTTGGTGGGCCTTACCTAAGTCAGCTAGGGGACACCAATACATTTTAGTTGTCCTCGACTATGCCACCAGGTATCCGGAAGCGGTCCCTTTAAGAAATTGCTCATCCAAGGTCATCGCACAGGAGTTGTTTCAGATGTTCATGAGAACAGGGCTCCCATTCGAGATCTTGACAGACCAAGGTACCCCGTTCATGTCAAAAGTGATGAAGGAACTCTGTAACCTTTTTAAGATTAAACACTTGTTGAATTCAGTGTATCACCCACAAACTGATGGGTTAGTGGAGCAGTTCAACAAAACCTTAAAGGGAATGCTAAAGAAAGCAGTTGAGGAGGATGGTCGGGATTGGGATTGCTGGTTGCCTCCCTTGTTGTTTGCCATAAGAGAGGTACCCCAGGCCTCCACAGGGTTCTCCCCCTTTGAGCTGGTTTATGGGAGACACCCCCGTGGACTACTGGATATAATGAAAGAGACGTGGGAACAAGAAGCTTCCCCGTATCGGAGTGTGGTAGAACACGTGTCTCAAATGCAGGACCGAATAACAAAAGTTATGCCCATAGTACGGGAACATTTGCAGGCTGCGCAAAACGCCCAGAGTGGTGTATACAACCGATCTGCCAAGATTAGAGAGTTTAAATCTGGGGATCGAGTGCTGGTCTTAGTGCCAACCGTCGAGAGTAAGTTTCTTGCCAAGTGGCAAGGACCCTTTGAGATAGTTGAGAGGGTGGTCAAGGTCAACTATAAAGTCCATCAGCCCACCAAACATAAACCCTACCAGATTTACCACGTCAACTTGATCAAACCATGGAAAGATAGACAGGTTTTCACAGTCAGTCTGAAAGTCCCAGAAGACCCTGATGCTCAGATTAAGAAGGTAGGGATTGCAGAGGATCTCTCCCCTTCTCAAAAACAGGAGTCCTGGGAGTTTTTGCAGAGGAATCAAGACATTTATTTCAAACCTACCGGGCCTAACGTCGGTAATTGAACATAATGTCATTACAGACCCTGGCGTTCGAGTAAACCTCAAACCCTACCGCATACCCAAAGCTTGCCGGAATATTGTCTCGGCCAAGCTTAAGAGCATGTTGGACCTTGGGGTCATTGAGGAGTCTTTAAGTAGCGGGTCTAGCCTTATAGTCCTTGTACCCAAGCCGAATGGAACCTGGCGGTTCTGCAATGACTTTCTCAAGTTAAATGAAGTCGTCAAACCAGACGCGTATCCCATGCCCCGGGTCGATGAATTAATCGCGAGATTAGGACCGCCTCGGTACATCACCACTGTTGACTTGACCAAGGGATACTGGCAGATCCCGATTTCCCCAGAGGCTAAAGAAAAAACTGCTTTTGCCACACCCGAGGGCTTATGGCAGTATGCCCGAATGCCATTCGGGTTACATGGGGCCCCATCCACTTTCCAGAGGGCCATGGACTTCATTCTGAGACCTCATAAGGAATTCTCAGGAGCCTATCTTGATGACATTGTCATCTTTAGTAAGGACTGGGAGATTCACTTACGGAAAGGTCCAGTTGGTCTTGGATGCCCTTCGAAGGGCGGGGTTCACAGTGAACCCAGAAAAGAGCAAGGTTGGGTTGGAGGAGGCCCACTACCTGGGGTATGTTGTAGGCAGGGGTGTGATTAAGCCCCAACTAAACAAGGTGGAGGCTATTCAGAAATGGCGCCGTCCACTCACAAAGAAACAAGTGCGTTCTTTCCTTGGCATTGTGGGCTATTATAGGAGGTTTGTCCCCAACTTTGCCAGTCTAGCAGCACTTCTGACTGATCTAACGAAGGGAAAGAACGCAACTGTTGTTCAATGGAGTGCAGAAGCAGAAGCAGCGTTCTGCCGGTTTAAGCAAGCTTTGTGCCAGGAACCAGTGTTGGTAGCTCCCGACTTCCAAAAAGAGTTCCTGGTATAAACAGATGCCTCAAAATTGGGTCTGGGTGCAGTACTGTCCCAGATGATTGGGGGTAGGGGGGTAAGCACCCTGTTGTGTACTTGAGCCAGAAGCTCACACCAGCTGAGAGGAATTATTCCATTGTGGAAAGGGAGTGTCTCACAATAAAATGGGCTTTGGAGACACTCCGCTACTACTTGTTGGGCCGACCCTTCAGGTTAGTTTCAGATCATGCGCCCCTTAAGTGGATGGCCCAAAATGAAGATAAAAACTCCAGAATCACCCGGTGGTTCCTTGCTCTACAGGACTTCAGGTTTGTAGTGGTACATAGACCGGGAAAGGTACATCAGAATGCGGATGCCCTTTCCCGGGTCTACTGCCACTGGATTCGTGGTGTCCAGACCCCTGGCCTGGAACAGGGGAAGGATATGTAGAGGGTCAGCCTGGGGCAGGGTTAAGAGGGGGTTAACTGAAGAAGGCAGGTACTTCCCCTTCAGACCTGCTTATGGTCAGGTGTACTGAAAGTGTCAGTGTGGAGCTGTTGAGTAGGAGAGAGAGACACAGCAGCACGCTGTGTGGAAACGTCCATTGCTGGATTGTGTACCTGCTGGGTGAGCTTAAACCACAAAAAGACTGTAGCTCTGTTTGGAGCCATGAACTGTTACCTCTAAGCCTGTAGG
The DNA here is from genome assembly GCF_037356315.1 of Lithobates pipiens. Classification (NCBI taxonomy): domain Eukaryota; kingdom Metazoa; phylum Chordata; class Amphibia; order Anura; family Ranidae; genus Lithobates; species Lithobates pipiens. The sequence goes on from NW_027507764.1 coordinate 140,524,506, forward strand.
CTGATGAACTGTGAGCTGTACCTGTGTGCACATCCGTGTGATAATACAAGTCTGTCCGCTCTTATGTTTTTTTGCTGTTTTTCTGTATAAAAGCCACTTTTATTTTACTGGACTGCCTCTGAGCAAGCTCTTCACCCCTCTGATCCCCTAGAGGGGGTATTCATGCTGTCCTGGCATTTTAGGGCCCCACGAAATGAGATAGGCAGTCGGTACATCAGGACTGTTTAATTTCTGAATTTCTTTCACATAGACTAAATAATATTCACTGATTTGTTATTTATTACCATAAAATGTAACAGAATACATTTTGGCCTTAATTTAAGAAGAAAGATTATTTATTTGCAAAATTTTACAGCAAAACTAAGAAATAAGTTTGGGGGGGGGGGGGGGGGGTTCAAATTCTTTGGCGTTGTTACATGTATATAGCAGAACAAATGTAAAAAATTTGATTAAGTACCATCAGAAGAAAGCTATATCTGTCTCAAAAAAATATATAAAATGTATTTGGGTACGGTGTTGCAAGACTGAGTAATTGTCATTCAAATTGTGACAGCACTGAAAACTAAAAAACGGCCTAGGTTTGAAAGGGGTGAAGCAGTGGGGGCTTTCAGTGGTTAGGAAATATATTTAAATGAAAATGATGTGCATGGAGTCCAGCTTTACACATTCCAATAGCCCCTTCCCCTCTAATGCCTAATCATCATAGGAACACTTGTGATGTGACATGTGTGTGTACATATTTTGCGAGATATAATGCAGCCACATGTGAACAAAGCGATTAAAACATTACCCGCAGGTACTGTTTATTACACCTAAAATATAATCATTCAATTTACCCATCATAACAACTATGTCATAACAATTAATTAAAAATGGCACAAAAAAAATTGCAGTATGTCATACACTGACACTAATTAACAATAGCAGTGCCTGTACTCATTGCTGAGAAGACCATTGGCTGATAACACAGTGCAATGTAGAAGGAAGTAGAAAAGAGCTGACAGGAAAGAAAAGAAAAGCAATCATCTGTCTGTACAGTACAGACCCTGCCAGCCCCACCTTTCCTCAGTTACCTGTTATAATGTTCTTAATGTCCTCAGGTAGCTGATTCATACTGAGCGGCTTCTACACAAAGCGATATCTGAAAGTCGTGCTAGCAGCAATGGAGCTTGTAGTATTTACTGTGTGTATGAAAACAGGGAAGTAACAGGCGACGAGGAAGAAAGAAAAGGCTTCAGTGTGTTTGCTGTATTTAAGGAAGTAACTGGACAAATCAGCCAGTTTGTCCTCTTCTCCTCCCCCAGGCCGAAAGCACACAATTGTGTAACAATATACTGCGTATTTTACTCATTGCAGAATCAGTTAAGGGCATGCTGTCAGTATAATGTTTTCTAACAATTAACCAAATGCATAGTGCTCTCTAAGGCTGGGTTCACACTGGAGCGATGCGGGAACGCCGCAAATCCGCAGCGTTTTCCCGCATCACGTGCCTCCCGCCGGCAGTTCACACTGCCCTATGCGGACTGCTGGGAGTGTCAGTGAAATGTTAATGACACCCCCAAATCAGTTCGCATATCGCAGTGCGATCTGCAAACTCGGACAGGAATCGGATCGCATGGTGTGAACACCCATGCGATCCGATTCTGCTGCGGACCAAAAAAAGGGTCCCGTGTGAGTTTGCGGCGGGTGCGATGCGAATTCAGCCATACTATCTGTATGGCTGAACTCGCATCGCACAGAGATCGGATGTGATTTGCACTGCAGTGCGGTGCGAATCACATCCGGGTCTCCCAGCCGCAGCGGTGTGAACCCAGCCTTAAAAGGAGAACCCAGACTCTTTCTAAAGGTGTAAACAATAATTACTGTAGCGCTCAAAAGGTGGATGACCCTCGTGGAGTCATTGCTTTTTACTTATACCACTGCTTGTTTTTATTGGAATTTTTGTAAGTCCCCCCCCCCCCCTTTTTTTTACTCTGTCATTCAGAGTTACACTATGTGCATCATGGATCACCTTAACATTTGATGTGGTCCTTCCGCATACCTTGGAGAGTGTTTTCTGAAGTTGGAACCTCTCCTTCAACATTGGTTGGGGCTTATTCTTCAATATCAGCCTTGCTGTGTCTGATTTCGCTGAGGTGATTCCTCACTACTGCCTGTTTGGCTTCTATGTAGTATGTTATATGAGTCCATCATCTCTGATAAGCGTGCCGACCTTATCATTTGTTGATTACACTGTAATGTCAAGTTCCATCCTTTTGAACAGTACAGGAGTCTCTTCTACATTTATAGGATTAACTGTTTAAACAGGACTTCCAAGTGATGTTTACGCATGAACTTTGATTAATTCTCACCACTATTCATTCATATTTTATGAATTTTTTCAGTATTTTTATTCACCTGTACAAATTTATGAGATTATTCATCCACCATTGTATACACCTTGAGCCATCCAGGTTTTATACATTTGTTTTCTTTTCATTTTAATTGACTTTATTTGTTTCACCTTTTGAGTGCTACACTAATTATTGTTGATATATTTTTGCCCAGCGGAGTATTGGCAGCTTGTTAGTCTCTAAGCACAGTTTTTTCAATTTTTTTCTTCTTTCTAAAGTAGTGGCAATGCGTCCATAAGGGCATCCATAAGGGCGATGCATCCCCTCTCTCCAGCCACCCCCTCTATAACCAATAGATAGATTATGCATTGCCTAAATCTATACACGGCCACTCACAATTCAGGCGCCCGGCCCCTTTTCGGGCACCGGGAACCTGAATTACAACGGCAGGTTTTTTTTTGAAGCACCTGATTACCTGAAGCACCTGTTTGATGGGCACAGTTGCAGCATTTGATGGGCACAGGGGCTGCATTTGATGGGCACAGGGGCTGCATTTGATGGCACAGTGGCTGCATTTGATGGCACAGTGGCAGCATTTGATGGGCACAGTGAGGCTGCAATTGATGGGGGTTTTTTTTCAGTATTTTTGTTTGCGGGCCCCCCAAAAATTATGATGAAACACAGAAATTGTCTTTACTGCAATATTTCTGTGGAAGAATAACAGACAGTAACATTATATATATTCAAGTAATCAACTAGAGAGTAATAATTGAGATTTAAGAGCAATATAGCTCTAAATCCTATATTCAAGCTGCTTTCAGGGGATTCCAAACCTGAGAATGTCCCCAATAGTGATGGACGAACTTCCGACGGGACGTTTCGCGAACGCGAAACGCGAACGGACACAAACGTTCGCGAAAACGACCGTTCGCCGCGGGCTCCATTGACTTCAATGGGAGGCGAATTTCGCAAACCTTTAGGTCGAATTTGCGGCCACGGGGTAATTATTAGGGGGTAGCACGTAGTCCCACCACCTGGACAATAGCATAATACATGTATGAGGTGAATTTGGGATCGATAACTACAAGCATTTTTTTTTTATTTGGGAAATTGTTCTGACAATTCAGGACTATGGAGCTAATGAAGGCAATGGAGGAGAGGGAAGGTCAGGGACCAGGGTAGGCAAACAAGAGGGTGCAGGAGATACAGAGCACTGACAGCAGCACCGTAATACAGAGCACTGACATCAGCACCGTGACATACAGCGCTGACAGCAGCTCCGTGACATACAGCGCTGACAGCAGCTCCGTGACATACAGCGCTGACAGCAGCTCCGTGACATACAGCGCTGACAGCAGCTCCGTGACATACAGCGCTGACAGCAGCTCCGTGACATACAGCGCTGACAGCAGCACCGTGACATACAGCGCTGACAGCAGCTCCGTGACATACAGCGCTGACAGCAGCTCCGTGACATACAGCGCTGACAGCAGCTCCGTGACATACAGCACTGACAGCAGCTCCGTGACATACAGCGCTGACAGCAGCTCCGTGACATACAGCGCTGACAGCAGCACCGTGACATACAGCGCTGACAGCAGCTCCGTGACATACAGCGCTGACAGCAGCTCCGTGACATACAGCGCTGACAGCAGCACCGTAAGCAGCCCCAGGAGGAAGTCAGCACAGCACAGGGATGGTGTGATCCCCTCATAATAAGAACCCCCAGGAGGAAGTCAGCACAGCACAGGGATGGTGGGAGCCCCTCATAATAAGAACACCCAGGAGGAAGTCAGCACAGCACAGGGATGGTGGGAACCCCTCATAATAAGCAGCCCCAGTAGAAATATGACACCGCTCAACCTCTTCAAAGAGGAGGGTAGGGGCATATAGTACGGTGTGCTTTTTTGGGTCAGGGAAGTGAGCCAAATGAATTAAGAAGGTCTGTGTGCTTGATTCCAAAAATTGTTTATAGACATATACATGGTCTACTGATCACATGTGTTGAATTCCTCCGAGATCCATGCCTCATTCATTTTTAGAAATGTGAGGTAGTTAACACTGTCGTGAGCTAGGCGAGTACGCTTATCGGTCACAATCCCCCCTGCTGCGCTGAACGTCCTTTCGGACAGGACACTGGATGAGGGGCAAGCCAACAGTTCGATTGCAAATTGGGCAAGCTCTGGCCAGAGGTCAAGCCTGCCCACCCAGTAGTCTAGGGGTTCATCACTCCTCAGAGCGTCCACATCGGCCGTTAACCCAATGTAGTCGGACACCTGACGGTCTAGGCGTTCCCTGATGCTGGATCCGGATGACACCTGTCGATGGGTCGGCTGAAAGAATGACCTCATATCCGAAGTCACCAACACATCTTCAAACCGGCCTCTTCTTGCAGGCGCTGTTGGATTGGTACCCGCAAATCCTTCTCTGGGAGTGGGAATTGCTCCTCTGCCAGCGCACGCAAAAGCAGAATGCAGCATTTCTCGAAGCAAGGCCTGGAAGTGCTGCATTCTGACAGCCCTCTGCGACGGCGGTAACATTTCCGCCATTTTGTGTTTGTACCGGGGATCTAAGTACGTTGCCACCCAGTACTGGTCCTTGACCCTCATGCTTTTTATACGGGGGTCCCTATTAAAACACTGGAGCATGAAGGCCCCCATTTGCACTCAAGCGGAAGGTATGTGGTGGTGGTGGTGTTGTTGGTGGTAGTGTCTTTGGGGGTGCACATAGCAGAGAGTGAAGAAGAGGGTGCAGATCGAGAGGATGAGGAGGGTGCAGAAGAATAAGGCTGAGTGAGCCACTCAACCAAGTCTGGTGCGTCCTTTAAAGTAATTGAACGCACCTTCTGCAACTTCCCACTTTGGCTCAAGGCTGTTGCTCCTGCCCTACCCCTACCACCCCTGCGGAAGGGCCTGCCTCTTCCTCTGCCTGTCATTTTTTAAATCACCCTGTGACAAAACTCTTAGTCCCTATACCGCTGAAGGACTGCTGCAGTATAGGGCAGCGGTCAGCAGTAGTGCACGGCAACCCTATGTATTGTGGACCGATAGCGGTCCTTACAGAACAGCAGACTGTACTGCACTCAGGCCTATGTACCGTAGCACCCTATACCAAGTTACCAGTCCTTATAAAAACTTTTGTGGACCAAGCAGGTTGTGTGTTAGTGTTTAGCAGACTGTGCGTCAGTCCCTATACCGCTGAAGGACTGCTGCAGTATAGGGCAGCGGTCAGCAGTAGTGCACGGCAACCCTATGTATTGTGGACCGATAGCGGTCCTTACAGAACAGCAGACTGTAACGCACTCAGGCCTATGTACCGTAGCACCCTATACCAAGTTACCAGTCCTTATAAGAACTTTTGTGGACCAAGCAGGTTGTGTGTTAGTGATTAGCAGACTGTACGTCAGTCCCTATACCAATGAAGGACTGCTGCAGTATAGGGCAGCGGTCAGCAGTAGTGCACGGCAACCCTATGTATTGTGGACCGATAGCGGTCCTTACAGAACAGCAGACTGTACTGCACTCAGGCCTATGTACCGTAGCACCCTATACCAAGTTACCAGTCCTTATAAAAACTTTTGTGGACCAAGCAGGTTGTGTGTTAGTGTTTAGCAGACTGTGCGTCAGTCCCTATACCGCTGAAGGACTGCTGCAGTATAGGGCAGCGGTCAGCAGTAGTGCACGGCAACCCTATGTATTGTGGACCGATAGCGGTCCTTACAGAACAGCAGACTGTAACGCACTCAGGCCTATGTACCGTAGCACCCTATACCAAGTTACCAGTCCTTATAAGAACTTTTGTGGACCAAGCAGGTTGTGTGTTAGTGATTAGCAGACTGTACGTCAGTCCCTATACCAATGAAGGACTGCTGCAGTATAGGGCAGCGGTCAGCAGTAGTGCACGGCAACCCTATGTATTGTGGACCGATAGCGGTCCTTACAGAACAGCAGACTGTACTGCACTCAGGCCTATGTACCGTAGCACCCTATACCAAGTTACCAGTCCTTATAAGAACTTTTGTGGACCAAGCAGGTTGTGTATTAGTGTTTAGCAGACTGTGCGTCAGTCCCTATACCGCTGAAGGACTGCTGCAGTATAGGGCAGCGGTCAGCAGTAGTGCACGGCAACCCTATGTATTGTGGACCGATAGCAGTCCTTACAGAACAGCAGACTGTACTGCACTCAGGCCTATGTACCGTAGCACCCTATACCAAGTTACCAGTCCTTATAAAAACTTTTGTGGACCAAGCAGGTTGTGTGTTAGTGTTTAGCAGACTGTGCGTCAGTCCCTATACCGCTGAAGGACTGCTGCAGTATAGGGCAGCGGTCAGCAGTAGTGCACGTCAACCCTATGTATTGTGGACCGATAGCGGTCCTTACAGAACAGCAGACTGTAACGCACTCAGGCCTATGTACCGTAGCACCCTATACCAAGTTACCAGTCCTTATAAGAACTTTTGTGGACCAAGCAGGTTGTGTATTAGTGTTTAGCAGACTGTGCGTCAGTCCCTATACCGCTGAAGGACTGCTGCAGTATAGGGCAGCGGTCAGCAGTAGTGCACGGCAACCCTATGTATTGTGGACCGATAGCGGTCCTTACAGAACAGCAGACTGTACCGCACCCAAGCCTATGTACCGTAGCACCCTAGACAGACCAAGTTACCAGTCCTGATAAAGAGCTTTGTGGAACAAGTGAGTTGTGAATGATTAGCAGACTGCAGCAGAAGGGCAGCAGTCAAGTATAATATTCTTTCTATATTTGGAAGAAAGAATATTATACGTGTACAAGCCTATTACCGTACCACTGATACCAGTCCTGAAAAGAACCTTTGTGGAACTAATAGTAACAGCAAGTCTTTAAAATTATCCTCACTGCCTGACACACTGCTTCCTGCCTGTCCCTATACAAATTGGCAAAAAAGAGTAGGCTGGAACGATTAGCTGGAATAGCTCTTTTGTGGACCTGATAGTAACAGCTAATGATGATGATGATGATGATGATGAAGAAAGACTAATCTGGCTGAGCTGTCCCTAAAATAGCAGCATACAGCGCTCTGTCCCTTTATCTAAACTGACAAAAGAAACTCAGGCTGCTGACCTAACACCTATACCAGTCCTGAAAAGAACTTTTGTGTACCAAATAGCTAGCGTTTTCTCTGTCCCTACTCCACACAGGATCCTTTCCCTACAGTGACAGAAGAAAGAATGTAAAATGGCCACCGGATCGGGTGTATTTATAGGTTAGGGGGAATGTCCAAGTGTCCATGAGCTGTCATGTCTCAATTGGTTGTCCTGTAACACATGATAAACGTGTCACGAAAGGTTAAAGTTCTTGTATACATTAAACACGTAAGTCCGCCGGGGCGAACGACGGAAAAAGGCGTTCGAACCCGCGGACGGCGAAAGTCGGAAATTCGCCGCGAAACGACCGCCGGGCGAAACGTTCGTCCATCACTAGTCCCCAAGAGCAGAGGCACACTTTAATGGTAAATAAAGAACAATATGACACTTCAAATCGGATTGGTTACTCTTACTCGGGTTATCTCTATCAGTCCAGAAAGCAGGAGAGCAGAGGAATGACTCCCTCTGTGTTAGGCCTCTCTCTCCTGTCTCCTGACACCACAGGCCCAACGTTAAACACTCTATACAAGTCAACAGGTCAAATGGCTTAACTTAACTTCTTAGATAATCTGTCCCACACACCCAATGCATATGCAGAGCCCTGAATATGTGTGTGCGGATCCGTATGGCACTATTAGCTTCAGTCCTTTTGAAGAAAAGATAAGATTTGATGTCTTCAGCTAGCCACTTTTGTTGGTGCACTTAAACTCCTGTATAGTGGGCCCAAACAACACAACTGGCCCAGCTCATCAAGTTAAATAGGCAGGATTCTCCTCAGCAAGGTGAGAGGACAATGATATCTGTATACAGTGTCCCAGAAATGGATAACCTTTTCCCTTATTCCTGTGGTACTATAAGTGTCAGCAAGATGACTACCAGCAACAATGTCTGCATACAGTGTTCATACTCCTTCTATGGTGCAGTGTCTCTGTCCCAGTCTATGAGGCCATTTTCGAGGGAACTGCATGTCTCAGAATCCATTGCAGCTCTTTCTGCAGTTTAGTACAGTCTCTCTGATTGGCTGCTGTAACTGTGCCTTTAATCTTGTCAATAGGGGCACAAGAGAGGCAACTGAATGCACAGCTCTGTGTGTGTTAGTTCACATTACATTAAATTAAAGTCAGTGAAACAGGAAGGAGGAAGGGGGTGAAAAAGCCCAAGCAGACATGACAGGCAGACAGAAAGCCTGTGTACATCGCAACGGGGTCATGGGTGACAGAGTGAGACACCCACTACACTTTAAACCAGTGAGTCTGTAATTGAGTCAGGGTCATTAGAGTTCAGGGCAGCATGGCACATACGGACAGCTTCCTGTTGCCTCCCACTGGTTCTTGGAAGTTGGAGAACATTCCGGAAATTAGAGGACGGAGGCTAGGAGGGCTGTTCTGCATATTTAGGGGCGCTTAGCTAATCCCATGGTGGTGGGTCTGGCAGGGTACTAAGTAAGCCCTTAAATAGGAATGAGCCATGGTGAGACAAGAGTTTTATGGAAGATGGAGCTGCAGTGCTGAGGGGACTGTCAGTGGCCCCGGGCTGGGGCTCAGGTGCTGGCCCAGAAGGATCCTACCACAGGAGAAGTTCTAAGAAATCTTTCCTGAGAGGCTGCGGGAGCAAGGAGAGGGCCGTGTGAGTACTACGGCATGGTGCAGGGACTTACCAGGGGAGAGACTGCCATATGTAGCAGGTCTCTCTGGAAGATAGCGGTCTGCTTAAATCTTCCCTACCTTGCCCTGGGAGATCTCCAGAGAGTCAGCCGGATAGACTGGTGAAGAGAGTCAGTCGGGTAGACTGGTGAAGAGAGTCAGTCGGGTAGACTGGTGAAGAGAGTCAGTTAGGTAGACTGGTGAAGAGAGTCAGTCGGGTAGACTGGTGAAGAGAGTCAGTCGGGTAGACTGGTGAAGAGAGTCAGTCGGGTAGACTGGTGAAGAGAGTCAGTCGGGTAGACTGGTGAAGAGAGTCAGTCAGATAGACTGGTGAAGAGAGTCAGTTAGGTAGACTGGTGAAGAGAAGCAGCCAGGTGGGCTAGCATTTCTTGCAGTGGTAGAGCTGGGACCGGTATCTACAAGGGAGTTAGACTCCAGGATGCAGTTCACAACACATTGTGCTACTTTCTAAGGGACTGAGAGTTCCTAGCCTGTAAGGGGCTGTTGCTGATCTAACAGAGACTACTGAACTGGACAGACCGAAGAGGAGGAATAAATTGACGTTGTACAGGATAAAGGAGAAGTATCAACTGGAGCTGTAAATACAGAGGAAGTTGGGCCTGGTTTTGTTACTGTCAAATTGGGCATTCCATAATTCCTATCCCCATCCAAGTTATTACCCCCTATTAAAAACACAAAACAAAGACTGTTCACTGTTTTTGAATGAAAGCTGAAGTTGCTGTGTTCCTGGCTGTGCAGCAGTAAGGAACCCTGTCATCTGCAACACCAATGGGGGTAGTGTTACATTATCTTCTTACACTATAAGAATTCTCCTATATTTTCCTATCTAACAGTCCAGCTAAGCTCCAGTGCTCTCTACATACTTTCTATCATAGATACTCCCTCCACCCTCATCACTCCATCTTTAAATACCAAGTCCTACCTAATTTGAATGGAAAAGGCCACCCCACAAAAACAGAAAGTCCTAAGAGTGGCTTTGCCATATTACCATTATCCTGGGACTCCTGTGGTCCAATACACCCCCCTGAATGCTGTTTTAATTAACAGCGCTGAGAAGTACAGTTGATTGGAGCAGCTGAAGAGTCATGCTGATGTATGTGTGAGAGCAATGGTCCAAACCCCAAACACTTGCTAGCACAGGGTATTTTAACTCTTGTTGCAGCACCAGTGCTTAGCAGATATAAAAACCTAAAACACAAAAATATTTATTACTGTATATGCAGCCTGACTGCATTACAGTAGTTCATATACAGGGTTCTTTGGGGATTTTAAACTGCCTTATTGCACAATGCTTTAGTTGTGTGCAAATAATTATTGTTACACGCTGCTGTGTAGCTTGCACAACAGCTTAGTATTCAGTTTCAGATCATTTATCATTATTCACAGAAGATTTTAGTAATATTTTTACTGATTAAAATTCTCTTTTGTAGCTTAGACCTAATGTCACTCCTGACTCATCGTGGCTATAGATGGCCATAGAAGTCTCAATAAATGCAAATCATGCTTCTCATTTTGAACATCATTTATGATTATCAGGCCTTTACTAAACAACAAGAGGGCAATAATGAGCATCTATGGCAATTGCAGGCAATCATTATTGCATAGGGGGATTTTTCAACTTGTGATCTAAGTGCTCATGTGGGTCAGGCAAGGATCTGGATATATTTTAGTGCCTACCTCAGGGAATTGTCTGTCTGTCAGTTGCTAACCTTGGAGAATCTTGTTTACTATATGCAATTTCAACAGACATCATTTAGCCACTTTGTGTCTGGTGCAATTTTGTAATATGTCACACGTTACAATCTGCTCTATGCTAAGAAATACCATTGGTAGTAGTTACCATTTTTTTTTATGTCGCATGATATTTGCAAAACTGTTTATCAAATGCATATTTTCTGTAAACTTCAATGATTTCTAACGCAGGCCGACACAACACAACGCTACATTTTCTGGTAAAATATAAAATATTGGGTTGCATTGAGAAAATAAATACCAAACATTCCCAACTTTGAAATTGCATGCCTGTGAAATGACAAAAAACAACAGTACTCAAAACTGTCCATGGGTAGCACTTCAAAAGCCTTTACAGCACATAACCATGAATGATGGCATTAGAATTATTGCTCTCACTCTGTCATTCACAATGATACCTCACATGCCCAACGGTATTGCTTCTTACATACATATGTGTGCACTATTCCTGTGTTTGCATTCACATTTGTGCGCTGGGAGTTGCATTTAAGTTTTTATTTTTATTAATATTTTATACTCTAAAAATGTTAACACTTTTTTTATTTAACTTTATATCCCAAACAGGTTGGCTACCAAGCCTCCTATGTGATATCCAGATGACAGGTTCTGCTTATGGAGACATGTCCAACCTACCCTCCATTGCAGCTAAATCAAACAGAGACCGTGCTTGATTGGCTGCTTAACCAGTCACAGCAGTTGGGGAATGATAGCTCTGAACCCAGAAGAGACCAATTGCTTGTCTGTCACATATCTTTAGAGGTCGAGCTGATGAAAGGGGTTCCCTTGTGGCTCTATTCTGAGCACCTCTGAATATGGGTGCCACTAGCATGTGGCGGTACGCCAGGAGAGGATCATTGTTGGCAGACTGCAGGGTAGCACCCTGGAGAAGAACCTTGGGAACACGGTGCAAAGACTTGAGCAGGAGTACACTCAGAAGCAGATGCAGGTAAGAGACATAATCAAAGCAAGCCAAGGTCATACACAGACAGGCAGGAGAGAATGCATAGTCAAGTAGCAGACCGAGGTCAGTATCAGAAAAGCAACCAGAGCATGGTCAGAGACAAGTCGAGGTCCGTATCCAGAATTCACAGAGCAAGTTCAAGAGCAAGCTGGGTCCGTAATCCAAGATTAGTCAGCAAGAGCAGGAGTACAGGAACATAGATCACAGGGAAGCTGAAGTACAGCGGTCCTCTTTATTCCTGTTTGTAAACAAAGTGCCAGGGATGCCTGTCATCTACAGTAGACCCGAATTCCTTCGGATCTGACATGAATTTTAAAGGAGCAACTCAATGCAAAAAACAAGAAAGAAAAAAAAAGCATTGCCCCCGCCTCCAATCCATATCCCTTATGCAAGCATGTAGCCAGGAAAGGTGGCATACAGCCGGTCCCCTAATAAACTGTACCAAGCCACATGCCCTCAACATGGGGGGTACCCTTATATGGAAGACAATGGCCTCTTCCCCACAAACCTGGCTTGGCCCCATGGTTATTGGAGTATGCAGGCAGGTGACTTATCAGAATCTGATAGCACCCTTTAAGTTACCCCCCCCCCCCATTTGAATGAGTACCCCTACTCATTGACACAAAAAAGTAATAAGTAAATAAACACACGCAGTTTTTGACAAGTCTGTTATTTTAAAAAAATGTCCCACAAAATTCCTGTTAAATTTAAAAGATAAAACTGTATTGAGGTAATAAATAAGGTCTTGGGCTCATTCACATGGGCACTGTGGCCTGTACAGTGTGAATCAGCATTTTTTAAGTGACAGGCAGCCTATGTTATCCTGTGGGGATGCAGCAGCCATAGAAATATAGTCACAGGTCCTAATTTGACAGGTGTGTAGGTGCAGGTGTATAGCCCTGAAAACAGACAGTGTGCATTTGAGGCCACTTACCTGCACCTGTGTAACAACTGCTCATTCACACTGTATGGGCCAGAGAACCCATGTGAAAGAGCCCTTTTCTTTGGAAAAGGTGTCCATAATGGCTGACAATAAATTCATATTGTAAATACCAAATAAAATTATAACTACATTACCAAAAAAAATTGTAAGACAATATATAGCAGCCAGCATCAAGAATGATACAATTGCATAAAAAATAGTGGACAAAAAATGCAGCGCTAAATAAATAAATTCACTAAAACAGTGAGTAAATTGTAAATAGTGAAAATGGAAAATACAAGTGGCCTAGCGTAAACTAAGCCAAATATAGTGACAACAGTGAAGTGATCAGAAAACAAAATCTATAAAAATAAATGAGTGTAAAGTCCATAATAAATCTATCACATGGATCACAAAATGAAATGTCTATAACCTGATGTCAGGCATAGACCATACAGAAGAAAAAGCGTCCCTTCAAAAATGAATGACCAATCTTCGATGACAGATAGCCGAAATTCATAAAAGGAATGTGGAACATCAAGTGCATAAAATCGTGAAGATGCAGGCACCTCCGAACCGACACCCAATAAGACTTCATACAAAGAGATATCAAATACATAGATTGTGTGAAAAGAAGGTAATGGGTACTCTTAACCGAAGGTGTGGACCCACACACCTTGGTGGTGAGTCACTCAGGCATGAACTTATAATTGGCAGCAATCGTTCTTCCAGTAAGGGTGATGAAATGCCAACTGCACTGGACAGCACTTGGTATTCTCTGCGACCATGATGTCCAATGCAAGATGTCACCGACTTGAACTCCAAGGGTCATACATACACTCACAACCAAGTTGGTATATGGGAAAAAATAAAAAGGAAAAAAGGCCTCCCCATAGAGCAGGTCACTCCGGTAAACGTTTATTCAAAATAAAAAATAAAAATAAAAATCTTTTTTATAAAAGTACAAACCATCAATGAAGATGAGTACAAAAAACAAGACTGTTTAAAAGAAGTGTGGTAGATCCGGCCAGCAGGCTATGTACCCGACATGTTTCGCACAATCGTGCTTCAACTGGGGCATAAACTGCTTTTTTTTCGTTTTTTTTTGTCGGGTGCAGTGATTTTAATAATGCTTAAAGTGAAACAATAAAAGTGAAATATTCCTTTAAATTTCATACCTGGGGGTGTCTATAGTATGCCTGTAAAGTGGTGCATGTTTCCCGTGTTTACAACAGTCCAAGAGCAAAATGACATTTCTAAAGGAAAAAAAGTAATTTAAAAGTACTCGCGGCTATAATGAATTGTCGGGTCCGGCAATACACATAAAAGTAATTGAAAAAAAAACGGCATGGGATTCCCCCACAGTCCATTACCAGACCCTTTGGGTGTGGTATGAATGCTAAGGGGAACCCCGAACCAAAATGTAAAAACAAAATGCGTGGGGGTCCCCCCAAATTCCATACCAGGCCCTTCAGGAAATTTAAAGGAATATTTCACTTTTATTGTTTCACTTTAAGCATTATTAAAATCACTGCTCCTGTAAAAACGGCCGTTTTTTAAAACTTGCTTTGATACATTGCTTTTTATGACAATATCATGCATATAAACCTTTAACATTAGCACTTTTGATTTCTCCCATAGACTTTTAAAGGGTGTTCCACGGCTTTCGAATTTGCCACGAACACCCCAAACTGAACGCTATTCAGCGAACAGGCAAACACTTACTTACATACAACTCAAACATCGGGCTCATCCCTACTTTTAAACAACACATCTAAAATAGAGGCTCGGTCTATATGTGGTTATATATAAAAATATATATTTTTTTTTAAACTGTCATTTTCGGTTTCAAGTGCATCTTGAATTATCGGTTTTGGCGCCAACATTTTAATTTGGTGCACCTCTAGAATGCACTGCAGATGAATGTCTTCCCATTCATTCACAATTAATTCATTAATTAAGATAAAAGACACCCGATGCCCGCCTAAAGAAAAAATACAGCCAACCCATGGATCCCATCACTGACTGGAGCCAAATGGCATCTCCCAGGGCCCCATCGCTAAATGTAAACAAAGGGGTAGAATCTTCTGGGTGATGTTATTGACCAAATGTGGCCATGGTCCTATTGAGTTCATGGCTTTGGCCACGCTGAACTAGCAAACAGTCTTCATAAGAACTCCTGAGCTCTTTCTTAACTGCTAGTCAAAAAATGCAAAAATCCCATACCTGTTGTTACTGGGATTAACATAGATCATAGTTCAAAGGAATCTGGTGCAACACCTAAATTGTAATGAAAATAAAAATGTGGTGTGCTACAAAGGCCACCAGATGCCCACCTTAAATTGACAAAAAAAAGGAGGCACTCTTTTGGGCATGGCCAAACAATGGGCATGGTTACTAAAGTGGATGTGGCTTTACAGTATTAGGCTTTTGTAGTGTGCTACCCCCTCTTGTTTTGCAATGGTTTAGGCCGCGTACACACGCGCGGACTGTTGGCCCAACCTTGTCCGCTGAACAGTGTTTGGGCGGACAGTCCGCTCGTGTGTGGGCTTTCAGCGGACAGTTTCAGCGGACAGTTGGACAGACAAGGTTTTACGGAAATTCCGAAAAACTGTCCGCTGAAACCTTGTTTCAACGAACAGTCCGCCCGTGTGTAGGCTTGTTCGTCAAACTAAGTTCCGCGCATGCTCAGAAAGGATTTTCAAGCCGAAAGTTATAATGCAGTGTATAGGACGTCGTATTTTGCGTCCCGTCGTACGTGCCGTTCACGTCATCGCGCACGGTTTCAGCAAACTGTTCGTTCGTCGTGTGTGGCCATGTCCGTCCATGCTAAGTTTGAGCGGACTGTTCGCTCAAACTGTTGGACGGACAAAGTTGGGCCAACAGTCCGCGCGTGTGTACGCGGCCTTAGTCAAAATAGGGCCTGTGAGGTACACTGATGAGATTATGGGAGGGAAATTACCCCCAATGTTAGTGTTAATGCCAACAATGATAAACCCTAGCATGTGTCAGGACCAGCAATAATCCTCAGCAGGCGTCAGGACCAACAATAACCTTCCCCCCCTCCCCCCCAATGTTAAGGCCAGCATTACCACCAGCAAGTGACAAGGCCAGCCCTGAAAAACTCTCAACAGAACTGCCCAGCAATTTTCAGAGTAAAAAAACACCACCAGCAATAACCCCCCGTGAGTGCCAGGGCTAGCAATAATAATCCCAACATGTGTCACAGACAGAAATGGAAACCCCTAGGCCCCTTAATTATAATCCCTAGCAACAACCCCTAGCAAGTGTCAGGGCAAGCAATAACACCCAGCATTGGTGATTAGTAGCTTTTACTTACCTGAGCACTAACTCCAGAGGCTCTGCCCAACAGAACCAGATAGTATATTTACAAGTAGTGTGCTGAAAGGCACAGCATTCCTGACACTTTCGTTTTTTGCTAGGGTCGCAGGGGCCAACTGGAGGCCAATCCAAGCCTGATGATGGTTGCTTTTAAAGGTGCTATAGGGGTACTTGATGAAATTTCTGGGATGCTAAAGCCTACTCAAGCACCCCCCACTTCCATTGTATGATAGCCAAAAATCATAACAAGGCATGATAGCCAGAAACCCCAGTAGCCCCCCAGTTTGCTGAAAAGTGCTGAAAACCGGCATCAGGTCAGAACCCTCTGGGGGTTAGCAGGAGTGGAGGTCAATGGCATGGAGACAGTGAGTGAATCAGAAAACCAGAAAGCAGTCAGATCCAAGCAGGGGTCAAAGTAGGTAGTTAGTAAAAGAGTAGTCAGGTACAAGCAGGAGTCATTTCAGTTCTCCCATAAAGAGGAGTTTGTCTCCCATGGTTGAGACGCAGGATCTTTTATTCTATGAATAGTGTAGGACCCACTGATAATGGGGTACTTTGACGCAGTAAGTGGGCTTAGCACTATATGACCATATAGTGTGAACAAATCCCTATATTTTTTAATATGTTCAGGTGTTTTTAAATAGCCTTGCGGGATTTAAATGTCATTTTTTATGTGTGCGCTATAATCTATTTTGTTCTAGGTACAAGCAGGGGTCTTGGCAGGCAGTAATCAGAGGGTGAAAAAAGTATACCCTGTGTGATTTAAAAACAATCTAAATTATGCTGTGCAGGTTCTTAAGCATAGAAACAAGCACAATAAATGACCACTGTATTATTTGTAATATGATTATCACCTTTGATTATCAACTTCCCTATCTAGTAGCCATAATGTAGTATTTTTTAAAATATCTTCATGGACACTACTTGCAGCTGGTGATACTAGGATATAATCTTAATACAAACAATACAGTGACCATTCTGTGCGAATGCCTAAGACATCCACAGAGCAAATTTTTTATACCTACAGTGCCTTGCAAATGTATTCACCTCCCTAGGCTTTTTACCGATTTTGTTACATTACAGCCTTTAGTTCAATGTTTTTTTAATCTGAATTATATGTGATGATCAGTACACAATAGTCTAAGTTGGTTAAGTAAAATTAGAAAAATATATACATAAAACTATTTTTCAGAAATATAAAAATTGTAATTGGCAATTGCGTATGTATTCACCCCCTTTGTTATGAAGCCCATAAAAAAGCTCTGGTGCAACCAATTACCTTCAGAAGTTACATAATTAGTAAAATGATGTTCACCTGCATGCAATCTAAGTGTCACATGATCTGTCATTACATATACACAACACCTTTTTGAAAGGCCCCAGAGGCTGCAACACCGAAGCAAGAGGCACCACTAACCAAAAACTGTCATGAAGACCAAGGAACTTTCCAAACAAGTAAGGGACAATGTTATTGAGAAGTACAAGTCAGGGTTAGGTTATGAAAAAAATCCAAATCTTTGATGATCCCTCGGAGCACCATCAAATCTATCATAACCAAATGGAAAGAAAAAACATGGCACAAAAGCACACCTACCAAGAGATGCCCACACACCAAAACTCACGGACCGGGCAAGGAGAGCATTAATCAGAGAGGCAGCACAGAGACCTAAGGAAACCCTGGAGTAGCTACAGAGTTCCAAAGCAGAGACTGGAGTATCTGTACATAGGGAGACAATAAGCCGTACGCTCCATAGAGTTGGGCTTTATGGCAGAGTGGGCAGAAGAAAGCCATTACTTTCAGCAAAAAACTAAATGGCACATTTTGAGTTTGCAAAAAGGCATGTGGGGGATTCCCAAAATGAATGGAGGAAGGTGCCCTGGTTTGATGAGGCTAAAATTGAACTTTTTTGCCATCAAAGAAAACATGTCTGTCGCAAACCCAACACATCACATCACCCAAAGAACACCATCCTCACAGTGAAACATGGTGGTGGCAGCATCATGCTGTGGGGATGTTTTTCAGCAGTCGTGACTGGGTAACTGGTCAGAGTTGAGGGAAAGACGGATGGTGCTAAATACAGGGATATTATTGAGCAAAACCTGTACCACTCTGTGTGTAATTTGAGGCAAGGACGGAGGTTCACCGTCCAGCAGGACAATGACCCCAAACACACTGCCAAAGCAACACTTGAGTGGCTTAAATGTGTTGTAATGGCCTAGTCAAAGCCCAGACCTCAATACAATAGAAAATCTGTGGTCAGACTTAAAGATCACTGTTCACAAGCGCAAACCATCTAACTTGAAGGAGCTGGAGCAGTTTTAGAAGGAGGAATGGGCAAAAATCCCAGTGGTAAGATGTGGCAAGCTCCTATAGACTTATCAAAGCGATTTGGAGATGTGATAGCTGCAAAAGTTGGTTCTACAAAGTATTGACTTTAAGGGGGGGTGAATAGTTATGCACATTGACGTTTTCTGGTATTTTGTCCCATTTGTTGTTTGCTTTACAATAAAAAAAAAAAAAATCTTCAAAGTTTTGGGCATATTCTGTAAATTAAATGCAAATCCTCAAACAATCCATGTTAATTCTAGGTTGTGAGGCAACCAAATACAAAAAATGCCAAGGGGGGCGAATACTTTTGCAAGGTACTGTAGATCTCTAAGTGTGTCTGATACAATGCCCTTAAATTAAAATTTGAAGGCACATAGTGGGGAGGAGGGATAAAAAAAAAAGCAGCACAGCTTTCCACCAAGCACCAGAGGTAGATGCAGATGGGAAAGACAGGTGAAGCTGGAGTTCTGCTTTAGGCCTATTGCAATATTACCATTCTAATGTGACTCTAAGCCTGCTCCTAGGTATGAGGAGTAGGAACTTAGAGGTACAACCTTCAGTGTCTATGCTCTGCTGAAATTTGCAAAGACTGGGCAAAGCTCACATTCATACATGCATACATACATACATACATACATACATTCTAGCTGGTCCATCACGACAATGGCCTCACAGGCCAGTATAATGTGTGAGATTGGGCCTTGGAAAATGTCAGTACTACTAGGAAGTAGAAAAGCTCTGCCTGATAATTTGGACTAAGAGGAACACTGAAAGGTCCTGCAGGTATTCATGAGCACTTCCAGGAGCTCGCACATTGTACCTGTCAGCAGTCATTTTCTTGGCTGTTAAAGTGATAGAGTCAATGTAAGCAGATTAATTATGCAGTCATTTGAACAAATACCTTATTCATTAAAAAAAAGGGAAACATTTTTGAGGAAAGAAGGAATGGGTAATTGGATTCACTTCTAATGAGGCACAGTTGGGTTATTAGTTAACCAACAGAGAACTTTGCTCAACAATGAGTGGCTGGCTCAATTAATAATCATAAATAATGATCTATCTCTATCTATATCTCTTTTAGCACAGGACATTGAAACTACTCAAGTGTATGGTTGGGGGTTGTTCTTTTACAGGAAATGTTTTGCTGAAAATGAAGTGTATTATTGTCCTGTGGTCATTTAGCATGCAAATATGGCTTTAACTATTGGTGCTTACAAAAAGACTGCTGGTATTTGTGTATCTTTCAAAATGATTCACTAAGCTACTGTACAACTTTAGCGGTGTCGATTTTGTGTGGATCGGTGACAACAATTTTCAATTAAATTCATTTGAATTTTAGGTTGTAACGTTGCAAGGTGTTACTAAGGGGGTGAATACTTATCAAAATCTCTGTATTATATTTTATACTGTTATTAAGTTCAACTCTCTATATATTAACTGTAGTTGTCATAAAATTGAATCTTCTATTATCTAGGCTTAGGCTGCCTTGTTCAGTACTCTTTCTGTCATGTTGAATTTTGCAAGTTCTTCAGTCTTTTTGTGGTGTCCATATCACTTCACCTGCTAGCAGAGAGGAAGGCACAGCCAGCAACCACAGTGGCTATATCATTTTGAAATTCTTACCACACAGTCTGACAACAAGATTAGAAGTGTTGAATTCCTTGAATTTTTGAGCTACTCATTTCCACCTGCCACAAGAAATTAGTCATTTGGCAATCGTGTGCATTACACATTTGCATCAAAATCCTAAAGATTTAAGATGTGTGAATAAACCGCTACAGAACATATTTTGTTATGTTTCTGTTAAAACATTTTTTACCTTTTTTGTAAACTTTTTATGGCTTCAAGAAGGAATGCCCTTTTAAAAAAAAACACCAGCCTGTTGCCTGTAGACCTACCGGTGTGCATGATATGATGAAGTGGTTTTGCCCTAAGTTTGCTGGCACAGCTCCCTTCCCCTATCTTTTTCAATGCTGGTGGAATAAGAAAGTGTTTTCCCTGCTCCAGAGATGCAACAATCACCTTTCTTCTTTGTTTAAGTGGGTGTAATGAAAAAGTTATTGTGCTATGTAGAATTTTTATTTTGGGTGGGACAAGGGATTATTTTTTCTACATGGGAGCTGTCATCACAGTGTTCCTATTCTTTTTTTTCATTTGTAGATGTAATTACGGGGGGGTTGCACACTGTTGGAATCTTCTCCCTTGTGAGTGGCATGAGGGGCTTATTGTGCCCTGTGAGAGCTGACTCTACCCCCTCCGCTCTTTTGTGTTCTCCCCATGGTGTAGCATTAGGAGGTGGGTGCTCTCTGTGTGCAAGCTACCAACACCTTCTTCCCAAGATCTTTTCCTCAGCATTAATATTACAATCATAATATTGTAATATGTGGCGCATATTATGCACTGTCATGTGAAAGGAAGTATCATCTCTAAATTGGCCACAGACATTAAAATCTGATTGTGCAATCTCCTTTACATTTACTATGTAATTGGAGGGCCAACTTTACTGCATGTAAATTCAATGCATTTTTAGGTAGACTCCTGCACTTCTTGGTGACTGGATAATCTTAAATGGACTTTACACATAAAAAATCAACAGTCTCTGGCTTTTGGTCATAGCACTCTACGGAAACTGCCTTACTAAAACTCACTAACAATTTACTAACTGCAAAAACCACCAGCCACTATTCCATACTCCTACTACTTGACCTCTCTGTGGCCTTTGACACTGTTGACCACCTACTCCTTCTCAATAAACGCCATTCCCTTGGCCTCCAAGATTCTGCTCTAGCCTGGTTCTCTGCCTACCTATCACAGCGTTCCTTCAGTGTTATCTACAACTATGTCTCCTCTTCATTGCCCCTTTTCTATGGGGGACACCCAATGCTCTGTTTTTGGACCCCTTCTCTTCTCTATCTACACCTCCTCCCTTGGTCACTTGATAATCGCGGCTTCCAACACCACTTATACACCGATGACACCCAAATCTGTCTTCTTCTCACCGATGACACCCAAATCTGTCTTCTTCTCACCTCACTCCTTCAGTCTCCCCTCGCATTACTAACCTAATAACTGACATATCAGCATAGATGTTGCACCACTTTCTTAAACTAAATCTCTCTAAAACTGAGCTAATAATTTTCCCCCCTGCCCGTGCCCCCCTCCATGACTTTTCCATCAAAATCAACAAAGCAACCATCCCTCCCCTCACGCATGGGTACTAGGTGTAATCCTAGACTCTGACTTGTCCTTTTAGCCTTAAATCCAATCATTATTAAAAGTTTGTAGAATTCACCTCCGTAACATCTCTAAAATTCACCCCTTTTTAACAAATGAAACTACTAAGCTCCGCATTCACTCCCTTGTTATCTCTTGCCTTGACTATTGCAACTCCCTTCTCATTGGACTTAGCCATCTTACCAACTGCTCAATGTCTGCCAAACCCTCTCCTTCAATCCCTACACTGGCTCCTGATCACCCAGTGAATTAAATTCAAATTACTAACTACAACATACAAAGTCATTCACAACTCTGCTACGAGCTACATCGCCAATCTTGTCACCAAATATCACCCAAACCACTATCTCCGCTCTTCTCAAGACCTCCTACTCTCAAGCTCCCTCGTCTCCTCCTCCCATGCTCCTCTCCAGGATTTCTCCAGAGCCCCTCCCATCCTCTGGAACTTGCTACCTCAACCTGTCCGGCTGTCCCCTACTCTTGCTACCTTAAGGCCATCCCTGAAAACTCATCTCTTCAGGGAAGCCTATCATGTCTCCAACTAATCTTTTACCACTTCCATCAGTGCATTCCCCACAGCTACCCCATTCCTTACCCCACAGTTACAACCTTTTGTACCACCTGCCCCACCCTGTTAGATTGTAAGCTCTTCTGAGCAGGGCCCTCTTTCCAGAGGGTCCCAGCTCCCACTTCCTCCTGGCACACTGCAGCACCGGAAGGGAGATCATCTCTCCCACATGTCACAGGTCCCAGATGATTGCCTGGCCAGTCACGGCGCGCTCACGCATGTACAGTGGGTACCCGGCTGTGAAGCTCTTTCACAAAGGGTGGCTGTCATTACTCCAGCTATGTAAATACAAGAGGCAACTACACGAGTTGCAAGTAAACTAAATACGTAGGATGAACTTGTGCAGCATGCATTACTCTGGCAGTACTGAGTATTACTACTAGATCTTTTGTCAAGATTCAAATGGGAACAGTCAATTTGGTTACTCAGAGCAAAATAGTCTCAGCGATGTTGCATGACAGTAGATTAAAAAAAAGTAGCCCAGCCAGACCTTCTCTAGCTTCTTTCTGCAATAAATCTTAAAGGATTCACTGCCAAGCTATCACTAGCAATTCAGACACTCAAGCATGAAAAACTAAAAAAAAAAAAAAAATCTAACAACTATGGGTACGTTCATTCCTAAGTAAACAATAATTAGCAGGAAATGTATGGTCATTTTATTGTTTTAGTTAAATATTTGTAAAACAGATCTACTTTATGAAAAGATTATTGTCAGTTTATGTTAATGTTTTAAAAAACTTGCTTCTTTGTATTGTTTGTAATGGAGATATCCATATTTGTTCATTATAAAAGCAGACTCTGCTTCATGCTTCATACAGCTACATGTAAGAGGGGGTTAGTACCACTTTATGGGAAACTCATCCCTGTGGGTTTTTAATGTGGGTTGGGTTATCTCGTTCTCATAAAAGTGTTAGAGCCAGACGGGGTAGAGTACAAGGTTGATCAGAAGTGGTAGTTTGCTGCGAGTCACCAAAGATTGCTTAAAGGTACCCTGTTGGGTAGAGCTGCAAGATTCTGGCTAAAATGAGAATCACAATTTTTTTGCTTAGAATAAAAAGATCATGATTTTTGCAATGTAAAATCTTTTACATTATACAAAAAAAATGGGCTAGATACCACTCCATTTACTCTTACTTGAGCTGTAGGTTTTCCGTACAAGCTTGTTATCCAGCCCAACATTTTCCCTCCTAGCTTTATATGTCGAAGTACCGAGAACATAAACCCCCACCCCACCCGATCAAAAGCTTTTTCTGCATCTGTTCCCAGAAATATGCAGGGAGTCTCGGTGGTGTTAACTGTATGTATTAGGTTTAGGGCCTTAATAGTATTGTCCCTTGATTCTCTTGTTGGGACAAATCCCACTTGGTCTTGATGAATCAGAGAGGGCAAATACTGTTGTATCCTCAAGGTTAGTAGTTTGCTAAATATTTTCAAATCTGCGTTCAGTAAGGATATTGGCCTATAGCTTCCACATTGTTTCGGGTCTTTACCTTCCTTCTGTATCACTGTGATTGTAGCTTTAAGTGTATCTGAGTGGAAAGTCGATATGTCTCCTATTTCATTGAACAATTTAACCATATGTGGACCTAATTCCGGCAAAAACGTCTTATAATATTGGGCTGTTAGTCCATCTGGACCAGGTGCTTTCCCACTTTTTATCTGTTTTATCGTGTTTTGTACTTCTACTAGTGTGATTGGGGATTCCATCTCCTCCCGTGCATCACCTGTCAGAGTCGGCATTTCACTTGAACTTATGTATTCATTTATCTTAGCTTGATCTGCCGCCCTCAAGTTCAGGTTATACAGTGAGGAGTAGAAATCGCCAAACACACCAGCGATCTGTTCTGGCATCCGTTCTTCCTCCCCATCTTTTTTTCTAATTATAGGTATATGTGTCTTGGTTTGTATTTCTCGTAATGCTCTCGCTAATTGTTTTCCGCATTTATTGCCAGATTCATAGCTACACTTACGTCCTATCTGAATTGCCATTTTAGCTCTGTACTGTAATAAATCTATGACTTGCCTACGTATACTTATTAATTCTTGTTCAACTTCTAGGTTCTGGGCATGTTTATGTTGTGCTTCTAGATGTTGCATTTTTACTAATAATTCTGTTAACTTATTTTCTCTTTCCTTCTTAATCCTTGCTCCATGCTTAATTAATACTCCTCTGATTACTGCCTTGTGCGTTTCCCAGATTGTACCCGAGGAACTTTCTGGGCCTTCGTTCTCCTGAAAGAAGAATTTTATCTCCTTTCTAATATCCTCCAGGACTAAAGGATCCTGAAGGAGGCTCTCGTTAAGTTTCCACATCCTAGAGGTTAGATGTTTTTTCCCCGTTAAGTTATATTTTAAGAAAATTGGAGCATGATCTGACCAAGTAATTAGGCCAATAGTGGCGTCCTTAACTGAGGGTAATTGTTTATGCGGAATAAAAAACATATCTATTCGTGAGTACACTTTATGCGGATTGGAGAAAAAAGAGTAATCTCTTTCCTTGGGGTGTAATATTCGCCATATATCTGCTAGTTTTGTTTCTGTTAATGCCTGAGCTATCCTCTTTCTTATTTTTGGTGTCACTGACGATGTCCCTGATGAGGTGTCTTCACTGGGGATTAATGGGATATTAAGGTCTCCCCCCATAATCAACTGTCCTTCTTCAAAGTCCATAAGTTTATCAAGTATCTCTTTAACAAAGAGGTCTTGTTGTATATTGGGGGCATAATATGTTGCTAATGTAACTCCTACCCCTCCCATCGTCCCCTTTACAAAGAGATACCTTCCCTTTGCATCTATCATGGAATCCTTATGATTCCATGCTACTGTTTTGGATATCATGATGGTAACTCCCTTAGTTTTGGAAATCGGGTTAAGTGCATGGTAAACCGTTGGATATCCCGTAGACCTCAACAGAGAAAGATTATTTTCTCTGAAATGTGTTTCTTGGATATACGCTACATCTATTTTCAGTCTCTTTAAATCGTGGAATAGCATTCGTCTTTTTTCCGGGACGTTCAGTCCCTTAACATTCAGGGACATTATTTTTAAAGTCTCCATATCTCCTCGGGGAAATAGGCAGAGACCAATAAAGGTGCAAAAAAAAAAAAAAAGGCCCCCTCTAGCCCCACCCCCTCCCACCCCCCTCCCTCCCGTCTAGTCTACTACTCCCTCCCTCCCTCCCCCACTACCAATCCCTGGGTCGACCGTTTACCAACGGTCTCCCCACGAATTCCAAAGCTCTACTGCTTTTATCCACTCAATTTCCAGACCCTCCGGATTATGAGTGTTTACCTAATGGGGTTTTGTGGTTGTGCTTGGCTGCTCCTGGGCGAGCTTCCCCCGTGCTCTCCCCCACCAGTCTTTTATAATATCATGTTTTCTACTATCACCTGTTACTTCTCTACACAGATTGTGTCTACTCCAACATGGCTCTTTGAGAGAGGGGGGGTAAAAAAAAAAAAAAAAAAAAAACCCCGGAAAGGGAAGGAGACAAAAGCCATAACACAGGCAAAGTTAATTATGTCTATCCATTCCCATCTACGTACATACTTTTACATGTATACTCCTATACCCTTGCATATACGTATATGGGCACACACATCCACAGCTGCGCCTGTGTTTGCAAATTCAAACATGTTCCCCCCTCTGTATTTATCCAAAATTTAAGCCTCCCCTGCATATATAATTTATGTATAGTTTATATCAGTCTCCTCCCTTCCCATTTTCCATATCTCCTCTCCGTTTCTCTCCCCTTTCCCCAAAGAGCCACGTTGTGTATTGACATTGTTCCAAACATTAATACAATAAAACAACAATACAATATAATGCCTTACATTCCTCATCCCAAAAAAAAAAAAAAAAAAAAAAGGGGGGAAAGGGGGGGGGGGGGATGGAGCCGGAGGTCAAATCCTAAAAAGTTATTTTATTCATCCTTAGGTTCAGGTAGGGGGGTCTGGTCCCAGTCCATAAGCCCTCTGTTTCCCCCGGGTCCCTAGCTTTGTGCTTTATTTTATTAGTGATAATATTAAAGGTTACTAATATTAGTGTTTAGTGATTCACCGTATTAATTAGTAAAAACAAAAACAAAAAAACAAAAAAAAAAAACCCCCAGTTTCTTGTGTACTAGTGTACTAGTTCTATGTTCTCTCTCCCCCTACTCATTGTCCCTCCTTATCCCGCCCTCTCATCCCTCATAAGTCTAAACCATCCCCTGTGCACCATCATTCACATTTACATTTACTGACCCTCCGCGTCCATTGCCCCTCCCCCCCCCCGAGAAAAACAAACATGTATTAAACAAACATTTATGTATTATATTAAATCCCCTCCTCCTCCCTACACATCTAGTGAAAAAAAAAAAAAAGGAAAGACCACTGCAACCTCTATCATCCCATTCCCTCTTTCTTTATCTCTCTTTATCCCTAGTGAATTATAATACTCTCTTAAGTGACCACCTCTTCTAGGAGCCCAGGTCCTAGAAACCTAGGTCATGTAAATCCCCCCCAAGGACCCCAAGGGACCCGAACCCTCCCCCCTTTATAATAATTATCTAATCTTATTTGTATATTTTATCTTAGACTCTCCCCCCCCTCTCCAGTTCGGCACCATAAACGGCTCCACACCTATAAAGGCAAATAATTTTGGAAGATCGCTGTATAGTCTCAGTGTGCATGTAGATGTTCCTTTTCTTATTACCGCAGCAAGAGGGTATTTCCATCTATATGTATGTCCCTCCCGCCGTACACAGTCCAAGACAGTGCGCAACTGTGCTCTGCACTGTAATGTGGCCCGGGATAAGTCAGGTAGGAGCTTCACTACTGAGCCCTCTATCTCAATATTACCAGCCACCCATGCCTTCCTCAGCAGAGTCTCCTTGTGCGCATATCTATGGAGGCGGCAAATTATATCCCTGGGCCTTTGCGGGTCTGCTGGTTTAGGCCCTAGCGCCCTGTGTACTCTGTCCAAGTCCATGTTGGGCGGGACATTCCCCTCTAAAATCATGTGAAAAATGCTCATTACCTTCTCCTGTAAGTCCTCCTGCTCAGCGACTTCTGGGACGCCTCGGAGCCTCAAGTTGCAGCGGCGACTGCGATCCTCAAGTTCTTCGATCTGGAGCTGCATCTCCACCAACATCTCACCTTGCTCTTTGCTCTCCCTTTCCACTCTCTCCATTTTTCCTTCGAATGAGGATACTCTTACCTCCCCCGCTATCAAGCGGTCGGAA
Source organism: Lithobates pipiens (assembly GCF_037356315.1). Taxonomy (NCBI): domain Eukaryota; kingdom Metazoa; phylum Chordata; class Amphibia; order Anura; family Ranidae; genus Lithobates; species Lithobates pipiens. The sequence continues at coordinate 140,551,956 of NW_027507764.1, forward strand.
ATGACCTGGATCTCAGTGTGTACTTGCTGAATCTCAGCACGGTGTGTCTCCTCCACTCTCTTAATGAGAGCCTCTATGTCGGCTTTCGTTGGTAGAGCCTGGATTAAGCTCTTCAGATCCTCCGCTTCCGATCGTATACTACGAGGGGTGACTCCTCCGCTTTCCTCTTTGCCGTTCCCGGCCCCGGTTAAGCTTTCCATCTCTCCCCTATTCATCCACGCCCTCGTCTCCGCTTCCGATCGCTTAACACGAAGGGTAGCTCCTTCGTTTTCCTCTCGGCCGTTCACTGCCTCGGTTGAGCTTTCCGTCTCCCCCTTATTCACTCGCCCGCTCACCTCCGCTTCCGATCGTTTAGTGCGAGGGGTAGCTCCTTCGTTTTCCTCTCTGCCGCTCCCGGCCTCGGTTGAGCTTTTCGTCTCCCCCCTGTTTGTCCGAGCGCTCGCCACCTCGCGGGGTTTAGCTACGTCCGTAGTCTCCGCGATATGCCCGGCAGCTGACATCCGCCTCGGGGAGAAATACTGCTGTATAGCGGGTTGTGGGGCACTACACCCTGCAGCTCTGCGCGAGGTTTTCGTTTCTCTCTGTCTAGGAGCACTCATTCCGGGATCCTCAGGTGCACATCACCTATGACTGGCGGTTCAGCTGGGAGCACAAACTCTGCACGCCCTCACTCAGCCATGCTCAGACCACTCCCCGTCTACAGCTAATTTTACCTTGACTACTTATTTTAAGAAATTAATACCTGCAGGAATAAGATGCAGATTATATTTAAATATACAGTACATTAATTGATGAAGCATTATTTCACACTATTATATTATATGCTTATGACAACAACAGTATTACTATACTATACGAATACTAATATACTAATACTCAGGGACTCCATTTTTCAGCCAGACCCCCTTGCTTCAATGTCGGAGTTGTGGTGGGGAGCAGCGAGATGACATCATCTCTCACTGCTCGCCCCGCATATCCGCTCTCCTGCTCTCACTTTATGGACCAGTGCTGTCAGCCGATCACCAATGCAGCGTCAATGCACATTTGGTGGCACTGACTGGCATGGCAAGTGATAATCCACATCATTTGGCAAGTGACAACCCACATCTGGTGGCCGGTGACGTGGCAAGTGACAATCTGCAAATGGTGGTAGGAGATGTGGCAATCTGCAAATGGTGGCAGGAGATGTGGCAAGTGACAATCCACATCTGCTTCCAGGTGAAAGTGGCAAGTAACACTCTGCATCTGGTGACAAGCGATGGTGGCAAGTGACATGCTGCATTTGGTGGAGCCCCCAGTGGGAGCACAGGGCTCCTACTGATTCTGCAGTATGGTGAGTTGAACCACTTCATTATATATTAGAATTTAACAAGATATAAGAAATAATGTACTTCAGTCTCCCTGACACCATATCAACCATAGTGCCATGATGATTGAAGCACCAACACCATCCATTGCCTGTGAAAATTGCCTGTCACCCCCCCCTCCCCCCGGGGTATGCAAAAAGGTTGGTGACTGCTGCTATGGGCTCTAGGCCCAGATCTTTTGCAGACCTAGCAATGCCCCTGGTACTCACACTGTTCATAAATCGATATGTTTAGCTGTATTGCTATTTGAATATTGTACCACCAACTTTGTATGCACTCAATTTGTCAATCTTTGTTATATTTAAAAAATAATAAACAAATTTGACAATAAATTGATTAGGCTGCATAGGTTTGTCCTCATATTGCTCTGTTTTGGCAGTTTTAATGAGATTGTACATAGTTTGTAGAATCAAATTGGGAAAGGGGTGTGGATTCCAGAAATATGTTGCCTGCTGTGTTCCTGTCTACCTCCTCCACTCATGTGTTTGAGAGTTCGCCAGATCATCCAGTATACTGAAAAGGACAGTGATGTGTGTGTGTTAAGCTGGTGGCTTCAGGATTTGTTCTTCTCCCTCACTGGGTTGCCTGAGCTGTGGTCACCAGAACTTCCACATTCCAAATCACTGCTATTTTAACTGATTAGAGTACTAATGCATTCATTCGCCCTGTGTTTTCTTTCATGTAGCCCAATTTTTTTGGAACTTACTCTGTCCTCAATCCCCTCTGATGTTTTGTGGATACTCTCCAGATTTTGGGTCTCTAAATCTAGAGTGGATGTACCTTACCAACTAAAATAAATTGTAAGAATACTGGACTCATAACGCTGGCTCTACACCTCCTGCTGCTACCTGCTTCAATTAAAATACTTTTTTGCCTCATATTACCAATTTCTTTACAGCTCTAGGGTGACATGCAGGGGAAAAAGCTTTGGCTTGCTCACTAAGACTTGATAGACCTCCCAAGACATAAGCCTACCTGCTATCTGATTACACTTGAAGAGATGTAGCAAGCTCTATCTTCCCTCCAGACCAGGAAAACCCCCAGACCAGACAATCTCCCCTCAGAATTTTTTTAAAATGTATTGGGAAGATTTGCTACCATATGACACTTGTTAAACGAGGGTATCCTACTGACTTCCATGTTAGATGCTGAAGTGGTGGCGATCTTTAAGCCCAGTAGGGCCCCTGACCTGGGTTTCTCTTACAGGCCAATCTCACTGTTAAATGTTGATGCCAAAATATTAAATAAAGTTCTGACTAATCACCTGAACCAAGTTATTTCAGCTTTAGGCACGGGACATTTTTACAACCCTCTTGAACAATTTAACTTGACAGATAGTAACCCGCGTTTACAATGTCCATTTTGCCGCGTTTCGCCGCGTTTTGCTGCGTTTAGAAGAGTTTTAAAAAAAAAGAATATATATTTTGTTATTTTTCAAAATAGCCAAAAATGAAAAATGCCTATAAACAAAATGCGGCTAAACGCGTGTTGCCGCGTTTAGCCGTATTTAGAATCGCTTGAAATGTCTCTAAACTCAGCGTCTGAACTCATTTTTTTGCTTTCCAAAAAAAGGCCTCTAAACTCAACTGCCTAGAAATGACTATAAACAACCCTGTGTACATGTACTGATAAGATAACATAGAGGAGAGTTCAGGGGCAGTTGAAAAAAATGCCCAACTGCTCCTAAACTTCCGTTTAGTAGCAGCAGTGTACATGAGGCCTTAGTCAATGCGAACCAGTCTGGGTTCATTCTAGGCAATATCCAAAGATTATAATCTAAAGTAAACAGGGTCACTTATCCAACGCTTAGATGTAAGGTTCTGAAAATGAAATCAATAAGCAGCTACTATAATAACAAATCTTAATAAACCATGAGCCAAAAAAGTCCAAACACATAGTCCCTTTGGCAAAGCAGCGCTTCTTATTGTATAACATGCTGGGAACTAATCATATTCTGAAATGTACCCAAATGATAAAACACAGGGCGAGATCCTATTAGGAGGTGTTTAGACAGCAGTTTGTGTTGGAAAACATCAGATGTGTGGGGATTACACCTTCACCGCACCATGTGACTCCACCTTCTTAACCACTTAAGGACCGCCGCATGTAGATATACGTCGGCAGAATGGCATGTACGGGCACAAGCACGTACCCGTACATGCTTGCCTTCCAGCGGGTGGGGGGTCCAATCAGACCCCCTCCCGCTGGCTGCGGTGGTCCATTTCACTTTAGGAGCGATCCGGGATGAGGGGACGGCCGTTTGTTTCTGGCCATCCCCTCTCGATCGCTCCTGGCGAATAAGAAGCTTCCCCTGCCTGTGTAGTGTAAACACAGGCAGGGAGGAAGTGATGTCACTCTCCTCGGGGCGGTCTTTTTGACCGGACTGCGAGGAGAGGACATAGTAAGTGTGCACCAACACTACACTGACACGCAGGTACACATAGGCACACAAATCACCCCCCCGATCCCCCTCCGATCCCCTCCAGCCCCCCCACCCCTCCCAGTCACAGTGTCACCGATTGCAGTGATCATTTATTTACTGATCACTGCATTTAGTGTCAGTGGTGACAGTAAAAAGTGTCAGGGCAGCTAGTGATAGGTCCAGCGTAGCCCCCTACCCCTCAATAAAGGTTTAACCCCCTGATTGCCCCTAGAGTTAACCCTTTCACCCCCTTTTGCCAGTGTCACTAAGCGATCGTTTTTCTGATCGCTGCATTAGTGTCACTGGTGCCGCTAGGAAGCTAGTTATTTTTTTTAGGTTCACCGCCAGGTTTTTATAGTGTTAGGTACCCCGATATACAACCTAATAAAGGTTGTAACCCCCTGATTGCCCCTAGAGTTAACCCTTTCACCAGCGATCACCGCATAAGTGTCACTGGTGACGCTGGATAGCCAGTTAGTTATTTCGTTATTTAGGTTCCCTGTCAGGTTTTTATATAGCGTCCGGGACCCCCATATACTACCTAATAAAGGTTTTAACCCCATGATTGCCCCCAGGTAACCCTTTCACCCCCTTTTACCACTGTCACTAAGCAATCGTTTTTCTGATCGCTGCATTGGTGTCACTGGTGCCGCTAGGTAGATAGTTATTTTTTAGGTTCACCGCCAGGTTTTTATAGCATTAGGTACCCCCATATACTACCCAGTAAAGGTTTTAACCCCCTGATTGCCCCTGGAGTTAACCCTTTCACCAGTGATCACCGTATAAGTGTCACTGGTGACGCTGGTTAGCCAGTTAGTTATTTAGGTTCCCCGGCAGATTTTTATATAGCGTCAGGGACCCCCATATACTACCTAATAAAGATTTTAACCCCCTGATTGCCCCTAGTTAACCCTTTCACCAGTGATCACCGTATACGTGTTACGGGTGACTCTGGTTAGTTAGTTTGCTTTTTATAGCATCAGGGCACCCACCATTTATTACCCAATAAAGGTTTAACCCCCTGATCACCCGGCGGGTGATATCAATTAGGCTTTAGGGTCAGGGTCTGCGTCGCCCCAGGCAGCGCTAGGTTAGTGCCAGTACCGCTAACACCCATGTGCAAAGCATACACCTCCCGTAGTGGTATAGTATCTCAACAGATCAATATCTGATCTGATCAGATCTATACTAGCGTCCCCAGCAGTTTAGGGTTCCAAAAAAACGCATTGTTAGCGGGATCAGCCCAGATACCTGCTAGCACCTGCGCTTTGCCCCTCCGCCCAGCCCACCGAAGTGCAGTATTGATCGATCACTGTCACTTACAAAACACTAAACACATAACTGCAGCATTTGCAGAGTCAGGCCTGATCCCTGCGATCGCTAACAGTTTTTTTTGGTAGCGTTTTATATTTAAATCCTGAAGGCGGTGCTTGGATTTCGGGGTCCCGTACGCGGCTAGGCTCCCAAAAAGTCCCCCACATGTGGTATCCCGGTACTCAGGAGAAGCAGCAGAATTTATTTTGGGGTGTAATTTCACTTATGCCCATAGCATGTGTGAGCAATATATCATTTAGTGACAACTTTCTGCAAAAAAAATAAAAGTTTGTAATATTCCTGCAACTTGAGGCAAAATATAAAATATTTAATGGACTCAACATGCCTCTCAGTAATTAGCTTGGGGTGTCTACTTTCCAAAATGGGCTCATTTGGGGGGGTTTTGTGCTATTTTAGCATTTTATGGCCTTCGAAACTGTGATAGGTAGTGAGGAGTGAAATCAAAAATTTGCACCCTTAGAAATCCCGAAGGCAGTGATTGGTTTTCCGGGTGCCGTACGCAGCTAGGCTCCCAAAAAGTCCCACATATGTTGTATTCCCGTACTCAGGAGAAGCAGCAGAATATATTTTGGCATGCAATTCCACATATAACTATGACATGTGTGAGCAATATATCATTTAGTGACAACTTTTCATAAACTTTTTTTTATTTTTATTTTTTGTGTCATTATTCAATCACTTGGGACAAAAAAATATTAAATGGGCTCAACATGCCCCTCAGCAATTTCCTTGGTGTCTAATAAATATACGCTTATTGACATTTTTTTTTACTAAAAACATGTGGCTGAATACATTTTGCCCTAAATGTATGAGTTAAATTTATTTATTTTTGATTTTTCTTATAACAAAAAGTAGAAAAGATCTTTTTTTTCAAAATTTTCAGTCTTTTTCCTTTTATATCGTAAAAAATTAAAATCGCAAAGGCAATCAAATACCATCAAAAGAAAGCTCTATTTGTGGGAAGAAAAGGATGCAAATTTTGTTTGGGTACAACATTGCATGACCGCGCAATTACCAGTTAAAGCAGTGCAGTGCAAAATTGTAAAAAGACCTCTGGTCCTTAGGTTGACAATTGGTCCGGGGCTTAAGTGGTTAAGAATTGCACTCACCAGATTTATATCAAAATATAGCCTTTTTTTAGGATATCCCAAAAGACATTACCAAGGATTGGTTTATACACTCGGGTCCTATGATTCACTCCTGCTTCATATCCATAATCATTACAAAAGGCTCTCCTCTCTCTCTCCTCTCACTCTCCGGTATTCGGTCTCTCACGCTTCTCCTCTCAGGAGGTCACGTATTTCTTTGCCTCACTCACCCTGAAGGCTCCGCCCCATTGGCATCACACCAATGTCGGCCCCTGCTGGACTCCGCCCTGTTTCCTAGAGAACGGTTCCTTTGGCGTGTTTTCCTGTCTATCCCTGTCTGCTCATTGCCCCAACTTTGGCTTATCTCCTGACTATCCCTTGTTGTCCTGGAATGCTACTACCGCTCTGCCCACCTGAACCGTGAGTCTGAGCTGAGTGACCCCTAAAGGCTCAGGCAAACACCTGCTGGCTCTTAGACTCCACACCCCGGGGAATCTCATGCTCTAGCTCCTAGTGTGATCCGTGTTGTTGCTTCAGTGGATCTGCTTCCTGAACCACCCAGAGCTTCATCCACAGCAGTCAGCCGTAGGGTCCACTACCTTAGCGGTGGGTTCACTACCTTAGTGGTGCACTCCTGACCTCAACAGTGTGCATCTGTCACCTGGCCTCAGGTGACCTGACAATACTACATCTGTGTGGCAGATGTCAGTTGGCCGAGAGTACCTTTTTTCATATGATTTGGACCTTTCCTATAATCCGTCGATTTTGGGAAGGCGTATTGCAGAGATAAATAGCATCTAAGATTTGCCCCCTAGCTTTGATCCGAAGGTTTTGGTTTTAGCTGCGCTAGATGGTGCAGAGCGAGGTCATTATGCAAAATGATAAATGTTTTACTCTGCCTTTTTATACCTGTAAAGACATCCTTCTGAAATAGAAGGCTCCCATGCCTCTTACTCTGTATTCCTAGTGTTCTTCTAATAATAACATCCTGCCACTTTATAACCCCTTCCTGCCGACCGTACCCAAATATGCGGCCCCGGCTTAAAGGGGTTGTACCAGGGTGATGCCTACAGCTGCACACATCACCCCTGTACTGTTTTTTTAGAGCCGGCTGTTGGCTTTCTTGGGATAACAACCAATGTGGCTAAGAAGCCATTCGGCTGTTATCCCAAGCAGCGGGAGGGGACCCGCCGCCTTCTGCAGCTTGTCTGGGCTCTCCTGTCCCGACGGGAGGCCCGAGCAACCAGCCAGCACGTCCGTCGGAGACCCGAACGAAGTGTTCCATCAGAATCGGTGACCTGTCAGATTAGGTAACAGAAGTGACATTTCATCACTACACTGTAACGGCCATCTTGGTACACCCCACACTTGGAGGCAGTAAGCCTGCAGTCAGAAGGCGGCAGCGGACATCTTTTTACACCCACCCAAGTCTTGCATTTCACACTTATTTTTACCAGTAAACTGAGTTTATATAGTGAAATACAGTATTTTGAAATCCGTGAGACTGTTTTGAGAATGAATTTTAAAAGCAGCAGTGTTATGTCATATTAGCAAACCCGTGAGATCATCAGGCTCACGTAAGTCATGACTGCAAATGTAAACAGTGTTCAAACCACAAATGTGAGGTATTGCCGCTATTGTTAGAGCGAGAGCAATAATTCTAGCACAAGACCTCCTCTGTCACTCTTCCTTCACTAGGGAGATTCACTATTGGTCTTGGTAAACCTTGTCACCTAAATAGAAAGTGAGGGGAAACCCAAAATTTTAGCTGTCACTAGAGCAAAAAGTTAAGGAAATTCTTCCAAAGAGGACATTTGTTTCTGTGACATCTGCATAAAAAGGGAATTTCCACTTTTGGGAGTTCTCCGCTCACTTCCTGTACATCTTTGGAACAGAAAGTGAAGAGAAACTTTAAAAAGAACCCAACAGTGTCTTTAACCTTTCCCTACACTATCCCCAAAAAAATGTGGCTATACATACACTTTAACTTTAGAGATATACATCTATACATTTCAATCTGTCACACTTTGTGGAATAACATTCCTGGCAAACTACTTCACACCCACATTGCTTTAGCCATTGTTTTATCAAACAAGCACATCTGTGTTGCTCACCATTAATACTTGTTCTGCTTGAATGTAACTCATAAGGGGCCATTGATGTGACCTCCTTTCAGTTGTCTCATATTAAAGACTTTAGTCCATCCAGGTAATGGACGTTTCCTGCAAATAACAGATGGCATGCATATGTATCTGAAAACATCTGTAAATACATTATAAAGAGCAGCTTTGGGCAACCAGTAAAACTATTTAGTGAATTGTGATTCTGAAACTGTTAAATGTCATTGTACTAAACTCTAGTCCTCTCAGTCTGGCTTAGGTTAACATTTATAGTTATGTCATTGGCAGAGCAAAAGCTTTTAGAAGATCTGGTGCAAGGATTTGAGCTTCCTGCTAGTCATTGGGTGCCATCCATTTCTTCCCCAGATCTATGTTCCTCTGCATGTTACTAGACTGTATTGAGGGTAACATAATAAAAATGCAGATCTGACAGATGGATTGGTAAATTTGCACAGATTTAGGATATTTAGGATTAGATGAAATAACACCAGGTTACCAGAGGATAATACAGACTAAAGTAGCCTGGTGTACTCAAGAAATACTAGGGGAAGAAACAAAAGTCTTAGGCTGGTAGGCTCTAGTTCAGTCATGGAGAACCTTGGCCCCCCAGATGTTTTGGAACTCCATTTCCCATGATGCTCATGCACTCTGCAGTGAAGTTGAGCATCATGGGAAATGTAGTTCCAAAACATCTGGGGTGCCAAGGTTCGCCATCACTGCTCTAGTCTAACAACACAGAGTATTTTGTACTATGTGCCTTCAAGTGAATTCAAATTTCCTTTCTATATTCCTTTTGTAAATAATAAATTGCTTTAGAAGTTTTCTTCTTTCCCCTCCTGCTCTAGCACACATAGTTCATGTATGTCCAGATATTTGCAACTAATCTTTTACATCTGAATAAATGAAACAACATAAATCATTCACCCGCAAGTATGTTCAAAGCCATCTACTTCCAGGCACATCTCAGCTAGGATTCTCTGTATGATAATCATGTTCAGATGTATCAGATTAATAAAAATGAAAACTGTCCTAACAATACAGTTTTGAAAATCTTTTAGCACTGAGGTCTGTAGGACATCCTGGAATGGTTATATAGTAAAATATGTATCCTGTGGCTTTATCACATATTCCGTTATGGGAAATCCCTGTTACATTACTTTATTTGGTGTAAAAAAGACAATAAACCTGTGATAGTATTAGTGTCTGAATATTCACGTGTTCCACATTAGTATCCCAGAATTTTCTTGAAATCTTGGGGATATACATCAAAATTTCCTGGCTGCAAAAAAGCAAGATGTAGTACTAAAAATTCCGTATTTGATATATTGAATTCTGCAGAGCATTTGTTCTCAAACGAATGTGGTTTCTTCTTTAAATAAGTGGTAAGAAGTTATAAGGCATCTCAAAAGTTGTTCTAAAATGCATATGTTCAAAAATGTTTAAAAAACAAGAATCAGTTTTGATGGTCTACCCTTCTACCTAAAGAGTTCCAATTAGAGCCCTATGTCAACATTTTATTTATTTGTTAGGTTACAGAGATTTGGGGGAAGAACACTAGATATCAGAGCCATGATTTTAGAACAAATGGATTTTGGCATAGGACTGTTAGGCAAAAGGTAACATGGGCTTGTGCTTCGCCAAGCTTGGCAATAGGTAAATGTTATTGGTGGCCCTATCAATATACTCAAAATGTTTATGCTCTCCAGCCATTTAGAGGAAAGAAAAATATCTGGTCAGGACACTATCTGCATGGAGTTTTGCATGTTGTCCCTGTGCTTGCATGGGTTTTCTCTGGGTAATCCAGTTCCCTCCACAGTCTAAAGAGATGCTGGTAGGTTAATTAACTCCTTCCAAATTGGCCCTAGTATGCGTGAGCACATATGTATGCATGTGAGATAGGCTCCTGGAAAACAGGGACTGATGTGAATCTACAGTGTTCTAAGAACTGTGAAAAATGTTGGCACTATATACATACAGTGCATCCGGAAAGTATTGACAGCGCTTCACTTCCACATTTAGTTATGTTACAGCCTTATTCCAAAATGGATTAAATTCATTATTTTCTTCAAAATTCTACTAACAATGGCGCATAATGACAACATGAAAGAAGTTTGTTTTTAATTTTTTTAAAACAAAAAAATGACATGCACAGTACCTTGAAAAAGTATTCACACCCCTGGAAATTTTCCACATTATGTTATGTTACAACCAAAAACATAAATGTATTTTATTGGTATTTTATGTTATAGACCAACACAAAGTGGCCCATAATTGTAAAGTGTAAGGAAAATGATAAATAGTTTTCAAAATTCTTTACAAATAAATATCTGAAAAGTGTAGCATGTGTTTGTATTCAGCCCCTTTTACTCTGATACCCCTAACTGAAATGGAGCCAATGGCCTTCAGAAGTCACTTAATTAGTAAATAGAGTCCACCTGTGGCCAAGGAACACACCAGACAGGTCAGGGATAAAGTTGTGGAGAAGTTTAAAGCAGGGTTAGGTTATAAAAAATATCCCAAGCTCTGAACAGCTCACGGAGTACTGTTCGATCTATCATCTGGTAGACATCCCCAAAAAGACTTGCAGCTGTAAAAGGTGGTTCTATAAAGTATTGACAAAGTATTGATGTGCCACTTTTTGTTGGTCTATCACATACATTTCTGAAACAATAAATTTATGTTTTTGTTTGCAACATCACAAAATGTGGAAAATTTCAAGGGGCATGAATATTTTTTCAAGGCACTGTACATAAGTATTCACAGCCTTTGCCATGACACACAAAATTGAGCTCAGGTGAATCCTGTTTTTCACTGATCAACTTGAATGGAGTCCACCTGTAGTAAATTCAGTTGATTGGACATGATTTGTAAAAGCACACTCCTGTCTATATAAGGTCCCACAGTTAACAGTGCATGTCAGAGCACAAACCAAGCCATGAAGTCCAAAGAATTGTTGGTAGACCTTAGAGACAGGATTGTATCGAGGCACAGATCTGCGGAAGGGTACATTAACCACTTGCCGCCCACCCAATAGGCAATTGACGGCTGAAAAGTGGTTTCAAAATCCTGACCGGACGTCATATGACGTGATCAGGATTTTGAGCCGCTGCGCGCCCCCGGTGGCACGCATCGCGGAGATCGTTGTTGCGGGTTGTCAGTCTGACACCCTGCAACTATGATCTCGGTAAAGGGTCTCCGACAGAGACTCTTTACCACGTGATCAGCCGTGTCCAATCACGGCTGATCACAGTGTAAATAGGAAAAGCCGGTGATCGGCTTTTCTTCACTCGCGTCTGTCAGACGAGAGTAGAGGAGAGCCGATCGGCTGCTCCTCTGACAGGGGGGGTCTGTGCTGATCGATTATCAACACAGCCCCCCTGAAGATGCCCACACAAGACCACTAGGGATGTTCAGCACCAGGTATGCCACCCTAGACCACCAGGGATGCCAATCAGTGCCCATAATGGATGCCAATCAGTGCCCACAATGGGCCTCACTGATTGGCATGCATTATTGTTTGGCACTGATTGGCATCCATTAGTACAGTACAACATAATACCACCTATCAGTGCCCACCTGTGCCGCCTATCAGTGCCCATCCGTGCCACCTATCAGTGCCCATCCATGCCCATATGTGCCGCCTATCCATGCCCATCTGTGCCGCCTATCCTTGCCCATCTGTACCACCCATCTATGCCAATCCGCGGCAGCTATCAGTGCCAAATTGTGCCACCTATCAGTGCCCATCTGTGTCGCCCATCAGTGCCACCCATCAGTGCCCATCAGTGCCACCTATCAGTGCCACATATCAGTGTCCATCAATGCCACCTCATCAGTGCCACGTCATTGGTGCCACATCATTGGTGCCCATCAGTGCCGCCTTATCATGCCCATCAGTGTAGCCCCATCAGTGCCCATCAGTGAAGGAGAAAACGTACTTATTTACAAAGTTTTGAAACTGAAACAAAAAAAAACATTTTTTTTTTTCAACATTTTCGGTATTTTTTTATTTGTTTAGCAAAAATTTAAAACCGTAGAGGTGATCAAATACCACCAAAAGAAAGCTCTATTTGTGGGAAAAAATGATAAAAATTTCAATTGGGTACAGTGTAGCATGACCGCACAATTGTCATTCAAAGTGCGACAGCGCTGAAAGCTTAAAATTGGTCTGGGCAGGAAGGTGTTTAAGTGCCTGGTATTGAAGTGGATAAAATGTCTGCAGAATTGAAGGTCCCAATGAGCACAGTGGCCTCCATCTTTCGTAAATGGAAGAAATTTGGAACCACCAGGACTCTTTCTAGAGTGGGCAGCCCGGCCAAACTGAGCGATCAGGGGAGAAGGGCCTTAGTCAAGGAGGTGACCAAGAACCTGATGGTCACTTTGACAGAGCTCCAGTGTTTTTCTGTGGAGAGAGTCAAACCTTCCAGAAGAACAACCATCTCTACAGCACTTCACCAATCAGACCTTTATGGTAGAGTGGTCAGACAGAAGCCACTCCTCAGTAAAAGGAACGTGACTGCCCACCTTGAGTTTGCCAAAAGGCACCTGAAGGACTCTCAGACCATGAGAAACAAGTTTCTCTGGTCTGATGAAACAAAGATTGAACTATTTGGCCTGAATGGCAAGCTTCATGTCTAGAGGAAACCAGGCACCGTTCATCATCTGGCCAATACCATCCCTACAGTGAAGCATGGTGGTGGCAGCATCATGCCGTGGGGATGTTTTTCAGTGTCATTAACTGGGAGACTATTCAGGATTGGGGGAAAGATGAATACAGCAATATACAGAGACATCCTTGATGAAAACATGCTCCAGAGTGCTCTGGACCTCACACTGGGGCGAAGATTCATCTTCCAATAGGACAATGACCCTAAGTACACAGCCACGATAACAAAGGAGTGTCTACGGGACAACTCTGTGAATGTCCTTGAGTGGCCCAGCCAGAGCCCAGACTTGAACCCGATTGAGCATCTCTGGAGAGATCTGAAAATCGCTGTGCACCCCATCCAACCTAATGGAGCTTGAAAGGTTCTGCAAAGCAGAATGGGAGAAACTGCCCAAAAAATAGGTGTACCAAGCTTGTAGCATCATTCTTAAATAGACTTGAGGCTGTAATTGGCGCGGAAGGTGCCTCAACAAAGTATTGAGCAAAGGCTGTGAATACTTACGTAAATGTGATTTTTTTTTTTCTTTTTTTTTCGTTTTTACTAAATTTGCAAAGATTTCAAAACAAACTTCTTTCACATTGAAATTATGGGGTATTATTTGAAGAATTTTGAGGAAAAGAATGAATTTAATCCATTTTGAAATAAAGCTGTAACATAACAAAATCTGAAAAATGTGAAGCGCTGTGAATACTTTCCAGATGCACTGTATCTGTAATAAATAAATAAATAAGCTGGGTTCTTTCAAGTTTGGGGAGCATGGGGCTCAATCTCCTTCCTACCATATGACTTTTTGATTAGAAGCTCAGGCAGCCAAAGCTCTCACATGGGGATGGAAATAATTCAGTCCTGTGTAAAGTACCAATCTTTTACCAAACTTTATTTTTATTTTGGATGACCTGGGGAGGGATTCGCACTCCTGACCAGGTTTTTGCTGCTCTCCTTTAGAGAGATTTCTCCTCACTTCATGATCCCAGCGACAATGTTTTTGCTAACCATCCCCTACCCTACTAAAAAGAACACATTTTTTCCTATCTGTGTAGCTTTTGGAGATTTTCAATACTTTCTTTCTGGTGAAACTGTTGTCACTGGGACAGTAATTGAGGGGAGACATTTTTCTATCAGAGCCCCAGAGAGCAGTAGCAACCCAAAAGAGCCTAATCAATCCCTACTTTTATCTAAAACTCAATAGAAATTTTTGATTGGTCATACCCTTTAAGGCCAAGGATTATGATATCCATTTTAAGCCTTAGATTGTAAGCTCTGTGAGGGTAGGAACTCATATAAATGTACAGTATTTAAAGAGAAGTAAACATTTTTGGTACTATATGGATACCTGTAAAACATAAATTGGGTTATTTCATGTTTGGGGAGCATGGGACTCAATCTGCTTCTTCTCATATGACTGGTTCTTCCAGATTAGCTGTCACATGGGGAAAGGGACACAGTTCTTAGTCCGGTGTAAGGTACCAGCCATAGCTAAAGAGGGATAGGGTGAGATTAAGGGTTAATATTAGCTATTAGATTGGGTCGTGAAATTCTTCTCCATGTGCTTGTTATTTCTCTTCCTTAGAGAAATGAAATCACCGCCATTGCTGATCTCCATCTGAAATTTCTGGGTAACTGACTGTTATACTTATCATGTGGCTTCAGTCATTGGGCAAGTGTAAAGATCAGCTAAGTCAAAGATGTGAGGGGTCCTTATCGGCAAACTTGTTCTGTATTGAGGGAAGAGCCAATAGGCAGCCCATGTATTTCTTTCATCATAGGTTTATTTTAAACGTATGTTTTCTAAGGCTGTTGCTCTTATGCTATCCTATGTAAAGAGAATTGTGTAGCTTCCTTATCCTAACTATTGGGTATGACATGAGTTTAGTAAGGCTACTAATACATCTTCCACTAACAAGGAGGTGTAAATGTGTTTTTATTGCTTACTGTATAACACATCCAAATCAAACCTTTTTCTAAACTCAAGAATCATGCTTCCTAAAAGTTTGATGACAGAAAAATTATAAACTGTCTCTTTTTATTTAAATCCCCACAGCTTTCCATATACGTGCACATGGTTTCACTTACTACTGTAATTACTTTTCAGTTTCTTTTTAAATTAATCAAGAAATCATAAGAAGCCAATATAGCTTTGAGGGTTTCCCAGGGGGCATTGTTATTCCCATATAGCATGATTTTCTCATTTGTACACTTGCAGTGATATACAATGTAACCGCTTGCTGAAATGTCCGACCAGAGCTTTTTTTTAACCTCAGAATGTGCTGTTTTCCTCCTCCAAGCATGACATATGTTATTTAGTCTATGAACATGCATTGCGGTTAAAGTTTAGAAAGAATTATTGTGATGAAATCTTGATGCCTGCATTTTTCTCTCCATACTGATACATGGAAGTTTTGAATTTGACTGTGCCGCATTGTTGAACTCTGCCAGATTAATTTACATTCAACATTTTAAAAAGGAAAATGTATTCAGAAATGTATTTTGGCTGTATTTGTTAATAGACAGTGTTAGCATTTATCTCATCATCTTTTCATCATTTTTAATCCCCTATTTATTAACCAGAGACTATGAACAAAAACTTCAAGTAATGTGTCAATATTTTAACTAATTACTAGAAATATAGTACAACTGCATAATAATATTTTATTCAAACATCTACAGGAGATTAGGGCTCTTATGTGTTGAACAACAAACAAACAAAAGTGCAGTGCTCTAAACAGGGGAATCTCTCAGAGGTTTAAACGTAGACTCCACAGCAGGGTGCTCTGCCTGCAATGTCCTCCAGACAACATTCAAGCAGCAAAATCCAGTAAGAAAGCTGGAAACTCACAGCCGGAAGATGTGACCAAGGCTGTTTGCCGAAACGCGTTAGCACCTTTGTACTCTTTTACATGTACCAATACACTTTTCATATGGATCTGGAGTTGCTGGCTTTTTTTACTGGAATTTACGTATGTGTTGAGGGTCCTGCTTTATCATCAGCATTGAAAACATTATACCCAGATATTGGGTAAGAGCTGCAGCATAGATTTTCTTACTCTGATGCCACTTACAGCTACCTATGGATTTTATTTTAACATATACCTATCTATAGAGTATTGATATAAAATCAGCATATTCGTTATCCCCTTACAGGAGGCATGTTAAGTTCAGATGCATCAGGGGACTGAATTAGAGCAATGAGTCTCCTAGGAAGCCACATTATGTTTACTGAGGGCAATACCTACCGAATTTCAGAAAAATATTATGGCACCTCAGAGCATACTACTTATAGAAAATTGCAATGTACAATATTTATTCATAGATAAAAGGGACCATAAAACATTTTCTAAAGTATTTAGCTGCAAAATTATTAAAGGAAGTGTAAATTAGAAACTGAAGAACAGCTGGGGACACATTTATTTTTTTGGACTCCTTAAACAACTGAGGGTTGCAGAGAAGGAGAGAGAGGGCTGAATATGGCCTATCAAAAACAATTTGATATGCTTGCCTTACGAGAGTAAAAACATTCACATCAATCACTTTTGCAAAGGAGCTTGCAATTTAGGCTTCATGCACGCTAGAAAGCTAAAAACTGCTTTTAAAACGCTGGACAAAAAAAGCTAATGTTTATAATGTCTGTGCCAGATGTGTAAAATGCGGATGCTTAAAGGCCAAGTTCACCTTTAAGAACATGTTGCATGTTATAGACCGCATTTAGGGGGTAACATGTAACATGTTCCTAAGCAAACATTTCCCATCCCTAGAGCACCCCCCCCATGACACCATGAAAGGGTTCATCACTCCCACAGCCGCTGTCACATTAAAAATCGATGTGGCTGTCCAGGGCTCTATCTGCACAGCCACATCATTTATTCACAGATATCTGTGAATAAGTAAACTACAAGTCTCATTTTTCACCGGGGCAGACAGACTTGTAGTTATCAAAGGACCACGAGTACAGTAATCAGCTCACTCGTATTCCATAGATTTTTCAGCTCTCTAACTGAAATCCCATCTCAGGTGCTGGCTTGGCTCCTCTTCATCAAAGCAATTGATTGTAACAACTACAGGTTCTTTTTTTAACATGTTTCGTGCTAGGCAGAGGGCTTTTTCTTTTTGAGAAAAAGCTGTGCCTAGAGCAAAACATGTCAGAATAGAACCTGTTACTGCTGTCTATAGAAAAAAATATTATTTTGCACTTCAGTGTGGGGCATTTCTGATGCTGGTGCAATTGACAGTGGCAAAGTGGTTGGCATTCCTGCCTTTCAGTCCTAGTGTCCTTGGATCAAATCCCAACTGAATCAATACCTGCATAGTGTTTGCTTGCTGTTTCTGTTTTTGTGCGAGTTTTCTCCCACACTCCATAGACATGCTGGCAAGTTAATTGGTCTGTCTATATTGGCCATAGTGTATATACAGTATGACAGGTAGGGGCCTTAGATTTGTCAGCACTATATATAGTAAATACCTATAATTAATCTGATTGAATTGTTACTCTTTATTAAAGATGAGGACATCAGTCCTTCAAATTTTATAATCATTTGAAAGGTAGCTTTATTAATTATTTTGGCTATCCAGTGGTTTAATGGTAAGAATACGTCACCATTTTCACATTAGGGTGACATCTGGTGGGCTACAAATTGCTGTCTCCTTTGTGCATTTTCTACCCTGTTTCACAGCTAATCAGGAGGGATTGTATCATAAGAACGCAGATTGCACCTGCACACAGAGGTTCTAAGCCCTTGCACACACGGTCGGTGACTCCGTCGGAATGTTTCCGATCGGACCATTTTTTCGGATATTCCGACTGTGTGTGGTCTGCATCGGACTGTTTCTGTCGGAATATCCAACGGACCAACTTTTCCAACTTGCCGGTAAAATTTTCTGACAAAATGCTCCTAACGAACATATTCCGATCATGTGTAGCCTACTCCGACGGACAAAGTGCCACGCATGCTCAGATCAAATTCCCAGGCCAAAGCTATTGGCTACTAGCCTGAACTTAGTCCCGTCGTAACGAAATAACGTCATCACGTTATGTACAATCGGATTTTCCGACAACTTAGTCCGACTATGTGTATGCAACATCACTTCCGGACCTCTTCCGGAATTAATCCGTCGGAATTACTCCGACAGATTTGGTTGTCGGAATCTCCGACCGTGTGTACAAGGGCTAATAGCCTTAAAACAAAGCTTTCCTCACTAAATAGGTTGCTTTTCATGATTATCCCCATCCTCAGGATTCATCACATCATCAATTTTGCAGAGATTTTACCAATAGTTTTTAAATGGTAAAGGAAAGCATAAAATAATTATACTGTCCCATTTGCAGTGTATGGTGAAGAAAGCACACCCGCTTGTTTGTGTGTTTTTTTTTTTTTTGGCAAGAGCATTTCCTATAATAAATAAAACCTTGTTATGAGATATGATCAAGGAAATGTATCCAGGCTACACTAAGGAAATATTTTTTTTCTGCATAATCTCAGGGAAATTTAAACAGAAAGTTTAACTGACTTGCACCAGTAAAAGAAAGGAAGAATGGCTATGCCATTACACTGTGTATTTTAAGTGGCAGTTTAGCTTTTGGCACCAAAACAAATAAATACCAATGCCATCTTGTGAATATCACCCATCCCTAAACTCATCCTAACACTTAAAGAGAACTTGCGGATAGGAGTTGCCTTTGCTTTTGCGTTTCTAATCTGTGAACAACAGTATTTTTTTCAGTAAAGCAGCTAAGGTAAGCCTTGTAAACATGTCAAAATGAGCTGTGCTGTAGCCTCTGGTATTGTAAATATAAAATATTAGTATTTAATATTTTACATTTGCCTGACCAAAAATATAGGAAATTGTATTATTTTTTCTTTAGTTCTAAACATAAAAAAGAAAGTATATATAATAAATAGTTAAACCTCGTTGGTCACCTGAGGTATTGGTACTGAAAGCTTCTTTTCCTGTGCTGTGATATACTGGTGAGAACTACTGCTTCTTCTATTTATAATTAAAAATTCATACAAGGGGGATACTTTTCATATGTAACAGCAGTAACCCAGTGATTATGAGGTCTCATTTACATGGGCATTGACACTCATGCTGCATTAATTAGGCAAACAGACAGTGTGCGTTTAGGCTGTGGACTCGCTCCTGCATGCCTGTCACATTTGGACATGCAGCTCAGTCTGTGCACCCGCTCAGTCTGCATTTACCTCTATAGGCTGCCTCCATGCAGCTCAGAGAAAATGTAGGTGTGTCATCAGATTAGGCGACCCGTCAGATTTTGAAACGGAAGTGATTTTTCGTTGCCGCCATCTTGTTATACCCCACACTCGTCCACAGTAAGGATACAGTGAGAAGGTGGCAAGCGGACATCTTGTTACACCCACTGGAGTCTGGCATTTCACACTTATTTTTACCACTAAACGGAGCTTATACAGTGAAATACAGTATTTGGAAATTTGTGTGACTGTTTTGATGTTAAATTGTAAAATCAGCATTGTTCTGTCAGATCATCAAACCTGTGAGATCAGCAGGCTTGCCGCTGCTTTTACAATTCAACATCAAAACAGTCATACGGCTTTAAAAACACTGAATGTGACTATATAAGCTCCCTTTAGTGGTTAAAATACAGCAAGTGTGAAATGCCAGACACCGGTGGATGTAACGAGATGTCCGCTTGCCACTTTCTCACTGTATCCTTACTGTGGACGAGTGTGGGGTGTAGCAAGATGGCAGCGATGGAACGTAACTTCCGTTACAAATTCTGACAGGTCGCCGAATCTGACAAAACACAGGCACAAAAACAAAGGTTTCATTAATGTATGGATGGCAGAGTGTAAGCAGGTGCAGTTAGCTAGTCTGCCACTAGGAGACTAGTGTTGGTAACAGAGAATAGTGTAATCGGGTGCTAAGTCCCCTTTGGTTAGACCCCTCCTTTAGTGATCTCATGGGTGAGTCAGTGCCCACATATAAGGCAGGCTGGGAGGAGGCTTAGTGCAGTAGGGGCATGGTAGCCAGAGACCCCATTGTTTGGCAGATGTAGTCAGCAAGTGGAGGCCCTAGACAGGGCTGGAGGGCAAGGAGATGTAGACCTGTACCCAGAAGAGCTAGCTGTAGACTTCCAGACCCTTATGGTGGTGGAGGCTAGGGTGGGTTGCAAAAGGCCTTTTTGGCCAGACCAAGCATTCCCTGGAATGAGGCTATTCACCTGGAGGACCTGGGAGAGGTGTACCCAGCTAAAGATGTCTGCAGTGATCCTATCTTAGAGAGACTATCTGCAAGGAGCAGCGAGTGGACACTGCCAGCCTATTGCGAACCATAACCTCTAAGTAAATACTAATGACCCCGGGTGGAGAGAGAGACTTACCTAGGGAAGAAGGCTTGCTATATGTGCTGCTGGATGCTTTCACATGCACATGTGACTGCTGCAGGTTGTCCATTATACGTGACTGAGAAGTGAACCTCATGTTGATGTGATGTGACTGTATTTGCCATCTATTAACTACTATCAGTAAAGTGCAGCAATTCTAGTTCTGTGTGGACATTCCTTCCTTTGGCATATAAAAATTAATGGCCGGTAATGTCATGAGAAGGCCTCTAGCATGGAGAGGGCACAAGATGGCAGAGGGTTAAAACCTCAACCAGGTGAGTTGCTGGAATGGAAGATATAGGGCAGGGTCTTGGGGTCATGGTTCCCTTACATAGACATTCACAAGCCCCCCATACAAGCGCTTGTGTGAATTAGGCCTTAGACTGTTCAATCAAACTGAAAAAAATTGTATTGTTTCTTTTTGTTGCTATTCTTTAACACATTTGACATGCAGAAAGGCCATTGCATATTAATTCAGAAAGGAAACACAAGCTTTTGCTATAATCTTTCTAAACATCCCACATTTCATCTTTAAACATGGAACTGGTACCTCTGTTAATCTCTTATGTCAACAGCAATAGAGGGAATGTAAACAGAGCTATCACCAACTTGATGTACCCGATGCTTAGGACAAGCAATGTACTTGTAGGAATAGACTTTCATAAGTTAACCTTTGGGAAGAAAGAAAAGCAGGTTAATCCCTAATTAAAATGATCAATAGGCTAGAACCATGGTAAGCAAAAGCAAAAGCTGAGATGAATGAATACATTTAATGCTACTATATTAGTATATGTTTCATTGGGGTTTTGAAAAATCCCCACTAACATAATTTCTTGATAAAATTGAAAGTGCATTCAGTATATCTGGTCTCCCACGGTACACAGAAAATGGAACATGGAAATGCAATTATTTTATTAAATATAAATGGCCAAGTACCCTTTTTCATGGACAGTTAGAACAGTCTTTTGACTTCTATCAGTGTCTAGTTAAAGCTTGTAGGAGGAGTTTTCATTCTTCCACGGTTGTCCTATGAGAATGCAGGACCCCTGACCCTCTGTCTGGACAGTGCTGATTGGCCCTGTGCTAATCATATGCACTCTCCCTAGGAAAAAAAATCTCTCTAGCAATACACACCAAATTGAGCATGTGCAGACTGTCCCCTGGCTCTGTAGATGTCATGAGATATATTGGAGACAGTGAAAGAAGGAGATGATCAGAGGAGACAGGATCAAACAGCCTTTTTACACAATGCAGAAGATTAAACCATTAGGTTCCACAGTGACAAGCATGCTTTACTGCATATACATACTGATTTTACTGTTGTGCGTACTACTGAGTGGAATTAGTAGTCTCTCTAAGGAGTTCCAGCACAGGGAGTAAGGGTCCATCTCTGCAGCATGCTTACATACTTTCCAACTGTCCCAAATTTCCAGGGGCATTCTGGGATTTAGACCTTTTTCCCGGTTTTTGCTATTCCTGGGAAATATCCCAGGAAATCCTTGTGTTCACGATTTTTCACCTGATGTAAGGGGGGCTGCTCCACTGTGGGATACCTGATGTAAGGGGGGCTGCTCCACTGGGGGATACCTGATGTAAGGGGGGCTGCTCCACTGGGGGATACCTGAGGAAAGGGGGGCTCCATTGGGGGATACCTGATTTAAGGGGGACACCGCTGGGGGATACCTGATGTAAGAGGGGCTCCACTAGGGGATACCTGATGTAAGGGGGGGCTCCACTGGGGGATACCTGTTGTAAGGGGGGCTCCACTGGGGGATACCTGATGTAAGGGGGCTCCACTGGGGGATACCTGATGTAAGGGGGCTCCACTGGGGGATACCTGATGTAAGGGGGGGCTCCACAGGGGAATACGTGATGTAAAGGGGATTCCACTGGGGGACACCTGATGTAAAGGGGACACCACTGGGGGACACCTGATGTAAAGGGGGGCTACACTGGGGATCACCTGATGTAAGGGGGACACCGCTGAAGGGTTCCTGATGTAAGGGGGACACCGCTGGGGGATATCTGATGTAAGGGGGGCATAACTGGGGTATACCTGATGTAAATGGGGATCCACTGGGGGACACCTGTTGTAAAGGGGGCTCAAATGGGGGACACCTTATGTAAGGGTGACACCACTGGGGGGATGCCTGATGTAAGGGGTGCTCCACTGGGGGTCACCTGATGTAAGCGGGATACTGCTGGGGGATTTCTGATGTAAGGAGGGACTCCACTAGGGACACTTGATGTAAGGAGAAGCTCTGCTGGGAATGCCTGGTGTAAAGATGGACTCTACTGGGAATGCCTGGTATAAGAAGGGACTCTGCTGGGAATGCCTGTGTAAGGAGGGACTCTACTGGGAATGCCTGGTATAAGGAGGGGCTCTACTGGGAATGCCTGGTGTAAGGAGGGACTCTACTGGGAATGCCTGGTGTAAGGAGGGACTCTACTGGAAATGCCTGGTGTAAGGAGGGACTCTACTGGGAATGCCTGGTGTAAGGAGGGACTCTACTGGGAATGCCTGGTGTAAGGAGGGACTCTACTGGGAATGCCTGGTGTAAGGAGGGACTCTACTGGGAATGCCTGGTGTAAGGAGGGACTCTACTGGGAATGCCTGGTGTAAGGAGGGACTCTACTGGGAATGCCTGGTGTAAAGAGGGATTCTACTGGGAATGCCTGGTGTAAAGAGGGATTCTACTGGGAATGCCTGGTGTAAGGAGGGACTCTACTGGGAATGCCTGGTGTAAAGAGGGACTCTACTGGGAATGCCTGATGTAAGGGGGGACTCCGATGGGGACACCTGATGTAAGGAGAGACTCTGCTGGGAATGCCTGGTGTATGGAGGGACTCTTCTGGGAATGCCTGGTGTAAAGAGGGACTCTGCGGTGGACACCTGATGGCATTTGGTGGCAGGCTATGTGGCAGGGCTTCCACTGATTCTACATTATGGTGAGTTAAACTATTTCATTTTATATTACAATGTAATCATAGTAATAATGCGCTTCAATCATCCTGACACCATAACAACCATGGTGCCGGTGTCCTATCATATCATCGGATAGTGTCCGCTGTGTACTGCGCAAGCGCAGTACACAGCACACACAGATTCCGAAAATACCTGAGGATGAATGGCGCCTGCGCCGTGAGTCCAGGTTCTATCCCCACCATCCAAGTGGACATAGAGCTAGAATATAAAAGAGCCGAGTGCAGCGAGGCCGAGCCCGAAGCGTGGCGAACGAAGCGAGCCCGCAAGGGGCCCTCTAATTTTCCCAACCCTATGTCCGCTTGGATGGTGGGGCTACCATCTCCACTCACGGCGCAGGCGCCGTTCATCTTCGGAGATTTTCTGAAGCTTCTTCTGCCTGCGCAGTACGGGGCAGACACTATATGATGGCAGGACACTATCTGCCAGAACACCGGGATAATTGAAGCGCTAACACCAGGTGTTTGAAGTATCTTTTACAGGAGAAAAACAACAGTGGATAGCGGAGCAGGTCAGAGTAAGGTAATAAGCAAGTGTAAATTCATAGCAAAAAAAGTCCTTTGAGCAAATACAGCTCTTTGTGAAGTTTTGTAGTCTTTATGGTAGGGCAGCCTTGTGTAGGGAGTTGAAGCCACTCCAGATATGGAAGACAGAAAAACAAAGCAACAGGCTCCTCTTAGTAAGACTGTATAGATTTAATAACAAATTGCATTAAAACACTCACATATAGGAAACTGTTGTCAGGTGCAGGGAAATCCAGTAGAGTCAGATGGAATTAAGCCTTGTGTCTCTCTATGCAGCCGGCGTCCTGGTCCACAGGTTATTTTTGGGATTCGGATCCACAGCAAAGCCTGGAACATAGCCGGACAGTCAAAAGCAGGTCTGGAGTGCTGAGTTGAATGTGGTGGCTGTACTGCCATCAAGCTCA
This sequence comes from Lithobates pipiens, assembly GCF_037356315.1. Lineage (NCBI taxonomy): Eukaryota > Metazoa > Chordata > Amphibia > Anura > Ranidae > Lithobates > Lithobates pipiens. Next base: position 140,576,220 of record NW_027507764.1, read on the forward strand.
GTGGGGTGAACTTGCTTCAAAGAGAACAAAGCTTTTGCAGGGGTGCCCAATGCAGTCCCAGCGCACCTGGTGTTAAAGGGCCCTAAGACTGAGCACACTTTATTTTGACGTACCTGAAATGCGTCATACATATGTTTTTAGGTAGGAACTTACTGGCAGCGAGTTGCTGTATAAAAATGTATGCAGATTTGCACTACAGAACGTGTTCCATAGGAAACCATGTTCAATGGGCTGTAGTGTAAATCTGCAAAATGCAAAAAGCACAATAAATGCATAGGTGTGAATCAGGCCTAAATGTACACTATGTTGGCCACTGCTGCTGCCTAGAGCTAACAAAAGAAAAAAATTATATATATATATATATATATATATATATATATATATATCAGTTGACTGTCTGGTGGAAGCTTTGTGGCTTATTATTTTATTTAATTCTTGAGAGAGATGAGCTGATCAGGGAGTAATTATCTCCAGATTGAACTAATCTGTTACTTCCCAGGAAAATCAGGATTCCCTGACTCGCTTTAGTCAGTGGAGACATGTGCAACTAACAAATCCTGGCAATAATGATTCATGAATTGAGTGATTATCTTAACTTTTGGTTCTCACATATTCATGAGCATTGGCAAATCAGGCTTAGCCAGGGAAGAATTAGATTTGCCTGATGTGCCTCGATTTGTAGAAATCATGAATAATCCCATTCATCCCTGTTGTACAAAGAGTTTGTCTCCACATACAAGGCACCAGGACCACCTCCAAGTTACAGCGCGCCTGAGCATAAGTAGACTTCTCAATCTTCTCGTTAGACATCTGATGACTAATGAAATAACTGTTGCAATGAATAGAAAATGATTTGTATACACTATAAAGCTTGATTCCTTTGTTGCCACACTTCAAGATAATAATTATTCCCTGAAGGAGTTCACAGCTGGTGGTGAAAATAAAAAAGGAAATGGCTGGAAATAAGGATCAACTGTGTTATATATTAAAGTGTTACTAAACCCAGGACCCTGCATTCACTTTATCTGGTCTCCCACAGCACACAGAACATGGCCGAACGTGCGCCACAGGAAATGACGGGATTAGCTGCAGGTGGGAGAAGGAGTAAGTAAAATTGAATAGCTTACAATCATGGTAAGCTGACTGAAAAAAAAAAAAAATAACGATCAATGAAGAAAATATTGCCATTTATATAATATTTAGGATTAAGTTAAAAAAGTAGGTGTAACTCCGCTTTAAGCTGCTCATAGATGGATTCGAAATTCAGCCAAGTTCAGAGGGACTGGTAGAATTTTAATCCATCTTTGGCTGACATCTTTTTTCCACTGACAGAAGTTGATTTTTAACTATCAACTTCTATCATTTTGGATTTTTGGAAAACTTTTGTTGATCAGTCGCTGCAGCCACTGATCAGTGTATTTTGATAGTGGGAGAGTCCAGCTGTCAGAATACAATGGCAGAGTGAAAGGGGATTTGTCCATCCATCCCATGTTTAAATCAAGGAATCTGTTTTTTTTTTGTTTTTTTTATTAGCCTGCTGAACTGTCTCTACCCACCAAAAGGGTCCTTTCACACAATCAGGTCCACCTGTCAGTTTTTTTCGGGCGGACCTGATCGGACTCTGCAGTCTCCTCTATATATCCGCTGACACCTGCCGCTATCTGATCTGATCCTGCCCACAAAAAACAGACAGGTGGTGGTCATATCTCCCATTTGTCTGGTAGATTGGATCGGATAAAATTGGATGGAAACAGACAGGCGATCCATTTCCATCCAACTTCTCCATAGAGGAGATCGGGGTTGTGTCCTGTCATTAGGGTTGCCACCTCATCCCTTTAAACCTGAACACATATTAGTTACACTGGTTCTGAGGCTATTTTAATGCAGATAAGGTACCATGCGGGTTTAATTACCATCTTAATCAGCCACAGAACCTGTGTTATTAAAGTGGTTGTAAACCCTTACAACCAACTTTGACCTACAGGTAAGCCTACATCCTAGGTCCAAGAAATATCTCCTAAACCTACACGGTTTAGCAGATATTTGCCGAAAGACAGGCACCGCTGTCTACGGCGTATGCGCCGTAGACAACGGCGAGCAGTCACACTGAGCGCGCCGCTGTCAGCGGGCGATATGCCGCGAGTGGCGGCTCCCGTGCGCATGCGCGGGAATTACGTCATTACGGCTTCGCCAAATGACAGCAGCGGAGCAGCGAGACCCACAGAGAAGATGGACGCTCCGGACTACAGGGGACAGCGGTGACATCGCTGGCTCCTGTGTCAGGTAAGTGACACATAATGGACTACTATGCGATGCATAGTAGTCCATTTTGCTTTACCTTTGCAGGGAAACAAAGAGGAAGTAAACTCATCAGGGTTTACTTCCTCTTTAATATGTGTTCAGGTTTAAAGGGATGAGGTAGCAACCACAATCCCCCGCTAAGCAAGCGGATTCTGCTGCACGGAGGCGCCCGTGTGAAAGGTGCCTACTATGCATTGTCAGTGTTATTTTACTTTCTGTAGTACAGGATCACTTTAACAGAAGGATAGTCGTGCACGTGATTACCACAAATATGCCTACATACTTTACATGGCAGAGCGTTCATTAAAATGCACCTAGGATGGATAAATACATTTTTTTACATTTTTGATCTGTTTCGTTTTAAAATTGTCATTCTTCTGGAACCCAAACTGAATTCCTAAGTCCCTAACTGTGGTGTCTCTGACAAACTAGTTTATCTGACAGGGACCTAAAGCCGACTTCAAGGAAAAAAAAATGCAGTAATCATTCAATCTTCATTGGATTTCTATGACAGTGCGATCAAATTGTGCAGAACCTGACATAAGCACATCATTATCAGGACCTGCCTTAGCATTTCTTTGCTGATCACGGATGCACAGGTCCTCGGTGGCTCCTGTGTTTTTGGCACCGTTTGTAGTTATTTGACCTTTCGAGTGGATAACCCACACAAAAAGCCCTAATTACTTCCAGCTTTAAGCAGCCCGGCAGTGTGAATAATCAATGATGCTGATTTAAGTATTGCACAATCAGATACTTCGAAAAATCTTTCCATTGACCAGAACCATCTGTAGCACAATATCAAACATTAAACCTTGTGAGCTATCATTATCTGATTAGAGGACTTTTTGCCTCTTTTGCTGATTATAGGTTTGTCAGCTTCCAAAAAATACAAAAAACGTAGCTCTGTTTTGCCAAAAGACGTTGTATAATATGTGCCTATCTTCCAAATTATATTGGTTTTCATACGTAGAATGGTTTCAATAATTAGAAATATTATGTCCATAGCAGGTCAGGTGATTTGATTGAGCTGAGCTAATTTTTCTAACTTACTTTGAGAAAAATGTCCCGAACCAGGCTGAGGGCCAAACACTGACAGTCTATGATGTAAACACAAGCAGAGGTGTAGTGTCTTTGAGAGACACAAGGCAAGTCCAGGTCACAGGCCGAGGGTCAAGGCAAGGAGACAGGAGGCGGGTCCGGGTCACAGGCAGAGGGTCAAACCCTGGAGAGAAGCAGAGCCAGGGGTCAAGGTCCAGGAGATAAGCAGCAGCGTCAAAGAACAATCCGGGTCACAACGGTTAAACGGATGCAAGAAACAGGATCAAATTAGCAGGAGCTGAAGACAAACCAGCAATTTGTCTGCGCACCAGAACATCTTTATATAGGCCGCAAAGGGGACGCTAAGCGTGCACCAATCGCCGGGTGCGCAGTGCGTGTGTGCGTGCGCCGAAGCGCCGGGCCACGAATGCGCATGCGCCGAAGTGCCGTTCCGTTGCGTATGCACGCAGGAACGCGGCTAAGGCGCCTGGAATGTCTATTCCCCTGACAAAATGTTTCCGTCTATCATCTTTCTGCTATCCGTGTATGCTAAATATTCTTGGGAAGTACTTTAGTATTTTTAGGATGTGCTAAAATCAGAATGTTTCATAAGTGGACATGCTACAGGATTGTCTTACCTGGTTTTTAAATGTGGATGCTATTGTTGTCCTAATGCTGCATATACACAGTCGGATTTTCTGACGGAAAATGTTCGATGGGAGCTTTTTGTCGGAAATTCTGACCGTGTCTAGGCTCCATTGGACATTTTCCATCGGAATTTCCGACATACAAAATTTGAGATCTGGATCTCAAATTTTCCGACAACAAAATCCGTGTGTACACAATTCCGAAGCACAAAGTTCCACGAATGCTCGGAATCAAGCAGAATGCCCTGTACACACGATCGGATATTCCAACGACAAAATCCGTCTTAAACGTAAACCACTTACGACGGGACAATAAAGAGGCCAGTAGCCAATAGCTTTTGTCTAGTAATTTATTCTGAGCATGTGTAGCACTTTGTCCGTCGGAATTGTCCACATACGATCAGAATTTAAACGATCGGATTTTGTTGTCGGAAAATTTTAGATCAAGCTCTCAAACTTTGTGTGTTGGAAATTCCGACAGAAAAAGTGAGATCGAGCCCACACATGATCGGATTTTCCAACAACACGATCCAATCTCACATTTTCCATCGGAAAGTCCGACTGTGAGTACAGGGCAGAAGAGCCGCACTGTCTATTGAACTTCAATTTTCTCGGCTTGTTGTACGTCACCACGTTCTTGATGTTTGGAATTTCCGACAATATTGTGTGACCGTGTGTATGCAAGACAAGTTTGAGCCAACATCCGTCGGAAAAAATCCCATGGATTTTGTTGTCGAAATGTCCGATCGCGTATACGTGGCATTAGTGTATCTAAACGCAAATGAACATTTTTTTTATTTATTGCACCTTAGCAAACCTTAAAGTGGTTGTAAACCGCTGGATGTTTTTTACCCTGCAAGGTAAGGATATAATGTGCTAGTATGCATTGCACATTAGCACATTATGTTAAATGTAACTTAAAATGAAGCCCTTCCATGCCAAGATGTCAGATCTGGAGGCTGCTTCCATCTTCATCCATCTTGCTTTCGGGTTCGTGGACTCTGGCCCTGTGACCGGCTGGAGGCCGCAATGACTCCCGCAAATGAGTGGGAGCCATCGGTCATGACACGGGGTTCTGAAGAAACGGCACAGGTGGCCATTGCTTCAGGGTGCATGTGCCAGTGATGTCACTGTCTGCATGTACACTAAATATCACCTAAACAGCGCACATTTAGGAGATATTTACATTACCTAGAGGTAAGCCTTATTATAGGCTTACCTCTAAGTAAAAGTCATGCATGGAAGTTACCTTTCACTTTAAATGTGATGTCTGCATTAGTTCTCTTTTTTTAGTTTTTTTTTCCTTTATTTTTACTGGTTACTATGGCCAGTAAATCTGTTATTTTTCAACTTCATTTAACAGACCACGTTGTTCAACAAATATGGCAGCTAGGTGCTTCAGACAAACCACTTACCACTCATTGGGTGCTTACAATGGTCCAAATACAGGAACAAACAGAGTGTTAAGTTTCAATTTCCTAAAGATCACAGAAATTGTCACTGGTCACACTGACTTTGGTTCAGCAGCACTCCACAAAATGGGGACCACCCTCAGGAAAAAGGGAAAGGATCCAGAGTTGAGAGGCTTATCAGATAGAGATTCAGATGTTGTGGTGCATTGAATGCGCCAAATTCAAAATAAAATACCGACAGTTGGTATCTTACAAAAGTGGAGCTAATTACTATAAGACCAATTCTTTTTTCACATATACTGTAGAGAGAAGCTGGTGCAGACAGATTTTGCAAAAGTGTCTCACGTGTATTTTAAAAGTGGCGCTAAATTAAAGTACAAGTTTTAGACATGAATTTGACACATGCTGCACCACTTTTTGAATGCTTGAGAGATGCTTATGCAAAATATTTCCATGCCAGTCTTTATGAATTTCAAGGAATATTTCCTAGTTTTAGATGATACGGCATGGATAGACTTGCCTGACCATAAGGCTCGTCCAGCACAGTCACTCCACCATATTCCTGGATTGGAACCATTGATATCTGCGGGGAGCCGCATTACCTTTATGAGGGGAGCTGACAGGTGCGGATGGGGGCAGTCAGGAGCTGACATCAGTGGCACCTTTAGCTGACATCTTGCCTTATGGATTTCATCAGCCAAGACATGGACACAGACATAAATATACCCGGTTTCCATCTGCTGCTATTCGGTGATGGTGCAGGCTTGACACTCACCTGTAGACTTCTACACTATACTCTGCCCCCCCACGGATTTGACATATGGCTCTATACCCAGAACATCATGGGCCTAATCTTCATCTGCAGACCATTGCACCATTTCGGTGCACCATTGCACCTGACTGATATATTAGTGAATTATAGTGAGCTACTACCAGCTTGAGTTCCACAGCTAGCTCTGGTTACTGCCTGATGGTGACTATTTCATTTCACTAGCTTGGCAATTATAGGGTTTATTCTGAGGGACTGCACCAATATTACTTTTATTTACATCCTGATCCTCACTTACGGCTGCTGGACTGTTTTTCCATTGCTCATTGATGCTCACAATCAGTTCCATTTATTGCAGAGTCTATGAATCTCCATTAGATGGTGCATCATATGCCCCACCCCATTTTTATTTTATCTTATACCAGCATTTTGCCAATGTGATGTGCATGTATGGAGTATATGTGGATGGTGTCTAGATGCTAAAATTTGATCAGACAGCTTGGTCTTTTTAGATAGTGTTTGGTGAAGGTGTCTGCTTTTTTTGTATTGGCTTATTTTTTATTTAATTTTGCAATTTTTATAATTTATTGATTGTCCCCTTTCTTGCTTGGTACTGTATCCTGAGGCTTTATTCTTGTGGTACTTTGAACTTTACTTCCTCCCCCTGTTCTTAGTTTAGTTCTATTGTTATATGTTGATGTTTTTCCACAGAGTCCCACTTATTACTCTATAGTGAGAGGATGATATCAGTTTATATCTTTACAACAATTGATTCCCAGTTAATATTGCTTTTTTCTAGTTTTAGGTAGTTAGACTGAATAGATTATTTTCCAGAATTCCTATATATTTTTAATATATTATCATTCTACTATTATTATTATTATTATTATCAGTTTTATCATTCTACTGAAAAAAAATGTGTTTCTAATAATACCTTTTTATTGCTTTAAAATGCTCAGAACTTCTTTATGCTACAAAATGTTATTGAAAATCTAATCATGTTTACTTAATTTCAATCATAGTGTACAACAATAAAGACATATATTAAATGTAGCAATCATTTTTTATATTCATAAAGCTCTACCTACTTTTATAAACATGTATATATATCCAAGGAGTTTGCAGCCTGCTAACATAACTAGAGAGTGTAGCACACATGTAAATGCCCAGGAAATATGATTCTAGCAGTAATAATTACTATTATTATTATTACTATTATACAGGAATTATATAGTGACAGTTTACACAGCGCTTTACAACATAACGGCAGACAGTACAATTAAAATCCAATTTTATACAGAACGAATCAGAGAGTTCTGTGCACTAGAGCTTACAATCTAAGCACTTGTACACACGGTCGGACATTCCAACGGAAAATGTCCGATCGGGCCACGTTGTCCGATAATCCGACCGTGTATGGGCTCCATCAGGCTCCATCAGACTTTTTCAGTGTGAATGTCCGACCAACAAAGTTTGATGGCTGGATATAAAAAATGTTGACAACATGTTCCGATTGGACTTTGTCCGATCGTTTGTAGAGAATTCCAATCGGACAAAGTGCCACGCATGCTCAGATCAAATTACGAGACCAAAGCTATTGGCTACTAGCCTGAACATAGTCCCGTCGCAACGAATGAATGTCATCACGTTCCGAACGATCGGATTTTCCGACAACTTTGTCCGACCGTGTGTATGCAACACCAGTTTCAGTCAAAATCCGTCAGAAAAAATAAGGCAGATTTTGTTGTTGGAATGTCCGGCCGTGTGTACAAGGGCTAAGAGGGAGGGTCAAGAGATACAAGAGGTAATTGTGGGGATGATCTGATGGAGAAAATAATATTTTTTTTTTTTTCACATACTGTCACCAGTGCAGTACAGCATCACAATATAACTGGTGTGGCAGTGATCAGGGACACTGACTGTTTACAAATACAAACATTTTCTAAATGAAATATATATATATATACAGGCCCAATCATAGCCCATCTGTACTGTGTGATTAGTTCTGGCCAATCACAGCTAATCACAACAAAACAAACTGAATGAATCAATCTTATTTAGTAAAATGCTTGCTTATAGCAATGAAATTCACTGCTATAAACAATCATAATGTGTAATAAAAAAAAAAATGGGGTGTGTATATATATATTGTAGACATGTCACTGGAGAAGTGATCGAGGGGGTGTACATCTCACCTAGGTTGCTACACAGTGTGAGATGGTAAATCCAGGATGGATCAGTTTCTCAGCAGCGATATGCTGCTGAGTTGTTATTTAATTTTGCCGGGCCTGGGTTTATATGGAATGGCAGGTAGGTTTGGTAGAGGGACCTGTCATTCCACATCCCCCGATCCAGTTCTGGGTTTGGGATCAGGTGAGCTTGGATCCTAATTAGCCTGGGAAGCTAAAGGCTCTGTAGGGTCTGCAGGTGATTGCTTCTCAGCCAGGGAATGAACAATCTGTGTGTTGAAGGAAGCTGCAAGCACAGCCACTGCTGGAGCTAAAACTCACCCTGCGATATCCATGCGAAAGACGCTGTGTTTGTAAGTGTCAGATAGGTGAGCAGAACCTGTTAGTAAGCGCCCAGCCGGGCTAGGACTTTTATTTTTGTTGTACTTAGAAAGCACGGTGTTGCTGTATATTTTGTTTGCTGGACTGTTTGTACCACGAATAAACGCCAAGATCTGCTTTATCAAATTCCAAGTCTGCTGTGAACTGTGTCCAAACACACCCTACCCCGGGAAGATCCCTTACAATTGGTGGAGAATGCGGGCAACGCGGTTGCTAGGGGCAACGGTGTGGACAGACTTGGCTACAGCTGCTGATGTCCTGGGTGAAAGCTGCAACTACACTCCAAAAACAGTCCAGCAACATGGAGGAGATGCTGAAGCAGTTTATGCAAGTGAGTTTGCAACAACAGCAGGCTCAGACAGAGGCCAATAGACGACATGAACAGTCCATGGCTGAACAACAGCAGATGATGGCTGCACAACAGCAGGCGCAGACAGAGGCCAATAGACGACATGAACAGTCCATGGCTGCACAACAGCAGATGATGGCTGCACAACAGCGGATGCATAAGGAAGAGTTGCAAGCTTTGCGCCAAAGCCAACAACAACTTATCGAGCACCTGATAGTAAATCGAGAGGCGCCTGTGGTTGCTAATCCACCCACAATGGAGGGAGCCGCTCCAGAGATTTTTTCTGGGAGAAGGACTGTGCAGAAAGCGCTGCAAAAGATGACTGCTGAGGATGATGTTGAGGCCTATCTAACAGTATTTGAGCGCGTGGCTGAGCGAGAGAAGTTACCAGCCGCTGAGTGGGCAGAGGTAATTGCGCCCTATTTAACAGGTGAACCTCAAAAGGCCTACTATGACCTCAGTGAGCAAGAGGTTAAGGACTATACTCGGCTAAAAGAGGAGATGCTTGCCCGACTAGGAGTTACTACTGCAGTCCGTGCCCGGAGGGTACGCAACTGGAGCTACAGTCTGGACAAATCAGCGAGGTCCCAGATGTATGACCTAATCCATTTGGCAAGAAAGTGGTTGGAGCCAGACACTTCTACTCCTGCACAAATCCTAGAGAAGGTCGTGATGGATCGCTACCTCCGAGCCCTTCCTACTGACTTGCAACGCTGGGTGGGACAAGGTGATCCTAAGAATGCAAACGAACTTGTCAACCTTGTGGAGAGGTTCCAGGCGACTGAGGACTACCTCCGTGATGTTCCTGCAGCATCTTCACCTCCCCGGAGCGCCAGATCTGTGCCGTCAGCTGGTAAGAGACTTCCATCTATTGGGGGAGTGTGGAGGGGTGCTGATGGGGGGAAAAGGGCTCAAGTGGTGTCTCAGGGACAAAAGACTGGTGATGGTCCCGGGTGGCTAAGGGGCTCTGAAAAGGACTCCTTGCCAAAGAGACCAGGCCCTATCCAGTGTTGGAGATGCCATGAGGCGGGACACGTGTCGGCCCATTGCCCTCTTACCTCTGAACCCATGGAATGTGACGCTAGCAGGCGTCAGTCGCTATTTGCGGAACCATCTTGTGCTGCAGTTCCTGGACTAGAGACTGAACCGCAAATCTGCAACATCACAATCAATGACTTTCCTGTTAAAGCGTTAATGGACTCAGGAAGCCTTGTAACCTTGGTGCGTGCTAGCCTGGTGACTGGGGACTTAGAGTCTAAAAAGCATATGAGTGTTGTGTGCATACATGGTGATACAAAAGTGTACCCTATAGTGCTGGCTAAAGTCGGGACTGAACAAGGCACCGTACAATATGAAGTGGGTGTGGTTAAAAACCTCATGCATAATGTAATATTGGGGCGCGATTTTCCATTATTCTGGGCTCTTTGGGAAAAAAGAAAAATCCCCAAAAGGAGTGAGGATACCTCTAAGGGGGTTGCCTTGTCCACTGTGAATGATAAAAATGTGCAGGATGAAAATGATTGTTTTCCTTTGCAGGTCCTGGCTGGGGAGGAGGAGGCTCCTCCCACTGAGCAAAATATACTAGACTTAGAGGTGTCTAGCGATAATTTTGGGACTGCACAATTACAGGACCCCACTCTCAAAAATGCGAGAGAGCAGGTTGCTGTTATGAACGGGGTACCTCAGGAACCAGATGCTGAAAAAAGATTTCCACATTTTTCGGTGACTAATGATCTTTTCTATAGAGTCAATAAGGTTAAAGATGAGATTGTGGAACAGCTTCTGGTACCTAAGCCGTACCGGCGTCAGGTGCTTGACATGGCACATAACCATGTTCTTGGGGGACACTTGGGGACTGACAAAACGCGAGAGAGGGTTCTCCAGAGGTTTTTTTGGCCGGCCATATATGATGACATTAAAAAATACTGTGAGTCGTGCCCCACATGTCAGGTTAGTGCCCCAGTGTCACATTTTCGCAGTCCTTTGGTTTCGCTCCCTATTATAGAGGTGCCTTTTGAGCGTATTGCCATGGATTTAGTGGGTCCCATTGTAAAGTCAGCTAGAGGACACCAGTATATTTTGGTAGTCCTGGATTATGCGACCCGCTATCCTGAGGCTGTACCCTTAAGAAACACTGCATCTAAAACAATTGCACGTGAGTTGTTTTATATGTTCTCTAGGACTGGGATCCCCAAAGAAATCCTAACTGACCAAGGTACGCCATTTATGTCGAAAGTAATGAAGGAATTATGCAGACTATTTAAAATCTCACACATCCGTACCTCTGTGTACCACCCCCAGACGGACGGATTGGTGGAGAGATTTAATAAAACTTTGAAACATATGTTGAAGAAAGTGGTGGCAAAAGATGGTCGTGACTGGGATCATTTATTACCCTACCTCATGTTTTCTATTAGGGAGGTGCCCCAAGCGTCCACAGGGTTCTCACCATTCGAGTTGGTCTATGGTCATCACCCTAGGGGTCTACTAGACATTGCAAAAGAGACATGGGAGAATGAGTCCACCCCATACAAGAGTGTTATTGAGCATGTAGCACAAATGCAGGACCGTATAGCCACTGTAATGCCCCTGGTAAGGGAACACCTCCAGAGAGCTCAAGAGGCCCAAAGTAGAATTTACAACCGGTCCGCAAGAATCAGGACATTCAACCCAGGCGATAGGGTCCTTATACTAGTCCCCACTGTTGAGAGTAAATTCTTAGCGAAGTGGCAAGGTCCTTATGAAATTGTTGAAAAGATCAGTGAGGTGAACTACAAGGTGCACCAACCAGGTAGAAGGAAGCCTTTCCAAGTTTATCACATAAACTTGATCAAGCCCTGGAAAGACAGGGAATCCTTGGGGGCGACAAATACTGTTAATAATTTGTCACAACCAATCCCTCCAGTCAAGGTAGGTGATACTCTATCAGTGTCACAGAAACAGGAGGCTCAGGAATTTTTACAGAAAAACAAAAACAAGTTCTCTGACCTCCCAGGGCGTACACACCTCATCCATCATCACATTGAAACTGAGCCTAGAAGCAGAGTAAACCTTAAGCCCTATAGGATACCCGAGGCACGTAGGGAAGCCGTATCTGCCGAGGTAAAACGTATGCTTGCTCTGGGGGTAATTGAGGTGTCACAGAGTGAATGGTCCAGCCCAATTGTGCTAATCCCAAAGCCCAATGGAACTTGGAGGTTCTGTAACGATTTCAGAAAGTTGAATGAGATCTCCAAGTTCGATGCGTATCCTATGCCCAGGGTAGATGAGTTGATTGAGAAGTTGGGTAACGCCAGGTACATAACCACCCTCGATCTCACAAAGGGCTATTGGCAGATTCCACTTTCTGACGAGGCTAAAGAGAAAACTGCTTTCTCCACCCCTGATGGGCTATTCCAGTATGTAGTGATGCCGTTCGGGTTACATGGAGCGCCTGCAACTTTCCAGAGGTTGATGGACTTGATTCTGCGACCACATCGTGATTACTCAGCCGCCTACCTCGATGATGTGGTCATTTTTAGCCCTGATTGGGAAAGTCACCTCTGTAAGGTACAGGCCGTGTTGGATGCCATAAGTGATGCAGGGTTGACCATAAATGCCGAGAAGTGTGCTCTAGCCCTAGAAGAGGCCAAATATCTGGGCTACATTGTTGGAAGAGGATTGGTTAGGCCACAGCTAAATAAAATTGAGGCAATACAGAATTGGCCTAGACCCCTGACAAGGAAACAGGTTAGAGCTTTCCTGGGTATTACGGGTTATTACTGTAGATTTGTGCCGAACTTTGCCTCAGTTGCTGCTCCACTAACTGACTTGACAAAGGGCGGAAAGACAGCAATGGTCACGTGGACCCCAGAGGCCGAGGAGGCTTTCCAAAGCCTTAAGTCTGCCTTGTGCCAACCACCTGTGTTAGTCACCCCCGATTTCAGGCGAGAATTTCTGGTCCAGACAGATGCCTCTAGCACAGGCTTAGGTGCAGTACTCTCACAAGTAGTGAATGGTGAGGAGCATCCAGTGACGTACTTGAGTAGAAAACTAACCCCGGCCGAGAAAAATTATGCCATTGTGGAGCGAGAATGTTTGGCAGTGAAGTGGGCCCTAGAATCTTTAAAGTATTACTTGCTAGGCAGGAAATTCAAGTTGGTGACAGACCATGCCCCCCTAACATGGATGAAGTTAAACAAGGAGAGAAATGCAAGAGTGACTAGATGGTTTCTCTCCCTACAAAACTTTAATTTCACTGTGGAACACAGGCCAGGGAAATTACAGGCAAATGCTGACGCATTGTCAAGGGTAAGTTGTCTGTGGGGACAAAAGGCTCAGCCCTCCGGTCTGAAAAAGAGGGGGGGGATATGTAGACATGTCACTGGAGAAGTGATCGAGGGGGTGTACATCTCACCTAGGTTGCTACACAGTGTGAGATGGTAAATCCAGGATGGATCAGTTTCTCAGCAGCGATATGCTGCTGAGTTGTTATTTAATTTTGCCGGGCCTGGGTTTATATGGAATGGCAGGTAGGTTTGGTAGAGGGACCTGTCATTCCACATCCCCCGATCCAGTTCTGGGTTTGGGATCAGGTGAGCTTGGATCCTAATTAGCCTGGGAAGCTAAAGGCTCTGTAGGGTCTGCAGGTGATTGCTTCTCAGCCAGGGAATGAACAATCTGTGTGTTGAAGGAAGCTGCAAGCACAGCCACTGCTGGAGCTAAAACTCACCCTGCGATATCCATGCGAAAGACGCTGTGTTTGTAAGTGTCAGATAGGTGAGCAGAACCTGTTAGTAAGCGCCCAGCCGGGCTAGGACTTTTATTTTTGTTGTACTTAGAAAGCACGGTGTTGCTGTATATTTTGTTTGCTGGACTGTTTGTACCACGAATAAACGCCAAGATCTGCTTTATCAAATTCCAAGTCTGCTGTGAACTGTGTCCAAACACACCCTACCCCGGGAAGATCCCTTACAATATATATATATATATATATATATATATATATATATATATATATATATATATATATATATATATATATATATACCATTGCGTGGACTCTATAACTTTTCTACAGACTAAATATTATACACTGATTTGGGTCATTTTCACCAAAGAAATGAAGCAGAAAATATTTTGACCTAAATTTCTGAAGAAAGGTTATTTATTTGCAAAATTTTATAACAGAAACAAATAAAACCAATTTTTTGTTTTCAAAAGTTTCAGTCTTTTTCCATTTATTTAGCAAAAAAAATGAAAAACCCAGTGGTGATTAAATACCACCAAACAAAAGCTTTAGTTGTGTGAACAAAATGGTAAAAAATGTGTTTGGGTACAGTGTTGCATGACCATGCAATTGTCATTCAAAGTGTGACAGTGCTGAAAGCTGAAACTTAGCCTGGGCAGGAAGGAGGTAAAAGTGCCCAGTATTGAAGTGGTTAAAGCTTAAGGTAACACTAAACAATATCCTTAGGTTGGCCATACACAGTGTGAATCTCTTTCCTGCAACCATGGGCCGCGATTCCCCATCAATACAGACAGTGTTGACAGGGGAATCAGCAATTGTCTTCTCCCAGCGGGGGGGGGCGGGCAGGGGAAGCCATCCCCGCCGGGAGAAGACCATGATTATTGGTAGCGGCTATAGCAGCGGCTAGAGATAGATGCAAGAAAATCCGGCAGGCTGATTGTACCCAAGTTGATCAATCGATCAACTTGATGCATTTAGCTTGCCCATTAATGGTTCGAATCTTGGCCAGTTCCTTCTGTGTATGGCTGACCTTAAGCCTCGTACACACAATGAGATTTTTCAGACGGGAATTGTGTGATGACAGGCTGTTGGCGGAAATTCCGACCATTTGTACGCTCCATCGGACAATTGTTGTCCGATTTTCCGTGGGCAAATGTTGGGTGGCAGGCAGATGTTCCACTATCAAATGTCTGTTGTCGGATTTTCCGAGCGTGTGTACACAAGTCCATCGGACAAAAGTCCAAAGTACAAATACGCATGCTCGGAAGCAAGGCCAAGCCAGAAGCGGTTGGTCTTGCAAACTAGCATTCATAGCGGAGAATTAACATTTATGACGTGGAAAATTATAAAATCTTGAAATGCAGCGCACATTCTCTTCTTCTTTAATGGGATAATAATGAAGCTGCTTTGCTGGTGATACTGATGCGATGGAGTTATTGAAAACGAATTTTCAAAGCATTTTTTTTTCTAGTGATATCAAGAATAATATCATTATGCCTGTTATTTTTTTTGTTATTTGGGCAAGTTACTACAACACCATTATCCCATAGTTTTTAAGATCAAAGATACAACTATGTTGGTGTCCCTTGTCAATTTTACATTGTATTTTTTAAAATGTAACTGCCTACTCCCAAACTGTCATTTGAAGTAAAACACATAGCCTAGTATTATTCTCCACTTTTTTTTATTGTGTATTAAAAAAAAGAAAACAAATACAATTAGACATGCTATCTGCCAATAGAACTTAACCAAAAAGTGCATTCTATGCATCCAAAAATATAGAAAATATACCAAATCAAATAATTATTATTCAACTAAAAAATTTAATAAAAGCCTCATGCATGTGTCCTGCTTCTTAATATAGGGGGTCAACAATGCCAAGAGTTGGTAAAAGCTGCGTTCTGTCATCCGGAGATAATACCGAAAATCATCTGGATTATTCTCCTGGAGCTCCCGCAGCAAAGGCATATGACATAATTGGTCACGATTAATAAAGCAACCAATTTTTGGTCCAAGAAATCCTCCTCCTCCTGTTCCTGGACTGGACTTGGGTCAAAGCAATAACTCTAAGGCCAATAATAAATAACACGTTATCTCCTCCAATCCAGCAACATGGCTGGTTGACTAATGGCCATTCAGAAATGAACTGAAAAGCGCAAAATGAAAAGCACGAATCAGCACTCACCAAACTTCTACTAACATGAAATTAGCAGAAGGAGCCCAAAGGGTGGCACTAAAGAGCTGAAAAACCAAATAGTACATCACTACGTTCATGTTTGTTGGCCGAGGTTTTGTGTGTGGAAAATCCGATTGTGTGTACGAGGCTTTAGTCTCCAAAAACAATTTATACACACTCATATACACTTACTGGCCACTTTATTAGGTCCACCTGTTCAATTGCTTGGTAACACAAATTGCTAATAAGCCAACAACATAGACCCAGAAGTGGCTGTTGGCTTGCATCTCACCGACCAGAAATTGCATCACCACCCATGGTCACCTAAAGTCACCTTAGGTGACCGCAAGTGGTGAATTGATGGGCACAGTAGCTGCGTTTAATGGCACAGTGGCAGCAATTGATGGTCACAGTGGCTGCGATTGATGGTATGGTGGGGCTGCAATTGATGTTTTTTTTCAGAATTTTTCACTTTGTTTGCGCCTCCCAAAAATTTTGAGCACCACCCCTATCTTATATGGACCAAAACCTCTGAGAAATGTTTTCCAACACCTTGTTTAATCTATGCCATGAAGAACTAATGCCGCGTACACACGAGCGGACTTTTCAACATCCAAAGTCCGACGGACTGAGTCCGTCAGACTATTCGATCGTGTGTGGGCTGCAACGGACTTTTGACTCGCCAAAGTCCGAAGGACTTTAGAATATGGAACATGCTTCAAATTTTCCCGACGGAACTCCGCCGGACCCGGGTCCCTTCGAAAACTCCGCTCGTGTGTGTGCTATTCCGACGGACTAAAACCGACGCTAGGGCAGCTATTGGCTACTGGCTATGAACTTCCGTATTCGAATCCAGTCGTACGTCATCACGTTCGAATCCGTCGGAGTTTAGTGTGATTGTGTGTGGCCAAGTCCGCTCCGCCGAAAAGTCCGTCACAACTCCGTCGGAACTCCGGCAGAACTCCGACGGAACTCCTTCGGAAGTCTGTTGGACATAAGTCCTCTCGTGTGTACGGGGCTTAAGGCAGTTATGAAGGCAAAATGGGGTCCAACCCAGTGGTAGCAAAGTGTACCTAATAAAGTGGCCGGTGAGTGTACATCATAAGCATAATTGAGACTTAAAAAAAAATTGAACTAGTATGTAGAAGTGTGACTTTCAGAGTGGTAGAGGTGTGTGAATCACAAAACTAGCTGAACAGAATTACAAACCACATGGCAGGTAAAATAAAGCACATACAATATAGGATGCTTCAAGAAAAGGCCATCACACACATAAAGATTCTGCTGTTTACAAACAAGCCGCTTAGCTGTCAAAAGGCTGCTTACGTCATTTTGTGTGCAAAGTTAATATGAGGTTTGTGTTCCGTACATTTCACACATGATAAAAATGATTTATGAGAAGAACGTGTATTGTGTAGTCAGACGTAATCTCTGTGCAGTAGCTCAGTAGTCCAGTAGAGGGCCCCAGAGCAGTGATAAGAAAAGCTCTTCCATCACTACAGTCTAGGTAGGTGTGAGCTCACAATGGATAACTATTACACTCCAGGTCACTGTGTCGGTGCATGGCCTGACAGTAAACCAGTCATGAACCTGTCAACTGAGCAGAAATTTAAAAAAATATTTTGAAAATGCATAAATCTTGATCCTAACTGGTTTTACTCCTCCAGCATTAAATGTTCAAGATTGGGAATAGACATAGAGAATAAAGACAGTCCCTGTTTTTAGTTATATAGCTGTCAATCTTTACTAAAATAGCATGTCTTTACTAAAAAAAAAAAACAGTCACAAAATAGCAATGTAAGCTGCCACTGACCTCTCCTTTAGAGAAATCCCTGGCTGTCACACTGAAGTTTTGACTTTGACACTTTGTGAGTCACTGATCTAGAACAAACAGGGCTTTTTCTTCTCCGTTAATAGGTGCGAGTACTCCCCCTCTTCCGAGTCACACCTTACCTCTGCCCCTACCCACCGTGAGCGCTGTCCCTTGGTTCCACCCCCTACCCACATCGCAGTACTGCCCCTTTTAGAGAATACATTTTGTGGCTCTGAGTAATTTATATAGAATTTGCTAAAGAATATGCTAAAGATTACAAGAAGGCAGTAAAATAAGTCCACTGCAGAGAGCAATGATAGACCCATCCCCCCCCCCAGCAACAATAGATCCACCAGCAACAGTAGATCTCCCAGCACCGATGGCCCACTCATTAGGGGTGCCCAGCCCCTAATCTTCATGCAGGGCGCTGGACGCATGGGTTTCAATTTTATTTATTTTTTTGAAGCACATGATTAGAGCCCGAGGCTCTAATTGGCTTAAAAAAAAGGGTGGATTTGGCGCACAGAACACTTTACCATTGGTCCAAGACTCCAAGCTGTCCATTGAGCTCAGTGCCTCTGACAAGAAGTTAGGAGAGGCACTGTGAGCTCATCCTTTCAGTCTGCTGCAAACAGAGTTTTCCGGCTTGTATTAAACTATGTATGTATTTAGCTTCTGACAGGCTGCGCAAGGACCCCCCGTATCTCCAGAACCCTAGGTCATAGGAGCCCAATATCAGATCCTTTCTCCTCAGAGGCACTAAGTCGACTGAGGTAACGATAGCCCCCATTCGACTCAATAGCGTTAGATGATGGAAGCAACGTCAAACGTTACTTCCACCCAATGGCCTTAAAGGGACTTTTTTTTTATTGGATAAAAAACTTTTTTTTTTTTTATTATTGCATTTAAGCATAAATGTGAGATCTGATGTCTTTTTGACCCCAGATCTCACATTAAAAAGGTCCTGTCATGCTTTTTTTCTATTACAAGGGATGTTTCCTTGTAATAGGATTAAAAGTGATCCAATTTTTTCTATTTTTGGATAGGACAGTGTAAAGCAGAAGCAAGCGCATACGTAAGTCCCACCCGCATATGTAAACGGTGTTCAAACCACACATGTGAGGTATCACAGTGATCGTTAGAGCAAGAGCAATAATTCTAGCTAAAGAGCTCCTCTGTAACTTAAAACTGGTAGAAATTTTTAACCGTCCCCTATGGAGATTTTTAAGTATCGAAGTGTGTCACCATTCCACGAGCAGGCGCAATTTTGAAGCATGATATGTTGGGTATCAATTTACTCGGCGTAACATCATCTTTCACAATTTAAAAAAATTGGGCTAACTTTACTGTTTTCAGATTTTTTTAACCACTTCCCCCTTAATGACCAGGCCATTTTTTGCGATACCGCACTGCATAGTTTTAACTGACAATTGCACGTTCGTGCAACACTGTACCCAAACAAAATTGATGTTCTTTTTTCCCACAAATATAACTTTCTTTTGGTGGTATTTGATCACCTCTGCGGTTTTTATTTTTTGTGCTATAAACAAAAAAAGAGCGACAATTTTGAAAAAAAAAAACAATATTTTTTACTTTTTGGTATAATAAATATCCAATAAAAAAATGTTTAAAAAAATAATTTCATACGCAGTTTAGGCCAATGTGTATTCTGCTACATATTTGTGATAAAAAAAATCGCAATAAGTATATATTGTTTGGTTTGCGCAAATGTTATAGCGTCTACAAACTGGCACAGGCGCGCCCACAAATCGCCGTCTACGCGCCCCATGTATAATGATAGCAATTCGTGCAGGGGAGCCAAACTGCGGCGGGTGGTCCGAAACTAGTTAATTCCAAAAAGTGTCTTTTTTTCCCCAAAAAATTTGTTTGTAAGACCACTGCGCAAATACGGTGTGACATAAGGTATTGTGACCGCTGTGCAAATACGGTTGACATAAGGTATTGCAACGACCGCCATTTTATTCTCTAGGGTGTCTGAAAATAAAAAGTATAGTGTTTGGGGGTTCTAAGTCATTTTCGAGAATAGGCCTGTCCTTAAGTGGTTAGGTAAGATCTAGTATGACGTGTGAATTAAATACATTCTATTTATATTCATTTTTTTTTTCTTGTAATGTATTCGTCTAGGTCCCAGAAATGAACCATGTCCCAAGTATGTTGAAATATCAGAGAGAGTTTTGTAATATAAGGTGTGTCGTGTAAGCATTGATCAAAATGTTGCAGCATTATAGTCAGTGCTTGCCTTCCAATTGTATTTACCTTCCCTCTGTGCTGTGACATGCCTCATACATATATTACTTTTATGGTCGGCGGGGTGACTACCAGTCTTGTGTGTCAGTATAAGAGAGCTGTCAGAGACTGTGGTGTCCTGTACACTGTGATCATCCCAGGAGATGTCAGTTAATACCCTGTAAGTGTCAGTAGTACAAGCTGTTAGTGCTGAAGAGATCTGCAGACAATTTGTGTTAACAGTCCTCTATTAATTTCATTTTTAAATGTGAAAAGGGAATGTTTCAGATACTTCCAGCAGTCTTTTAGTCAAAGTTATCACTTTAGAAGGAATTATAGCTGGCACCCTTTAGTTCATTTTTTTTTAAAAAATTGAAAAATGTCTAAAAATGATAATGGAATAAATTAAAAAAAAATAGTAGAAGC
This sequence comes from Lithobates pipiens, assembly GCF_037356315.1. NCBI lineage: Eukaryota > Metazoa > Chordata > Amphibia > Anura > Ranidae > Lithobates > Lithobates pipiens. The sequence goes on from NW_027507764.1 coordinate 140,596,697, forward strand.
TTCCCCACACGTGTATGCACATATGAATGCAAACATGTATGCTGGGTGCTCACACATATGAAAAAGACAATCAAACCACACATATTAGTCAAACCTGCACATGTTGGAGTGAGAGCAATAATTCTAGGGTCATCATATAAAGTTAACTCTAAATTAAAGTGATTGTAAAGGTTTTTTTTTAATAACAAATATGGTATACTTACCTGCTCCTTGCAATGGTTTTGCACAGAGCAGCCTCGATCCTTATTTTCACTGGTCCTCCGCCAATGCTTCTGGCTCCTCCCCCTTGCTGAGTGTCCCCATACCAATCCGCTTGCTATGAGAGCACTCATGCAGGCTCAACCCTGAACTGAACTCTGTGTGTCCACTGACATACAGAGCACATCTCAAACCCCACCCCTGCTCTCTCCTCACAGGCTGTGATTGACAGCAACAGGAGCCAATTGATCCTGCTGCTACCTCCATGTCCAGTGAGGAGGGAGAGAGCAGAAAGAGCTAAGTAAAAAGCTGGGGACTACACACAAGGTTTTTTTTTACCTTCATGCATAGCATACATGCAGACAAAAAACTTCTGCCTTTGGAACCACTTTAATTAATTGTAAGGCTTTTAAAGCATTGCCTATGAACAATTTTGGGTTCCATGGTTTATTGCCACTTTGCAAGTGCACAAAATTTTGATGCTTGACAAATATTTACTGGAAACAACCTCATCTTCTATATTTTATGGAAAATTAAGGATTACGTTATATTTATGTGCACTAAAACCAATTTGAGCATCTTTTTTTTTTTTTTTTACTGAAAACATAGATTTGATTAACAGTAGCAGCAAATATTGCGAGTCATACCACTATTTTATTCTACAGGGCTTCTACTTTCAGAAAATATAAAACGTTTTGGGATTGAAAGTAAATTTTTATGTACAAAATATACAATTTAGTAGGTGTATTCCTCCCTTTTAGATTGTAAGCTCTAATGAGCAGGGCCCTCTGATTCTTACTGTATTGAATTGTATTTCAACTGTACTGTTTGCCCTAACGTTGTAAAGTGCTGTGCAAACTGCACTATATAAATCCTGCATAGTTATAATAATAAAAATGTGTGCACAAAATTAAATAAGATTCTAGGAGTCAAAAGGGTAAAACTAATCCTGAATGATTGCTATGTGTTACTGCTCTTCATACGTTTATTTTCCCTATGCAATCCATTTTCCCAAATGCAGACTTTAGTATTCATTCTGTTGCCAGCAATAATGATAAACTGAAAAAGAATTCTAAAACGCAGAAACTACGGCTCCACCCAGTAAAATGACAGTACATGCAGGCAAGACATAAATTGGGAGTCTGTCCAATATGGTTTGTAAGCAAAACTAAACACCCAAGATACGTCACAACATACATATAAAGCATACAGGGCATAGAACAAAGACTGCATTCATTTTATTGGAAAAGGCATCTAAAAAATGTTTTTACATTTTTAAAGTGCTTTGAACTTGGTTACATCAGTCTGTGTATAGTGAAGATGCCCTCTGTGCCTACTATGTGTGCATATTTGAATGCAGATCTTGAAATTTTCCAGCATGCTGACGAAACTCTGCTGGTGATCATGCTCATAATGTTCTTTATTGCTTACACAGTATTCCTGCACTACCTAGTTATCATAAAAGATGCTCAAGCCTGTTGCTGCAACACATATCAACCAATGAGTAAGCAGCTTTCAAGAATCTAATTAACTAGGAAACCCTTAAAGCTGAATTCATGGCAGAAATAAACAAAAACACCAGTAACTGCAGTTATGAATTTAACATAAATATTAAAGCCTACGTTTTTTTATTTTATTTAATCAGCACAGGGGACATACTTACATTCAATGATGAGTGTCCCTTGTGCTAATGGCTGGTCTCGTAGTTGAAATCCAATGTTCTCTGCCTCTGGCAGTATGAGATGGGGGCAGAAGACTTTGAAAAATTGGAATAATTGAACTAAACTAATGCCGGCCATAGGTGGTTCGAATCTCAGCCGGTTCAGCATTGATCGACCGTATTTGTGGAACTTTGCAGGTGTTCACACTAGTCCATAATCTAAAAAGTGATCTGTAGTGGATCACAGCTAAGCAGCCTCTGTTAGGGATGCAGGAGATGATCGCAGCCTGTGTGTTTTTTTGTTTTTACTGAATCAAAATTTACAATAGGACCAATGCAACACAACTGGGAGACAAGCAGTTGACTCTCATTGTGGTGCGGCCCCATTGACTTGAATAGCTAAATTTTAGATGCAGCATCGCCTGTCATTTTGACATTACAAAATAGATTATAGCGCACACATTCAAAAATGACATTTAAATCCTACAAGGCTATTTAAAAACACCTGAGCATATTAAAAAAATATGGGGATTTGGTCACACTATATGGTCATATAGTGCTAAGCCCACTTACTGCGTACCCCATTATCAGTGGGTCCTACAATAGTAATAGAATGAAAGATCCTGCATCTCAACCATGGGAGACAAACTCCCTTTTATGGGAGAACTGAACAGACCCCTCCTATGAACTGGTGGACTGACACTAATAAGAGGTAATGAAAGGGGTACGGGGTGCTCCGGCCCAAGGAACCTGGTCAGAGTCCATCTTGACATAATGCATTAAATCTGCAGTGCCCATGACTAGAAGGAATGACTGCCGCGGCATGGGAACAGCATCTACAGGGTGTGATGTGGACATTAAATAGGTGGTTGAAGAGATAAAAATGCAGCTCAAGCACCTGATTTTACTGATTGGCTTGAAGGAGGAGCGACTGGGCATGCTATGAAACATGTCTCGCTCACTCTGACATCACTTCCGGTTGCCTGAATTCCATGCTGGCCCTGACAGCATGGCTCTCCATCTTGGATCAGAGCCACTGGTTGGCTGGAACTTCCACCTGCAACTGTCTTTGCTCCCAGAAGGCACCCCACTGAATGGTATGGATTCACTGATATGCCTGTTTTTCACTTCCATCTTGTAAGTGTTTTTAACCCTTCCTTGTCATTAAAGTGCTTTATTACTGCACTTAGAAACGCCCTCTTCTCTGCTTTGATCCCCCCCCCCCCCCCCGGCTGCCCATCTGAAAGAGGCAAAGGCAGGCCATACATGCTGCAGATTTCTTTACTGTTCACTCGATACACCATCAACTCAGTGTTGACAGGGGAATTGTATTATAGGACCCTCTAGCAATATTTGCAAGTAAAATTCAGCAGGCTCATTGAGTCCAAGTTGATTGATCAATCAACTTGGTACATTCAGCTCGGTCATACATGATTCCTGCTGAACCGGCCCGAGTTTCAATCTTCTATGGCCGGCATTAAGTGCAGATCGGAGCTGTTTCCTCCCAGCAAACACCACTGGACATGTGATCATCATGGCTGCTAGTGTGAACAAGCCCTAAGTTTTTAGGTTTTATGTTAAAATGAGTTCACCAAGTCAAGTTGTTGTTTTCAACTTATAGGATGAATTTTAAGAAACCCTTTTCCATTGGAATATTGTGCTGTTTTCCTTTAAGGATCTACATCACTTCTGTTGCTCACCAGCACTTTCATAAACACAATTTTTCCCTGTAAATCGGGTTGAAGTAAATAGAGGAAAGAACTCAAATTACATTGATTACTAATTATCAATATTTCAACAATGATGCTTTGTAACACAGGAAAATAAGTCGAAGATGTCAAAGACACAAAGCTGCTATAGATGAGATCATTCTCACATGAGTTACAAGAAAACCTTGTCTCTTTAGAATTACCGTTTCTTCATGCTCAAACCTCAGAACAAAATCAATGTGCTGAGTCTGACTTTCCATCCTCTCATCCGAGTGTATTTATGTATCCTGCTCCCTTCGTGCTGATCAGGAGGACCCTAAGGGGGCACCGAGCTGCCATCCACTGATTTCCTCCATTTCGGTTCATTTAGGGCGAGAACATATCTGGATAAAGGAGTCCAATCATTACATTGTGTGCCGTCACTTTACATATCTATGGCAAGCTTTTAAAAAATAAATAAAAATTAAATACGCCTTCTACCACAAATGTGATCTTATGTTTCATTTAAAGTAGCATCAAAGCCAATGGGTTTTTTTTTTCATTTTGAATAGTTACATAGTTGTCAAGGTTGAATAAAGACAACAATCCATCCAATTAAACCTGTGTTGATGCATGTGTATTTGTGTAGGTAATCATTTCCCATATCTCCATTTTTTGTGTTCTTTAAGCCCTTGTACACACGGTCGGACATTCTGACGGAAAATGTCCGATCAGACCGTGTTGTCGGATAATGCGACCGTGTGGGCTCTATCGGACTGTTTCCGTCGGAATATCCGACCGACAAAGTTTTAGAGCTGGGCTATGAAATTTTCCGACAACATGATCCGATCGGACTTTGTCCGATTGTAGAGAATTCCGATCGAACAAAGTGCCACACATGCTCAGATCAAATTCCTAGACCAAAGCTATTGGCTACTAGCCTGAACGTAGTCCCGTCGTAACAAAATAACGTCATCACGTTACGAACGATCGGATTTTCTGACAACTTTGTCCGACTGTGTGTATGCAACACCAGTCTTGGACAAAATCTGTCAGACAAAATCCGACGGATTTTGTGGTCGGGATGTCCGACCGTGTGTATAAGGGCTAAGAGGCATGTCCAAGAGTCTTTTAATACTAGCAATACTTCCTGCTGACACCACAGAATGTGGAAGAGAGTTCCACATCCTTATCGCCTTGACAGTGAAGTACCCCCTACACAGCTTAAGGTTAAACCCAGGGACGGCTGGTGTTTTTTTTGGGGGGGAGTGGCAAACATCAACCCCCCTATCCCCCCCTGGCAGCACCTCAACCCTCCCATTGTCTGCCGCTCCGGCTTTTACCCCATCTAGGTGGCGGGCATCCGTGCAGCAGGCATTCGGGCAGCGTGCATTCAGACAGTGGGCATCCGTGCGGCATGCATTCGGACAGCGGGAATCTGCGCAGCAGGCATTCGCGCAGCGGGCATCCAGAGATCATGCATTGGCTCCTTTAACCTCTCCTCCTCACTTCCACTGTGCGGCTCCTCCCCTCCTCCTAGGAGTCCAAAAGGGTCGCCTGTCCTTTTAGCCAATTGGGTAATGGGTCTCATATCTGCTTCCTGATTGGCCGGAAGAAGGACCAGTGCTAGAATAGCGAATATTCATTTAGCTATTCTAACACACCTGGGTGGGCTGTGTGCACATTCTCTGCGTCCGGAAGTCCACCTTATTTTGAAGCCTATTGGAGCCTCTGGCTCTAGTCCGTGCTTTGAAAAAACACCCCCGCCAATCCGCCATTGTAATTCATGTGCCCGCCATCCTGCAAGGGGCTAGACGCATGGATAGGAGGGCGCAGTGGCATGGATAGGGGAGGCGGCGCCCGTGCATGCCTAATGGACAGGCCGCCCCTGGTTGAACCACATCTCTTCCTCTCTCATCGTGTGGCCCCATGTCTTCTTACACTCCCTGGGACTGAAAAGTTTTATACTTATGCTGGGATCACCATTGAGATATTTGTAAATTGCTATCATATCTTTTCTCAGGGATCTCTTCTCCAGGGAGAATGCATTTAGTGCTTGTAGACGTTCCTCGTAATTGAGGACCTCCAGTCCCCATATTAATTTTGTTTCCCTTCTATAGACTCTCTCCAGCTCCAGCACTTGTTTTCTGAGGATTGGTGACCAGAACAGGATGGAATACTTCAGATGTGGCCAAACCAGAGTTTTATAAGTGGCAGGATGATCGTTTTATCTCTGGAGTAAGTCTTCTTCTAGGACCCCCAGATCCTTCTCCATCCTGAAGCAAGTGTAACTTGCATTTATATTTTTAACCACTAAGTGCATTACCTTACATTTTTCAATGTTAAACCAAAAAAACATTTGCCGTCTAGTTGCCCACTCCATAAATTTTTTCAGGTCCGCTTGTAAGGTTGCTATATCCTGCTGTGATGTTATTGCCCTTCCTATTTTTGAGACATCAGCAAACACTGGGATTGAGCTATTTATCCCATCCTCTATATCATTTATACATTAATTAAACAGAATTGGTTCCAGGACAGAACCTTGGGGTATCCCACTAACCACTACAGATAGTTCTGAGTATACGTTATTTTTCACCACCATTTGGACACGCCCCTGCATCTAATTTTCTATCCAAGAACAATCCCTATGGTCTATACCAGTGTTTCTCAACCTTTTTACCTTGGAGGAACCCCTGCCAAAAAGTTTGAGATCTCGAGGAACCCCTGAAATGTTCACATCTACAGCTCACTGAACATTGGTATGATCAGCAAGCTGTTGATAACAAAAATGATTTTTAGAAATAGCATTAAATAAAAGAATAAATATTAAAATTTACCTATTTAATGTGAAACTTGTGCTTTCATTTCCCGCAGAGCTTATCCGTTCAGATGACATTACATGGGGCAGAGCATGGGACAGGGGACATTACATGGGGCAGAGCACATTACAGGGGACATGACAGGGGACATTACATGGGACAGGGGTCATTACATGGGGCAGAGTACATTACATGGGGTAGAGCACATGACAGGGGACATTACTTAGGGGAGGGCACATGACAAGGCACATTACATGGGACAGGGCACATGACAGGGGACATGACATGGGACAGGGGACATGGCAGTGGACATTACATGGGGCAGAGCACATGACAGTGCACATTACATGGGACGGGGCACATTGCATGGGACAGGGGACAGGACAGGGGATATTACATGGGGCAGGGGACATGACATGGGACAGGGGACATTACAGGGGACATGACATGGGACAGGGCACAAGACAGGGGACATTACATGGGGCAGAGCACATGACAGTGCACATTACATGGGACAGGGCACATTACAGGGGACAGGGGACAGGACAGGGGACATTACATGGGGCAGGGGACATTACATGGGACATTACATGGGGCAGGGGACATGACATGGGAGAGAGGACATGACATGGGACAGGGGACATAACATTGGACATTACATGGGGCAGAGCACATGACAGGGCACATTACATGGGACAGTGCACATTACATGGGGCAGAGCACATAACAGGGCACATTACATGAGGCAGAGCACATGACAGGGCACATTACATGGGATGGGGGACATTACATGGGATAGGGTAGATGACGGGGACATTACATGGGACAGGGCACATGACATGGGGCAGAGCACATGACAGGACATTACATGGGACAGTGGACATTACATGGGGCAGAGCACATGACAGGACACTACATGGGACGGTGGACATTACATGGGGTAGAGCACACGACAGGAAATTACATGGGACAATGGACATTACATGGGGCAGAGCAGACGACAGGACATTACATGGGACAGGGGACATGGCACATTACATAGGGTAGGGGACAGACTCTTGGGCACATTGTGGGAGGACACAGCGGGGCACACTTCAGTACTTGCTTCTGCTGACTTCCGCGCTTGTTTCATATATTCTCCAGTGGCGCGCTGTTCCCCCTCGCCCCCTCCTCCTCCTCCTATCCTGTCCACTCCAGATGATGTCACTTACAAGCACACAGGAAGGACAGGAGGGGATAAGGAGGAGGGGCCGAGGGGGAACAGCACGCTACAGCCAATAGGGTGCCAGCCGCCTCCCTGCCTATCTCTGCCTGTGTCTGCAATCCTTCTGTCAGCTGCCTGCAACTGACAGTCAGATCGCCGCGGAACCCTAGTTGAGAACCACTGGTCTATACCCACAAACCTCAGTAGATTAAGTGTTTATGGGGGAACTGTATCAAATGCTTTTGAAAAATCCAGATACACCACATCTACCAGCCTACCTTTGTCCAGGTGGCAGCTCACTTCCTCATATAATGTTAACAGGTTTGTTTGGCAAGAAGACCTTTCATAAACCCATGCTAATTACTGATAATTATACTGTTTTCATCAGCAGATTCTTGGATATAGAAAATAAATATACCCATTTTCAGTTTTTTGTTTTGGGGGGGGGGGGGGGTTGTTGCATTTGGGGGCTTTTCCTATCACTTCCTTTCCCATAGCCACAACAGGAAGTGAGGGAAATCCATGGTTGTCGCCGAAACTAATGTGCCCATTGGAAGTTTTCTATATTTTTTCTAGTGACAATTCAAAATTTGTGATTTTATTTCACTTTCATTCTTGGTGACATTGGTCACCAGGACAAATAAAGAGAGTGGATTTTCCTATCTAGGACACAGACAGCAATAATTTATCCTGAAGAAAAAGTTTGCCTTTTACTTGATCCTGAGAGCAGCCCATCCAATAGGAAATGTCCATGTTAGGTAGGCATTGACTTGGGCACCTAAATAAAGTCCCACTGCAGATAGTTGGTCACTGGTTAGGTAAGCAGCCCATGGATTAGGCAACTTTCTTTCCTTCCAACACAGATAGAAGGAAAAAAAAAACAGCTTGAGAGCTAATATGTTCAGCCGGCAGGGAAAACACAATGATCACTGCTGGCTGTTAAACCTACAGGCAGTGAAGGTATGGAAAAAATCCAACAGGCTGGTTGTACTGAAGTCGATTGACAGCCTACCCATAAATGGATCAAATCTCAGCCTGTCCCTGCTGAACCGACTGAGATTCAATCCGTCTATGAACAGCTTTAGTTATACTTGTGTAGAAGATTGTTTGTGTGTTTGTAACTGCTGCAGCCTATTGGCCTAGAGCACATTCTTACCATTTGTTTTCTACTGACAGGGAAATACCCTCAGCTATAGATAGCTCCAAAGAAATACATATTTAACCTGAATGACTGCTTGTGTACATAAGGTGTGTAGAGATAAGGCTGTTTATAGGGTTTTTAAAATGCTAGGAAACTGTGCCTAGTGTTTGAACACCTAATTCAGAATGGTGTGGTTTTATTCAACATCATTAAGATTACAGTTATTTACAGGGCCTACAGTTTATGCAAACCTTTTTGCACTGAACATTCACATCATTCCCTCCCCTCAAGGAACATACAATCTAAGGTTCCTATCTGACATACGCACACGTGCTGGGGCCAGTTTAGACAGGAGTCAATCAACCCACCATCATGGTCTTGGCGTGTGGGAAGAAACTGGAGTACCTGGAGAAAACCCACACAACAACAGTGAAAACATGTAAACTCCATGCAGATAGGGTCTTGACCGAGATAAGAACCAGAGACTCCAGTGCCCCAAAAGTTTAAATATGCATTAAAATGACACTAAACTAAATTTTTTAAGATCAAAAGTTATAAAAGTTAACCATTGTTCTGTTTTGTTTATTTTCTCTGTTATATCTCTAAGACCCCTTTCATACTGAGGTGTTTTTCAGGTGCTACAGCACTAAAAATAGCACCTGCATAGCGCCTGAAAAAAGTCTCAGCTGCAGTGCAAACCCAGTGTGAAAGCCCGAGTGCTTTCACACTGGGGCGCTGCGCTGGCAGGGCGTCACAAAAAGTCCTGCCAGCAGCTTCTTTGCAGCGGTGGAGAAGCGGTGAGTACACCACTCCTACACCGCACCTGCACCGCTCCTGCCCATTGAATACAATGGGGTAGGGCTGCTATACCACCGGCAAAGCGCTGCTGCAGTGGCATTTTGCGGGCGGATTTAACCCCTATCGCCGCTAAAAATAGCGCTGCTTTACCACTGATGCCCAGGGAGGCGCAGTGTGAAAGGACATTTTAACATTAACATTTTTTTAAGGCTTCTCTATCTCCAGTGCATGCTCCCTTTACTCCACTAATGCAGTGTAGAGCCAGCAGTGCTGCTATTTCTCCGCTCTATGCATACTACTATTCCCATACAACTGAATGTATCTGCATGAAGATGTGTAATCCATCTTGGGGGCGAGCAGGAAAAGGTGGCTACGTTCACATACACAAGGGGGGCATGGAGAACAAACGTAGCCAAACTAGAACAGGAAGTCTGAGAGTAGCAGAAAAAGTTTGCATTTGAGAAATGAAACAAAGAGACTAGAAGGTACATTCCACTTATATTTAAACATATCAAGGTTGATTTACTAAAGACAAGCAGACTGTGCACTTTGCAAGGACAGCTGCACTCTACAGGGGAATTTGCCCCAGAGGTTAGTAAATGAAACTAATGCCGCATACACATGATCGGACTATCTGACGGGCTTGGCTCGGCAGACCAGAGTCTGCCGGACAATCCACCCATGTGTGGGCTCTCACTGACTTTTTCTTTCCAAAAGTCCGGCGGACTTAGAAAGAAGTTTTGACTCAAAATCTGTCTGTGTGCTAGTCCGCCGGACTTTTTAAATGAACGGATTTGCCCACACACGGAGTAAAGTCTGTTCATTTTGAACGTGGCTCCAGGTACATGGGACTAGCGAAGGAAGTGAATGCCGCCACCTCCATCAGCAAGATTGACACTTCGCTAGCCCCGTCGCATGGTATGGATTTAAAGGGGAACCCCTACACAGAAAAAACGGCGCGGGGGTCCCCCCAAAGTCCATAGCAGAACCTTATCTGAGCATGCCCTCAACATGGGGGGGTGCTTTGGGGAAGGGGGGCCCTCGTTCGGAAAGTCCGGCGGACCTCAGCTGCAAAGTCTGGCAGTTTGTCTGCCAGATTATGTCCGCCAGATAGTCCGATCGTGTGTACGCAGCAAAAGCTTCACTTTGCAAAGAATAACCAATCGCATGCAAGGAAAAAAAAAAAAACAGCATTTCTGCTTGCACATGATTGGATGATGCCCTTGCAGAGTGCACAGTCTTTTTGTTTTTATCAAATCAACTTTGTTTTGTGGGTTTAGTGTCACTTTAACCAATTTTAGGCATTTTTTTTTGTCTAAAAGCCTTTCATGTGTACGCATTGAAAAAAGCCTGAGTCTGCTGCTAATTACCACTATCTTGCATGTAATGTCACCAGCCCCAGCAGACAGAGCTGTCACTCAAGTTACACTCTATAGTATTGCCTTTGACTCCTACCCAACTGCTGTGTAAAAGGTTATATAGGGAGATAAGGAGAGGGGTAGAAGAACTATAATGAGCTATGATGTTAAAAGAGGGAGTGGGCTGTGCTCTGGAATTGACAGTAGTAAAATTTTCTAAAAAGTTCACAATTACATTGCAAATAAATAAAAATGCATTTATGGAAAACAAAAACCTGAAATGTTTTAAGTTGTTGCTAGAGTCTTTAACCTCTTGCTGACCGCCCACCGGTTTGATGGCGGCAGAATGGCTCCTGTGCGCGAATCACCGTACCTGTACAGTGGCCGCTTTAAGGTATACAGGGGCGTGCGCATGCCTGCCACATAATTGAGGAGCCGATGTGTGTGCCCAGGGGCCGCAATGTCTGCCGGGCACTAGCAGTCGCTCCTGCAGAAGCCAGAACAGAGTAAACACACACATCCCCGTTTTGGCAGGGGAAGGATACAGATCGTGTGTTCCTAGTATATAGGAACAACAATCGGTCTCCTCCCCAGGCAGTCTCATCCCCCTACAGTTAGAACACACTGAGGGAATACATTTAACTTGATCGCTCCCTAGTGTTAACCCCTTCCCTGCCAGTGTCATTTATAGAGTAATCAGTGGCTATTTTTAGCTCTGATCGCTGTATAAATGTCAATGCTCCTAAAAAAGTGTCAAAAGTGTCCGCTCTATCCCCCACAATGTCACAGTCCCAAAAAAAATAGCAGATCACTGTTATTACTAGTAAAAAAAATTAAAAATGCAATAAATCTATCCCCTATTTTGTAGACACTATAACTTTTGTGCAAACCAATCAATATATGCTTATTGCGATTTTTTTTTACCAAAAATATGTAGAAGAATATATATTGGCCTAAACTGAGGAAGAATTTTTTTTTAAATTGGGATATTTATTATAGCAAAAAGTAAAAATTATTGTGTTTTTTTTTTTTTCAAAATTGTCTATCTTTTTTCATTTAAAAATTAAAACTGCAGAGGTGATCAAATATGACCAAAAGAAAGCTCTACACGACCACGCAATTGTCAGTTAAAGCGATGCAGTGCCGTATCGCAAAAAATGGCCCATCAGGAAGGGGGTCAATTCTTATGAGGCTGAAGTGGTTAACTGGTTTAGGTATTGTTTTAATATGTTTAAAGTGTTACTAAACCCACAACAGTAAAATCCGTCTGTATATGCAGTAAAGCATGCTTGTTATACTCACTGTGAAACCTAAGGGGTTAATCCTCTGTATTGTGTGAAAATGCTGTTTGATCCTGTATGCACAGATCCTCCACTTCTTCCACTGACTTCAAAACATGTACGGATAATACAGAGTTAATGGAGTCAGTCTGCACATGCTCAGTTTGGTATGTATTGCTAGAGAGTTTGTTTTTTCTTGGTAGAGTTAATGTGATCAGCACAGGGCCAATCAGCTGTACAGACAGAGGGTCAGGGGTCCTGCAGCCTGATAGGACAGCTCAGTGCAGTATGAAAACTCCTCGACAAGCTTTGACCAGGCATTGATAGAAGTCAGAAGACTACTATATACTACTATTAATGAGAAAAGGTATTTAGTAGTTTATATTTACTGAAATGGTTGCATTTCTATGTTCTGTGTACTGTGAGAGACCAGGTATAGTAAATGCAGGGTCCTGGGTTTAGTAACACTTTAAGGCCAGTTAAAGCTGTATTTTCACATTTTTCTATGAAGTGAGACTGCAAAAAAACACGCAATTTGTGTGTATATATATATATATATATATATATATATATATATATATATATATATATTGTAATAGTGCAGCAAATCCACTCTTTTGCATTTTTTTTTTCGTTATAGTGCAGCAAATCCAATTCTGGCAACATGGTTGAGACCTGGATCTCAGTGGTCTTCTTCTCAGTGATCTAACACACCCCTGCATGCTTCAGTCAACAACTCTCATGCTCTTTGAGCGGTTATCCTGATTGGAGCACTGTGCAGGGGGCATGCCCGATTGCTAAGATCCGGACCACTGCTTTCACTCAGAGCATAGTGACCTGGGACTCTAGCATGTTGTCAGTTAAAGACTCTATAGAATGGGTTTGCATCACTATTACCACAAAAACGCTAAAAAAATTGATATTTCATTTTTAGAAAAATGTAAAAACATAAATCAGCGGCTGTCAGAATACAGTGAGCGCTGACAAACAGTGAATGCAGCTGATTGGCTGCATTCACTGTTCAGCCGAAAATTATCTGCTTGGCTCCTCTAATTTTTGGATTGAATGATGTCCAGCCAGGGGATAACAACAGGGTTACCCACTGCTTGAATTTCAGCTGGTTTATGCAAAATACACTTGTATTCATTCAATGTACGAACAACTTTATGCAGGTGTCACAGGGACAGGAAGTTAGGTAAGATATTCTCAAAGGGGGCACAGACAGAAACAATCACCTGTCAGTATTTTTTATGCCACCCCAATCATCCAAAGCAAGAAAATGCTTTAAGAGTAAGTCATATTTTTAGACAGAGTTACACAGTCATGTGTTATAGTGATAAATAGAGGAAGTATAAGCTAAATATTTATAATATTAATTTTCTTAAAGCGGAGGTCCACCCTAAAGTGGACCTTCCGCTCATTGGAATCCTCCCCCCCTCCGGCGCCACAATTGGCACCTTTCAGGGGGGAGTTGGGTGCAGGTACCTGTACAGTACAGGTATCTGCACCCACTTCCTGGATAGCTCTCTGCGGAAAGGGGCGTAGATTACGCCCCTTTCCGAAAGTCCCCCGCTGCCTGCTGGGAAACACACAGATCCCAGAGGCAGCGGGTCCATCCTCATTGCGCAGCGCGACTCGTGCATGCGCAGTAGGGAACCGGGAAATGAAGCCGAAAGGCTCCACTTCCTGATTCCCATATCCAAGATGGCGGCGGCAGCACCCGAGAGATGATCGAGAGATCGGCTTCGGTTGCCGACATCGCGGGCGTGCTGGACAGGTAAGTGTCACTATTTTAAAAGTCAGCAGCTGCAGTATTTGTAGCTGCTGGATTAAAAAAAAAAAAAAAAAAACGCGCACTCCCGGCGGACTCCCGCTTTAATCACATATAAACGTAGCGCCCACCACACACAGGTGGGTGCTAAATAGGTTTAGATAGGGTAAGTGTTAGTTAAATGTAACCAGGGCCTTGCACTTTTAATCCTGGCAGAAATGTAACCATCAAGGAGCAGGCTTGAAGGCTTGGGGGTTCAGAGACCCCAGCGCTGGATAGCAGGAAAAGACTTGAAGGCCTGAGGGTTTAGAGAATTCAGTACTGGATAGTCATAACCACATGCACAATGTAATTTGCAGGAGTGGACCGGGCATCCCAGCCTGGGATGTATCCGACCATGCAGAGCGGGAAGTAGTTACAAGTAGGACGGAGTAAACTGGGATTGACCCTCTGTGGCAATCATGGACTGTTGATGGGAGAGAGCAAAGGGAGTGCAACCCAGCAGTGCTTATCCATCAAGGACTTTCCTGCTCACACAGCGGAGGAAGATGGCGTGGAGCGGTCAGAGCGCACCCTCCATGCAGCAGTTTACTGATGTGACCAGGTTCTTGTGGACACCAGCGTTCGATTGTAACTTACCGGTGGGCTGGCGTTGGGAGCTGTTGGAGGAGTAGAAAGACTATGTATGCTCTGTCCTGGTTGTCGGAAGCCTACCATGGCAGTCCACGCCTGGGCCCGGTGCGGCCATTGCAGTACACAACTCACGCGCCTGGGACCTGAGCAGCAGGAGGTGTGTTACTACTCCGTCAGCCCTACCACCGGACTCTGCCTGCCTCAAGCCCGGATGACCCGGAAGACCAGAAAGGGCCATGCAACACCTGAGACCGCAGCAGAGGAGTTCCAACCTGATTCCAAGGAGTCGGAAGTGTCGGAGGTTCAGGTAGTACTGGTTGGGGAGACTTGTGGCCTGGCAAGGGACCTGGGGACTGCTGAGGTTACTGGGCAGTATCTGGAAAACCACCCTGTAATGCCGGCCCTAAGTAATGTTGTCAATTCCCTTTGGTTTATTTTGTTGTGAAAAAGTTCTGGACTTCCGTTGAAGCCAATCTAAAAGTAGTTTGGTTTATGGACTCATGTGTAAAGTGACTGGCATGTCTGCTCAGGCTGTATGCTGCAGGAGTCTTCCTTACTTCTTTTGAGGGGATAGCAGTCCTGACAGGATCACACATGCCAATAAAATGTTGATTTCCTAGATAGTATGTAGGATAGGATGTATGTCTTGTGTTTGTTTTAGGTACATTCGGATGGGATGGCTGTCTAATCTAAACTGAAGATCACAGATGAAGACCTGGGGTAATTAAAGCATTCCTCCCTCTGGAGCAGTGTTTTAGTTCTCCTTGTATTGGCTGTAGCTATAGGGACCTATAGTTAGGTAATTTGTGTATAATGTACAGTACTGAAATTGTGATCTTGTGTAAATATTTCACTCTTGCTATTCTTTTATGCTACGCACACCACACCAAAAAGGGTATGTGAGATGCCTCGGTTTTAGGAGGTAGGCACTGTTCTCTGGCTTGTGGATTCCTTTTCCACAACTGGGGACAGTTGTGATTTCAGGAGGGGGTGTATGTAGTGCCCACCACACTTAGGTGGGTGCTAAATAGGTTTAGATAGGGTGTTAGGTCAATTTAACCAGGGCCTTGCACTTTTAGGCCTGGTTGTCTGTTTTTGTAGAGGGGAGTGACAGAGTAGGGGGGGTGTGGCCACCTGCATTCTGACCCTGAAAGATCTCCCTTACCTTCCATTGGAAATGTTCTGGAAGGAAGGCAGACTGGGGACTGGGGTGCAGGCATCTTGTATGGAGAGCCCTGGACCAATCATTAAATTGTATTGGCAGGGGCAGGACTTGCATATAAGCTGGGGGTCACATGCTTCCCAGGGAGATGGGAGGAGTCTGGAGCAGAGAAGGAGCAGAAATGTAACCATCAAGGAGCAGGCTTGAAGGCCTGGGGGTTCAGAGATCCCAGCGCTGGATAGCAGGAAAAGTCTTGAAGGCCTGAGGGTTCAGAGACCTCAGTGCTGGATAGTCACAACCACATGCACAATGTAATCTGCAGGAGTGGACCGGGCATCCCAGCCTGGGATGTATCCAACTATGCAGAACGGGAAGTAACTACAAGGAGGATGGTGTAAACTGGGATCGACCTTCTGTGGCAATCATGGACTGTCGATGGGAGAGAGCAAAGGGAGTGCAACCCAGCAGTGCTTATCCATCAAGGACTTTCCTGAACTGACGTCGGCAGGATTGCAGGAGTCAAGATAGGCAGGTGAGGCCTGGGGCTTCCAGCATCCACATACCACAATGTCTTTCAGAGGAGCATTGGCCAGTTCACTATAGGAGAAGACATGGAAACAGAAATAGGAACCAAGGTGTTAGAGTCAAATCATATCCTCTAGCAGTAATGTAACATTCCCCAAGTTATTTTGGACTGTCGGCTGTTTAATGGAATTTGTACAGGGGTGGAAGAACGGAAGCAGTTAACAGAAAGGTATGAACACAGCCAGCAGCTCCCAAGGGAGTAGTGCGTTACACACAGTATTTATTTATGTAATACCAATATAGTCTGCAGTGTGTTCCAGAGCTCATAGAACCATTTAAATCAGTACCTGCCCCAGTGGAGTTTGCAGTATAATATCCCCAGTGCAGTGAAGCAAGCAGTGTTAATTTTGTCGACTAAAACATTTTAGTCGACTAAATGAATATTATTTTAGTCGACTAAAATAAGACTAAAACTAAAACAACTGCAGAAGACTAAAATGGGACAAAAACTAAAATGCTATATAAGTCCTAAGAATAAGACTAAGACAAAAACTAAATTGAGAATAATGCACGTCATCTACATAAACCACTGAGATTGAAGTTAAATTTTTCGTTGTTCAACAAAAATCCAATTATTTTGAAATAGACATTTTTTGCTTTTTTTAGCAAGCAATTTTGCAACGGTCTAAGGCTGCTGGTACTTCTTGGCTTTGGGGGAAACACCATTAGATGGCTTTGAGCAAACACACAAATAGACAGTGCTTGTTTATGATAACATCTGATTACGTGAATACTGCACATCACATTGTGCCAGTAGCCACGTTTTCCTAAGGGCTTTTCAAGATTCTTTAACAAAAAACTTTTAATTTGTTTTCTGATTTAAAATCATTGCTATTGCTCAAAACATTTCACATATGTTTGGTATGTCGTATAGGCACCTTGCCCTAAGTTGGACTGTCCCTGGTCTAAAATTAGTTGTTTGTAGACAGACTGTAGGCCTGAGCTTCATTTGTGCTATCAGGAATTGTTACGTTTCTCCTAAGCCCAAGGACATTGTTTGCTTCTGCCTCCTTCTGGGGAGTGTTTGCCAGTATAGGGGGGTGAGAAGATACAATGTTTTGGGCTATATATATATATATATATATATATATATATATATATATATATATATATACAGTATTTCACAAAAGTGAGTACACCCCTCACATTTTTGTAAATGTTTTATTATATCCTTTCATGTGACAACACTGAAGAAATTACACTTTGCTACAATGTAAAGTAGTGAGTGTACAGCTTCTATAACAGTGTAAATTTGCTGTCCTCTCAAAATAACTCAACACACAGCCATTAATATCTAAACCACTGGCAACAAAAGTGAGTACACCCCTAAGCAAATATGTCCAAATTGGGCCCAATTAGCCATTTTCCCTCCCCGGTGTCATGTGACTCGTTAGTGTTAATGGGGAGCAGGTGTGTTAAATTTAGTGTTATCGCTCTCACCTCTCTCATACTGGTAACTGGAAGTTCAACATGTCACCTCATGGCAAAGAACTCTCTGAGGATCTGAAAAAAAGTATTGTTGCTCTACATTAAGATAGCCCAGGCTATAAGAAGATTGGCAAGACCCTGAAACTGAGCTGCAGTATGGTGGCCAAGACTATACAGCGGTTTAAAGTGGTTGTAAACCCTTACAAACCACTTTGACCTACAGGTAAGCCTAGATTAAGGCTTACATGTAGGTCCAAGAAATATCTCCTAAACCTATATGGTTTAGGAGATATTTACAAAAAGACACGGCTGTCTACGGCGCATGCGCCGTAGACAGCGGCGCGCAGGCCCACTGGGCAGGCTGCAGATCGCGGCGATATGCCGCAGATCGTGGCGATATGCCACGAGTGTTGGCTCCCGTGCGCATGCGCGGGAGTGACGTCATCGCTGCTCCGGGGAATGACAGCGCCAGAGCAGCGAGACCCGGAAGTCACTCTGGGATCCATGGCAGCAGCGGACATGAAGACGGAGGACCACTCCGGGGGCTTCGTTCTCAGGTAAGTTATTCATAATGAGCTAGTATGCTATGCATACTAGCTTATTATGCCTTTGCCTTGCAGGTTCCTTTTTTTTATTCTATTTTTTCAACTGCCTTTCCTTCCTCTTTAACAGGACAGGTTCCACTCAGAACAGGCCTAGTCATGGTCGACCAAAGAAGTTGAGTGCATGTGCTCAGCATCATATCCAGAGGTTGTCTTTGGGAAATAGATGTATGAGTGCTGCCAGCATTGCTGCAGAGGTTGAAGGGGTAGAGGGGTCAGCCTATCAGTGCTCAGACCATATAGTAAAATATTTACAAAAATGTGAGGGATGTAATCACTTTTGTGAGATATATATATATATATATATATATATATATATATATATATATATATATATATATATATATATATATATATATATATATTCTGCCTTGACCAATCACTGAGGAGTTTATGCCATTTATGTAGAGATAGATCAGAGGTTTCCGTTACATCAGAGGGAGGCGGGGTCGACCCGCACGTCACTGGGGAAGCTCGAGTTTCCCCTTGGGTCAGTGTCATGCTGCCGGGATTCCCGCAGTGTCTCCGGTGGAGACAGAAGATGGATGCATGCGCTGGAGAGAGAGATCACCCATCGCTGGATCAGATCACCCATCGCTGGACCCCAGAGAGATGATCATCCATCGCTGGATAGCAAGAATGGATTACCGACGCTGGAATCTTTTTTTTATATTTTTTATTTTTAATAAAGGATTTTTGCAACGGTGTATGTGTGTTTTTTTTTAAATGTTTACACTTTCTTTGTGAAATGGTAGGGGTACTTTTGTACCCCCTTACCTTTTCAAATGGGGGGGCCGGGATCTGGGGGTCCCCTTGTTAAAGGGGGCTTCCAGATTCTGATAAGCCCCCCGCAGACCCCCACAACCACCGGCCAGTGTTGTGGGGATGAGGCCTTTGTCCTCATCAACATGGGGACAAGGTGCTTTGGAGGGGACTCCAAAGCATCCTCCCAATGTTGAGGGCATGTGGCCTGTTACGGTTCAGGAGGGGGGGCGCTCTCTCTTCCCCCCCTCTTTTGCTGCGGCCTGACAGGTTGCGTGCTCAGATAAAGGGTCTGGTATGGATTTTTGGGGGGAACTCCGCTCCATTTTTTAAAAAATTTGGTGTGGAGTTCCCCTTAAAATCCATACCAGACCTGAAGGGCCTGGTAATTGACTTTGGGGGAACCCCACGTTTTTTTTTAATCAATGACTTTCAATGTGTCAGGGCTGGCTTAGCCCTTCCTTCTCTGGGCTGGCTGCTCAGAAAGTGTCGGCTAATTGCCAGCTCTCATCTCTCTCCACAGTTACCAGCTGTTCCTGGTCATGCTCGTCTGACCTGCCTACTTAAAGCTGTCCAGCTCACTTCACCTCTGCTTTCGCCTTGGTCACATCACAAGAAACCATCGCCTGCGGTTCTGTTTAAAGACTGGCTTGCTGACATCCCTTCTGGCTCCTTATCCTGCTTGCTATTGCTCTACTTGGATCCCTGACTTCTGGCCTGGCTGATTACCCGATCTGGTTATTGAACTCTGGCTTGCTGACTACTCTATCCGGTTACTGGACTCTGGCTATGCTTGACTATTCTTTCTCTATTTACCTTTTTATTTTTATTTAATAAACAAGTGTGATTTAATTGTACTTCTGTCTTGGTCTGATTCATGGTTTCTGACACAATGACTGTTATCTGTATTACGGGGAGCCGACAATTCATTATAGCCGCGAGTGCTTTTAAATGACTTTTTTTCCTGCAGAAATTACACTTCTAGGCACGGGAAACATGTGCCCCTTTACAGGCTTACTATAGACACCCCCAGGTACAAAATTTAAAGGAATATTACACTTCTAGGCATGGGAAACATGTGCCCCTTTACAGGCTTACTATAGACACCCCGGGTACAAAATTTAAAGGAATATTTCACTTTAATTGTTTCACTTTAAGCATTATTAAAATCACTGCTACCGAAAAAATGCCAGTTTTTAAAACTTTTTTTTGCATTGATACATGTCCCCTGGGGCAGGACCCAGGTCCCCAAACACTTTTTAGGACAATAACTTGCATATTAGCCTTTAAAATTAGCACTTTTGATTTTGAACGTTCGAGTCCCATAGACTTTAATAGGGTTCTAAAGTTCACATGAAGTTTAGGTCTTTTCGCAGGTTCTGGTGCGAACCGAACCGGGGGGTGTTCGGCTCATCCTTAGTAGAAAGGCATGGGTGCTCAACCTGTGGCCCTCAGCTGTTGCGGAACTACAAGCCCCATCATGCTTGTAATTGTCAGCAGCTTGCAATGCATCATGGGACTTGTTGTTCCGCAACAGCTGCAGGGCCAAAAGTTGAGTACCCGTGCCTTAAAGAGTCATTGCCACAGTTATAAGTAATAATTTATCTGGCTTATTTAAAAAGTTGCCGCAATTGTGGTGTTAGCCATAGAAAGACACATTTCACAACTGTAGCCAAATCAGAGTATGGTTCATTTTGATTGGTAGCTGTGAGTTAATGTAATTGCCTTATTAAATATACTTCCTTATTGTAGTCTAGACTCTACTAGACACCTCTTCTTGCCTCCCATAGCTTTTATTGGTTGATGAGACAGCTTATCACATCGATGAGCCAGTTGGGTTGCCAAAGAGGTAATGAATGCCTAGTACCTGGATTTATTAATAATAGTTGATATGCGCATTGACCCCTAGGTGCCTGATTTCAGTTTATACATTTCGACCCTCAAGAACGCGGTGGCGTACAACACTAGAGCCAAGAAAATTAAGTTCAATGTTTCCGAGCATGCATCAAATTGTTTCCTAGCATACGTAGGAATTTTGAGCATCCTAATCGCTACAGGCGATCGGAATTTCCGATCAGAACTTTTTCCGTCGGTCAAATAGAGAACCTGCTCTCAATCTTTTGCTGGCAGAAATTCCGCCAGCAAAAGTCAGATGGAGCATAAAAGCGGTCGGAATTTCTGACCAAAAGCTCACATCAGACTTTTGCTGGCGGAATTTCCGATCATGTGTATGGGGCATTAGAGTACATAAAGATTCATGCCTTTTTCCCAAGCGTATTCCTATTTATGGTGGGACTATTCGCAGTTGACATTGTTTTAAAGCAACATTTTATAGCGAATCATTTTTTTTTCTAACTTTATACCTTTTAGGACATACATTTTTGAGATCTCTGTCTTGTGACAATTAACCTGAGTTTTTTATTTTAAGCAGTATAAATTATTAAACAGCTCATCTGAACACCACGCCTGGAAAACCAGGCATGGATTATAGATACTACAGTGATTCATGACATTGATGTGTAAAGTTTATTAAAGGTATGTACAAAGAGCAAAGAGAGTGGGACTCTATATGAAGTACACAAGGGGGTAGGGTCTAGTATTGAATTGTTATAATAAACCTTAAATGGTTTATTACAACAATTTAACACTAAACCCTATCCCTCGTGTACTTTATAAAAAGTCCCGGTCTTTGATCTTTGTATTTAATATAGGGATGGAGGTTAATGACTATGTCATTGCCTCATATAAAGTCCCACAAACCCCTTTTCCCCGCTTTTATTAAAGGTATCTTTATATAGAATGGGAATGAAAGACCAAAATAGATGATAAAACTTGGTCTGTTGAAAATTGGAAAATATGGTTAATTGAACTGTTTGAAAGGGTTAGTTCATTGTTGGAAACAATGTAAATGTAAACCACTGCTTGGAGATTACTATCTGATCCCTCATTAAAATGCACATAGTAAGATTATTCATTAAAATGCACATTGAAAAAGCATTCAATGAAATGAACACAGGAAGATTTATGTGTGTGATTGAATATGATAAAAGGAATGAACTGTCACTCTACACTATATGTAATACGTTAATTTATCATTCGTTCTTTCCTCGTTCACTTAAGGGACGATTGCCCTTCCAATGTATAGGTATGATAACCCATAGGAACTAATCACCTGTCAACTTGTGTATAGAAACCAAGGTGCAAAAAGGTTTTGTATCACCAGTAACAGCACACCAGTGATCTTGCTCATAGTTTTTTTTTTTTTTGTTTATTCAGCAAAAAATAAAAAAAACCCAGTGGTAACTGAATACAACAAAGGAAAGTGGGTAAAAGTGCCCGGTATTGAAGTGGTTAATCCCCCTGGTGGTATTCCCGAGTCTGGCTCGGGTTGAAAATTCAGTACCATTAGCGGTAACCCTGAGTCATGATTGCATCGCTGAATCCAGGATGAGTATGCTTACCTTGTCCCCTGGATCCAGCGATGTCTCCCCGCAGTGTGTGGCTCGATGTATCACGGAGCCGAGCTCCGTTCCCTGCGAGCGTTGCGATGCACGGGGGCGGAGAACAGCGCCAAATTCAAAAAGTGAAACACACACATTACATACAGTATAATGTAATCTTACAGATCTTACAGATTACATTACTGTATGTAATTATTTCACATCCCTTTTGTCCCCAGTGGTTTCTCCAGTGTCCTGCATGCAGTTTTACATTATAAAAACTGTTCTTTTTGCCTGGAAACTGGAGATTGTACATAGCAACCAAAACAGTCCCTTTACATCAAAAGTGGTTTTAGACCAGCTAGAAAACAGTGATAATAAATTGGAATCACTCGCAGAATTGAGCGATAGTGATTTGTGGGGAGATCCATCATCAAATACTGAAAAGTAATGACAGTGCCAATTCTGCAACTGAGCAAATTTCTGTGTTTTTGATTTGATTACATTATTGAATATTTTTTATTATTATTATATTATTATTTGGTATAATTATTTATAGTTATTTATAATATTTTAATTTATGATTTAGTTTTTTCAAACTTTATCATACCCGAGATGTCTACTAGACTCTGGTTTGGACAGATTTAAAGCAGAGCTCCACCCTAAAGTGGAACTTCCGCTCATTGAAAACCTCCCCCCCTCCGGCACCACAATTGGCACCTTTCAGGGGGGAGGGGGGTGCAGATACCTGTACAGTACAGGTATCTGCACCCACTTCCGGCATAGATATCCGCAGAATCTGCGGATATTTACACCACTTCCTGCGGGTCCCCCGCTGTCTGCTGGGAAACACACGGATCCCAGAGACAGCGGGGACCGTCCTTATTGTGCAGCGCGACTCGCGCATGCGCAGTAGGGAACCGGGAAATGAAGCCGCAAGGCTCCACTTCCTGATTCCCATACCCAAGATGGCGGCGGCAGCACCCGAGAGACGATCGAGAGATCGGCTTCGGGTGCCGACATTGTGGGCGTGCTGGGCGGGTAAGTGTCCTTATTTTAAAAGTCAGCAACTGCAGTATTTGTAGCTGCTGACTTAAAAAAAAAAAAAACGGCCGAACTCCAGCTTTAAGTGAGTTATTCCTAAGAATTACAGGGCTACAATATAAAACGCCAAATTTCCATGCAAAATAATTGTACCGCTTTCAGCACCTAAAATCCAACATAATTATACCTATAGGGAGGTTAAGGATACAAAGAAGACAATGATGCATGGAAATGATTACATTGGTCTTGCATAATGTATTGCCTGGTTCAAGGGCAGCCCAAGCATTTTCACACTAAAAGGGGAAACAGTTTGCTTTTTCCTGACCCCAATCAAGTGCTCCTCAGCATTCCATGTAAAATAATTCAATAGGCGGACTGAGCCAACAGAGTAAAGATGGACTTAAATGGGCTTTTTACACAGGAAATGGGTGTACTTTTATATTCAGCCCATGTGTGCTGCTTTTGTACATATATATGTATTAAGTGTCAGCCGGGAGATAATCTGAATCTGTTTGGATGTCTGCAAGCTCACTCTAAAATACAGTCGAGGAAATAATGAACAGTTGATTATGTCACATTGAGGGAACATTGTGTTCTAGACAGAAGTATGTATGTACATGCATTCTGCATTAGATTAGACACGTGGTGTACTGTTCAAATCATTCATAGACTTAATAATATCACTACCAAATGATAACCTTGGATGGCTTACTTTGGTTGTGTTTTGTGGAATGTGTATCCTGAAGTACAATAAAAGAAAATTAAACTTGTCGCTGAAAGGTTTTTAATAATTTGCCACAAATTAGACAATGAAAGATTGCCCTGGTTTTACCTATCACTTTCTAAATCATAATTTCTTAGAATTCCATCTAAAACCTAACTACTCTTAAACACATATTCTGACTAACCTGTTAAGAAAAATCTGTAAACTTACCTATTTTCAGGCTGATCCATCACATGATCTGGCTCTTCAGTGTCAGCCAGCGATTGTTGCTGGGGAGAGGAGGGAGGACCGACAAATGATGGGCCATAGAGGCCTATGAGTGACATCACCATTCCAGGCATTACCAGTTGTTGTCAAGTGCTCTCCCCTGCAGATGCCATGGACTAAGGGATCCACCGGAGCGGCCTGAAAATAGGTAAGTATACAGATATTTCTTGTGCAGGTTGGTCAGAATAGGTGTTATGAGGGAAGCAGAATTTTTAAGACTTGCCTGCATAGAATTCTACTTTAATGGATCCACATATATATACATAGGGTTGGATTTACTATGAAGCTCAGAAGGCATATGCCCTATAGGCAACACACAGACAAAGTGAGAAAGAATAGTCTGTCTTTTTCTAAATAGGACCATTTATATTCCACATCCCATATTACAATATTCTAAATCAGGTTAAGATCAGGTCAACACAGATCATAACCATAAGCACTGAATGTTAACTAAATCATTAAAAGCTAAAACTATCGCTTATACCAGTGGTCATCAACCCTGTCCTCAGGGCCCACTAACAAAGCAAGTTTGCAAGGTAACTGAAATACATCACAGGTGATATATTTTGCTGCTCAATGATTGCAGTATTCTAGTCTGCATCTCCCCAAGGTAATACATAAAACCTGGCCTGTTAGTGGGCCCTGAGGACAGGGTTGATGACCACTGGCTTACACAGTGATCATGACTGTATAAGCAATAACAATGAAAAAAGAAATCTAAATTTTTTTTTTTATTGTGGCTGCAACATTATGGCAGACACATCAGACATTTTTGACACATTTTTGGGACCAATGTCATTTATACAGCAATCGGTGCTATTTAAATGCACTGATTCCTGTGTAAAAGACACTGGCAGTGAAGGAATTAACCAGTAGGGGGCAGTGTAGGAGTTATGTATGACGTTATGTTTTTTTTATTGTAGGGGGCATGGCCTAGCATGTGATGTCACTGATCGTACTTCCCTATAAAAGGGAACAGCCACACTAGGAAGCACAGGGAGATGTTTGTTTACACAGATCTCTCCTCGTTATTCAGCTCTGTGACCCGATCGCGGGACACCAGCAGCGATCGGGTCTGCTGGTCCCCCGGCCAAGGGCACGGAGCTCAGGACCAGGTCGGGAGCACGCAGGCGGCCGCACGCTCCCGGCCCGCAGCTGGGCACTTAAAGAGCCATGTACAGGTACATGATTGTGCCCAGCCGTGCCATTCTACTGACGTATATCGGCGTGAGGCAGTCCTTAAGTGGTTAATAAAAAGTTATATAATCTTTTTTTTACATACCGTCACTCGTCAGTGCCCTGGATCATGAGTCCCCAAACTTTCTAAAGAAAGGGCCAATTTACTGTACAGTATATACCATAGTTTGTAGACGATATAATTTTCACTTTAACGAACCAATTAACATAAACTTGTTGGGATTTTTTTTTACTAAAGACATGTAGCAGAATACATTTTGGCCTAAATTTATGAAGAAATTTGATTTTATTGGACATGTTTTATAACGTTTGGGTCTTTTTTAATTTATATGGTAAAAACCCAGTGGTGATCAAATACCACCAAAAGAAAGCTCTATTTGTGTGAAAAAATGATATAAATTAAATTTGTGTACAGTGTTGACCAGGAAATTGCCAGTTAAAGTAGCGCAGTCCTGAAAAGCAAATGAATGGCCTGGTCATGAAGGGATAAAGCATTCCAGATATCAAGTGGTTAAGATAAAAAACGTTTACCAATCACTTTAAACATTCCATTTATGATTTAGATACTTCTATTAGAATTCCTGGATCTTCACTCCCTTCCAATGCACCCATTGAATAAATATATCACATACTTCCTGATGGGAACTACAGTGGAAAGATGTCCCCACTGAAATCCATAAACAATATATGAAGTTGTTGGGTAATATAATCATCGTCCACTCAAAACTAAATGTTAGGTTTGCATAGACCTTTGAGGGGTTGATTTACTAAAACTGGAGAGTGTAAAATCTGGTGTAGCTCTGCATAGAAACTAAACAGCTTCCAGGTCATTTGTCAAAGGTTAAAGCGATGTTCCACCCAAAAGTGGAACTTCTGCTCATTTGTCTTCTCTCCCCCTCCGGTGCCACAATTGGCACCTTTCGGGCAGGAGGGAGGACAGGGTACCTGTCTTCGACAGGTATCCTGCTCCCACTTCCCGGAGTCCACGCTAGGGCCCATGACGTCACCGCGGGGCTCCCTCCTCCTCCCCCTGTTGCCGTGCCAGTAGGAGAGACTAGCAAGGCCAGTTTTAAAATGTTTGTCAGACTTGTTCTTAATAAATGTCGTAATTGTTCCATTCATTGAATTTAATAAAAATTTCATTTGTGTATTTTATATCTGCCTTGAGTTCAACTTTAATACTTTTTGATCCTACCATGAAGATTCTTGTTCAAGCATGTCCTGTTATAGGGTGACAGCTGTATAACAAATGTCCTTTTGCATTGTCACCCTGTTACACATGCTTCTGTTCTGATTAAGACTAGAAATTGCCATGCTGATGCACACTGCATAGGCATGGTCCACCGTTGCTACTATCTGGAAGCCATCTAAGGTTGGCCATACATGGATCCATGGATCATGGGTAGGTTGATTGTACACAAGACAATCTATCGATCGATTTGTGTACAACCAGCCTTAGTCACAATAATAGACAGATGCAATGGGGTTGATTTACTAAAATTGGAGTGCAGAATCTAGTGCAGCTCTGCATGGTAGCCAGTTGGCTTCTAACTTCACCTTTTTCGCTTAAGCTTTGACAAAAAACCTGGAAGCTGATTGGTTTCTATGCAGAGTTTCATCAGATTTTTCACTCTCCAATTTTAGTAAATCAACCCCAATGTGCCTAAGCTGATAGCACACAAACAATTATAATTTCTAGTGTCCTTATTGAACATACCCACAGTGCAGGAGGAAAACACATACTTGAACCCATAGACTAATTATTTAAAAAAAGTAGCTGGCACCAAAATCTCCTACTGTATAATGTCAGGGTGGCTGTCTGTCAGCTGAAGCTTAGTAGAAGTTGGGTGATGCAACAGGACAATGATCCTAAGCATCAAAGTAAATCCACAACAAGCTGCCTTTAGAAAAAGAAAATGTTGGAGTGGCCCAGTCAGAGCCCAGACCTTAACCCTATAGAGATGCTGTGGAATGACCTCAAGAGAGCCGTTCAAACTACACATTCCACAAATGTGCCTAAGCTCAAGCAGTTTTGTAAAGAGGAAGAGTCAAAAATTCCTCCTGAACATAGATGGTCTGATCTAGAGCTAGTGAAAGCACATGCTTGAAGTAATTGCTGCCAAAGGAGGTTCAATCAGCTATTACCTCCACTTATACTTACAGTAATTTTACCTCCAGCACTATGAATGTTTAATGAGTGTGTTCAATATATATGATATGAGAAATTATAATTGATTGTGTGTTCACAGCCTAGGCATACATGTTTTCATTTACTAAAACTGGAGAGTGCAAAATTTGGTGCAGCTGTGCATGATAGCCAATTAGCTTCTAACTTAAGCTTTGCCAAAAAGAAATCTAGATGCTGATTGGTTTCTACGCAGAGCTGCACCAGATTGTGCACTCTCTAGTTTTAGTAAATCAACCCTATTGTGTTTGTCTATTGTGACTAAGATGAGGATCAGATCACATTTTATGGCAAATTACTGCATAAAACCAGTTAATTCCAATGGGTTCAGCTACCTTTTTCTTGTCTCTGTATTTGTACATGATTGGATTGTACTTGGAGTGAAAAAGCATCAATTAGCTTACGACATGTAACACATGTTTGCATTCGTTTTAACGGCTCAAAGAGAGCACCATGACCTACTGTATATCTCTATGTGACTTTAGGTACATTTATGTATAAATAAAAAGTCTGTATTTTTTATATCCAATGTGCATTGTGAAATGTACTTTGTGAATGCCTCTATTGGTACATTTATGATAAAAACTATTTTAAACCACAAATGAAAGCCAGAACGTGAATTCAAAGTTTAATTGTTCTCTAGATTTTTTGGGGATATATATATATAAAATTAATGGGAATAAAGAGTCAAGGATTAGATTTAACTCTAATTTTAGTTTATTCTGTGCACATTTTCATTTTAGTGTTTAGTGTGTTTCATTCTCATAACCCCAAAGGAAACAAAACAAGTGTTTTTCTAACCAACAGTCTCTCATCTCATATGATCTTAGCTTTAGAGGGATAGTGAGCTCTAATTGCCTTTGCATGCATGCATACATATTAGGGATTACAGTACAAGTTGCGGCCTCCCTCACAGTCACTGACATAACTCTCGGATCATTTGAAGGCCATCGGTATTTAGCAGTAAAATAAACATAGCTAGCACAATTTCTTAAGTGTTTTCATAGAAAATCAATTTCATTAATCAATAAACAAAAATGTGATGGTCTCAAGCTTATATTGGCCCATTTGAATATAAAGAACTAAAAACATTGTTCTATAGTTCCAAGCAAGAATTTTGTACTTAATTGTTTATAGCAAAAAATGAATCCTTTAGGAATCATGCATATAAGTCATATGTGCTTTGGTGGTTTCAGTTCTTTTCTTGGGTCAGGTACCCTTGTAACATAATTTATAATAGAATTAAGAGATGGCTTTCCAATTTGTAATAGAAGACACAGAAAACATGTCTTATTGTCACATACAGTACTACAATTATGCAATAGTTGTTATTTTTATTCATATATTTAATTTAATTTATTAATAGGTGTTATTTTTATTAGAATATGTTTATCTAAACTGCAACCCTGTCACCTACTTTAAAAAATGCAGATGAAACAACAGAAAGATGGAGTATTTTATTGCTTACTTACAACGTTTTTCTTTACTTTAACAATGATTTGTTAAAATGCAATGTGCTTCCAAATTTTCTAGGGAATTGACATGCCAGAAAGCGTGAATTCCCTAGCTCAGTTCTTTCCTCCTTGCATGTCATAGCCCTCTCCGGAAGTGTCTCATTACAGACTGTGCTGGCCTAGCTCCCTCTCCCCTTACCTCCCTACATAATGCCCTGTACACAAGGTTGGAAATTCTGATGGAAAAGGTCCGATTGCATTATATTGTTGGAAAATCCGATCGTGTGTGGGCTCTATCGGACTTTTTCCATCGGAAATTCATACGGAAAAAATTTGAGAGCAGGATCTAAAATTTTCCGTCCAAAAAATCCAATTGGACTTTTTACAATCATTTGTAGAGAATTCCGATGGACAAATTGCCACGCATGCTCAGATCAAATTATGAGACCAAAGCTATTGGCTACTAGCCTCTACGTAATCCCATCGTACGCAACAAACGTCACCACGTTCCAAATGATCGGGTTTTCTGACAACTTTGTCCGACCGTGTGTATGCAACACCAGTTTCGGACAAAATCCGTCAGAAAAAGTCAGACGGATTTTGTGGTCGGAGTGTCCGACCGTGTGTACAAGGTATTAGAGGTAGGGCAAAGTGGAATACTATAGTCTGTGTATTCCACTGTGTGACAGTTCAGAGTCTGCTGGGGCTGCCGAGATCACATCCAAGATGGCGATGCCCAGCACCAGTCTCAGGGCGTTTGGATGTCTACACAAGGGACTTGTACAGGTAAATAACATGCCTATAGTACATGTAATGCACACATAATCTTATGGGAAGATTGTTGTTGAAATAAATGGTCTGGGGACAGAATGTTTTTAAAGAGCAATTTGAGGTAAAAGGTAAAATCAGTGAAATACTAATGCTACAAAGCAAACATTGCAACATTGCACTTGGTTAACCTTAATCTGACTTCTGTCTAATTCACTGCAGCACGACTTTCACAGAACATATAACATGGTTAGAGGGAGAGCTGTACTTTTTTTTAAAAGATTCACATCCATTTAAAGTGGACCTGAGTTGAAAAAATTAGGATTTCTTTATTCCTATAGAAACATCTAAAAATATTAGGTGTGCCTCTGCCAGTCAGTCTAATTAAATGAGGTCCTTACCATATGTTTAACTAATTCCCAAGAAGCTTCTTTCACCATTTGACAGTCATTTTTCTGTCAAAAATTAGAAAATCAGTTTTCAAACATCTTAATTTATTTTAAACAGGCAATGTTGTATGAATGGTATGTTAATAGAGTAGGGTAACAATTTCAATGGTGTGTAATACTGAACTCTTCTTCTGCCCCACATCCAACCACTGTCCAAATAATGATGCCTTAACCTCCTTAACATCTCCAAAATATGACCCTTCTTAACCAATGACACCATAAAGTTACTAATTAATTCCCTGGTTATCTCCCGCCTCCAGTATTGCAACGCCTCCTCATTGGCATACCTTTAAATATGCTATCCTCCCTTCAGTCCATCATGAATGCTGCTGCCAGACTCATCCTCGTTACCAACTGTTCCATGTCTGCTACCCCTCCCTGTCACTCCCTGCATTGACTTCCACTCACCCAAGAAATAAAATTCAAAATGATAACAACCACCAGCAAAGCCATCCTATACTGTCCCCAGATACTTTAGCAACCTTGTCTCAAAATACCAATCAAACCATTCTCTTCGTTCCTCCTTGGACCTCCTGCTCTTTAGCTCCTTTGTCACCTCCTCCCACACTCACCTCCATGACTTCTCCTGAGCCTTTCCCATTCCCTGGAACTCCTTACCCCAATCTGTCTGACTATCTCCTACTCTATCCACCTTTAGGGGATCCTTGAAAATCCATCTTCCATTTTGTAAAGTGCTGCATAAACGTTTGGCGCTATACTGTAAATCCTGTGTAATACTAATAAATAATAATAACATAAAATCAAATGACATGTAAGAAGTACGCATTACATATGAATCCCAACTGGCTCCCTTAGACTATAAAATCCATGTATCATGTAATTATAGTGGAAAACACATGCTAGTCCTGCAACTCCTATAAGATCCAGGGTAGTCAAAACTGGTAATGGGTGAAACAAAAGTAGGAGGATGCAAAGTGTTGCATTAAAATTGTAGTTTCATATGAAAATAAAAAAATAGCTCACATAAAGTAAAACAACGATTGGTTAACTCATCTGGATTATCCAAGATGTGGTTTAGAACAGTGGTCCCCAACCTTTTTGGCACCGGGGACCGGCGCTGTTGAAGAAAATTGTGCCAAGGCCCGGGGGTGTATGCGGCTTTTCGCGGACAATTTATCGGGGCAATGGCGGGCATTGGCGCTTCAATCATCCCGGCACCATCATTGATATGATGCCAGGATGATTGAAGCGCATTATTTCTATTATTACATTGTTATATATAATGAAGTAGTTCAGCTCACCATAATGCAGAATGTGCCAGAGTGTCACTTTCCACGTTGCCTGTCACCAGATGCAGATTGTCACTTTCGACGTCGCCTGCCTGCAGATGCAGCTTGTCACGTCGCTTGTCATTAGATGCATTTTGTCCTTGGCCACGTCATCTGCCACCAGATGTGGATTGTCACTTGCCATGTTGCCCGCCTTCAGAAGCAGCTTGCCACTTGCCACGTCGCATGTCACCAGATGCAGTTTGTCCTTTGCCACGTCACCTGCCACCAGATTTGGATTGTCACGTCACCAGCCATCAAATGCAGCTTGTCATTTGCCACCAGATGTGGATTGTCACCTGCCAGTGGTGTGTGCATTAGTTCAGAGGCAAGCTTGGAGTAGTGGGCAGTAAGCGAGAACAGTGGTAATGGGGGGGGTGGGGGGGGGGCCGGTAGTGAGAGATTATCTCATCTCTCTGCTCCTTTGCCTCACCTCCAGGATTATAGAGCCCCGCTGTGAGCATGGAAGAGCGGCGATGCAGGTGGGCGGTGAGAGATGATCTCATCTCTCTGCTCACTTGCCTCAGTATAGCGGGCCCGCTGTGAGCAAGGAACAGCGGTGATGCGGTCGGGCGGTGAGAGATGATGTCATCTCTCTGCTCGCTCCGCCGCCGCTCGTCAGACAGTGCAGCCTTCGCGGCCCGGCTGCAAACAGTCTACGGCCCGGCAGTGGGCCGCGGACCGGGGTTGATGACCCCTGGTTTAGAAGATCTTTGGAATTTGACACAAATTACTGGGCTCTTAGATGTCTTGTACATGGCTCCGGCTCACTGAAGTTTACCCAGACTGTAAGGAAGATATGTATTATTTCCCCCCTCATCTTTGAGGACAGCTACTTGAGAGATGATTGTCTCCACCCTCTACAGGAAACACAAATCAGAAACAATTTAAAGGGCCCCTCCCTCTCCTCTGACCCTCAGTTTTTTTGTGTTTCCAGACTCTCCAGGAGCACACCGTAATGTTTGTTGTTTTTTATAGGTCTGTTAACTGTGGTTGGTGATATCCAGGACTGGATGTGGCCATGTCTGGGGTGTTTTTCTATGTATATAGACCGAGAAGGGCCCCCTGTATGTATTGGGTTACTTGCCTGGTGGTTTAGCAGCGGCAACTCCCTTCCATATCCAGCATCTAGCTGTGTGGAGCATCTTCCCCGTGTTGGGTGCACCAAAATGGCATAGGAAGACGTCCGGTGTCGCGGCAAGATGGCGCCAGAACTGGAAGTGACATGACGCACTTCCTGGACACAGTTTTTTTAAAGGATCTCAGTGTGGTTCAATGCAGGGGACTTGTTGCTTTTGAAACAGTCTGCCAAATGCAGGGCAGACTAGTTTACCAGTGCAGTGGTAGTCTGAGGAATCTCACCAGTCAGTTTACGTTCTCCTCTATGGAGGACAGAACGGAGGATGGAGCACCCGCTCAAGATGAGCTAGCGGCGGCATCTGAGTCCAATACTGCCCCCAAGGTAAGACCTTATCTGTGGATAAAGAGCTACTGCAGCAGGGGGGTCTGTATAAGCCTTTTTTATGGTTTTGTTTTCTGTTTTTTTCCAGGTTGACAAACCTTTAAAGAAAAAATGTGGGAACTGTAGAGCCAGGCTTTCTGATAGTTGTAAGAAACTATTTTGTGAGGATTGTATTCTGTCAAAGGCAGGTTCTGGGTCTACTCCCTCTATAAAGGAGTTGATGATTTCTATGAAGGAGGTAGTGGCCTCTTTTTTGGTCCTTTAATGACAGAGTAGCTGGGCTTGGTCCTTCCACTTCTAAGCCTGTGACTCAGGAGCCTTCAGTCTCAGCTAGATCTCTACCTTTCTTAGTATCAAAGACCGTTAGTTCATGTAATATTTCTGACTGGGAAGAAGGTGAGAATCCGGTATCTACGTCTGATGAGGAGTCTGCATCAGAGGATGAGGATACTGGTAGCTCAACTCTGTATCTTTTTCCAGTTGAAGATATTGACAAGCTATGAAAGTCAATATATACTTCTGAACAGATCAAGATGCCTCAGGAAGCCCAGTCTGTACATGATTCACTCAAAGACATGATCCTTTCTGAGTGGAAAGAACCTGAAAGAAGGTTGTTCCAGTCTAGAGGACATAAGAGAAGGTTTCTCTTTCAGTCCGATTTTGAGGAGGGTTTTTTTGCAAATTTCCTAGATTAGATGCTCCTATGTTACAAGTATCTAAAAAGTCAGATCTTTCATTAGAGGACTCTGGAGTCCTTAAGGATCAGATGGATAGGAAGGCCGACCCTTTATTGCGTAAGGCCTGGGATGCCTTCGGCTTTTTCTTTAGGGCCAGCTGTAGCGTCCACCTGTGTTGCTAGGAATTTAGATGTGTGGGTCCAACGTCTAGACGTCCTTCTCTCCTCCGACACCCCATAGAGGAGATCGGGGATTCTCTACTCTTATTTCCAAGTCAGTTTCTTTTTTGGCTGATGTGGCAGCAAATTCTGTAAAATCTGTTGCCAGAACATCAGCACTCATTAATTCAGCTAGACGGGCCATCTGGCTGAAATCTTGGGAAGGTGATCTTACCTCTAATGCCCCGTACACACGAGAGGGATTAAGTCTGACAGACCTCCAAAGGAGTTCCGCCGGAGTTCCGCCGGAGTTCCGACGGAGTTCTGGCGGACTTTTCGACCGAACGGACTTGACCACACACCATCACACCAAACTCCGACGGAGTCGAACGTGATGACGTACGACTGGATTCGACGTAGGAAGTTCCTAGACAGTAGCCAATAGCTGCCCTAGCGTCGGTTTTAGTCCGTCGGAGTAGCACACACACGAGCGGATTTTTCAAAGGGGACCGGGTCCGGCGGAGTTCCGTCGGGAAAATTTAAAGCATGCTTCATTTCTAAAGTCCGTCAGACTTTAGCTTCGCTAAAGTCCGTTGCAGCCCACACACGATCGGATAGTCCGCCGGACTCAGTCCGTCGGAGTTTGGATGTCGAAAAGTCCGCTCGTGTGTACGGGGCATAAGAATAAACTTTGCTGCATACCCTTTGAGGGCAAGCTCTTATTCGGTTCTTCCTTAGCGGAAGCTAAGCTCGTTCCTTGGAAAATAGTAAGTGGTTTCCATCTTCTCAAAAGAATAAGCCCCAGAATAAGAGGCCCTTTCATGGCTTTCAGAACAAAGTTCATTTTAAGACCAATGGGCAACAGGCAAAGAAGAAGTCATTTAACAGACAAGCAAAAAGGGGGGGCACTCTTTGCTCCTTCAGCCCCTACCAAAAATACCCAGTGATGCCAGAACTTGGGTAGGAGGGAGATTGTCCCATTTCATCAAGGAATGAGCAGAGATTACCAGCAATCCTTTTATCCTCCAAATTATAGAAAAAGGTTACAGGTTGGAATGCAAAAGCCTCTCACCCCTGAGGTTTATTCTTACCCATCTGCTGAGGGACCAAGAGAGATGGCAGGCTATGGTGAATCTGATTGCGATGTGGGAAAAGGAGGGAGTTATTTCTCCTGTCCCGGAAGATAAAAAATTCAGGGTATTTTATTCTCACATCTTTCTGGTAAGAAAGGCTTCAGGCAGATTTGGATGGTCATCAATTTAAGCATCCTAAACAGATTCATAGTCTACAGATGATTCCAGATGGAAAACATTTATTTTGTAAGGAATCTGTTATTACCAGGAGTGTTCATGGTAACCCTGGATATTCAGGACGCTTACCTTCATATACCAATCTGCCAGAATCATCAAAAGTTCCTCAGATTTGCAGTTCTCATGGAGAACTGTCCAAGTCATTGGCACTTCAGAGCCCACCCTTTTGGTCTCTTGGCAGCACCATGGATTTTTACGAAAATTATGACCAAAGTCATGGCCTATTTTCGGATACAGAGGGTATCGATCGTTCCATATTTAGATGATTTTTTGGTCTTTGCCCGGGAGAAAGAGAGCTTTGTTCAGGATCTGCAATTGATCTTAGAGACCTTTTCAGAAATTGGGGTGGAAGGTCAATCAGCAAAATTCTTGCCTGGTTCCCTCCGAGAGCATGCCCTTTTTGGGTTACCTAATAAACACAGTTGCCCAAAAGATTTTTCTTCCAGAAGAAAATATTTTAAAGATTCTTCTCTCTGTGCAGAACTTCAGGTTTCTCCCACAAGCCTCCCTTTGTCAGATAATGCAGTTATTGGGCTTAATGACTGCAGCCATTCCAAGGGTGCCATGGGCCCAATTGCATTCAAGGCCCCTTCAGGAGTTTCTTCTGCATCATTGGGATCGCAGAAAAAGCTATTTGAATCAACTGCTTCCAAGAGAGGATTTTCTCAATCTGTCCTGGTGGGAGCAACGGGAACATCTGCAGGGAGGGAAGGATGGGCACGGTATTCCCCAATGAAAATTACTACAGATGCCAGTCTATGGGGCTGGGGAGTTCACTCGGGGGCCTGGCAGGCCCAGGGAGCCTGGCTGCCAGAGGAGGCATGCCAGTCATCAAATTTAAGAAAACTGTTAGCAGTGGGGAATTCTTTAATTGTTCTGGGGGAGAGAGTCAATTCAAAAGACCTGTTGATTTCTTCAGACAATGCCATGACCGTGGCGTACCTAAACAAGCAAGGGGGCACTCGCTCGCATACTCTTCTATTGTTAAGCCAGCAGATTCTGTCCTGGGCAGAGAACAGTGTCTCTTTATTCAGGGTGGTGCACATAAGTGGCACAGTAAATATTCTGGCAGACTATCTGAGCAGAGTAAACAGTAATCAGTGGCAGCACTTGGGAACTGAATCAAGACACGTTCCAGGAGATCGTGTTAATGTGGGGTGTTCCCAGAGTGGATCTTTTTGCATCCAGTCTCAACAAGAAACTACCAGCTTTCTTCTCCCTTGAAAGAGAGAAGGAGTCCTTAGGGACAGATGGGCTCTCTTGCCTGTGGAACTTCACTCTAGCCTACGCCTTCCCTCCATTTCCTCTCCTGACACTGGTAGTTAGGAAGATTGTTCAGGATCAAGCAGAAGTTATCCTGATTGCCCCTTGGTGGCCCAGGAGGATTTGGTTCTCCTCACTGAGAGCTCTCTCAATAGAACCCCCTGGCCCCTACCGGAGCAGAGGGATCTTCTCCGTCAGGGGCCAGTACTCCATCCAAACCCTCAGACCTTCCATTTGACAGCCTGGAGACTGGGCAGCACATTCTACAGCTAAGGGGGTATTCAGAGAGGGTTATTGAGACTATCCTGGACAGCCATAAGTTAGTCACAAGAAAGATCTATGGGAAAGTTTGGAAAACTTTTGTTTCTTGCCAGAAGAAGACAGAAATTGATTCTTTTTCTACTTCCTTTATACTATATTTTCTACAGAGGGGAGTGGAGAAGGGACTTTCTGTCAGCACCCTTAGGGTTCAGGTTGCTACCCTGTCTCTGTTTTCAGAAAGATGACTAGCTGGGGACCCTTTGGTCAAGAGGTTCCTTTCAGCCAGAACTAGGCGTGCACCCAGGGTTTGGTAAACAGATTCCTCCCTGGGATCTGTCATTAGTATTAAATGCTTTTACTAGGGCTCCTTTTGACCCATTGCATAAGGCCTCTCTGAAATTGATTTCCTTAAAGATTACCTTTCTTTTGGCTATAACGTCAGGGAGGATGATTTCTGATCTAGAATCCCTTTCCTGTAAGGACCCTTTCCTGAGGATTTTAGAGGACAGAGTAGTGATTAGGCCCGATCCTTTGTACTTGCCCAAAGTTTCTTCCAGCTTTCACAGATCCCAGGAGGTACTTCTTCCTAGTTTTTGTTCCTCCCCAAGAATGCGGAAGAGGAAAGATTTCATGAAGAGATGCCTTCTGCTTGAATGGTCTAGTGAGTTTAGAAGATCCTCCCAACTGTTATGCCCCATACACACGGTCAGAAATTCAGATGGGAAAAGTCTGATCGGATTATGTTGTCAGAAAATCCAATCGTGTGAGGGCTCTATCTGACTTTTTCTGTCGGAATTTCCGACAGAAAAGGTTTGAGAGCTGGATCTAAAACAAAATATGATCAGACTTTTTCCGATCGTGTGTAGAGAATTCCAACGCACAAAGTGCCACACATGATCAGAAAAAATTTGGAACCCGTGTGTATGCAAGACAAGTTGCGGCCAAAATCCGTCTGAAAAAATCAGACGGATTTTGTGGTCGAAATGTCTGACCGTGTGTATGGGGTATATGTGTTGTTCAGTGGCCCCAAAAAGGGACCAAAGCATCTAAGAGTTAAATTCCCAGATGGATTAGGGAAGAGATTTGTGAAGCTTACAGAGCGTCAGGCCACACCCCTCCTTCCAGAGTTATGCCCCATACACACAAAAATAACTTTCCGACAACAAAACCGTGAAATTTTGTTCGAAAGTTGTTGGCTCCAACTTGTTTTGCATACACACATTCACACAAATGTTGGACAACAATTATGATGTGTGAACGTGGTGACATACAAGACGTATGACGAGCCGAGAAAAAGGAAGTTCAATAGCCAGTGCGGCGCCTTCTGCTTGATTCCAAGCATGTGTGAACTTTTTTGCGTCGGACTTGTATACACACGATCAGAAATTCCGACAACAGAGTTTTGTCGGTGGAAAATATGAGAAGCTGCTGGCCAACATTTGCTGGCAGAAAGTCCAACAACAAATGTTCGATGGAGCATACACATGGTCTGAATTTCAGCCAACAAGCTCACATCCAACATTTGTTGTCGGAAAATCCGATCGTGTGTA
Organism: Lithobates pipiens; assembly: GCF_037356315.1. Taxonomy (NCBI): domain Eukaryota; kingdom Metazoa; phylum Chordata; class Amphibia; order Anura; family Ranidae; genus Lithobates; species Lithobates pipiens. Next base: position 140,635,284 of record NW_027507764.1, read on the forward strand.
CCGGCATTAGAGCTCATTCAACAAGATCTTTAGCTGCGTCATGGGCAGAAAGAGTGGGAGCATCATGAGAAGACATTTCTAAAGCTGCTGTCTGGTCCTCCTCTCATACATTTACCAAGCATTATAGAATCCAGATGCTCTCCAGCCAGGGCCTCTCCTTTGGTAGGAAAGTACTTCAGGCTGTTGTCCCTCCCTAAGGTATAGAATCTTGCTTATTCTCTCAAGTAGCTGTCCTGGAAGATGAGGGGGAAAATCCCCTTCAGACTTACCCCCTTTAGACTTACTGTTAATGGTATTTCCATGAATCTTCCAGGACAGCGTCTATATTCCCACCCTATTCTGTATTCACTGGTCTCCTTTTGTTTACCTGGAGGTGGTGTTTTAGTGAGTTTCTGTTATTCCTTTGCCGAGTGCACTTTTGGTGGAGGTTTACTTGATCTTCAAACAACTGAGGATCAGAGGAGAGAGAGGGGCCTTTTAAATTGTGTCTGATTTGTGTTTCCTGTAGAGGGCGGAGCCAGTCATCTCTCAAGTAGCTGTCCTGGAAGATTCATGGAAATACCTTTACCGGTAAGTCTAACAGGGGTTTTCCATTTTGTTTCACTAATGTAAGTTCATCATTCAGTAGTACTAATGTAGCCCCCTCTTGAATTATCTTATCCCAGTTTGGCTCGTTATTTGAGTTTGATATGCCAGATGTAACTTGTGGCATGTCGCTAGCTTCCAGTTTCTCGATCTCTTAGTTGTATGGCTTCATCATGGGACGTGCATGTTCTTGGTGCAGAGGTTCCCAATACAGGACAAGGTGAGCATATTGTAGAAAAGTAATATAAAGCATATGTCAAGGCAGAAAAAAAACATATTCAGTAGATCTCTGCAGTACATGCATATTTCTTGAGTTTTGCCCCTTTAAAGATCCTGCATGTACAAAAAAATCCACTTTGATCTATAAGAAATGCACTTGGCCTGTGAGTCCTTTTGCCGGCTGACAACACATAGTGCTGTGAAAAAAGTATTTGCCCCTTACTGATTTTTTTTTTTTTTTACATAGTTGTCAAAAAATGTGGCCAAAATGTAGTTAGTCACCATACATTCATGATTTATGAAGGATGGGGGGAGGGTGGGCTATTTTTCACATAGGGCCAGGTAGGTTTGAACAGCTTTTATCCCTTAATAAAAATCTTTTATTAACTTTGTGCAATATTAAAATTTGTTTGATGATCTGAATAATTTAAGTGTGACAAATATGCAAAAATATTCAAAATTCAGGAGGGGTCAAATACTTTTCCACAGCACTGCCCATTGTTTTTTTTGCTAAGCTGCTCAAGCACCCCACTTTCAGATCTCTAAAGCACAAAGGCTTACAATTTTGCATTTCAAGATAAGAGCTAAGAGGGTCTTTTGAGATAATACAGGAAGTGTGGAGAGGACACAGAACAGTTCTGAATTTCTGACAAACTCAACAGTTTTTTTTTTGTTTGTTTGTTTTTTGCACTTAAACAGATATATTAAATGCTTTCAATGGTATGATTTACAGACCAAAAGGGAGCAAAAATATTTATCGTTATGATTTATGCACACTTTAATTATAAATGGTTCCTTTGGGTGTTAGGATAAGTGTAAGGCCGCGTACACACGGGCGGACTGTTCGCCCAACTTTGTCCACTGAACAGTGTTTCAGCGGACAGTCCGCTCGTGTGTACGCGGCCTTAGGGTTGTTTTGTTCGGTTATGCATTAAGTGACAGGTTAAATACATGAGTTAGGGGATTTTTTTAGGGGATGCATTTGAAGTGTTCAGGGCATGTTTAATAAGTTAAAACTGAAGCCCAGGCAGATATCACACACAAATGAATGCAGCTCTGTATTCTTGAATACACCATTAATTGTATTATTTTAAATGCAAGTAGTGTAAGTTCCTAAATTTGCTTCTAATAGCCTCCTGCAATTCCCTGTACAACAATACTTGGATAGGGCTTAAGTTATTAGAGCAGCATCTGAGCAAAGTGGGCAGCTGATAGGCAGAGCAGCAATGCAGGCGCACTGAGTAGGCTGGTGGAAAGATCCTTGTCCCAACTCTCTATAGACAGAAGTGGAATCCCTGCTCTGCCCCTCCTCGACAGGAACCTCTCCCTAATGCTAATTACATTGTCCCTAACCTGTGAGGAGCCTGTCCCTACTCTAACAACTTCACAAATGCACCCAGCCATAGTGAGACAGTGCTATTTATTAGCATTGCCTTTACTAAAGATGTGCACAGAGGTCAGTAGCATCCAGTCAGACAGCTGTTCCCCTGATGACATCTATGGAAGCTTCAGAGGAACAAAGCTCCTCTCAACCTCCATTCCCTCTGTAGAGCAGCTAGCTGAACAATGCGACCTGCAGTGGGGAGGACAAACTACACCTGCTTACATGTATTTATCTGTATTACTTAGATTTAAAGCCTAAATAAGATTATAGCTATTGGTTTTACATCGACATTTTTGCACTTTTTTATTTGTTCTCTGTGCCAAGAACGTATCATTAAAAACTACCAATGCTGGACTGCCTGTGCTGTAAACAAACGTATCAAGAATGCTACCCATGAAAACATTATATGTGGTTACACCATCATTCACCATGATAATATCAACACAAAAAAATGCAATATTTTCTGTATTCCCAGATACATCAATACATCACACAGTATTTCAGGTGAGATATGGTACTTCCTCAGGTATTTAGAGAAGACAATAAAAAGCCATAGTTATCCAAGAACAGTCAAGGGAAATCATAAAGGGTAACCATAACACTATTTAGTATTTCATTATGCCTCCGCATAACAAATGTTAGTACAGGTGACAGATTCGAACACAAAATAAATATAAGCTCAGCTGAAAAGACAACCCCACATCCCAGTTTGTTATGGATCAGAAAAGAGAGAAAAAGAATTTGGACTTTAAAGGTGTTGAAACCTCCTCCCAGAGTGACTACAAGTCTAAGGACATATGTTAAAAATTATTTTTTATTACAAAATGTATAAAAACAGTGCAATGTTAGGGATAGACATCCCTTTTAAAACAAGGGAATCTATAATAATTTATACATCTAATCATATGCACCCCATAGATCGTGACATCTCCCTATGTATGTATACAATATATTAGCTATTATACCACAATTTTACAAGAGACAATGTCATATCACAATGGGGAGAAATATCTCATCCCGATGTGTTTTGCCTTGTCGGCTTCCTCAAGGGCTCAAAAAAGGGGTGTGATAAGAAAACATTGCTTTGGAGGAACAAGTAGCACTTATGTCTCAATCACTGAGGTCAAACATGGGGTGAAATGCCTGGAACACCAAAACAGATGCCCCCCCCCCCCCTCCAAAAAAAAGGCACAGTACGAGACAGAGGAAATTAAGTTCTGAGCTTTCAAATTGAATAAAAGATAGAGAAACCACTGGCCCAATATTCAATATATGTGGATAGTACCACTGCTGTGATAAATGCCTTAGAAGTGTCTAAATCTTTTAGGGGTCCTGAATCTGAGCTTCAAAACATCTCCTGCCATAGAAGTTCCCCATAGACCAGCTGTTATTCAGTGAGATACCTCCATCAGAGCATCCCTAAACGGGTACATGAATGTGGGGCATACACTTCATGCAGAGGTGCACTGAGACCAGAGTGTATACATGGACAATTCATCCTCAGTGCAGCTGAATGAATGAATGAATGAAATACTTGTATAGCGCACAATGCAAACTGAATCGCCTCTAGGCACTGTAGCGAGCTTTGATCATCTGCTAAAAAAGGAAAGTCTTGCGTTTTTTCCTAAAAGCCAGGTGATTTTCTTCCGGGCGGATGTTGATTGGTAGAGCATTCCATAGCCGAGGCCCTTGGACAGCGAATCTCCGATCCCCCTTGATTTATACCCGGCTTTGGGCACGAGGAGGAGGTTTTTGTTGGCTGATCGAAGACTGCGGTTTGGTGTGTAATGATTTATTTTCTCCATTAGGTATTGCGGAGCTTCTCTATGCACGCATTTGTGGGTGAGGCAAAGGGTCTTGAACAAGATCCGATTTTTTACGGTTAGCCAATGTAAGCTCCTCAGCGAAGGAGAGATGGATTCCCAGGGTTTTTTTCCTGTTATCAGCCTTGCCGCCGTGTTTTGGATCAGTTGTAATCGCCAAAGTTGATATTAAGCTGAGCTCCCTCCCCATGCTGAAGCTTCCACATTGACAGCACAGTGGTGGAAGGAATTTTGAAAATGAAAACGTAGCCTGATGGAGACACTAGCTCCCCATTGGGTCCACTTCCCTTGTGAGTGACAACAGCCAGTGGGCAAATCAATAGTCAGTATTTAGCCTTCTTTTGGCTATAGAAACCATCCACTGTCTGCTCTCAATCACAAGGAAAGGGCAGACCTGAACTATTGTCTCAGCTTTACCATCAGGCTCCGCTCACTGTCAGCATCATTGGTCTGTAGGAGGCTGTTGGTTGTGGAGCTGACACTGTCCTTAACCCATAACAGTAGAGGAAGGGAACCTGCTACACAGCGTATATAGATGGGCACTCTAGCTCTCTTTCTCTGTATACCAAGTTAGCGTTGGTCTAAAAAGTTGAACTAAACCCATTGATTTACCTGCTTCTTAAAACAGTTATATTCAAGGCATGCTGTGAATTACTGTCACAGCTTCTTTGCTCTCAATCGAACTGTCAAGCCATCAAATGGCTGGTGACATACTAGATTACATGTATAACACCATGATAATTGCATATTAAACCAAAGCAAAAATGGCAGCTTCCTTGGCTGTAAAGGATAGGAGGGTTTAGTTCCACTTTATTTACCTTCAGTTTTGTTATCTTTAACTGCAGGTAATTACTTATGAATTTGGTGCAGTAATAGTACAACATTTTAAAAGTGCTGCTCTTAAGAACTACTTGAATCTGCTTCATGTGTTAATAAAGCAGGTGGCAAGTGTAATTGGGTCTGGTGCCAGAAAAGCATTGCTGGGGCTTTATTGAATTCTTCTGATTGCATTTATGAATCAGGGAATATACATTGTATGGTATATTCTTGTACCGCGGCCCTATATTCTTAGACTGCTTGCTTTTATTTTTTCTATTGTTACTAGATATAGAGCCCCGTGCATCTGGGGAGCATCTGCAGCTATTCCCTTTAATTCTTCTGACAATGTGCATAAAATTACTATCATACTTTATATTTCACAACACCCTTTACATTACATGGCTGCCTGTCTCCAGGACACCCTGAAGTTAAATTGAAAACATAAAAACAATGACTCCTGACTTGTTACACTGTCAGTATAGGAAGAATCAGCATTTCATCATAGTCCTGGATGAATTTGTGTTTAGTAAATTGTTGCATGAAAAAGCATTCCAAGAGTACAGATGCCCTCCTGATACCCTTTCTGTTAAGTTCAACCCTTTCAAGAGAATGCTCACTGCCTTCAACACTGAGGCTAACTCGCATTTCCTGTTGACCTCTGCTGTTGAGGTTAAATCTGAATATCAGACGCTCTGGAGTGTCTGTTGGTGTGAAGGGAAGTGGTGAGAGGTGTATATTTGCTGTTTGCTGGTCCAAGAAAAGGACAATTGTTTTGGCAATCTGCAAATGTACCAGGCTGCCACCCAATATGACCTTTTTGTGAAAACTCTGTTTTTTGTATTTGCAAACTTAATTATATATGTTATGTATTTACTTACGATATATTGGAAAAAAAATTAAGATTATAACACGGGAAATTACTGGGTCTATAGAAAGTATTCATTACTTTGAAAGTTTTCATATTTTACTGTCATACAAAAATTGAATTACAATGGATTTTGTCAAGATATTGAAAGAAATATACTCTTCTATGTCAAAAAGAAAACAGACATCTGCAAACTGATCTAAATTACATACAATAAAAATATGGCTGCATGATTATACACCCCTTAAAGTCAGTCCCTGGTAGAAGCATCTTTGGTCAAAATTACAGACATGAGTCTATATTTCTGTAAGCTTTGTACACCTTGATACTGCAATTTCCCCATTCCTCTGCACAACTTCTCCAGCTCTGTCAGGTTGCATGGGGATGGCAAGTGAACAGATTTTTCTAAGTCTAGGGATAAGTTCTTTAAAGGATTGAGATCTGGACTCTGGCCATTTTAGGGCATCGAAATTGTTTTACATTGTCCTTGTATGGTATTGGCTTAATGCTTGGAGTCATTGTCTTATCTCCCTAGTCTCAGACTGCATACATTTTTCTCCAGAATGTCTGATGTGTCCCTATGGCTCCCTCCAGGCATACCTGCCCTTTATGTGTCCATACTGTATATGCTGCAGAACGGAGGCTTTCATAGACTAGAGTTAGGACTGAAATGCAGAGACAAGGTAGTTGGGGTTATTTACTAAATCTGGAGAGTGCAAAATCTGGTGCAACTCTGAATAGAAACCAATCAGCTTCCAAGTTTTATTGCCAAAGCTAAATTAAACAAGCTGAGTTTAGAAGCTGATTGGCTACCATGCACAGCTGCACCAGATTCCGAGTGCACCAGTTTTAGTAAATGTACCCCAATGTGCCTTCTAAATATTGGCAATTGTTGCGCAAATAAAACCTATTTTTTTAAAGTAAATTGCTAGATGCCATGCTGGTAATTGTTCTGGGAAATACATTTTGTTTTGGTTGCTCTGTGCAAAGCCCTTTCATGCGCACCTTATTCTAAAAGCTAGTTATAAATTGGGGAGGTGTCCATTTTTACTTTTCTCCATAATTTCCATGTATTTTGCTGCATTCATGTGTAGCACCCTGGGGTTTAGGAAGGGATGCTCCTCACAAATTTACTTGCCAGGAGTAATCACCCTGGTTGATTGTTGGCTGGTCGAGTTATGGGTATATGAGGTATCTCAGCCAGTGGGCAGGGGTTTTCTTGGATCCCTTGGCCTGCTGGGAGAGCATATATATTCAGGTGGAGTCAGGTGAACTCTGTTCTGTGCCACCTGGACGGCTGTCTGGGTGGACGTGTGTCATGAGCCCTGGGCTGCTAAGCTAGAGATTGGGCCTGACCCGGGGTGTCTGGCTGCTAGGATGTCTGAGGGCCTATGAAGAAGCAAGAGAGCAGTGCAGGGTTGGGATTGGGGCTTGCAGTCCAACCAGAAGTGACGGTTCTGCCGGCTGGAGAACCTGTCAGTGGAAGGAGGTAGAAAGGAAGCTGTCGCCACTAAGGGTCCAACCACCATATTACCAGGGACCACAGTGAGTAACTGAAGCAAGTACCGGAGCAGCATTCTCACCGAATTGGCACGGTGGATAATCGGGAAACTTCAGGCTGTGATCAAGTCAGGGACCCAGCCAGCGGAGGTGAAGCTTGCATTGCAGCCTTGTGAGTCAAGCCAGGGATGGAGCAGGCCAGCAGGTTTGAAGCTTGAGAAGTATCTGGAGTGCCAAGCTAGGGACCCAGCAGGCAAAGATTGGAGGAGCTCATAGGATTCGGAGTTAGTGAATCACTAGTTCACTAATCAGGGGCTAGTAAGAGACCAGGTGCTCAGTGGTGAAGAACTACAAGGAGAAATTGTAGTGAAGCTGAAGGAACTGTTACATTTGTGTTAGGAACTGTTAAAGACTGTTGCCATAGGAAACAGCATTCCTCATACAGATGTGGCGCCTTGCTGGGGCCTTTCCCTGCATGGCTGTCCTCCTATTGAAGTCTCGGGGGCTGTCAATTGAATCTGCAGCTACTTAAGGGTGTCCTGGCCCGAACCCTCTTTCCCCCATAAAAGATTGTAAGAGAAATAAACATGTCTTTTGCATTCAAGAAGTGTCTGGCTCCCAGTAACTTTATCCACCTTGCACCCATTATGTCTCACAACCCACCACATACAGAAGGATGTCAGCTATCTTTGGCCTTGAAAGTCCTCATTAGACTGGAGGAGGCCAGAGACCTTGCTACACATGCTTCCCTTTACCCTCACAAGCCTTCTACGACCTGCTGCAGAGAACATCATATTATTACTACCAGCATACTTCACAGTGCTGATGTGATGATATTCAGTGTTTAAATTATGCTATACAAAAGAGTTTAAAGTGATGGGCAATAAAAAATAGTGATCCCATGATACTATAGAACCATTTTCTTGCTACCTTCAGAGTTTATCACATGCCCCATAGCAAACTGTAGAAAGCTGACCCTACACTAGTAGATTTTCAAACTAATGTACATTTGATGACAAATGTTGAAAGTACTTCAACATTTAATTTGCTTACAATGTCAATTTGGCACCCACTATAATTTAGAAAATCAAAGCAAGGTTCTTAGAACTAAAAATTTAGAATAACATTCTAGTATTTTTCAGCCAGCATAAGTATGATGTCATATACGTTTTAGTTAACAGTGATGTTTTTTTGACAGTCTGTTAGCAATCGGTGAAACACCATAGTAACAATTGGTGTTCACAAAGTCTCTCCAGAGGTATGAAGTGTTCTTTTGTTTTTATGATATATGATATGATACCGGCTCACTAGAAGCTGGCCCTTTCACATACACATGTGTATGTTTTCCAATCACTTGAAACCCCATTGAATACCCATTGGTGATCAAAATTTCTGAACTGGCTGCACCAGTGAAAATTTGTGTGTAATATTACCCCTTCCAGCCGGTGGAAGCTGGAGTTCTTAATGCCAGATGGTGGAGGGGGCTTCCTGATTGTATAATCACAAATGATTACATAATCAGAAGACAGTTACCATAATGCTGGGAACACAGAGCGAGCATGCTTCCAACACAAATTGGCAGCATCTTGTGTATGGATTAAGCCCACCATTGTGCTGCCACATATATGTGTACATCTGGTGTTAAGGGGCTAAAGAAGATATATAGTAAAGTAGTCAGTTATTTTGTGTTTCTTAACTGCTTAAGGACCGCCTCCTGCACATATACGTCGGCAGAATGGCGCGGCTGGGCACAAGCATGTACCTGTACGTTGCTCTTTAAGTGCCCAGCTGTCGGTCGGGAGCGCGTCGCCGGTCCTGAGCTCCGTGACCGTGGCCGCGGGACCAATGGACCCATTCGCCGCTGGTGTCCCGCGATAGGGTCACAGAGCTGAAGAACGAGGAGAGGTCTGTGTAAACAAACCTCTCCCCGTGCTTCCTACTGTGGCTGTCACCGATCGTCTGTTCCCTTTTATAGGGAAAGACGATCAGTGATGTCACATGCCAGGCCATGCCCCCTACAATAAAAAAAAAACACATAACGTCACACATAACCCCTCCTCTCCCCCTTGTGGTTAACTCCTTTACTGGCAGTGTCATTTACACAGGAATCAGTGCATTTAAATAGTATTTAGTAAAAAAAATTAATAAAAATGCTATAAAACTACCCCCTATTTTTTAAACGCTATAACTTTTGAGCAAACCAAACAATAATCACTAATTGCGATTTCTTTTACCAAAAAGATGTAGAAGAATATGTATCGGCCTAAACTGAGGGAAAAAAATGTTTTTTTATATATTTTTGGGGGATATTTATTATAGCAAAAAGTAAAACATATTACATATTTTTCAAAATTGTCGCTCTATTTTTATTCATAGCGCAAAAAATAAAAACCTAAGAGGTGATCAAATACCACCAAAAGAAAGCTCTATTTGTGGGGAAAAAAAAGACGCCAATTTTGTTTGGGAGCCACGTCACATGACCACGCAATTGTCAGTTCAAGCGACGCAGTGCCGAATCGCAAAAAGGGGCCTGGTCCTTTGGCTGCAAATTGGTCCGGGGCTTAAGTGGTTAAAGACATTCGTTTAAATCACTTTGCAGAGATTCAATTATCTCTTTGGCATTATAGAGAATATTTCTGTTAATCGGTGTAAAAGAAAAAAAAACTACTGAAATACAATGTTCTAGGACAGGGAAACATGAAAATGTCCAAGGGGGTAAATACATTTTATAGACACTGTATATCTGTATATGCATGTGTTTGTGTGTGTTTTTTATATTTTATTTTACATTGTATATAACAAAATATATCTCAATCAGTAGTGAATCTAGCATGTTTGAACTGTAAAGTGAAACCTGTTTCAATACATGTCTTATTCTGTTGGTTCTGCAAACACAAAAAAGAAACAGTTCCCATTATTCTGGTATGTGTGCTCAGGGTAGCTGTTTAATATACGCAACCGTTAAGCTTTCCTTGCATTCTTTGCCCACAGTACTCTGTTTAAATGTGCAAATAACATTGTTTGAAAATATGCTTCTTTCAGTATGAACATTTTGCATTTAAACTGACTGGGTGTCCCTAGCTTGATTACTATGATTTGTGAAACCTCTGGGTTCTAAATGGTCCTTAATAGTAGGCTGTAATAATGCTGGTTTACTGCAATTCAGGCAATATCTGCTTGTGATGGTAGAAATATAGGGGAGGGATTAAAAGTAAATTGTAGCCTAACTTTATTCTCGGGTAGATGACTAACCAATGAAGAGATCTGCAGTGCAGCAGATCAGAACTTTAGAAAGGAATATATAAATCTTGCCTTAACATTAATAATAGATTGTAGACCTGAATCTTGTTAGTGGAATATGATCAGAGGTGAGGGACGAGTCGTGAAGGGCTTTGAAAGCAAACCATATTAACTTGAATTTTATTTTCACAGTGATGAAAAACTAGCAAGGAGTTTCAAAGAGTGCGACAGATGTTGAGAAGTGGTGGGAGTGGTACAAAAGTCTTGCTGTAGCATTTATGATAGATTACAGAGGTCAGAGTCTCGTTAGCGGAATGCTAGATAGGATATTTCAGTGGTGAAGGTGAGGGATTATAATGCTGGATCAGGAGTCAGAGAATTGTATATTTTGGAGATGTTCCACAAGTGGAAGTGGCAGGATGTAAAGATTTTCTGGATGTGAGGGAACAAGCTTGGGCTGAGGGTAACTCACAGTTTACAACAATTTACAGTAGTTAAAGAAAGGTCAAAAGTGGCTATTTCTTATTTTTTATTTCTAAATATTTTTTACTTTTTAGATTTTTCCAATTGAGGGTGCCATGGCAGGCTGATAGGCTAAACTCCTTCTTATATAGAAAGGTGCCAGGGCCCCATAGGCCTAATGGTGACTTCAAGGGTTAGGGAGAGCTGACATCCTTCCTTGTAGAGTGGGTTACCAGGCATGGTGGGTGTGATGCAAGATGAAATGATGGGCGGCAGTCACTTTTGGATGAGCACAAGAGATTTATTGTCTCTTAGCAGAACTGTGGGAGAAAGGGTTAGGGCCAGGACACCCATAAGTAGATGCAATGGTAATTGGCAGACTCCGAGACTTCTATAGGTAAACAGCTATACAGTGGAAGGCCTCCAGCCATATGACTCTTCTGTATAGGTAGGCCTGCTGGCTCCTATTGCAACTAATCTTGTTACAGTCACTAACGGTAGTTGTAGTTAACTCTTGGTAACACAGAACAGTCCTTTACTTATCTCACAGTATCCCACAGTAGATCTTCACTCACTGAGCTCCTAGTCTCTCACTAGACTTCCAGATCCCAGGCATCACTGCATCCCCTGAGCTCTTCCACAGCAATCCCGCTGTATACTGCTTAAGCGTCACCCCTGCTAGGCCCCTGGCTTGGGCTGGCTGATGTTTTCCCACTTCTTCACCATCCCCGGCTGGTGAGAAGACTGCTCAGGTACTTGGGTCCCTTAGTGGCGGCAGATTCCCCTCTACCTCCGACCACAACTGGTTCCCCGCCCGGCTGAACCTTCTCAAATCGGTTTGACTTCAATCCTGCAGTCCCAACCTTACGCTGCTTCTCCTGCTCCTGGATAGGCCTCAGGAAGCCTAGCAGCCAGGTGTGCCCGGGATAGGCCTCAGTCTTCCGTCCTAGCAGCCCATGGCGACATAACACACGTCCACCCAGACAGCCATCCAGGTGGCACAGAACCCCCAATCACCTGACTCCCCCCAAATAAATAGGCTATCCCAGCGGGCCAAGGGACTTAAAGAAACCCTTGCCTATTGGCTGAGACACCCCATCCATTCATAATCTGTCTTTGCTATGCCCTTGTCTTATCTAAAGTGACCAACTACAATGCCACCTAGTGACAGAAGAGAGAAGTGCAGCAATTCCAGAATTAGGGGGAAATCAGTGGATCTCCTAACAATTAGCCAGGACAATTATTACCTGGCAAACTAAATTGGTTAGCAACCCTGCCTAAACACCAGGGTGCTACACTTATCATGCAATTAAGAAGGCAAAGCTGGCCACAGATGTATCAAAATTCCACCAGTTTAACAGGGACCAGCCAAATTTCAATCCAGCTATCCCTGTTTCAGTTGGAGAGGAGTCAATTTAATGATTGACTCCTCTCCAATGGGACTGCTGGTAAATTTTTGCTCAATCGATGCCTGCAGCCAATTGGTGATCAGTGTATTCTGACAGCGGAGTAGTCCCTACTGTCAGAATACAATAGCGCAGTGTGGTGAATTCCTTCCTCCACCTCACTTGTATGGATGGGGGAATCCATTCAGTTTCTTTCGATCAGTCAGCACGGTCATCTGTGGCCAGCCTAAATAAATAAACTCTTGTTAGGATATACAGTTTTCAAATCTACAATGTTGTAGTTTACAACTAATATAGAGATCTATTAGCACAGTACAGCTAGGGATAATTATAGCAAACATTAACTAACCAGATTCCTCATAAACAAAGAGGATTTTTCAGTGATTTTCAGTGGTAGAGTGATCAGAAATGGTAAGCCGTTTTTAAAGATTTTGTTATGTTATACTATGTGAATGAGAACATGTAGAGTGAATGAGAATATATAAAAACAAGCTATGTTCTCAATGTATGTAACTTCTCATTTTGTACCATAAAGGTGTTTAATATCTAATTTGTGTCACGGGACACACTCAGCATTAAATACCCTAAAGCCGAAGCAGGGGGGCGTGGTCGGATGTGGTCGGATGTGGGAGTGAGTGAGTGAGAGAACGCGAATGCTGGACGCCCGGACTTAGTCTCCCCTCACTCCCCCTCCATGCGAAGAAGTCAGCCTGTTCGCAGAAGCGGTGCCTAGCCGGGTCCCGAGCCCAATATAGCCCAATACAGCGGCTCTAGCCTCCTTACTTTCGAGTCCGTGGAGTCCGTGGAAATCACCACGCTGAACGCTGCAGAGCTTGGCGATAGTAGCGGGAGTTCTCGCGGGAACTCGTACCAGCGCAAGCTTAGGACCTCACTTACCAGTACTGTGGCACCAGGAGTGAGCCGAAGGAGCCAGCGGGAACCCGAAGGAACCTTCCCAGCAGACCCGGGACACCGTGAGACCGGCTACAGCAACTCGGCAGTGTGTACTAAGAAGAACCAGGTGGCGGCCCGTAGACACTTGTGAAGAAGCCTATGGCACCTACCTAGGCTAAGGGTAATGCGGGAGTGAGTCGTGGGGTGCAGAAGCCGGGGGTTGGTATATAAATGACTAATATAATGGTTTAGAGCTATTGCCCCACCAAACTTCCCTGCTGGGAGGCAGAGGTTGCCAGGCTCTTGGCGTTACCGGGGCTCACTGAACGGCTCGACGGCCCTGCTTGCAAGAGGGAGCTGGGGAAAGCCCTCTCCCCCCTCTTTTTTTTTTTTTTTTTTTCTTTCCCACTCCATATGATTGCATTGCTGTGTTTTCAGTGTGATGAACTGTGTTAACTACTTGCGCAAACTCAATACAGCGCTGAGAATCAGATAAATTGTCGGTGGATCAATCTCCTCTCCCCTGCTTACATGGTCAGCTTGTATGGTCAGCTTGTTGTCCTCTTGATCTGAGGCCACTGCATTACTCTTGCTATACCGTACGGACTTATACCATACTATACTCACACAATCTCTCCTACCAGAAAAGGGCCCCACCAGCCAGCAGGGCAGCCAAGGACACAGGGGGGTATCTCGGAAAGGAGAAGTATTACTCAATTAACATCTAATCCAAGCCGATCACCCAGTGGTAGTAAGACACATGACGCAGCTATAGCAGCAAGTAAGATAGTGCATAACACAATAGCCCCATTGGAATCCCCTCTGATAGAGGATGGCGAACCTACACTGCGCGATATATTGCAAGCAGTTAACGAATGCAAGGTGTCTATAGGTGGCCTCGACAACCAGTTAAGCAGTATTAAAACTGAACTGCACTCCATGGGCCAATTACTGAGCAACACAATGGAACGAACCACGGTCCTGGAAGGAAGATTAAGCACGATTGAGGATGACTTTTCCCCACTACAGCAAAAAATAATTGGGCTACAGAAACAAATGGCCATACAGACAGTGAAATTAGATGCGATGGAAAATAGAAACCGTAGGAATAACGTTCGTCTGATTGGTCTACCAGAGGGAAGCGAGGGGCCTAACCCTATAAACTTTCTGGAAAATTGGTTCAGGGAACTTCTGGGCGACACCTCTTTTACCACCCTCTTCGCCATTGAAAGGGCCCATAGAGTTCCCATAGGCACGCACCCACCAGAGGGCCGTACTGGGCCCCTGATACTGAGACTGGTGAATTATAATGACCGGATTATTTTGCTACGAAGGACCAGGGAATTGAACGATGTCTTTTATAAGGGATCTAGGGTTTCGTTCTACCCAGACTTCTCACCAGACCTACAGAAACAGAGAGCCGAGTTTATCCCCATTAAGCGAACTCTCCAAAAATACAAGATAAACTATGCTCTGCTGTATCCTGCCCGGCTACGTATAACTGCTTTGGGCTCAACTTTCTTTTTTGGCACTCCAGAGGAGGCGGAAAAGTGGCTGGAGGAACACAAAAAGGATCTCTAGTTACTTTTCCGCCACCGGACCTGGGGGTCCGGCTCCTGGGGGGCCTTCTTCCCTTGGGGGGTCGAGGGGAGTGCGCCCGTTATCCTTTTTTTTTTTTCTCTTTTTCTTGTTCCCACATGTGAGCATTGTATAGTATTTGCACGAGAAATAATTTTATTGAGTAGAAATGTGGAATGTCTATTATGATAGTTAGATCTAGTGTGAGGCACGCTACTATAAGGCTATTTAGCACTTATTAGTAAAGAGGGGTGAGTAAGGGTGTTGGTATGAATAGAATAACATAATATAAATATCACTATAAACGTTACATAGTTAAGTCTTGGAGGGGCTGGTATTAAATACCCCCCGCCCCCTTTTTTTTTTTTTTTTTTTTTTTTTTTTTTTTGGAAGTAAGAGAGTATGGAATAATATTGTAGGATATTTGCACTTGAAATAATTTTATTCACTAGAAATGTGGAATGTTTATTATGGCGGTATGAGGTATGTTATTACAAGGTCACTTTCCACTGATCAGTAAAGCAGGGAGAGACAGGGAGAGGGTATGAATGGCACAATATAGTATAAATATTATTAGAAATGTTTAATAGTTAAGTATTGAGGGGGCTGGTATTGAATATTTTCCGCCCCTCCCCCCCTCCCTTTTTTTCTTTTTTTTTTTTTTTTTTTTTTTTTTGGGAAGGTGGTGGGTTAGCGCAGGCCAGTTTGGGCCTATGCCGCATTGAAAGTGGAGAGGTCGAGGGGGGATGGGTCCCCAGGTAATTTGGGAGAGAGGGGGGAGTGGAGGGGGGAGTGGAGACGGGCGTCCAGGGTTTTGGAGAGTATGGTAAATCGGGCCACAATAGTGACCCCTAGGGGTTGCCCAGATGGGCGGGGGGGGGGGAAATGGGCGGGTAGTAGGGTTAAGGGGGGCACCTCGGGCACGCATAGCTGGTACAACGGAATCGGGGGATGTGGGGCGTTGGGCCCGTCGTGGGAGGGCGGGCCCCCTCCTCTCCCTCCCCCCTTCCCCCGCCCGGATTAGAAAGTATTAACACCTATGGGTAGTGTACATATCATATCATGGAATGTGAGGGGGTTGGGAGATCCAAAAAAGAGGGCAGCAGTCTTGCTGGAAACAGCAAGGGGAGGCCCCGGCCTGCTCTTTCTTCAAGAGACGCATCTAACCCCTAGCACAGCCCCACTGTTAAGTAACCGGAAGTTTTCGGCATACTACCACTCCTTTTATACATCATACTCTAGAGGGGTGAGTGTTCTCGTTAAGAGGGGCACGCATTTTCTGTGTAAGGAGTCCTCTATTGACAAAGAGGGAAGATTTGTTTTTTTATACGGCCTGCTGAGCGGGCGACAATGTATCTTAGCCAACATTTATATACCCCCTCCTTTCAAACTGGAGGTAATGGTTAAACTGATGGCGTTCTGCTTAGATAAGCCAGATGTCCCATGGATAGTAGCAGGCGATTTCAATGAAACGCTGGACTCGCATATGGACAGATTTCCTGCTCCAGTGGTGACCAAAATAGGGCGCTTGCAGGGCTTCGTCTCTGAAATAGGATTAAATGATCTATGGCGAACACGTCACCCTCAAGCAAGACAGTATTCTTGCTTCTCCAGTACCTATTGCACACTATCAAGAATCGATATGGTGCTGGGCAATAAAGAAGCTGCGGAGGTGGTTCAGGAGATAGAATACGGAGCAAGGGGGTCTCAGACCACTCCCCCTTGTCCATGATACTGTCTTTGGGCGCTAGACCAGGTCCAAGGGAGTGGAGGATAAACCCTGGTTGGCTGGTATTAATGGGTGGCCCAAGCCCCCCCCAGGATAAGATAGGGGAATTTCTTCAAATAAATAGGGGCTCTGCCCCTCCGGGTATAGTCTGGGACTCCCTAAAAGCCTACATCAGGGGCACACTAATACAACAAGTCGCAATTATTAAGAGGAAAGCTCGAGAACAGGACCTAGTAATGAGAAACAAGGTCGCCCAGGCAGACCAAGCATATATAGAAGCTCCATTGACTGTAAGCCAGCGGGAATGGTTGGCCAGTCAACAAGTCTATAAACTAGCTCTTCTAAAAAAAGCAGAGAATAGGCGGATATTTCAGCATCAGCATTACTTTGGCGAAGGAGAAAGGGTAGGCAGAGCCCTCTCCCTCCTGGTTCAAACTAATGGTGCGCCAACAGTAGCCCAGGTAATTAAGTCTCCAACAGGCGATCTTGTCTCCAGCCCCCCCGCGATTATGAGGGTACTCCATGACTACTATAAAAACTTATATAAATCCGTCATTCAGGGACAAGGTAATCTAGCCACTGACTTTTTACTTCAGACAGCAATCCCAACATTATCAATGGAGGACAAACTATCCCTTGAGTTACCACTTACGCTGGAAGAATTAAAAAACGCAGTAGCCGCAATGCCCAACGATAAATCTCCAGGGCCAGATGGCCTACCAGTAGAAATCTACAAACGTTATGGGGATGCGCTGCTACCGGAACTCTTGGCGACATTGAATTATGCACTGGAGACGGGGGAACTCCCCGCCTCGATGCTGGAGGCCAATATTATCTTAATTTTGAAGGAGGGGAAGGACTGCCAGGAAGTCCCATCATACCGGCCGATATCCCTGTTATGCTCGGATATTAAAATACTAGCCAAGGCACTAGCAATTCGGTTAAATACATATATCCATAAACTCATACATCCAGACCAGTCGGGCTTTATCCCGGGTAGGGCAACCAGTACCAATATTAGAAGAGTTTTCCTTAACGTTCAAATACCCAGAGATAATGAGGGGGTGGGTGCTATTTTAGCACTAGATGCCACTAAGGCCTTTGACAGTTTGGAATGGGGCTATCTGTGGAGGGTCCTAGAGAGGTTTGGATTTGGCCCTTTATTTATCCAGTGGATAAAATTAATGTACAATAAACCTAGGGCCAAAATTAAGATGGGTACTGAAGTCTCTGAATTATTCCAACTGGAGAGAGGTACAAGGCAGGGGTGCCCGTTGTCCCCCCTCCTATTTGTATTGGCCATGGAGCCCCTGGCGGCTCTGGTAAGATCCTGCCCGGACATACAGGGATTTCGGCGGGGTAGTGATGAGGAAAAAATTGCCCTATTCGCGGACGATGTCCTATTTTTTATTGGAGATGTGGACTCTACCCTGAATAGAGTGGTCCATCTGATGGGCGAGTTTGGTCAACAATCGGGCTTAGAGATCAACTGGGGCAAATCAGCCCTTCTACCACTGTCCAGGCATGGGGAACAGGGGGTGCCCTCAACGATAGTAGGCTTGGAGACGGTGACTAAGCTGAAGTATCTGGGTATCTGGATATCTGGGGATGTAAGCCAATATGCTAACGAGAATTTAGCACCATTACTGCTGAAAATGAAGACGAAACTTAATAGGTGGTGCGGCCTCCCTCTCTCGGTGGCGGGACGCTGCAGCCTAGTAAAAATGCTCTGGCAACCCCAAATACTTTACATTTTACATAATTCTCCAATTTGGATTAACCAGAAATGGTTCCAAACTATGGATTCGCTTATCCGGGAATTAATCTGGAAAAAGGGGCATGCCCGGATAGGGTTGCATACGCTGCAGCTCCCCGTCACGGAGGGAGGGTTGGCCATACCCCATCTGGGCGCATATTTCCTGGCCGCCCAACTTCAGCATTTAGCAGGGGCGGGGCTCCAAGAGGGGGGGCCTATAAACCATAAGTTGATGATGCTAGGAGCACCCCATAAATTGGTACCCGAAGCCCTGGAGGCTAACTCATTTTTTCATAGATGCCCTACTAATATCCTAATGAGGAAGGTATGGCAGCAAGCAAAGCAAAAGTTGGGATACGTGGGAGTAACTACTTATACCCCTCTATGGCGCAATCGCCATCTGTCCGAACTAAACAAGGTAGATAGATCTCCGGAATGGGATAGCCAGGGGATTAATAGAATGGTGCATCTTTACGAGGGGAACGTAATGAAACCTTTTGAAACTATTAGACAGGAATTTAATGTCCCTAATAGGACGTTCTATAAATATTTACAGCTGAGACACGCAATTCAAGCCCAATACGGGACACTCGCTATCGAGCGAACCGAAATCCCCCAGCTCCAGGGCCTTATGGACCGTAGGCATGTAAAAGGCCAGATTTCGCGGTTATATACAAAGCTTAGAGGTAGTTTCTTGAAAGGCGAAGGCCCAGCCAAGAGTAGGCAGGGCTGGATAGGGGACGTTGGCTCGATATCCCAGGAACAATGGGCTAAAACGCTTGAACAGGGGCACTTGGCCTCTATATCTCCATCTCAGCGAGTGTCCCATTTGTTCCTTATATACCGGGCATACTACACCCCCCAGAAGCTATGGAAAATGGGTAGGAAACCTAGTGATGAATGCCCTAGATGTGGGGCACCGGGTGATCTCTTCCATATGGTATGGAAATGCCCAAAACTGTATAGCTATTGGTTAGAAATAGTCCTTAAAATAAACAGGGCTTTTAAGACCACCCTGAAACCCGAGGCCAGGGCCTGTTTACTGGGGATATTTGAAGAGACAAAAATTCCTCTGCCAATTAAGCCATCCGTCCTGAAGTGCTTATATCAAGCTAGGCGACTGATAGCAATTAATTGGCAAGCTAAAAATCCCCCGGAAACTGGACAATGGGTTAATGCAATCAACTCTTTAATATGGTGTGAGAGAGCAATGCTTATAAAGCTAAATAATTTAAGAAAATTCGAGATATTATGGAATCCTTGGCTGAGCGACATGGGGTTGCCTTTGGAGTGAGGTCAACATAAGAATGGACCAGTACCCGCTGGGTGGGTGGTAGGGAGGAGATTCCTCCCTCCCCCCCTTAGGCGGAATCTCTTAGGGGTGGACTATGGGGAGGATTCTCTTCTTCTTCACTCTTCCCTTCTTCTTAATTTTTTTTTTTTTTTTTTTTTTTTTTTCTCTTCTTCGTCTTTTTTTCTTTTTTTTTTTCCCTTTTTTATACGGATATAGCTATCTGGTTACGACCGGGACGGTTGTTGCCGGCGCTGCGTGCTCGAGGTGGGGTGGGCGGATGGGAGGGAGGTTTGGGGGGGATAGGGTGGGGGGAAAGCGCATTGAGGGCAGGTACTAATGAGCAGTCGGGGTATAGCAGCTTTAGCGTACTAGCTTGCTCGATATGTAATCTGTTTTTTTTCCCTTTTCTACAAGGTACAATATTGTTATTTATTGATGGAAAACTTTCAATAAAAAGCATATCAAGTAAAAAAATATACCAGTGCAGGGCGAAGGAGGGGAGGGTTTTGCCTCCCATCCCACAATACAATTCCCAGATGGAGTGCCTGGGTGTGAGGACAATGCCTTCACCCCTCGCCTATCGCT
Organism: Lithobates pipiens; assembly: GCF_037356315.1. NCBI lineage: Eukaryota > Metazoa > Chordata > Amphibia > Anura > Ranidae > Lithobates > Lithobates pipiens. The sequence goes on from NW_027507764.1 coordinate 140,655,423, forward strand.
AATAATATATTTACCACTTAAGTTCAAATGTGATTTGTGTTATGTTAATGTTACTACTCAACTACTTTTCACTTTATGTTCTAGTATATATTAGGTTATGCCCTGTCTTTTTATCTTATCTTTTTGTACATGTGAAAACCTCAATAAAAATCATTGAAATGAAAAATACCCTAAAGCCTATTTAAACCAAATTAAACTCTATTAAAACAACTAATACTTTTCCTTAATTTTCAGGTTTACATTTTTTTATTTTTGTTTTTTTTGTTTTGTTTCTTTTTACCTGATAATAACAAACTTCTTGTCACTTGTTGGTTTGTGGCAATGCTCTCTCCTCCACTGTATCTATTGAGAGAACCATAGTTGGAACCCAGGCTGGCCTTCAATCTTTCCAGCTTTGTTCATCTCCATTACATAGGGGACGGGGATATTAGTAGTTGACAGAAGGAAGATAACATTGTGTTATGCTTCCATTTCAGCTCACAGGAGGTTGCAAGTACATCAAATTCGTGTTGATTTTGCCAGACATACACTGCATGTCTGGCAAAATCAACAAGAATTTTATGTACCTGCTGAAAATGTTAGCCTGAAAAAACGAACATAGCTACTATATCTAAGGACTAGTATGCTGCAATATATATCTAATGTAGCATTAACCCCCAAAGGAGCTGCTGGTTAGTTTTGGGCTTACCGTTACCTCCTGTTTTCCTCGTTGTATGTCTAGGGGTTCCTGTGGTAGATGGCCCAGTAACTTAAAGACTGACAACAGATCCACTTTAATGGATTTTACTTGCAAAACGTAGACAATGAACAGTCTCTCAAGTTGAGATCAGAGGGTTGGAAAAGGAATTCAGGTACTCTTAGTGTCAAAGTTAAATGTTGAAGAACTTGCTCACTTTGACTGCATCCAGAGAATAGCCATTTGCAACTGGATTATCACTCAGGTTGGACAGTCCTTCTCTCACAAGGCCTAGCAGCCAACAAGGTGCTTACTCAGGAAACAAGTCTCTGCCACAAACGTTGTTGTAGAACATACAAGATAATGTCTCTGCCACAGACATTTGTTGTAGAATACGTAGGGAAACTAAGCTTGAAAACACTTGTAGGATACCTGGATCTTTCAGCCAGCTTGGCAATATCCACAAGACTGGATTCTCTCGGTTACTTCAGCCCTTCCAGGCTCTTACTAAGAAACCAACCCGTACATGGTCTTCTTCTGAAGAGTCCTACCCTGGAATGCTTGAAGTCACTGGGTCTCTCCCGAACCAGAGACGGCACCCAACCACCTCAGAATCATTCTTTTAGTCTCCTTGCCTCAGGCTAGCCAGCCCAGAGAGATCAAAATTGGGTGGATCCGCACCCCAGGCCATAGCCTTCCTGGGGGCTGGTCAGGAGGATCAGGACCATGAAGTCAGTACATCATTCTGGACCAGAACCCTAAACCATGTGACGTCCGCATCTTAAGTACCTTCTCCCAGAAAGCACAGCGAGAGCACCACTGCCACTGGGCGGACTCCAAGAGAGAGTAACTTAAGCACCTAACCAGACCATAGTTCCATGCCTGCCAGAAGAGACAGTGCCCCCTGTGGCTAGGCTGAACATCTCACGGTCCAGTAAGACTGATGCTGAAGTCTAATTTAGACAATTGTACCCAAACAAAACTGCAGTTTAGGCAAAACTTCAACTTTGTAAAAACGCATAGCCCGTGCTCTTCAGGAGCCGCCGCTGCAGTAGTAATATCAATCCTATATCTAAGGACTAGTAAGCTGCAATATATACATTTTTTGTTCTTGGGTTTAGTTATCTTTTAGGTTATCATAGTGTTATAGTTGTCTTGTTTTGAATTGTTTTTGTAGGACAGTATTACAATACTTCTTTTTTTAAGATGCTGTCTGTTGCTTTAGATGCATATAATACAATACTGTTATAACAAAGAAAGAAAACATTCCTTACAAAAGAAAATATAAAAGAATCAACAGTTTTTTGGCATGATGATGTTTTTTGGCATAAAAGTATATCGTTCTTTATAATTTTCTTGGTGTGACAATTAATGGGAAGATCCTCCAAATGTCTTACAAAGCATGCTTTGGGGCATTTTAAATTAGGCAGACCTAAAGCAGTTTCAATAAATCCACACCCCTGTGTCTAGATAAGTTGTATCTTGGGGCAGGACTATATAGTATGAAGAAAATCCACAATATGGCCTCAAAAGTGGAAACAGAGTGGAGAATCTCAAAGTAATAAATTATACTGCCACATAGTCGATTAGTATGTCTAATAGTAATAGTGATTAAAGTGATTGTAAAGTCTTGTTTTTTTTTGTTTTGTTAAAAATAACAAACGTGTATACTTAGTACCTACCCTGTGCAGTGTATTTGCACACAGCAGCCCAGATTCTCCTCTTCTCGGTTCCCTCTAAGGCACTCCTGGCCCCTCCCTCATGCTGAATGCCCCCACAGCAAGCAGCTTGCTATGGGGCACGTGAGCCGAACTCCTCGTGTCCATTCAGACACGGAGCCACAGCCTGGGTCTACCCCCTCTCTCCTCATTGACGCACTGAACTTGATTGACAGCAGTGAGAGCCAATGGCGCCACGCTACCGTCTCCGCCAATGAGGAGGGAGAGTCTCAGGCAGCTGAGACATTCCTGCAACATCGCTGGATCGAGATGGGCTCAGGTAGTATTGGGGGGCTAAATGGGGCTGCTGCACACTGAAGGCTTTTTATCTTAATGCAGAGAATTCATTAAGATTAAAAACCTTCTGACTTTACAACCACTTTAAGCCACGAGTGCTCAACCTGTGGCTCCATCAGCTGTTGCAGAATTACAAGTCCCATCATGCCTCTGCCTTTGGGAGTCATGCTTGTAACTGTCAGCAGCTTGCAATGCCTCATGGGACTTGTAGTTCCACAGCAGCTGGAGGGTCACAGTTTAAGCACCCATGCCTTAAAGTGGTTGTAAATGCACAAGGTTTTTTACTTTCATGCATTATATGCATGAAGGTAAAAAAAACCTGCTGTGTCCAGCAGCTCCGCCAGCCCCCCTAATACTTACCTGAGCCCCCTCTCGATCCAGCGATGTCTACAAGAGCCTTGCCTCTTCTGGGGCTCACACTCTTGATTGGCATTTTCAGCAGCAGCGGGGGCTTCAGGGTTGTCAATCACAGCCAATGAGCCAATCAGAAGACCGAGGGGGCTGGGCCAAATGTGTGAACGAACACACAGAGCCACGGCTTGGGTGCATGTTTGCTTGGGTCCCCTTAGAGCAAGTTGCTTGCTGTGGGGGCCCCCCCGGAAGGAGGGAGGAGCCTGCAGTGTGAGTGTGGGATCCGAGAAGAGGAAGATTCGGGCTGCTCTGTGCAAAATTATTGCACAGAGCAGGTAAGTACAGAGGCAGTCTGTCCATTGTGAGCGTACAGGCGCCGCCCCCCTATCCATGCTTCTGGCCCCTTTCAGGATGCCGGGTGAATTAATTCCTATGACGGGGGTTGACAGGGTTGTGTTTTTAAAGCACTGATTAGAGCCAGAGGCTCTAATAGGCTTCAAAATAGGGTGGGCTCAGGGCGCAAAGCACTGCGTCTGGAGCCCACCCAGGTGTGTTGCAACAGTGAATGAATATGTGCTTTTGCAACACTGATCCTCCTCCTGGCCTATCAGGAAGCAGGTCTGATACCCATCACCCGATTGACTGAAAGGATAGACAATCCTATTGGCAATCCGATTGGCTACCATGCACAGCTGCACCGGTTTTAGTAAATCAACCCCATAGAGTTTATTTGTTAAAAGTATTTCTGAGCAGTGGCGGCTGGTGGTAATTTATTTTGGGGGGGCGGCAAACAGTTCAGCCATAGCCCCCTGGTCAGGTCAGTCGGTCCATTGGGTCCAGAGCACTTACCCCATCTATGGCGGAAATCGCTTCACCCGGGCGATAGGCATCACTGGCGGCTTCCACTGCTCTCCACAGGCATCATGGCAGCTTCCCCTGCTCTCCATGAGTGTTACGGCTGCTTCACCTTCCCCTGCTCTCTGCATTTTCATCTTCATCATGGCGGCTTATGGCGGCTTATGGCGGCTTATGGCGGCTTATGGCGGCTTATGGCGGCTTCTGTTTCCTCCCTCCTCCTCGGCGGCCAATCAGGATGCTTCTCCTTTTGGCCAATCGGGAAACAGGTCTCAGATCTGCTTCCTGATTGGCCGGGGGAGGATCAGCATTCGATAGCGAATACACATTCCCTATTGTAACACACCTGGGTGGGCTAGTAGCGCAATTCTTTTTGCCCCGAGCCCACCCTATTTTGAAGTATCACACAGGGAGCATTAGCTTGAATGTCGAGAAATTTAGGAAGAAAGCACATTTAATAAAGTTCACTCGCCACTCATAAAATCCAGTGACATCCATAGCCTAGTTTTGTGAGTGTTTCTAGAAGAAGTAAAAGATTATTAACCAGATATTGCAAGATTAGAACCTGAACCATAATACCAAGATATTTGAATTTATTTACAATTTTAAGCTGGGATGTGTGATGGACAGGAGAAAGAGAGGCGCCAGTCTGCCAATAGTATAATATGTTTTTGTTGTGTAACAAAATGTAAATTCCAATAAAAAGATGCGTCCATAAGGAAAAAACTTGTAACAAACTCCAGAGCAATCATCAGTGGGGAATCCGTGCAGGGCTGGAGCCGCCCAGACGAAAGGTCTGCTACAGGGATCTGTGCAGAGGTCAGCATGAGCATCTGGGAAGCCTACATGAGGAAGACAAACTTTTAGAGGAGCTGTCAGATGCCTGTGATGAATCACACAATCACACACGCGTTTCAGAGGCTAGGTACCACCTCCTTCATCAGCCTCCATGTGCTTTAATGGATGTTGAAATTTGTTTTGGTGTCTACAGGGAAAAGCAAGGATTTCTCCCACTTCAATTTAAAGTCCAAGAAGCCCCCATATTCTTGAAAAGGGGTTAATAAATAGAATAAAGCTTAATTATTGTATTCTAGGTAGAACATTGTCAGCATAAAAGTAAAAATGTTTGTCCAATTAATTAATTCTAAGTGACTTAAAATTGGGGGAATTCCTTAACAGCAACTTTAGCAGTTTCATGCCTAGAGCAAAAAAAGAGTGGGAGAGCAGCTACCACCGCCTTGTATAGTGACATGGAAAATTGTAAAGGTTAAAAAATAGAAGTGTTAACTGTAATTCTTGCTTAGGTGGGACATATAGAAGTTCTACCTATCAGACAAGTTTAGGACCAAAGTCAAATGTATTTAGAATTTGGAGATGGCAGGGCCATTCTACACTATAATAAGTCTTATGAGTATCTAGAGAGATGATTGCCCTTCCCTCCACCTGAGAATGAGGAAATTGTAAACTAGTGAATAACCTATAGATGTTCATGCAAATAGATCTATTGGGTCCGATCTGAGCTCATCAGTCCTACATATCTGTTTCATCCCATAGCCTATGTTTTAGCCAGCATTTATTGTCCTTGTTGATATGAGATATGGGGTGATAGGAATCATATAGTTGAGTCTTGCCCCTGTTTAAGAAAAAGTATTATCAGACCTTCTTTCATAGACTCTGACAAAATACCTCTTTAAGATGGCATATGAAATCTGATGCTAACCACTAAGGTCAATATTGTGGCTGTGTCCTTATGTTACAACATGAACTCCATCAGATAGACATCTGCAGACCATTGAAAATACATATGGTGGAGGCTTAAAGTGGTTGTAAACCTGTGACATGAAATCTGAGCAAAGTATATCCCTCTGTAGTATGTACTTTGTCTCAATCCAGAGCACTAAAAGTAATTTCTGTCTGCTGTCTTGATCCTTTGCTATCTGCGTGAGTGACTTCTGACAAATTTTCCAAAAAGACACCAAAAGATAAAAAGGTGACAGGGGAGGGAGCCCCAGCACACAGCCTGCAATTGACAGCCTCAGCTCTGTTCCTGCGTACTGTGTGAAGGGGGATGTGTCCCTTCCCTTCAATCAGATTCCACTTAGCTCTGCAGAGTGTAACTTCAGCTCCCCGCCTCCTGTTTTCTGAAATCCCAGGCAAGCTGTATACAGTAAATTCTGCATTTGACTGGCTGTAGAGACGATAGGACTATAGATAAACAGATACAACTTATGTAGGAAGTTTTTTTTTTTCATCTCTGTGTATTATCTGAGGCTAGTCAATTCACTCAGTATATGTAAGGATTTACAACCACATTAAATATAGTTGTTATATCAGCATGTTGTGCATTTCCCCAGCAGAAACCAATAGGCTTTTAGATGTAATGTATATAATGCTGGGGATCCAAATATCATTATAGTAGAACACCTCCTATGCCCCACTAAAACTCTGTAATTTTAGAAATGTGGGTACTAACGATTTTGTAGGGCAAATTCTGATCATTTTCCTGTTAAATAGTTCAATGTAGCAAAATAAACTCATCCACTGTTCACCTGTGATTACTACTTACGGGAAAGTGCACAGGAACCTGACTTCACAGTCACTCAAATGAAAGAGGCCATCTTTATTACCTCCCCAGCTAAAACCATTACTATGCATGAAAAATCATTACTTCACCCTTTATTAAAACCCAAACCAACTTTGTATGTGCTGTGTGTTGCTAGTTTAAACTGAGAATGAAATATAGATGGTCCAAGTGTAGGACAGGAGTAGACCCCAATGAAGGAAATCATGAAAAACAAGTATAAAAAGTATGAGCAGAATCAAGTATGGAGAGTATTCCAAATTTTGAGGCAGTACTGGGTTTGAAATAGCGTGGATGCCCCGGTAAATTTGACAAACTATGAGGGAGCGGCTGGCTGTGCTGGTTTTCACCGTTTATCACCCCTTAACCTTATTATGGACAGAATTTTTTGATAGTGTGTCTCCTGCACTGTATTGCCCCATACACACGAGCAGACATTCCGACTAAAAAATCCATCAGATTTTTTTCAACGGACTTTGGCCCAAACTTGTCTTGCATACACACGGTCGCACAAAGTTGTCGGAAAATCCGATTGTTCAGAACGTAGAACACATACGACGGGACTATAAAGAGGGCAGTAGCCAATAGGTTTCGTCTCGTAATTTATTCTGAGCATGCGTGGCACTTTGTCCATCGGAATTGTCTACACACGATCGGAATTTAAACAATTGGATTTTGTTGTGGGAAAATATTAGATCCTGCTCTCAAACTTTGTGTGTCGGAAATTCTGATGGAAAAAGTCTGATAGAGCCCACACACGATCATATTTTCCAACAACAAGATCCGATCGCACATTTTCTGTCGGAAAGTCCAACTGTGTGTACAGGGCATATTGCTTATCATTGTTTTCCTTAATTTTGGTAAGCTTTATGATTCTGCTGACCCCCACTCTACTTATTTTGTCAGAGTCCTGTTGCTCTACAACCTGTACTACTTGGTGTGTACTACTTGTGCAATGAAGATATAGTATCTCAGCTCTGTATGACTTTCTGATGTACTGACTCTGGACTGGTTTTGCTGTACCCATCTTAGTTTTTACAATATATGCAAACGTTTTTCATGATTTAAAAAAAAAAATAGCAGCTGATGTTTAACTGTGTAAAATACAGATGAGAGATCAAGCTCTCAAGAAGAACTTTTTGAAACTGAGATCATTGACCATATTTGTGAGTGCAACACAGGTTTCGTCCATCCAGCATAATTCATGTATAGCAACTGAGGTAGTCATAATGCCATCTATGAATCTCTGTGTAATTTGTTATACAGAAAGTCAACAGTATTGTCTCCAGGTATGCAAATTATTAGAACTTTGATTAAACTGTTCTCTCAAATTACTAAACTTTTTCCTCAAGATGAATAGGCTATCTACCAAAATAATCCAATCTGGGCTAATCACCCTCTGCTGAACCTAACCTCCTATACTGGTATGCACAAGATATTAAATAACTGCATTAACTATGTCAAGATGCTCAACTGTTTGAGGACCATGTCGCAAATGTCCTAGAAAACTTTTACGGCATACAGCTCCAAAATGTCACTAAGGTGCAGGTGGGTCTATCAAATGTTGTACTAGCTTTCCATGCTCTAAAAAAGAAACACTCATAACATCCAGGCCAAGTAAATAAACCTTCCTCTTTAGTCAGTCCTATTGGACACCAAAGGTGCTAAATATGAACACTGGGTAACCCTTGTAGCAAAGTTTAGAGAGGAGAATTGGCAGAAGTTTGAGTAGCCATACATGTCAACTCTTATCTCAGCTAAGGACAAGGTTAGATACCGCAAGGTCCAGCCACAAACTTCATTACCCTGCAGTGAACCAGGGCAGTAGCACAACTGGTCAAAGCTGTGCCCCTTCTTGTCACATGGCAAGTAAAGATTCACTTGTAAATAGTTGGTGTCTATACCTGTACCAGTAGAGACAATGCAGGTGGGGTGGCTTCACTGCACAATGTACCTATTGTAGTCCTTATCAATCGTAATCAAAGAAATATGAGGGGTGGGTGGAATGCTGTTACCTTGCCTTAGGTCCTATTCCACCCTAATCCGTCTCTGATATAGGTAAGGCTAAACGGCAGAAATACAGTATTCCTAGGGAGTTATAACAATTTTCCTTCATAATGGCTGCTGCTTTGCATCAGGGTGGTTAGAACAGGTGAGGACCGGTGTCTTGTAAAATAGTGTCCTCCATCAGATAGTGTCCCCTGCGTACTGCGCATGCGCAGTACACAGGAACACAGATTCCGAAAATTGCAGAGGATGAACGGCGCCTGCGCCGTGAGTCCAGGTTCTATCCCCACTATCCAAGTGGACATAGAGTTAGAATAAAAAAGAGCCGAGCGGAGCGAGGCCGAGCCCGAAGCGTGGCGAGCGAAGCGTGGCGAGCGAAGCGTGGCGAGCGAAGCTCGCCCGCGAGGGGCCCTCTAAAATTCACAACCCTATGTCCGCTTGGATGGTGGGGCTACCACCTCCACTCACGGCGCAGGCGCCGTTCAGCTTCTGAGTTTTTCCGAAGCTTCGTCTGCTCCGTACTGCGCAGTACGGAGCGGACACCATTTGATGGGCGGACTCTATTAGGCAGAACACCGGCACATAATTTGAGAGGTTGTTAGGTGCTGAGGCCAGTTCTTCAATTGTGAAAATTTTAAGTAAAGTGTTAGTCATACTGTGTTTACTCGAAAAAAAAGACAAGGTCTTATATTATTATATATTTACTGTATATAGCGCCGTCAGTTTATGCAACGCTTTACATTAGGGCAGACATTACAATACAATACAAGACAGGGGGAATCAGAGGGCCCTGCTTGTTAGAGCTTACAATCTAGGAGGGAGGGTCTAGTTATACAAAAGGGCAATAGCTGTGGAGGATGAGCTCATGGAGAAAATAGTGCAGTTGTTAGATGGAGGCAGGATAGGCTTCTCTGAAGAGGAAAGTTTTCAGGGATCGCCTACAAGTGGATAAATTTGGAGACATTCTGACAGATTGGGGTAGTGAATCCCAGAGGATGGGCGAGGCACGGGAAAAATCCTGGAGGCGGATATGGGAGGAGGTGATGAGGGAGTTAGAGAGCAGGAGGTCTTAGGAGGAACGAAGTGGGCGATTAGGTTGGTATTTTGAGACTAGGCTAGTGATGTAGCTGGGGGCAGAATTGTGGATGGCTTTGTAAGTAAGTGTTAGTATTTTGAATTTAATTCATTGGGCCAGTGGCAGCCAATGGAGGGATTGGCAGAGAGGGGTAGCAGACACTGTGCGGTTTGTAAGGTGTATGAGTCTGGCAGCAGCATTCATGATGGACTGAAGGGGGATAGTCTATTTAAAGGTAAGCCAATGAGGAGGGAGTTGCAGTAGTCAAGGCGAGAGATAACAGGGAGTGAATCAGGAGCTTTGTGGTTTCATTGGTTAGAAAGGGATGTAGTTTAGAGATGTTTCGAAGGTTGAGGTGGCAAGCTTTGGAAAGTGATTGGATGTGGGGCTCAAAGGAGAGTTCAGAGTCCAGGATAACACCTAGCACCCTGACATGTGGGGATGGGTGGATGGTTGTGCCATTGCTCTTGACAGAGAAGTCAGGGGAAGAGGCATATGTGGGAGGAAATATTATCAGTTCGGTTTTGGACAAGTTGAGTTGGAGGAAGTGGTGTGACAACCATACAGATATGTCTGTTAGTAAGTTAGTGATGCGTGAGGAGACTGACGGAGTGAGTTGAGGGGTGGAGAGATAGATTTGTGTGTCGTCAGTGTAGAAATTATATTGAAAGCCATGAGTGGCTATCAGCTGACCCAGGGAAGAGGTGTAGATTGAAAATAAAAGAGGTCCAAGCTTGGGGGTTCTCTGTGCTGTCTTCTCTCCCCCTCTCCCTCCCTGACTGTCAGGAATCCCCAGTGTGAACCGAGTAAAAGTGCTTGTAAAATCCTATAATCTACCCTATTACAGTATTATATTATGTAAAATATGTTTTTTTTACTATAATTGTGCCAAATATCTTCGTTATAGTGCCACCCGGCGCTTCCGTGACTATCTTCGTTATAGTGCCACCTGGCGCTTCCGTGACCTGCTGGAGCTCTCTTTCCATGGGGCCATGATCCCCCACTGACAGCTGGGAGAAGAGGAGGAGAGCAGCGGGAGGTCAACTGAATGCCGATCAGCGCTGTAACAAAGGTATTTGATGCAATTGTATTACACAAAACACATATTTTACCTTATATAATACTGAAAAAGAGTGGATTCTAGTATTTTAAAACCACTTTAAACCAGGGCTTATTTTCGGGGTAAGGCTTATATTGCAGCCATCCCCGAAAATCACAGTAGTTCTATTTTCAGGGAAACATGGTAAATAATCATTTCAACAGCCCCTCATTAAAAAAACAATATTGATTGTAGATGCAACAGAATCATTCTTGAATAAGATGTGTAAACTACTATGGTCTGTGGCCCCAATGTACATACCCTCTCGGCACAGGTTTTAGAGTAGAGCCTTCTGTACATGTTCATCAACATCTCACATTCCTCTTTACAGAACTGCTCACAACTTGTTCTTTTTTAGCTGATACATGAATCTATAATGCCAAAGTTTCAAACAGGTTAGGGTCAGATCTTTAACATTCCAGTGGACAAGAATGTTCCTCTTTTAGTCCTGCATTTTCTTTTATGTTTCCAATCATCGTCACACCTCGGTGTTTACTGCCATTTATTAACATTGGAGCTGATAACCTCCTGCAGAATTTCAAGATGCAACCCAAAATACATTCTTTAAGATATGAAAATCCAAAACAGAACCAATAAATAATTGTTCAGATTATCAGGTGATGTATATTTAGAGACATTTTCTTCCAGTTGAAATGTGTGTTATTCAGGAAAAGAGGCTTTCTCTAAGCGGTTATGGGTTAGACTTGTTCATAAACCAAAACTGTAGAATCATTTTTCATAGCGGATAAGTACAAATACGTGCACAATTGTGTTTCCTGAGCATGTATACCTGTGCACTGAGCAGGAACATCTGGTGCCAGCCTTTTTTTTTTCGGGGGGGGGGGTGTAATTCTGATGTCTGGCTTCTTTTCAAAAATGATTGGTCAGGCAGTCTAGTTTTATCTGAATGCCTCCAAAGACATTAATCTTCTACCATAAAGAACATCTTCAGCCAAAACTTTTTTTTTGGCATGCTTATAAATATACTAAAAATATAAATATGAATCCCCAAAGTTGAATACCAATTGTGAGATTGGAGTTTGTTAGCATAGTGATAGAAGCATTTTTAGTGAGTCCATGCCAGTCCAAATTGTGTTTTAGGGCTGGTCAGCCCCCCTTATTAACCACTTGACCTCCGTAAAATTACCCCCCCCTTCATGACCAGGCCATTTTTTTCCCACAAATAGTGCTTTCTTTTGGTGGTATTTGATCACCTCTGGGTTTTTTTGTTTTTGTTTTTTTCTGTGCTACGAACAAAAAAAGACAGACAATTTTGAAAAAAAATACACATACTGCTATAGAACATATCCAATCTAAAAAAAAAGCATTTCTTCATAAATTTAGGCCAATATGTATTCTGCTTCATATTTTTTAGTAAAAAATAAATCCCAATAAGCATATATTGATTGATTTGTGCAAAAGTTATACAAACTATGGGATTTTTTTTTTTTTACTAGTATGGGCAGCAATCAGTGACTTATAGTGGGACTGCGATATTGCTGATGCTGATAATGACAGTGGCACTAATAAAGTGATCAGTGCTAAAAAATATGCACTGTCATTGTACTAATGACACTGGCTGAGAAGGGATTAACATCAGAGTCGATCAAAGGGTTAACTGTGTGCCTAGCCTGTGTTTTTTCTAAAATGTGGGAGGTGCTTTTACTAGGGGAAGACATGGATCCTACTCCCTGCTTTGCAGACACACAGGATCCATGCCTTCCCTCTTTTCAGAACAGAAATATGCCTTGTTTACATAGGCAGGCCATGGTTCTGCCTCTCTGCACAATCATCGGCGGGTGTCGGCAAACATTGAGTCTTCGCTACCTGCCGCATGCGTTCCCCCTACACGGACAAGCCGGAACGCTTATATATACGTTATGTGGCACACAGTGCCACCCTGTAGCAGTAGAACTGCTATGGGGCGGGCCTGAAGTGGTTACCGTCTTACAGAGTATATTTGTGTTCCTGTGACCCCTTCTCAGCTCACCCATTACTCCTGGCTCACTCAGACATTTTAGTTGTGGCAGCCTGCTACATGGGCCCAAATCTTAGCCTCTTGATTAGGGATCCACTGACACCCTGGGCTCTCCCACTCCTCTGAGCCCTCCAGATTCCCTTCTGGACTCGCCTAGTCATCTCTCAGCCCTATGGACAAGACTTTTCTTATCTCCAACATGGAGCACTGTATCTTGAGTGGAGCATACCAGTCTTCTAACTCTGCTATGAGCTTTGAGCGATAGTCAGGTCCTTCATTATAAGGGCTGTGCACACCTGACTCACAGCCTGCCTTCCCAAAACTCCTTGGAATCTCCAAACTCTGAAACCAAAGGAATTTAGGAATACCAAAATCTGGAGAAAGCTGAAAAACGGTTTTCTTTGCTCACAATCGATATTCTGGAGCATTCCTGCAAACCCTGTGTCAATTCTACTTCCATTTTCCAGTGTCAGGGCCTCACACTGTCACACAATATACAGTCAGGTCCATAAATACTGAGACATCAACACAATTCTAATCTTTTTGGCTCTATACACCATCACATTGGATTTGAAATGAAATGAACAAGATGTAATTTAACTGCAGACTTTCTGCTTTAATTTGAGGGTATTTACATCCAAATCAGGTGAACAGCATAGGAATTACAACAGTTTGTATATGTGCCTCCCACTTTTTAAGGGACCAAAAGTAATGGGACAGATTAACAATCATCCATCAAACTTTTTAATACTTGGTTGCAAATCCTTTGCAGCCATTTACAGCCTGAAGTCTGGAACGCATAGACATCACCACACGCTGGGTTTCATCCCTGCTGATGCTCTGCCAGGTCTCTACTGAAACTGTCTCCAGTTCCTGCTTGTTCTTGTGAACATTCAGGTCAGGTGATTGACTTGGCCATTGCATAACATTCCACTTCTTTCCCTAAAAAAACTCTTTGGTTGCTTTCACAGTATGCTTCGGGTCATTGTCCATCTGCACTGCGAATCTTCGTCCAATGAGTTCTGAAGCATTTTGCTGAATGGGAGCAGATAATATTGCCTGAAACACTTCAGAATTCATCCTGCTGCTTTTGTCAGCAGTCACATCATCAATAAATATAAAGAGAACCAGTTCCATTGGCAGCCATACATGCCCACGCCATAACACTACCACCAACATGCTTCACTAATTAGGTGGTATGCTTTGGATCATGAGCAGTTCCTTTCCTTCTTCATACTCTTCTCTTACCATCACTCTGGTACAAGTTGATCTTGGTCTCATCTGTCCATAGAATGTTGTTCCAGAACTGTGAAGGCTTTTTTAGATGTTGTTTGGCAAACTCTAATCTGGCCTTCCTGTTTTTGAGGCTCACCAATGGTTTACATCTTGTGGTGAACCCTCTGTATTCACTCTGGTGAAGTCTTCTCTTGATTGTTGACTTTGACACGCATACACCTACCTCCTGGAGAGTGTTCTTAATCTGACCAACTTTTGTGAAGGGTGTTTTCTTCACAGGGGAAAAAAATGATTCGGTCATCCACCACGGTTGTTTTCCGTGGTCTTCCGGGTCTTTTGGTGTTCCTGAGCTCACCGGGGTGTGCTTTCTTTTTATGGATGTTCCAAACAGTTGATTTGGCCACACCTAGTGTTTTCTATCTCTCTAATGGGTTTGTTATGTTTTTTCAGTCTAATGATGGTTTGCTTCACTGATAGTGACAGCTCTTTGGATCTCATATTGAGAGTTGACAGCAACAGATTCCAAATGCAAATAGCACACTTGAAATGAACTCTGGACCTTTTATCTGCTCCTTGTAAATGGGATAATGAGGGAATAACACACACCCGGCAATGGAACAGCTGAGCAGTCAATTGTCCCATTACTTTTGGTCCCTCAAAAAGTGGGACACACATATACAAACTGTTGTAATTTCTAGACCATTCACCTGATTTGGATGTAAATACCCTCAAATTAAAGCTGAGAATCTGCAGTTAAAGCGCATCTTGACCGTTTCATTTCATTGTGGTGGTATATAGAGCCAAAAAGATTAGAATTATGTCAATGTCCGAATATTTATGGACCTGACTGTATGCTAGAAAATAAATAAATGTGATCAATGGTTTCTTTGGGTATAAAAACTGACCCATGTTTCTATAAACGTAGTCATTTTTTAAGTCAGAGATCATTTGAAATTCACAGAGCATTTTTTTATATACCTTTAAAATTCAGGGACCATTTCTTTGCATACAAGTAATTTATTGTGCAAAAATAATGAAGGCAAACAATGCATTGATTCCAAATACCTGCTGTACTGATAATGATAATGTCTGTTTAAGCGTAATGTCAAACATGATATTCTTTCAGGTCAATTTCTTTTAACGGTCAAATCAACATTTAGTAAAGGTCAAGCAACAATAGTGGCAATTAGCCATGCATATATTTACCTACCATTCAACATTCAAATACATACCCTTCACCTCCAAATGACTATATGTGATTCTGAAATGTTCATGTTCTACTGCAGTCTATTAGGAAGACTGAAGTCTGAATCATGTGATGCTTTTGGTATTAGTATTGTTGGTATTGGTATTATGTTAATTGTTGGTTTTATGTAGTCTTTATAGTATGTTGGAATTATGTTAACTATTATTTGTGGTAATGTAGAATGGTGTATTATTAGCATCTGGTAGATTGATTTTCTGATATTTTTAATCTGTGTGCTTTAATCTGTATTGTATTTTAATTGTATGGATGGTTTATTAAAGTGTAGTTTTAATTTGTTTTATTTGGTGTTAATGGCTGTTATTGGTAATTGTGTTGTCTTTGCACCTTGTTCTGTTCATTGTTGTGATCTTGTCCTGTCCTGTCTTTGTTGAGTGTGGCTGTGTCACAACAATTTCCCATTGGAATTAATAAAGTATTTTGATTCTTTACTATAGCAGCATAGGTTTTACAAACAAAATAATAGTAAAAAAGAGAAAAAAAAAGAAATAAGCACTGTCATGCATTGTAGAACACATCGCAGTGCTTGTACACAATAGCATGCCTGCTGGTGTGAATGGACCCTTGTGTGCCTTGTTTTTTCAGAATTCTCACCTTTACTTTCACATGGGGATACAACCAGTAACATATTTCCTGTACTAGGCTCATTTACAGTACTGTATCTATAGAACAGTGTTCTTTAAGACAGGAAGCCTGCCAGGACTACAGAACACTTCCCTTTCCCCTTCATCTTCATTGCATGAGAAGAGGCATTCTGTAGTTCGGAGAGAACTGGAAACCAGCTCATTGGATTTCTGCCAGGATCAAAGGAATATTGGGACCTTGAATAGATTTCATGAAATGCTTTCAGTAATATATATACCAGACCAAAGGGTAGCAGAAAGGAGAAAATAATTTGAAGGGTTTTATTACCTTTTATATGGTGTGAAAACAATACATTTTATTAGGTAACTTGGGGGCAATGTCCAGATCAATGTTTCTTCATTATTTACACAATGTTTCTTCATTATTTACACCATTGTGAATTCAAGCGCCTATATTAATAAAGTTAAACTTCTAATCATGCTTACCCCTAAATGGAGGGTATTTGCACACTTGCAAACAGGAACAGATGAGTGGCCCCGGATACAATTGGCCTGCGTCCGGAGCCCCTCCTCCATACCTGAAGGTAGAGCCAGATTTAGACATTGGGGGGCCCCAGGGCACTTCAGGTTCTGAGGCCCCTTATACATAAAGTTGGTTTACATTCTCACACACATGGAGTCATAGCACTCTATGTGTGGTTTACTGAGCTGCCAAAATTAGTTTTTTAAAAACAATACACTATACCAGTCATGGCTGTCAAAATACTACTTCCCAAAATACATTTAAAAAAATAAAGTAATTTTTTATTTTATATCTTTTATATTTTTTCATGATTATTTATTTGTATTATTTTATATATTTTTTTCTTGTTTTACATTATTTTTGAAGAGGGGCGGGGCTTTCTGTCAGGGGGCCCAGGGCAAGTTCCCCTTTTGCCTACTTATAAATCCAGCACTGTACACCAGTACATGCTCAGATGTGTGTAAAGATGCACAGCCACTGCGCCTGTCAGACTCTCATCGATTTTTATCAGGCTCATTGACGGGGCTGGAAGCTACTCAGGGTGCAAAACAAATGCCTGTACACATATCCCAATGTAGGTAAAAGCAATAGTTTAAAATGTTTAAACTAGATACAGGCATGTGAATAAAGGTGGTGCAAAGTGCAGAAAATTGTAATGACCAGATTTGATTTCTTTGCTCAGTTGACTGAGGAAAGTTGAAATCAAATTTTTTTTTTATAGGTCCAATTCCAACCAAAAACTTTTTTTTCGCTGTTGTTCTAATAGAGTGGAGATGGGTTAGAAGCTCTGTCAGGGTTTTATTGATGTCTGTGTCCTCAAGAATTCCCTCTCCTGTTTATCTGATACCATGAAATAAATAAAGGAGTAATAGAAACTCTGATTAAGAACAATGGTGACAAGGATTCCAAGTGACATCATATTTGGTCAATGACATCACCTGGTATCCCTGGCTCTGTGTTTACATTACTGCAGCACCAGAGATCTGTCAATTAGCAGCAGGAGTGCAACATGTACACATTGGCAGGTATCACGTCTTCCTGATTGACAATAGAGTTTCATCATTGGATATCTTCACTGACACGTATTTACATCAAGGGACAATAGTGAAATTTTTTATCGTACTATAATTAAGGGACTTTTTCTAAAGCTGACCATACATAGCCGGCTGCCAGCTATTGTATTCTGACAGCTAGTACTTGTGTGTGTTTGGATTGTTGGGTATTCCTTGTGCTTACAAATTCATCTTTTGTTGGCGCCATGGAAGCTCTTTTGATTGTGCTGTCCTGATAAAGTGGTGTCCATGAAACGCGTTGATACAATATAATTCTCTTTTTTGGTGGCGATGTGCTGTTTATATTATGTGATTAAGCTAGAGTCTTTCCTACACCATTCCTTATATCCTTGTTATATAATAAAAGTTGGTATTTTTTACATTAATGTGCCCTATTATAGCCTTATATGATTTCTAGGGTTGTATGATTTCTTGCTTCTCTAGATTTGATAAGCGATGATGCCCCAGGATCTCACATTTAGGATAACATTAAAATCTTACATTTTATATTTGGTACTATATACTGTGTTTTCATACTGTCACATGGGTCCTGGCTTAGTCCATAATTGGCTGTGCTAATGCACAATGTGAAATCTTTCACTATGATGCATATTTTAGAAAGTCAATCTTGAATAATAATGTGAAGCCAATGCTGAAGTGAATGCATGTATAAAAAAGAAGCTGAAATCAAATAGGTTGTGAGAATTATCAGTCCAGCTTAAAAATGATAAATAGCTGCCCATTAGACTGTCCAATGAGAAATACAAATATCTCCAAGAAAGAAGGCTGGAAAAATACCTGTCCTATTATTTCAGGATCCATCATTATTCTTGCCTGGTTATGAAAGAACCTGTATTTTGATTCTACCCTCTGTTGCAAGGGTCTCCAAACTTTCTAAACAGAGGGACATTTTACCGTCCTTCAAAGTTTAGGGGCCACACTGTGGCCAGTGGGAGAAGAAAATCTCCTGGAGTCAGTGGCAGTAAATAATGCTCCATGATTGGTATTAGGATTATAGTGCCACATCATTGGTGTCAATGGGAAGAATAGTGCCCCATAATTGGTGTCAATTGGAGGAATAGTGCCTCATCATTTGTGTCAATTGGAGGATTAGAGCCCCATCATTGGTGTCAATGGGACGAAGAGTGTGCCGTCATTAGTGTTAGTAGGAGAAACAGTGCTCCATTGTTGGTGTCAGTGGCAGGAACTATATCATCAAAGAACCCAAAGGGCCAGATAAAAGCAAGCAAAGGGCCGCATCCTGCCCCTGGGCCAACAAGCTGGTCATTTTGCTTTGGTCAGTGTATCTCTAATTGCTGTAGGCCTTGCCCCCTAAGAAAGTTACAGACTGCTTAATTATCACAATACTCAATACATTGCTCATATTGGACCAAAAATCAAGATGTTTGAATATATAGCCACCCTTACTTTTTAATTAAATTGTAAGCTCAGCTGGATAGGTACTGTATAATATGGCTATCCTAACTATACGAGACATATGACACTGCTATGCTAAAGAATTAGCAGGAAGCTGTACTGTACCTTATGCTAGCACTTTGAATTATATTTTGCTGTTAACAGGAGTTTTGTTAAGTCTTACCAAATATTTCCTTAAACACAATGCTTCAGCATCTTGATATTGGCAGAAGGGTTTTAATATGCAAGGCAAGATGTAGGGTGTTAGCTGATCCAAATGCCAGTCTATAGATTTGAAAGACTAAAGATCACATCACTGGGAGGTTGACAGAAGAGACACTTTGCAAAGTGCCAATGATTTATGCCAATGTCTGACTCGATGATACTGTTATAGACAGCACTGTCATTACACAGTCCCCGGGGGCTTCAGGCTACATTTATAGTGCGCAAATTATAGGTGAGGCCAACAATCAAAGCCTGCCTTTAGCTTCCTGCAGACAAAGATTTTCAAACACTTATGTTTATTATTTTGTATTTTATTGCTCTACTGCCTATTATTACTGTTAATAGTATCCACATGTAAACCATCTAATCTAAACCATCTAAATGAATGTTTGCCTTTCTATGTTTAAATATAAGCAATATACTGTATATCTATACATACTATATACTCATGACCTTTGTGAAGAACACTGACCCAATCAATTGGCTGCGATATGTTACCATGTAAGCGACACAAGGGGTTGATTAACCAGTTAAGTACCATTCAGGCCCTTAACACCATATGTCAGTGAAAGGCTAAAAGTATAATCACTTTCAAGACCTCTCTTTTATCAGCACTGCACTGCACACTATTATCTATTCTTTTCACTTATAACTACAAAGACAGATACTTTCAGTGAGTGTAATAGAGATAGGAAGTGTAGTTCTGGCTTATGTTGAAATGGCCACTAC
This sequence comes from Lithobates pipiens, assembly GCF_037356315.1. NCBI lineage: Eukaryota > Metazoa > Chordata > Amphibia > Anura > Ranidae > Lithobates > Lithobates pipiens. The sequence continues at coordinate 140,675,089 of NW_027507764.1, forward strand.
AGTTTTTATCTACAAAGTAACCTACTTGAGTACATGTTGTTGAATGTTCATTTATTAAGTAGGGGCTAAACATAAAAAACAATAGTTACACTTCTAAACTTTAAATATATACTATATTGTCAAAAGTATTGGGTCACTGCCTTTACATGAACTTTAAATTGCATCCCAGTCTTAGTCCGTAGGGTTCAATATTGAGTTGGCCCACCCTTTGCAGATATAACAGCTCCGACTCTTCTGGGAAGGCTGTCCACAAGATTTAGGAGTGTGTCTATGGGAATGTTAGATCATCCTTCCAGATACACATGTGTGAGGTCAGGCACTGATGTTGGACAAAAAGGCCTGGCTTGCAGTCTCCCCTCTAATTAATCCAAAGATGTTCTATAGGGTTGAGATCAGGACCTTGTGCAGGCCAGTCAAGTTCCTCCACCTCAAACTCCCTCGTCCATGTCTTTATGGACCTTGCTTTGTGCACTGATTCAAATAATTTGGTGGAGGGGGATTATGGTGTGGGGTTGTTTTTCAGAGTTTGAGATTGGCCCCTTAGTTCCAGTGAAGGGAACTCTTAAGGCATCAGCATGCCAAGACATTTATGGACAATTTCATGCTCCCAACTTTGTGGGAACAGTTGGGGATGGCCACTACCTGTTCCAACATGACTGCACACCAGTGCACAAAGCAAAGTCCATAAAGACATGGATGAGCGAGTTTGGGGTGGAGGAACAGAGTCCTGACCTCAACCCAATAGAACACCAAGCAAGCTAGGCCTTCTCGTCCAACATTATTGCCTGACCACACAAATGCGCTTCTGAAAGAATTGTTAAGCATGCCCATAGACACACTCCTAAACCCTGTGGACAGGCTTCCCGGAAGAGTTGAAGCTGTCATAGCTGCAAAGAGTGGACCAACTCAATATTGAACCCTACAAACTAAGACTGGGATTCCATTAAAGTTCATGTGCATGTAAAGGCAGGGGTCCGAATATGTTTGACAATACAGTGTATATATAAGTGGCCATGGTATGCAGACAAGGTATGGTAAATTAAATAAAAAATGAATGGACTTGCACACACATGGACTAATGCCCTGCAGCCCCCCCCACCCCAAAGCACCTTGTCCCCATGTTGATGAGGACAAGGGCCTCTTCCCAACAACCCTGGCCATTGGTTGTTGGGGTCTGCGGGCGGGGGGCTTATCGGAATCTGGGAGCCCCCTTTAATAAGGGGGCCCACAGATCCCGCCACCCATCCCCCATGTTGAGGGTATGTGGCCTGGTACGGTTCAGGAGGGGGGCCTCTCGCTCATCCCCACCCCCTATACTGACCGGCTGGGCTGCGTGCTCGGATAAGGGTCTGGTATGGATTTTGGGGAGACCCCCACGCCGTTTTTTTGGTGTAGGGGGTTCACCTTAAAGTGGAGGGCCACCCTGAAAACAAAAAAAATATTAAAAATTACAAAAAAATCAAAAAAAAAAAAATGAAAATAAATTTTTTTTTTTACTTACCAGAAATGCCTGTTGCTAGGCACATAATCCTAATCTTCCTCTTCCTCCTCCGCGGAGATCTTCTGTCTTCTCTCCTCGTCGCGGCGTCTTCTGGGTAATGGGTCGCGCTGTGTTCTGGGAACTGTGTGTTCCAGAACACAGCGCGTCCCATTCAGAAAGTGCTGCAGGACTCGCGCATGCGCAGTAGGATATGTATCCAGGGCGATAGGATCGCCCTGGATACATTCTCGCAGGCAGGTGCTGTAGTTGCCATTGCGTCGTAGTTGGTCTGTTGGACCAGCATACAGACAAGCGGACTTCTTGACAGGAATTGGGTCCGGTGGAATTTCGGTGGGAAGATTTAAAAAATGTTTTATGCCGCGTACACACGAGCGGACTTTTCAACATCCAAAGTCCGACGGACTGATTCCGTCAGACTATTCGATCGTGTGTGGGCTGCAACGGACTTTTGATTCGCAAAAGTCTGACGGACTTTAGAAATGGAACATGCTTCAAATTTTTCCGACGGAACTCCGCCTGACCCGGTCCCTTCGAAAAATTTGCTCGTGTGTATGCTATTCCGACGGACTAAAACCGACGCTAGGGCAGCTATTGGCTACTGGCTATGAACATCCTTATTCGAGTCCAGTCGTACGTCATCACGTTCGAATCCGTTGGAGTTTGGTGTAATTGTGTGTGGCCAAGTCCGCTCAGTCGAAAAGTCCGTCAGAACTCTGTCGGAACTCCGGCAGAACTCCGGCAGGACTCCTTCGGAAGTCTGTCGGACATAAATCCTCTCGTGTGTACGGGGCTTTATTTCTAGGTCCGCCGGACTTTGGGGAAGAAAAAGTCCACTGGAGCCCACACACAATCGAATTGTCCAACGGACTCTGGTCCGCCGGACCAAGTCTGCCAGAAAGTCTGATCGTGTGTGTGCCGCATTACAATGCAATTTAATACAAGAGAGTTAGGAGGGCCCTGCTCCTGAAAGCTTGCAAGCGAACAGGGAACGCCAACTGCTACAAAAGGCCATAACTTGGAAGGATTAAGTGATGTGAAAATAAAAAGTTCAGTTTTTAGATGAAGGTGGGATAGGTGCCCCAAGTTAGTTATGCAAGAGGTCATAGAGATGGTATCGGAAGTGTGGGAGTTTATCAAGTGAGCAATGGAGATGGTGTAGATAGAGATGAGAAGGGGTCAGAGGACAAAAACTTGGGGGACTCCTGCAGAAAGAGGTAGTAGAAAGGAGAAGACAGAGTTGTAGGCAACACTAAGGGAATGCTGTGATAGGTAGGAGGAGAATCAGAAAAGATTTGAATATAAAAATCTGGTACTGAATGGAGCAAAATAAAATGCTTATGGGCTGTCAGCTTTTTATTAAAAAATTTTTAAAAATGTCTTTGGAGGTGTGCAAAAGTCAAGTGCTACAGTCACTGGGCTAATAGGGACCTGCAAATGCCAGTTAAGCATTCCTTGGTTTTATTAAAGTAAATGAATCAATTTGTATGTTTAGTACTACCAACTGTCAAATGTTTTAGAACATTAATGAAATGTAAACAGTTCCAGTTAGTCCAATGAAGAACAAACAATTTGTTTTTTTTAGGGAAGAAGTATTGGGATAATAACTCATAGTTGTTCTGCATCAATGTAAGTAAATTAAGCCTTCAAAGTGTATGTTAACAATTCCTACAAGTGTTCAATATTTTGTTGATTACTTACAAGCTCTCTGTCTATATAAAAGAAGTGTCTATATAAAAGAAGTATTGAAACAGACTGTGTTACTATACCATCTTAAGCAACATTTGGACAGTATTATACTGCAGGAAGTAGTGTATCATGCTAAAAATGTCTAGAAAAAGGCAAATAACAAAGAAGACAGACAGACAATTATAACCTTTAAATTCAGGGGATAGTGGTCATTGACTCCATATTATGCCACATCCCTAGATACAAATATTGGACATTCCCCTATTGGGTGGGACTTTTAAGGCGCTCAAGTCATGACAATTATATCAATAAGAAAGTTATTTATTGAAAATACATAGATAAAAACAACAACATAGAATGTACATGGCCTAACCAACTAAAAGTATACCAATAGAAGAGGAACGATGATGAATTGTGGTATTCTCCACCCAACACGTTTCAGAGTTTTAACATCTCTTTCCTCAGGTGTATGGTAGTAGATATATCAATTATCTATGGTACAAATACATACAGTAGATCAGTAAAGGTAAGTACAAATACAATATATGTACACAGTAGGTGATAGCGCCAAAACCTTACATAGTTACATAGTAGGTGAGGTTGAAAAAAGACACAAGTCCATCAAGTCAAACCTATGTGTGTGATTTTATGTCAATATTACATTGAATATATCTGTATGCTGCAGTCGTTCAGGTGCTTATCTAATAGTTTCTTGAAACTATCGATGTCCCCCGCTGAAACCACTGTCTGTGGAATGGAATTCCACATCCTTGCCGCTCTTACAGTAAAGAACCCTCTGCACAGTTTAACCACTTACGGCCCAAAGACGTCATATGACGTCTTTGACTTTCAGTGGGGATATCTGAATGATGACTCATAGACAGATGGAAAAAAGTGAGGATCTCATAGTTTATTGGTGTTGAAAATATGAACTAAAAAAGAAATAGAACAAATATGTATTCTCTTGTGTATAAGCCTATCACTACAGTTCCATCATATTGCATGCTATAGGACCATCCATGTATGCATATAACTGGTCCACCATTGTGGTCCACAAGTCCACAAGTGGTCCACCATTTGCAGCAATGCTGGCAAAACTCATACATCTATTTCCCAAAGCCAACCCCTGTATGTGACGCTAAGCATGTGCACTAAACTTCTTTGGTCGACCATGGCGAGCCCTGTTCTGAGTGCAACTTGTCCTGTTAAACCGTTGCATGGTCTTGGTCGCCATGCTGCAGCTCAGTTTCAGGGTCTTGGTAATATTCTTATAGCCTAGGCCATATTTATGTAGAGCAACGATTCTTTTTTTCAGATCCTCAGAGAGTTCTTTGACATGAGGTCCCATGTTGAACTTCCAGTCACCAGTATTAGAGAGTGAGAGCAATAATACCAAATTTAACACATCTGCTCCCCATTCACACCTGAGACACTAACACTGACACTAATGAGTCACATGACACCGGGGAGGGAAAATGGCTAATTTGGCCCAATTGGAAATTTTCACTTAGGGGTGTACTCACTTTTGTTGCCAGCGGTTTAGACATTAATGGCTGTGTGTTGAGTTATTTTGAAGGGACAGCTAATTTACACTGCTATACAAGCTGTACACTCACTACTTTATATTGTAGCAGAGTGTAATTTCTTCAGTGTTGTTACATGAAAATATATAATAAAATATTTACAAAAATGTGAGGAGTGTTCTCACTTTTGTGAGATACTGTAGGTCAGCCCTCAAAAATTCCACTCGCTGGCAGGCGTGGGCTGCCTGAGAAGCCTGAGAGACTGCCTGAGAAGCCTGAGAGACTGCCTGAGCAGCTACGGGAGTCCTTCTTTCAGCACTTGGAGGGGAAGAGAGGAGAACAGGTGGGCAGAACATCACTAGCGACTTTCATTTCAATAGCAGAGTATTCACCACACTCACTGTCACAGGACCCCACCCCTGGTCCTGGGACTTTGATAGACAGAATACCCGGGACAAGTGACGTGTATCAAAGTTCCCTGGCCAGGGCCGGGGCTGTATGTGACACAAAGCGGCGGGAACACACTGCTATTGAAATAAGAGCTGTTCCAATGATGTCCCTCGGTGCTCTGATCATCCGGCTGGCAATCCTGTTCCTCTCCTCTCTTCCCCTGCATGATGGACACATGGACGCAGCATGATGGACACATGGAGGCAGCATGATGGACACATGGAGGCAGCATGATGGACACAGGTTGGCAGCAAGATGGACACATGGAGGCAGCATGATGGACACATGAAGGCAGCATGATGGCCACATGGAGGCTGCATTGGTGGACATGGGGAGGCTACGTTGGTGGACACTGGGAGGCTGCATTGGTGGACATGGGGAGGCTGCGCTGGTGGACACAGGGAGGCTGCGCTGGTGGACACAGGGAGGCTGCGCTGGTGGACACAGGGAGGCTGCATTGGTGGACACAGTTGAAGCAGCATTGTTCGGCATGGATAAAGTTGTTGTTAATATTTATTTTTAGAACTTAATTCTACATAAAACATTTAAGCGTCATTTCATGAGATAATTTATGAGGGCGTGCTTAGGGGTGGGATTAGGGGTGGGGCAAGGTAGGGATTGGGTGGGGCAACTGGTGGCGAGTAACCCTTGAGGCCTGGCTAGTAGCTCAGGACTTGAAAATTTGAGCCTTGCTGCATGTAACCTTATATTCACAGACAGAGTTGCTGCTGGGATCACCCTACCCTAATACCCTGCTAGCTCTGCGTTGTGTAGGCCACATGTAAGAGGTACAGAATTAAAGTGTAAACTCTAACAATGGACATCACTTATTTGCTCCCTGTTGGTTTGGTGCAGATTCCATTGGAAACATTTTGTTATATTAAAGTGGAACTAAATTCCGCAATACTGTTTCAATTGTCCAAAATCCCTTATTGGCACAACCATCTTCTACACAGATTTTTCTGGGTGTAGGGGCTGCAGCCATCTTGATTTACTGGCACGGCTTGACTTCTCTCCTGTGCATGTGCAGGAATTGTAAAGGATCTATAGTAGAATTCAAACTGAGCAGTATATACAGGCATACCCCACTTTTAAGTACACAATGGGGGTTTATTTACTAAAGCTAGAAAGTGAAAAATCAGGCTCCCTTCTGCATAGAAATCAATGAGCTTCCAGGTTTTATTACCAAAGCTTAATTGAACAAGCTGGGGTTAGAAGCTCATTGGTTTATATGTAGAAGTGAGCCTGATTTTGCACTTTCTAGCTTTAGTAAATAAACTCCATTGTGTACTTAAAGCGGGAGTCCACCGGGACTCCGCGTTTTTTTTTTTTTTTAAAAGCCAGCAGCTACAAATACTGCAGCTGCTGACTTTTAAAATAGTGACACTTACCTGTCCAGCGCGCCCGCGATGTCGGCACCCGAAGCCGATCTGTAGATCGTATGTCGGGTGCTGCCGCCGCCATCTTGGGTATGGGAATCAGGAAATGGAGCCTTTCGGCTTCATTTCCCGGTTCCCTACTGCGCATGCGCAAATCGCGCTGCGCAATAAGGACGGTCCCCGCTGCCTCTGGGATCTGTGTGTTTCCCAGCAGGCAGCGGGGCACTTGCTGAAAGGGGCGTATATTACGCCCCTTTCCGCAGAGAGCTATCCCGGAAGTGGGTGCAGAATACCTGTACTGTACAGGTATCTGCACCCCCCTCCCCCCTGAAAGGTGCCAATTGTGGCGCCGGAGGGGGGGAGGGTTCCGATGAGCGGAGGTCCACTTTAGGGTGGACCTCCGCTTTAAAAGTGGGGTATGCCTGTACACAACTCAGTGTACATTCTTATAAAGACGGTGAGCAGGTGGTTAGGTTTATTTCATAGCTAAAGAGAAATTGCATGTCTCTTCTGCGAAAAAGAACCTGCCTGCCCAGAAGTTTTAACTGGAGACTTTACAATGTTTATTATCTCAGAAATTCAGAGCCGTACTAAGTTCCCTTATGCTGTAGAGATCTGAAAGTGGGATTGGTTTAGCTGTTGAGTAAAAGACACTCAGAGA